>NC_138521.1:10012500-11212500 GCF_000230855.2 Cajanus cajan
TAAATAGGATCAAAGAAAGTATAAATGTTTTATTTATAAAGGATTCCTAACTATTGAAGTAACTAATACAACAAGCATTGTTGATTGATTAATGTTTAAAAAATGTCTATAGCATGTCCATGTGAAATTTGTTGGGTACCAGAGGGAAAATAAAAAACTGCAACAGCGGAAGCACACACAACAATAGAAACAAATTAAAGAAACAAACTCAAAAATTAACGTGGTTCGGCACTTCTTGCCTACATCCACAAACAAATTTTTACTAGCAATTTTTACAAGGACAAAATTGCAAAACCTCTCACACAAGTTTTCTGGAAAAACTTGGAAACCTTACACTTGCACACAACTACCCAAGTTCCCAATACACTCAAAGGAACCTATGTTGTTGTGGTGAGTAAACACAAACCCTCACCCTTTATTTATAGTAGTACTCTACCACTACCCTTCTTCAAACTACCCAATGTGGGACTTTGGAAGGTACCCACACACTTTGGCACAACACAAACTACTCAATGTGGGACTTTGGAGGATACCCACACACTTTGGCACAACACAAACTACTCAATGTGGGACTTTGGAGGATACCCACACACTTTGGGCACAACATTCCTCCCTTCATCCAAGGTCTCACATTAATCCATCATCATAACAGGCCACACTTACAGAAGGAGTACTCTTCTTCTTCTCCTTCATACATTTCAAGTCCTCCTTGAATTCTGGACATTTGAATTGAATGTGACCAAACTCTCCACAGTAATGACACTGAATATTACTCATATCTTTCGGCTGGAATCTTCTACCATGTTGATCACCATACTTCTTTCCTCGCTCGCCTTTAGCTAGCAGTATCTGACTGTCTCCAGAGGATTTATCACCACCCATCATTTGTTGATTCTCCTTCAACGCCCTTATCACCTCATCTAGTAGCAATGTACTCTTCCCAGCTAGCAATGATTGCACTAGTGATTTATAAGATTTGGGTAGAGAAGCCAATATCAACAATGCTTGCTCTTCATCTTTGATAGTCTCCCCTGCATTCATCAGTCTAGATACCAGTTCATTAAACTTATTAATGTGATCAAACACATTACCTTCATCTTCCATCTTCAGCGAGTACAGATCCATTTTCATCATCAATCGATTGGTCAACGTCGTCGATGCAAACTTGCCTTCCAACAAATTCCACAACTTCCTTGGAGAGGTTTCTTTCAACACAGTCACTTTGATTTGTGGAGCTAGTGCCAATCGAATTGTGCTCACTGCCTTTTTCTGGATTGTACTCCATTCTGAATCTTTCATCTCACATGGCTTTTCTTCTTCTAAGGCACAATCAAGACCCTGCTGTACTAAATAGTCCTGGATTGTGCATTGCCATAAGGAGAAGTCTATCCTCCCATCAAACAAAGGAACATCTAACTTCATCGTAGTCATAGCACCGTTCTGCTCTGGCCCACGTACTGCTTCTTTTCCTCCCTGGTACTCTGCTTCTCTTCCTCCCTTGAGCAAAACCTCAATTCTTTTTTGATGTGGAAGATCAGACAATGCTGCAACCACAGAGCATACTAAGAATTAAGAATTCCCCAGAGACCTACCATCGAGCCGGTCTCCCGATCAGACCATCAGCTCTGATACCACTGTTGGGTACCAGAGGGAAAATAAAAAACTGCAACAGCGAAAGCACACACAACAATAGAAACAAATTAAAGAAACAAACTCAAAAATTAACGTGGTTCGGCACTTCTTGCCTACATCCACAAACAAATTTTTACTAGCAATTTTTACAAGGACAAAATTGCAAAACCTCTCACACAAGTTTTCTGGAAAAACTTGGAAACCTTACACTTGCACACAACTACCCAAGTTCCCAATACACTCAAAGGAACCTATGTTGTTGTGGTGAGTAAACACAAACCCTCACCCTTTATTTATAGTAGTACTCTACCACTACCCTTCTTCAAACTACCCAATGTGGGACTTTGGAAGGTACCCACACACTTTGGCACAACACAAACTACTCAATGTGGGACTTTGGAGGATACCCACACACTTTGGCACAACACAAACTACTCAATGTGGGACTTTGGAGGATACCCACACACTTTGGGCACAACATTCCTCCCTTCATCCAAGGTCTCACATTAATCCATCATCATAACAGGCCACACTTACAGAAGGAGTACTCTTCTTCTTCTCCTTCATACATTTCAAGTCCTCCTTGAATTCTGGACATTTGAATTGAATGTGACCAAACTCTCCACAGTAATGACACTGAATATTACTCATATCTTTCGGCTGGAATCTTCTACCATGTTGATCACCATACTTCTTTCCTCGCTCGCCTTTAGCTAGCAGTATCTGACTGTCTCCAGAGGATTTATCACCACCCATCATTTGTTGATTCTCCTTCAACGCCCTTATCACCTCATCTAGTAGCAATGTACTCTTCCCAGCTAGCAATGATTGCACTAGTGATTTATAAGATTTGGGTAGAGAAGCCAATATCAACAATGCTTGCTCTTCATCTTTGATAGTCTCCCCTGCATTCATCAGTCTAGATACCAGTTCATTAAACTTATTAATGTGATCAAACACATTACCTTCATCTTCCATCTTCAGCGAGTACAGATCCATTTTCATCATCAATCGATTGGTCAACGTCGTCGATGCAAACTTGCCTTCCAACAAATTCCACAACTTCCTTGGAGAGGTTTCTTTCAACACAGTCACTTTGATTTGTGGAGCTAGTGCCAATCGAATTGTGCTCACTGCCTTTTTCTGGATTGTACTCCATTCTGAATCTTTCATCTCACATGGCTTTTCTTCTTCTAAGGCACAATCAAGACCCTGCTGTACTAAATAGTCCTGGATTGTGCATTGCCATAAGGAGAAGTCTATCCTCCCATCAAACAAAGGAACATCTAACTTCATCGTAGTCATAGCACCGTTCTGCTCTGGCCCACGTACTGCTTCTTTTCCTCCCTGGTACTCTGCTTCTCTTCCTCCCTTGAGCAAAACCTCAATTCTTTTTTGATGTGGAAGATCAGACAATGCTGCAACCACAGAGCATACTAAGAATTAAGAATTCCCCAGAGACCTACCATCGAGCCGGTCTCCCGATCAGACCATCAGCTCTGATACCACTGTTGGGTACCAGAGGGAAAATAAAAAACTGCAACAGCGAAAGCACACACAACAATAGAAACAAATTAAAGAAACAAACTCAAAAATTAACGTGGTTCGGCACTTCTTGCCTACATCCACAAACAAATTTTTACTAGCAATTTTTACAAGGACAAAATTGCAAAACCTCTCACACAAGTTTTCTGGAAAAACTTGGAAACCTTACACTTGCACACAACTACCCAAGTTCCCAATACACTCAAAGGAACCTATGTTGTTGTGGTGAGTAAACACAAACCCTCACCCTTTATTTATAGTAGTACTCTACCACTACCCTTCTTCAAACTACCCAATGTGGGACTTTGGAAGGTACCCACACACTTTGGCACAACACAAACTACTCAATGTGGGACTTTGGAGGATACCCACACACTTTGGCACAATACAAACTACTCAATGTGGGACTTTGGAGGATACCCACACACTTTGGGCACAACAAAATTTTGTACAATATTTATAACATTCCCTAATTTGTTCAGTGCTCATTACAGTGCAGCAATCATAAAAGACAAAATGGCACTTGGAGAGTTCAAAATCCAGGAAGCAATGAATTTGTATCAGCATTAGCAGCAGGAATGAAAGCAAAACTTCTAGTGGAAGTGACATCTCATGTATCCCTTTCCACAATAGCTCTTGCAGTTGCTGCAAGTCAAACCGGAGGCAAGTTTGTGTGTATTCTCCCTGAGTCAGTCCTTGATGAATCAAAAGAAGTTATCAACAACTCAGGTCTTGAAGACCAAGTAGAATTTATAACCGATGAAGACCCTTCCAAGCTCCTATCCTACTATCAGAACATTGATTTCTTTCTTGTTGATTGCAAAGATGAGGACTATACAAGGTTGCTCAACTTGGTAGATGTTAATCTCACAAGGTCAATAGTGGTGGCAAAAAATCTGGTTGGTGGTGATAAAAAAAAATTAAGATGGTGTCTGAGAGGAAAGAATGAGAAATTAGAAGTAAGATCCCTAAAACATCCCGTAGAGAATGGCATGGAAGTTATTTGGATTAGCAAGAATGATGACACTAACAAGGGACATGAGATTGAAGGTGATTATAGTAGGAAAAGGACAAAGAGCTCATGGATTGCCAAATTTGATGAGGAGAGTGGTGAGGAACATATCTACAGAGTACCTCATGTTGATTGGTTCTGAAGTTAATTAACATAGCAGATTCCAAACAGTACCACAAGGAAAAAAGAAAACAAGCTTTGGTGTCTCATGCATAACTCATGAGTACTTTCCGTGCCATTATGAAATAATATACTGAATTTATCAAATGTTGCTGGCACAAGTGATTCAATACTTCTTATTCTTAATTAAGGGTTAAAGTTTGAACTCTGTCTTGAATATGGAGTAGCAATAAGAGGTATCATTTTGTTCCAATATGGACATGCTCGGAAGAAAGGAGTTATATCTCCTAAAACAAACGGCTAAATTATTGTTTTGGCCTCTCATTTTATTTAATTTATTCAACTTGATCTCCTTATTATAAAAAAATTCTATTTGGTTCATTGGTCTGATATTTGTTCAATTGAGATTAACAGCGCTAACTTAATTTGTAATATACTTACACAATTGAACCAAAATAATTACATCACATCATTCTAAAAAAATTAATAATATAGAGATAAATTTGAATAAATCAAGTAAATAAAAAAAAAGTAATTTAGAAAAAAAAAATTATGAGCTTAAGAAATGCATCCGACTTAGTTGAGAGCTATACAAAGCATGTACTATATAGCTGAAAAATATAGGATCATGTTACTGCGTATCAAAATTCAAAATTAATATTTTTTAAAAGATCTATACGTAAATAAAATTATGATAATACGGTTCCACACTAATATTTAACCATTTACCTTGCAACTGTTTTCCATATATTTATTATTAACATAAATTTAAATTAGGATGGTAATAAAACCTTTATTTGTGAATACATGTGAGTAAGCTCCCTACAGAGAGATGTTAGTAAATAAGTTAAATAAAAGAAATGAGAAACAGGTTTAAGACAAAATTTTCAAATATACACTTCTCCTTATACTTTCATGAAAAATTATGATCTCTTATTATCTATTATTCATATTTTAAATGTTTAAGAGCTAACATTTCTACCTTATAAAATATAACACGTGGGAGTAATTTTTATGAAAGTATAAAGGGAAACTAATATTTAACTTATCAATTTAAAATTTTATCTTTATGTCTCTTTCTGGTTTGCTTTATCCAACTTATTTTCTAACATTTTTATTCAAATAAATTTAATTTGTTTTACTTAATTAATTCATATTTAGTTACATAATAAAAAAATTTAAATTAAATTCATTTGTGATTATCTACATGTAAAAACAAATTGGAAAAGTAAATAATAATTTTATTAGCTACAGATAATAACTTAAACATCTACATACAACATAATATCTAAAAATCAGTTTAGAAACAATCATTATCAGTATTATCGCTAAAGAAAAAAGTGAAGTAAGAAAATAAAAATGTAAAGAAAAAATGAAAGAAAAAGAAAATATTGAAGGTATGTGAAGAGTTTGAAAGGAAGAGTCTACTCAAATAAAGAAGATAAATGAAGAATGTGTGAAAAAAGAAATAATAGGTTAAAAGATAGATAATTTGTGAGAAGATAACTTATCAATAATTATTAAAAAAAATAAAAATAAGTGTGATTTGAAAAGAGGGAAACGAAGTATTGTTATTTTTCTATTTTTTTTATTCGTAGCAGTGATTAATCTCCTCGCTACGTTGGAGACATCTCAAAAGGTGAGATAGTTGGTTCCAAGATTTAATACGGATGCATACACAAGACAAGATTCGAACCCTTAACCTTACTTAAGGGTGGATGAACCCCTACCGCTAAACCACACGCTTGGAGTTATTTTTCTATTTTAAATTGACATCAAAAATTTTGTTTTTTTATAAAATTGTAAAATTTTGTTGTACAATACTAGTGCCATTTTTTTGTGTCATTACAATTTGTTTTGTTAAATAATATCACATTCAGTTTCATCTATTGTCTCAAAACTTAGAAATTAAATATTATTGAATATAGTGTCATCTTCGAAATCATTGCAATATTAATAATTCTAAGTTTTTCTTTTGAAAGGTGAGATAAATATAATAAGTTTTAGATTGTTTGACCAAGAAAAGTTAAAATAAATTTTATAAACATATATTTATCTATTATTCTTTTGATATTTTATTTTTTAAAATAAAAATAAAAAGTATTATTCTCTATGCGCATCATCATCTTCGAGCATCAAAGAATATGATAAATTTCTTCCTAGCTATAGGTTATGGATTTTAATTATATGGAAAAAAAATTTATAACACAACAATAGTATAAAGAAATTTAAATTGAAAAGAAAACTAACTAAATACAATTCATAACTATTAAGTACTAGTATTATGGTTCGAACCTCTTGGCTTATGAGTTGGTTATATATATATTTTTTTAATAAATAAATAAATAAATAAATAAATAAATAAATAATTAAATATATATATATATATATATATATATATATATATATATATATATATATATATATATGTATTGTAACGCAACTTGATGACATTGTCTATCAGAACTGCTCTTCCAACTTAATCAAAATGTGCTACAATTTGTGAAACTTTTGCCTTACAAAATTTTAAAAGTTGATTTGCTTTTGCTTTTAATTAACCTACACCCTAAATATGATCGATCATACCTATAAAATTATTATCAAACTTTTGAATTTATAAAGTGATTGAATTTTGCATAACATGTAAAATTTTATAACAATAAAAGATAAAAAAAAGTATATTTTTAATGATACTTTATCTATTTAGCCATCTAGTTAAATTGATTTGTAACATTGTAAGTTGTGATACTATTTTATTATTTCTAGTCATTTTATATTGTTGAGTGAGTTATTAATTAGTGTTGAGAAGTTTGAAGTCTGAGAATCCCTTAGGAGCTTCAGTAGTATTAAAAGGGAGTTTCTCTAGGTAGAGGTTCAATTTGACCTAAAGGAAATAGTATATAAGATTTTTATTTTTAATAGAGTCTCATAAACTCTTTTCCTCAACTTTCTAGAGAGAGGATTATAAAGAGAAGGTATCTAATCTGTGAGTTCCATTTTCTCTTAATCGTATCTTTTTCTTTCTTCAATCCTTATCTAAGTTGTGTTGTTTGTGATTTGGGTTAGTAGGAACCTCAAATCAATCCGTGAGATTGTTTGGTGTTTGACATTTCTCTTCTCCTTCTTCCATCTCAAACCCAAGCTACTTTGAGGTAAAAGAAGCTGGAAATTTATGTGTGATGTATGCATTGAGGGTTGGGAAACTATTTTTGAGTTGTGTGTTGTATGGAATCTCATTATGTGCGACTGTGTTGATGAAATCAAAGGGGGGAGCATGTTGGAAAAGGGGTTTTTGAGTTGTTGGTTATAATCATTGAATCTTTGCACAATCTTGTTTGCATGTTGAATTTGAGGGCATTTTTTAGTTGATTGTGATGTATATACTTGTTTTTTTATATTGCATGTGTTGGAACCTTGTTGGATTTCATGCTATGGCTCAAAATCAGGTTCTGCATATGTAAAATTTTGATGTCGCATCAGGTGCTATTCTAACTTGAGGTTCTTTGTCCGATCATGTCGAGTATAAGATTTGATGGAACCTTCAAGTGAGAAAGCTCCATGGATGCTTAAAAAAAATCTTCCTCAGTTCCTTGTGGTTGATGCAAGGAGTTGAAAACTATGAAGAGGAGCAAGTGTAGCTGAGAGTAATCTTCCAATTTCTATTAGAAGAAGGATGATCCTAACTCTACAAAGAGAGAAGCTCAAGTAGAGAAAAAGAGAGGATCTTAGAGGTGACTTTCGGTGGAGAGAATTTGCAAAGAGAATTCTCATATAATTTCTAAAAGTGTTTATAATATCCGGCCATGGAGAATTTATAGCATTAGGAAGTGTGTGTGACAAGATAGGCTTAACCCAAGGTTAAGTTAAACCATGGTATGGTTTAACTAACCTTAGGCGCCAAAATTTAAATATTCGAATTCAAATTTTGGGAGCCAAATCCGGTCACACCATGTGCCACTCCATTTGCATGTGATTTAGCATGCATTTAGGAGTAATTTCGGACGCCCCATGTGCATGAGTGCACATGGCCGAAATGCTCTCTAAATGTGATGCTAATTACATGTAAATTGAAATGCACATGTACTCCTAATTAACCCTAAATTCAAATGGCCATGAAATTAAATTCCTAATCTACTTGGCCAAAATACAAGGCCCAAAAACAAAATACAAGCCCAAAGGCCCAAACCTATACTACACCCTAGTCTACTTGGGCTTGAGTTAAAGCCCAACTAAAAAGTACTATGGGCTTCTCTTGAACATTGGCCCATTCTTCATGCATTTTTTTGGCCATAGCCCTAGTAGTTGGGCCTTTGGCCCATGGGCCTCCATCAAGATTGGTGGCACTAGGTGTGGGAAAAAGGACTCTTCTTTGGTCAGCATAGCGTCTAACGTGGTTTGAATGACACCTGGTGTGGAAACCTTGAGTGCTCTCTAACTTGGTGATGCTAGACCCAAAGTTGAGTGGCACCTAATGTGGTAAAGCCATAGCTCTTTGTTTGGATTTTTCCGAGCGCCAAGGTGGTGACGTTGAGTAAGAATCAAGTAGAGACTCTCTGCTTGAGATGAGCTCGTGTGTGGTAGTTTACCACTCTAAGCACGAGGTCTCAATGACCTCTATCTTAGCCACATCGGGCATAAGTTGTATAGCACTGGACGTAGGCGAGGCAGATAACTCCTTACCTAAATGGCGTTGGGTGCAAGGTGAGTAGTGTCAAGCACTCGTGGTTGAAGAAAAGTATAATGTAGTTGATGAAAGGTTGAACACTTGTTGATTTAAGGTGTTAAATGAGAATATGATGAATGAGTAGCAGAGATGAGGTAGTATGTGAAGATTATGTTGTGAGTCGTTAGTGGAAAAGTAGAAATGAGTTGTAAGTTGTGCGTTGATAGAGTTGTATGTTGACTATGTAATTGTGTTGAATATATGATGTATTATTGAGATGTATGTTGATTTTATTGTTGTGTTGAATATGTAAAAGTTGTCGTGTTGTTGAGTTGTGTTGATCACTTAGCACCAGAGGAGAGGTTTTTGAAAATTGCATATCCCATTATGCGGATATTGTGTCATGGTGCTCTAAGAGCCTAATTTGTTGAAAACCTTTCTTAGAAAGTTGACCCTTGAAATGGATATTGTGTTGATTCTCCGCTAGGACTTTGTTGGTACCATGTATGGGTAAGGTCGATGCACACATGTATGAAGTGACCACAATATAGGGGTCAAGTCGATTTATATCGATTAAAAGTGACTAACAGAGTAAAGTACGAAGTCGAGAACTTAGTTCTTGACTGAGTATCGCAAGAACATAATATTTGGAGGGTAGTCGCTGGATTAATCTCATAGGAGACTTAGTTAAGCTAGTTAATGTTGTGATAGGTTTATACCCAACTATTTTACTCTGATAGTAGTATTACATTTCCTTGTTTAATTGGTGATGTCCAAGAAATCGAGTTGCTATGTTATGGATTTATATCCAATTTGCTATTGATCTAACAAATCTAAAAAGACCATCCAGTGTTGTCAATTTAATAGGGTTAAGTCACTTAAATTATTCACCCTATGTTGTAGGAGACTTAGTTGAAATGTGTGATGACGTATGTAGTTACTGTATGGAGTTGATTATGTTGTTCATATGTGTTGATTTATGATGAAATATGTTGTTGTGTTGAAACTAAGTTGTTGTGTTGATAGTTGTATAATGTGATGTCCTATGTTGTGTTGTTAGAGATGGGATGACGATGATGTGATATTCTTATGTTGTATATACGTTATTTCTTTTTTACTTTAACCTATCCTTACTTGTTTTCATGTGGTTTGGACTATAATGACCATACGTGATGTAGGAGTAGGGCAGGGATAGGATTGAAGTGTAGCAGTGGAGGCGACTCAGTAGTATAAGAGTTGGAGGTTCTTTTAATGACCACCTTTAAGACAATTGTGTGTATTTGTAAAATTATTTGACCAATAACTTAAGTTGTATAATTTATATTTACAAAATTATTATATTTTATATTGCATGCATTTATACGAATTGTTTATCTTTATTTGAATGCAATATATTACATCTGTCTTGTAATTGCAAATTTATAATCCTAAAAGTTTAACATAGAAATAATGTCGGTTCGTTACATGGTCACACTCCACCAATATTTATAGTAAACTTTATTTGTGAAACTATGAACAATTAACTATATAGGTTGCATTCTCACTTTGTTACAACAATCGATAATCATATGAACTATAAACAATTAAGCAATTACCCCATAGGTTGTACTCTCTTATCATCTCAGCTAACGGTGTTCCATCATAAAACCCGTGATAAAAACACAACAAAATATGGATATGATGTCCGTGCACCGTCAATATAATTTTTTTCTCGAATAATTAGAAATTGTAAAAAAACAAATTTATCACAAATGATAATTTGTTATTAGATGAAGGTGTAACGCTGTGAAGATTATGTTCTATCTCAAATATTTCATCTTACAGATCAAAGTTATCACAATTCACTTTCAAATCAGTAATTGCTTTTAAATTATTTTAATAATTCATTTTATTTCTTTAATAAACTGTTTCACAATGTTCACCGGATGCTAAAGGAATAAAACGAATATATTGTACATTTTATGTCTTCTTAAAGCCGTTTTACCAATACTAACACCACACGTGTTTCAATTTTTATTTTACATAGATATCATAATTCGTAGTTTAAAAAAAACGACAAACAATAATAATTGAAGAATATTGACAATGACGGGTAACATTACTGACCACTCGTCTTGTCTGGATGCAAACAAATCATTAATTCATTATATGCTTCAAAATTTATATAGCATAGGGAAATCCCAATTAAAAATACAAGCCTGAAGTCAATAAGTCTTTTTTTTTTTTTTTTTTTTACTTGGGTGGGTAAGACCACGTTTATTTATGCCAAACTTGTCCAATTCAAGTTGCTAGACTATTGGACAGAACAAACAGATAGCGTTCTTTAGAAGGCAAATTATTGCAGCCTCATTTTCCATTTGTGATTGGAAGTATTAACTCATGAACGTACAATATTGGAGAATGAATAAATATGGAAATTATATATATTTACATGAAAAAGTTTTAAGGTATAGAGAAATGATGGTGGATATTGAGTTCTCAAGAATATAAGGGAGTGATGATTACCTCTCTGTACCAACCACTATTCCCCACAGCAACCACCAAACTTTATAACCTTCAAACGCAAGAGACTAATATCTCTGAGTCTCGGCTCTTATTCACATTTCCTCTCTAATTCGTGAATTTTGTAACCACCATTGCTCCTAGCCTTGGATCTCACTGAACCAAGTCTATGAATGGCAAATACTAGATCTTGGACTCAGATATGGCCATCTTTTGTCACTCTATGTGTTCTAAATCTTGTCTTGGATTTCAAAATCACAGCATTTGCTGATGGCAGTGGAAGTGGAGGTGTAACTTCAGAAAACACTTGCAAGAACACAAATTATCAAAGTTTCCTCCCTCCACCGTACCAGAATATATCCCATATGATATGCACACCTGTATGGCATACCTATGAATTGAGGGTAAGTTACTAAGTTCATTTTGTTGTGGTCTTGTGGGTTCTAGTTCTACCCATTATTCTTTTCCACTCTTGATTGTTGAAACTAGCTCACTTGGATCTAGTTCAGGTTGCCCTCATTTGTTATGCAAGTACAATTTTTTTGCACATCATGAGCTGAGCTGTTTCTCAGTAAACAAAACAAAACCTAGAATCTAGCTAGAATTTTTTTGTTTTGTTAATTTGCAAATGCCTAGGTTGTCAATTTACAATCTAAATAGTTTAGTAGTGATCTTTTGTTGCAGTACATCCAGAATGGTGAAACCACAACTATCATATTATCTGCTCCGTACACTATAGGGTGGGTAGGAATTGGATTTTCTAGAGATGGTATGATGGTTGGTTCAAGTGCAATGGTGGGGTGGATTAGTAAACATGGTCATGCAAGAATCAAGCAATTTTACCTAAGGGGTAGGAAGCCATCAGAAGTCATAGTAGACAAAGGTGAACTTCCCCTCAGTAATGTCCCTGCGGCTGTGGCAACTAATGGGGCTCAAATTCATTTGGCATTTCAGTTGCAGATGACAACCTCATTTGAGAAACAACCAATTTTGTTGGCTTTTGGCAGTAAATATCCACAGAACCATCATCTCTCCAAGCATGAAGACAAAACAGCTATTGTCTTTGATTTTTCTGCAGGTCCAAAACCATTTCTCTATGACTAACTCCAGTTCAGCAGATATGTCATTTTATATTTTGTTGCACATTGTGACTGTGGTTTCTGATTCCAAAATCTAAAAGAACTTTTAAGAAATAGAATTCTCTCCTTTTGGCAAAATTTCACTTCAGTGAACCCCATGCTACTGTAGAATAATATATTAATTTAAAAAACCAAGTTTCAAAGTCAAAATTACTTCAGCAATTAAAGTAGATTTTTTTTAATTTTTTTATTTGAAGTATGTGTCCATGTCCTGGTCAAACAAAACTTGCACACGTGTATTTTCATATATTAATACATGATGAAACATGCTTAGCATTTTATGATGTATAACATGTATGAGAGCAGAAACTTGATCAACAATACTTTCACAGGTTCTACGAGTCCGGTATCCCATGAATCGATTCAGATGAGAACGAACCATGGAATTTTGGGTATAATTGGGTGGGGTCTAATCCTGCCTGTAGGAGCAATTATTGCAAGATATTTCAGGCACAAGGATCCCATATGGTTCTATCTCCATGCAGTCATTCAGTTTGTGGGATTCACATTTGGGCTTGGTACAGTAATTCTTGGATTACAACTATATTCTAAAATGCATGCTCATCTACCAGCTCACAGAGGCATAGGCATCTTTGCCCTGGTACTAAGTATTCTTCAGGTTTGTCATTGACCCATTTCTATAATATGTTCAGTCTAATAAGTGCATTTTGAACTGACTGTAAAGCTAAGTTCAGATATTGGCACTCTTCTTGAGACCAAAGAAGGATTCCAAGATTCGAAAAATTTGGAATTGGTACCACAGTTGGTTTGGAAGATTGGCTCTTATATTTGCAGCCATTAACATATTGTTGGGGATGCAAGCTGCGGGGGCAGGAAGTGATTGGAAGATAGGCTACGGATTCCTTGTTGGTGTTATGGTTGTTGCAGCCATTGTTCTTGAAGTATTGGCTTATTTGAAGAGATCAGAGATGCGTTCTCTACCTCCAAACTTCCAAATGGACCCTGTTGGAGCAGATACATTTCCAAGTAATCAAGCATTTTCTTGCCTTTTTCTTCCCTTCTTTTATATATCTGTTAAATGAAAATGGTGCTGAAAAGCAAAGCTATCTTATGTCACTTTGATGAAACAGGGGGGATATGATTGCTGCTAATTTTGCACTTCCACAAGAGTTGTCAATTGTTCCATCAAACCAGCCCATATTAATTCACATACAATTCAAGTTTGTGTTCGGGCATATTATTTGAATTCGTTTTGGCATGTTTCTTGATGCCATTTCTGGGTGTTCTTTCCTGGTGTACATATAGGTGGAAACGCATATATAACCAGCTAGAAGTTTGCCAAGTTGGACAATCCATGTTTGGCCTTCTTACACAACTTAAGGAGATTTAAGTCTTTTTTGTTTTCTTATTCCGCATTGGGTTTCTGTTGCTTGGTCAAGAATGTAAATGACGAAATTTACAGCTACATTTTGTAATTCGTAGCTTTTTTTCCCCCTTTTTCTTTCTTCCTTTTTCTGGGGATATATGTATTGGAATTTAAGAATCATAGTCTGTTCTTTGTTGAGTTACGAAAGATTACATTCATTTATCATCTTCTTCAAGGCATGTACGTTCTCAAAACGAGTTAACTGTAGCCATTAGGGCGTAGACCTCTCTATAATTTAACAGAAATATAAAATGTTCGTCCCAATAGTGCATTACCAGCTGCTGTATTACAATTTGCTATAGATTTTCAATGCGGTCCAGTGAAACCTTTACGATCAATCAATAACTTGATATAAACTTGTGCACTCAATTAGTAAGCCACTTACAAAGTTTTCCATTATAAAAATACCTGATTTAATAAAGACTCGAGCATTTTATTCCATTATAAAAAAAATTGGGAACCGCGTTTTCTTTCATTCTTGATGAAACCTCAAGACTCAAGACCAAATTTATTCCATACTTATAAATTTAATCGTACATGTCAAGACTCGAGCATGAAGCAATGTGACGTGGACATACCACATACCCTAACGTATGTATATGTTTACAATGAAGCATCTATACGCACCGCATAAATTATATTAGGAAGTCAAATAATATTACCAGGTTAATGGTTACCTTGAAAATTGAGATACTGACAGACAGGCACACTAAGTTCAAGAATAGGGCTTAACTTTTTTACTTTTTGTATTTAAAAAATAATGATCCTTATTAATATGATATTCCTTCACATCATTTTCAGTTGTAACAATTCAATACCAAGTCGATCAATAAAAAGAACCCCACTATGACCTAACAAAATATTAAGAAATTAAGAAAGTATATACAAATGAACAAAATTAATTATCAAAACCATTGGTAATGTTGTAACAAAAAATAATAATAATTAGAACGATCCATCAGTCCCGTAATTCATTATTATCAAAATTGTCTAACTACATAGAGAACCAAAATTTTCACCTTGAAGGTGCCTCAGGAACAGGAACCCTGAAACTGACTGCAATGAACCTGCAGACTGAGAAAGATGATTAGCATGAATGCTGCCCCACAGGCGATCTCATATTTAAGCAAAAAATAGTGGGCTTCAGTTCATTCCAGAAACAAAAAACTGTGATTTCTGGGAAAAGGAACAAATAAAATAGCTCTAACTTTTGTCAATGAGATAATACCTAATGATGAAGAAAAGTCTCCAATCCTCCATCTTAAATACAGACGGGAATCTGCAATATTTCGTGAAATTGAATGATTAGTCAGTCAAATCTGATTTGCACGATCAAAAGAAATCAAATTTCAAATATATCAAGTTAACTTCAGAAGATATAAAAATATGAAAGTGGAAGACCTACCAGAAACCTCCCAAAAGATAGTGAAGCTATTAAACTGAAGCTGATACACCAGGGCATTTTGTAATTGAATTTCAGATATGATCGAAATACCACATCTCTCGTGCCAAATTATTAGGTCTTCTTTATCCACAATAATTCCGCTAAATTTCATTAGTAACAACAAAGAACTGTGGATTAAGCAGTAGCTGTACAATCTTTACCAGAAGAGAAATTGATAGACTTGGGAGCATGACTTCCTCTAACTACACGGTTATGGATAACCTTGAATGACTGTGAGCCATTAGGTCGAGTCAGCAAACTTATTGGCATTCTCAGAGTCTGCTTTCGATTTCTTCTTCCTCGAATCAAAATGCTGAAGGTTTTCTCGCCATCCATGTTTGTTTCACTACTGCTAGAGTTGTCATTTGAACCAATGTTTTGATTTTGCTTGTTCCCAGCATTTTCAGTCCCTTGAAAATTCATATTACCATTTTCTTTTATACTTTCTGAACCAGCTCTTGCTGCTTCATCTTCACTTATCTCTGACGCTAAAGTTTTTACCACTTTATTGGAATCCTCAACATTATCAATGTCCTCAGGCAGAACTGAAGCTGAACTTGGACTTTCAGGACCATGACACAGAACTTGTGACTCTGAAATGGGATCAGGGATTGGTTCAACAATAGGCACCGGATGGGGAAATTCCACTGGATGACAACCAGGCCAAACAGCACTGGGACCAAATTTAGATATTGTGGGGTTCAAATTACATTGCCATGTAAAATGATTGGCATGAAAGGCACTGCTAGTGACTGGAAAGTTGCTAGGTGGTATTGATTGAGCTTGAGTATAAGGAGGATACATAAATGGCAATGGTTGCATCATGTTTGGTGTTGGTGGAGGTGATGGATATGCATGGTGAGGAGAGGAGCACATCTGGGTAACTGCAGGTAGCACAGTAGTAGGTCCAGGATGGACATTCATGTTTACTGGCCAGGGCCCAATTGCAGGAATTGCACTAGGCCCAGAAGGAAGAGTCATATTCATGGCAATTGGTGCACGTGCAATGGCAGGTGATGGGTTGAATGGAGCTGCAGATGCGGACAACTTTTTATACGGGATGCCCCCGGCATGACTCTGACTTGATGGTGATACATTGACCCTTAAGTCCTCACCAACCTGGGAAATGGGATTTGTATTATCACTAGATTCTAAACTGCCAGACGAATTACTTGCATCAAGTTCTTGTTTGTAAGAATCCACATGATCATGTACTGCATGAATCAAAATGCTGCTATCAACTGCTACTTGAGCCTCAACATGCCCCTCAGCACTCATACAATTATCTTGCTCAGTAACCATCAATTGAGTTTCCTCTTTCCCCTCAGTAGCAACTCCAGTATCATCCTGTGAATCATCTACAGAATCTGATAAAGAATCATTATTCTGCTCTTTAACCATATCATTTACCTCTGTCGGGGTTGGATCAACATTAACATTTCCATTAGCTTCAATATCTTCCTCTTCATGTTTGCCACCATCATGTTCACAGCTAACAGAAATCTCAGGATTGTAGACCTGCATTTTGGAGATTGTCCCTGGAGGAGCTAAGGCCACTTCTTTGTATGAAGGAGACTTTCCAAGACTAACTATAGAACTCTTAACTGGATTAATGTCAATTGGATCAGGTTCTGAAAGAGAACTGAACAGCTTGTCACCATTTTCTGACATCTCATTTGCACTAGTCTTGGAAGTTGAGGGCACGGACTTGACCCTGTATGTAACAGCTTTGACTACTTTCCTTCCAAATTTACTGCCTTGGGTGATGTTTACAGTATGATCATCTGTATTAACCCCATGGGAAATTGTCCGTTTCTTCAAGAAATAATACCTACTATTTGGATTAGCACTCCTAACAAAAGGAGATTCTGTGCCAACTTCCACATTCTTTTGATAACTATAAATTTTGCCAAGTGTTGCCCGTCTCTGCTTCAGTCTTCGGCCATATGAGCCAGCTGATCTTGGTCTTTGAACTGGTTGCCATCCATCCTCTCCTTCAGCATGTGCTTCAGACAAGATTTCATCATAAATTTGTGGCTTTTCATCTGATATTTGTTTTGAAATAGTATGTTCCAAATCAGGTCTGGAGTTGCTTTCCTGCTCAGAATCTGCACTACCTACTGGTACATGTAATTGTACCTCTTCATCTGAAGCCTCTTTTGGAATTTCTTTTGAAGACTCATCAGAACTTGACATGCCAATGTTCTGATAGGATGTTGCTCTCACCTGCCAAATATTAAAATATTAATTATACAAGTGTTTATGCATGTATGTAAATTTATACCAAAGAAGAGGTGGATGTATGCAAATATCGGCACAAGTAGCCTAGTTCCCACAATAATATAAAGACTAACAGTTCCAAGGCAAGAAAAAATTGCCTCCACTAGGTATATGACCCTCCAATTACTTCTTTTCCTTCTTATAAAAGACGATTAATTTTGAATTTATTCCATACTTGTTAGATGTTAGATTTTTTAACAGTTTGAAGAAAATATGAAAATAGAGAAGATGATTTAGTTGGACCTTTCAATGTCAAAATTTATATATGGGTACAACAGTTTTCTTGTTTTATCGAGGGTTAGTCCTTCATGATAGAAGTTAGCTAGATTTCTAACCATGCATTAACAAATTATTATATGTCTTGCATATTATTAATTCTTTGACTACTCTATTTGCCTTTGTCAACTCAAAACATACAGTTTTTTCTGTACATGGTTATTTTTCAAAAAACTGTGTAGCTGACCAGATTTACGATTAAAGATTATTGCTGCCCACATCCCACTGATCAAAACAAAACACAATGCTTAGAGAAGAGATCTTATGACCCAGATGACAAATACTTTGGTTCACTTGGTCTTACAGCTTAAGAATATTTCTCAATAATCAAGCCATAATAAAACACCCTTTAGAGGGGTTTGAGTTTCGTTAAACAAAGGCAACCAACTGTTCCACAATCAAATCCTGAAAATGCCCTAGTCAAACCCTTGTAGCTATATCAAAAGACATATATAAGCCATTGACGGTAATCAATAATCAGACAACTCTTTTATAAGTGTTTCCCCTAGATCTTAGAAGACTCAAAAACTAATGACTTGAACTTATCAAGACCAGTAAATCAGCAGCGTACCTTTGTTATCTGGGTTCTTCTCTTTGCAGCTGCATCTCTCCCTTTAGTATCATGATTAGGATTAATGTAGTCAAGCAAATCTGACACACTGAAAAATTCAATGAAAAGAAAAGGAAATCGTTACAAAAGATATCTGTAAATGAATGTTATGAATATTTCAATGTGTACAAACAAATCATTGTCTTTTTATAGAAATTACGCATACCGATAATATTTACAAGTCAATAGGATAATATTATTCTGTTTGGAATTTGGAAACAAGCTTAGATGTACTTTTGAAAGCTTCTCTACTAAAAATAAAGTACTGAAAATAACTTTATTTTTAGTAGAGAAATTCTTAAAAATACTTCTAACTTGTATCTGAACAAACACTATATCACTATACAAACAGAAAATTAGACACAAAATAGTTGGCTGTTTCAGGCACGTGACTCTATGGGTCAACCAGCAACACACAGATTGGATTTTGTTCTGTTGCAGTTTCTATGTCTCTACATTGTCCATGTCAATTTTCTTATGCTTCTAGCATTGTCACTTAGAAATGTGAAATGTCCATGATTGCAAGCAAAGTATAGAAAACAGTTCTTTATACGTCAGTAAAATTGAGCAGTTCTTACAAGTCGTAAGATTAATAACACCTAGACAATTTTATCAAAGACAGTCACCAACAGAACACCTCAAAGGATGTAACAACCACATATTACAATTTCTAATAGATAACTTAACCGAGTTTTTTCATTTAAGACACCAAATAAAATATGCATGGTTGAAGTACTTCGCAATGCAACAATTAGCCAATGAAGTATCAGACCCACATTGCCAAGATTAATTTTACCATACCTTAGATGGCCTTTACTAGCTATTGATGCATCAGGTTTTCTAGTACCATTTCGAGCAGCTTCTTGCTGTTCAAAAGCCTTGGACTCAAAATATTCAAGCCATGCTGCAGCATCCTGTCAAATTTATCAAAAAGCTATAGATTATGCAAACAGTTACTGTTGACAGCTGAAAATACTTTTATTTAATAGTAAATTTGGGTAGTTAAGGTTAAAATCAGGCTTACTTTGATTTGATTTTATTCTCTTTTATTATAGGAGATTTAGTTAGATGGGATCAATATCAGATTATTCAAATCTTATTTGATTGTCCTCTATTTTTTTCTCCTTATCTTATTGTTTCATTTATTTTGTAATCAGGGTGATTAGGATTTTTTCTAATAATCTTTGTGTATATAATCCCCTCATGTAATTCTGATTAATGTACAAAAATAAAGATCTTTTTCTTCTCTAAATTACATGGTATCAGAGCTTCGATTCTGATCCTATGTTTGCCTACCATGATTTCCGCAAATTCTAGATGCATTGAAGCTGCATCATCATCATTTGTAGCCTCAAATGGAGAAAACATGAGGCAAGAGGGCGACTCTGAGTCACTTCTTTTCACTCAGGAATAATTGGAGCACTTGTATATCTTTTCATCTAAAATATCAATTAAGCCATCCTCTTCTCTAGCCCAAAAAGGTATTTCCTTTTCTAATGCCCTTATCAGCACCAAACAAAATTCTAAAGCTCCATGGATCATTGATTCAAGGGCTATTGGCCATATGACAAATTGTTCTCCACATATAGCCCTAGTGTAGGTCATAAAAAGATTAGAATTGCAAATGGTATCATAGCTATCTAGATCCATTCTAAAAAAGGGGTCACCCACCATTGTTACATGCACCAAGTCCAATAGAGTTGGGCGTGAGGAGGTGTGTTGGAAAAACCCATGTCCCACCGATCCTAGACCATTAAAAAAGATCATCTACCATTTATCTACATATCAAGCCTAATAGTGTTCGATGTGAGGATGTGTATTGGAAAAAAGATGGTTGGTCACATTTATAGATGATCATACAAGATTAACATGGGTTTACTTGATGAAAACAAAATCTGACATTGAGAACATTTTCAAAAAAATTTCCATATTATACAAACTCAATTTCCTGAAAAGATCAAACTATTTCATAGTAATAATGGAAGGGAGTATTTTAATAAACACCTAAATGATTCTTTTCTTGAAAATTTATTCTTCAAAGCTCTTGTGTAGATACTCCACAATAAAATGGAGTGGCTAAAAGGAAAAATAAGCACATACTTGAAATTGCTCGAGCTTTATTATTTCAAAGTATGGCACCAAAATATCTTTGGGGTGAAGCAATCTAAATTGGAACATTTTTTATCAATAGTATGCCTGGCAAAGTTTTGAACTTCAAAACTCCTTTTGATGTTTTCACAACTTTTCCAAATAATAGACTCATGAGCCAAATCAAAGTAAACTTGAAAAAGTAAACTTGAGCCAAATCTAAGTTGGGTATTTATTCCCAAGAATTTTTTCATGTACTACTTTTATGCATACTCATGAGCCAAATCAAAGTAAACTTGAACCTGGAACAAAAAAGTATGTGTATTGGCTATGCTCCCAACCAAAAAGGATATAGATGCTTTGATCCTATTTCCAAGAAAACATTTGTTCCTATGGATGTTACTTTTTTTTAAAAAGACTCCTTTTTCCAAAATCATCTTCAGGGGAGAGAAAAAAGGAAGATGCTATCCAATATTTTTAAACCTCAGATTTTCCGATCTTACAAACTTTACAAAATTCAGATTCATTAACTTTTGATTCCATACATAATGAAGGAAGTTTAGAAGCTCAAAACAAGGGTGAACAATGTCGGCATAATAAATACGGCATTTTAGAAACTATTTCAGAAACTGAAATTTCAAATTTACAAGTTGTGCCAAGTTCTGAAATGATTGAAACTAAACAAAATGAGATAGTTGCAATGGGTAATAAGGGTGTAGAACCCTTTGATCTTATCTATTCTAGAAAGAAAAAACCTCAAAGAATAGAGCCAAATGATCCTCAAGACTGCCATGAATCCAATGAATCATCAGGTAACAATTTTTCTAATTTTGTCCAAACCGTTCAAACTATAGTTGACTCTGTCCTTGATGATTTTGACCTTCCTATTGCTATTAGAAAGGGTATTAGATCATGTACAAAACATCCTATCTCAAATTTTGTCTCTTATGAAAAGTTATCCCCCTCATTTCAGGCTTTTACTTCACAACTGACCAAAACAGAAATTCCGAAAGATATACAGGCTGCTCTGAGGGTTTCTAAATGGAAGGAAGCTGTCTTGGAGGAGATGAAATCCCTAGAGAAGAATCAGACTTGGAAAAAAGCGGACTTGCTTAGAGGAAAGAAAATTGTTGGGTGTAAATGGGTGTTTACCATCAAGTATAAGGCAGATGGATCTATTGAGAGATACAAAGTCAGGTTAGTTGCTAAAGGCTTTACTCAAACTTATGTGTTGATTACTAAGAAACCTTTGCTCTTGTTTCCAAGTTAAACACCATCAGAGTTCTTTTGTCATTAGCTGCAAAGTTAGATTGGTCATTGCAACAACTAGATATAAATAATGCATTTTTAAATGGGGATTTAGAAAAGTTTATATGAATGCGCCTCCAGGTTTTGAATCACATTCTAATCAAAAAGTATGTAGGCTTCAAAAGTCTCTCTATGGATTGAAATAGTCACCTAGAGCTTGGTTTGAAAAATTTGCCTAGTTTTTTAAGAAGCAAAGATTTGTTTAGTGCCAAAACGAACATACAATGTTTGCGAAACATTCTTTAGCAGGAAAAATGGTGGTTTTAAATGAAATAAATAAGTTGAAAGCTTCTCTTGCAACTTAGTTTGAGATTAAAGACCTTGAACCATTAAAATATTTTTTGGGGATGGAGGTAGCAAGATCAAAGAAAGGAATTGTTGTGTCATAGAGAAAGTATATTTTAGATCTTAAAGAAACGAGGATTATGGGTTGCAAGCCACTGAAACTCCTATAGATCCTAATAAAAAACTTGGAAGTGAAGAGGAAGGTGATCCAACAGATACAGCTTGGTACCAAATAGTAGTGGGAAGATTGATTTATCTTTCTCATACCCCACCTGACATAGCCTTTGCATAAGTTTAGTGAGTTAATTCATGCACTCACCACATGAAGAACACCTTGAGGAAGTTTATAGGATCTTGAGGTATTTAAAAAGTGCTCCAGGAAGAACACCACATGCTATTTTTTAAGAAAACTGGGCAGCAAGGAATAAAAGTGTTTGCTGACGCAGACTGGGCTGGATCCATTACTGATTGAAAGTCAACATCTGGCTAGTAGTGCAAAGGCTGAATATAGGGCAATGGCACAAGGAGTTTGTGAAATTTTATGGATTAAAAGAATTCTAGAAGAGTTGCCATTTCCTATGACTCTACTCATGAAGTTGTATTGTGACAACTAAGTATCAATTAGTAGTTCCCAAAATGTAGTTCAACATGATCGAACAAAGCATATAGAAATTGACAGACATTTTATAAAAGAGAAGGTGGATGTAAGCCAAATTTGCATGCCATTTGTTCCTTCTTCAGAGCACAGCAAGTGGCAGACATTTTTACAAAAGGACTGTATAATAGACCTAATTTTGAATTCTTTGTCAGCAAGTTGGGCATGTTAGATAGCTACACACCAACTTGAAGGGGGTGTTGACAGCTGAATATACTTTTATTTAATTGTAAATTTGGGTAGTTAAGATCAAAATCAGGCTTACTATAATTTGATTTTATTCTCTTTTATTATAAGATATTTAGTTAGAAGGGATCAATATCAGATTATTGGAATCTGATTCGATTCTCCTTTATTTTCTTCTCCTTATCTTTACATTTATTTTGTAATCATGGTGATTAGGATTTCTTCTAATCATCGCTATCTATATAATTCCCTCATGTAATTCTGATCAATGTATAAAAATAAAGATCTTTTTTTCCTCTAAATTACAATTACAATTCGTCAATTACTCATTCATTTTTTAAGAAAAAGAGAAATTGAGATTATTAAGAACACAGATCACCATTCTACATAACCATAACAAGTTAAAAGCACGTAAACCGTGTTCGACAACATCTTGTGAGACTTCAATCTACCAACTATATTACTTACATTTACAAAGTTGTGTTATATTATATCTTTACTGCCTTATATTCAAAACCAATGAGTGTTTTCAGCACAAAGAACGCACTTAAATGTGACGGTATACCTGTGTGCGCAAGTCATCGGGGCCAAGTTTTGCCCGCAGAATTTGCAAAGTTGTTTGCTCATGCTGCACACTCAATGGATATGCTTCCATCAATGAGAGTGCTATAGCTATTGCATGATAACTTGCAGCTGTCTGCAGAGGATCAACATCCAAGAAAGATTCAAGTGTTATAACACAGATGAGAAGATTCATTAAACAAATAATACAACCCATAGGTTATCATTATGTAACTTCTTAGGATCTGATTCTGAGCTTTTTTAAAATTCAAAACATTAAAATAATTATGACAAGAAGAAGTGAAGAACTGAATTTATCATCCTTTAATATAAAGCAAAATAAACACTTTTTATCCATCTATTTAACAAAAATTTAAAATTATCTACCATCTAACATCACTATTTATTTTTTATACCAAAGTTGTAGCACACTAATTCATATGGATCCCACTGTTGACAATTTCTTGTTATGGAACATTCAAAAGATAATCTTTGTGCAACATTATATAAAAAGAATCACATAAAATAAACAAACTTCATAATTTGGCAAAATCAGAAATAAAATGAATAAAATAAACCTGAATATGATCTGCACCAAGTAATCTTTGGTTACACTTTAAAGCTTTGTGAAGATATCTGAGAGCAACATGCACATTTCCCAGGCCTTCTTCCATCATAGCCACATTAATGTAAGTGGCAGCAGTGTTTGGATGAGATGGGCCACATGTTAGATGCAGAAGATATAAAGCACGCTTCACATATCTGATTGTAGATCCAAGTAATAAAAGGCTAAATTAGAAGAAAATTTAAAATTAACTAATTAATATTTCAAAACCTATCTTTACACATTTGATCAATACATAAATTTCTGTTAAGGAGGAAAAAGAAACCTAGAACAGAAATTTGTAAACTTCCTCTCTTGATAAATTCTTCACTTTCAAATTAAAAAATTAAGCAAGTATCACTAATATATTAATTCAAAAAGCAAATTAAACTTTAAAAACTCATGAAAAGTTATACTTCACTATGCACAAGAACAAAACATACTTCAGAGCCAGCTCTGTGTGTTGAAGTCTGTAGTAGAAAACAGCTAGATCCCCATAGCTCTTCATGGTATCAGGATGATCCAGACCTAACTCTCTCTCGTTGATATCCAAAGCTTTTTGTTGATAAATTGTAGCCTGTAATTTAAGTAAACAACGAGATGAATTGAAATCAAATCCTGAAACTTCACTAAATTAAAAAGAGACTAGATAGTTTGGAATAGGTGCAAATAAACAAGGGCTGTAGCTGAAATATTTAATTAAAATCCTTATCGCATAAAACAATAACAAACAAGCCTTATCCCAGTAGATGGGGCCAGTTACATGGACCAATCTGAGAACTTAGGAACCTTCAGAGGAATTGACTGTTGGACACTATTAAAAACCAAATTTTCAATGAATCCATTTTGAGCCAAGTCATTTTTAAAGGTTGCACCAGAAGTTTGCTCTCGATTTTACTCTTCCTATACTTTTAATTGGACTATCTTCCATTTGATAAAATATCATCAGCATATCAATTTTTTTATGAATATAATTATGCGGATATTGGTTTCTGATGATATAATTTCCACCAATAACAAAACATAAATGAGACAACTAAGACCTGATTGAAGTCTCCAGTATGATATAAAACTACAGCAAGGAGGCTATATGCTCCCGCTGTCATCCGATGGTAGGGACCACAAACTGCTACCAGCTTAGCAAGAGCCTGTCACCAACGAATTATAGCAGATATCACACAACAATTCTGAAATGAAAGAGGTATTGACTGTTGAAAAACCTTGCCAACAGTTTGAAGATTTCCAAACAAAGGGTTCTGGATGCAGATACCTTTGTGCCATAGGTAACTGCGTCCTCAAGCTTTCCCTTGTCTAAAGCGGTTTTGGATGACTCTAGGAGCTGCCTTCCATCTGCAGATGAGCATGCTGCTTGCTGCAAAGTATGAGCAGGAGCACGTATAAAGTTTGGAACTATTCAGTCAACTTCAAAGAAATATGCGAGAAAACCTATAATTGACATGTCTTGTTTGTTACCTTGTGAACAGGCACCAAGCTGACAATATCAAATTTGCGGAAGGGAATTGGAGAATCCATATCAAAATCCCTTGGAACAAGCTCAATTCCCACCTAACACACAAAGCGATGATAAGAAACAAACTGTCAATGATCATCATAATAAATCCAGTAGTACTCAAGTAGATCTTTCTTGTGTATCTATATGTACCAGTATGCAAATATATTGGGAATAACGTCAAATACATATTGTACAAGAAAATATAAATATTTCGAAATAAGAAAAACAAGGACATAAAACATATTAGATGTTCACAAAAATTTCAATATGAAATTTATTGCAGTTGAAGTGAGAGAGAAGGAAAGGAGTTTGCTGAATTTAAGACAAGAGTCATATGAACCACTTCAGACAAGAAGATGAATCCACTTCATATGAACCACTTGTTGAATTTAAAACATATTAGATGTTCACAAAAATTTAGATATGACATTTATTGCAATTGAATTGAGAGAGAAGGAAAGGAGTTTGCTGAATTTAAGAAAAGTCATATGAACCACTTCATATGAGAAGATGAATCCAATTATGTTGATAAGGTCACCTAGGTTAGGTAGCTTATGAGTAATTGAGTATGTAAAATTCTCGACCACCATATAACTACTTGAGCCTACTTTACTTCCATAGATGTGAATAGTGACAATATTCAAGCAGAAAATTCAGTTAATAAAAAGTAAGGGTAGTAAATTCCTAGAAAATAGGAATTAGAAAATATACAAATGCATGACTCTATAACGACACAATATATAATGCAAGAGCAAGATACAACAGGAACTTTGGATTTTATTGACTACTTCCAGACTCCATTACCTTGTGACACAATCCACGTAAAATTGCAAATTTCCTCACATCTTTGTAATTCAACTTGTTAATATCCCAATCAAACCGCTTCTTCAGAAATAACTCTAGCCATTTCCACACCAAGGGGTGAACTTCATGTGATTTATCTGATTCTCTATTTTCAGGAACACCAAGCAGCACATTCAATGCACCAGCAATTGATAAAGCCATTTTGTCCATGTCAACAGCAGAAATTACTGCCCGCAGGATGTGCTTAAAAGCTCGAACTATCATCTCATGAATACAAAGTGATTGCACATGTGAAAGCTTTTCTGAAAGCTTGACCTGCAAAGAAAAATTAAAGGCAAATATCAGACAACATGAAAAATATTACATAAATGATTCTAAACCTAAGGCAAAACCCTCTCAACCTTCTAAAAAGATGTGTGGCAGATTTGAAGAGTAAAAAGCAGAAACTTCAAATAGAAAGAGAAAGCTATCTAACTTGTTAAAAAATGACTGACCAACACACATTGTCTCTTAGAGTCATATTTTCAGAGCTAGTAATACTATGAAAGAGATATTGATGAAACACTAACAACTGAATTTCATGAATTCAGACTGTGGAATAAGTTAGGGAAAGGAACAAAAAAATTCAACAAAAGGATAATTAGGACACAAAACATGGCTTCCTAGTAAAGATGTTTACAGCTTAATAAAGTGAATAAGTTTAAAGCACTGACAACATGTCCAAGAGAACGCATTTGTAGACCCCTAGTATGCATAAAATCAGTTAGAGTGCGTCCATCAACTGGTGAGAGTTCCAATGAGCCAAAATCTGCTACCTGTATTCCACAATTAAGACTACAATAATCACCAGTGTCATATTAACTAAAAAGCCTTGCAAACAATCAACCAAATAAAATTCTATCCTCACCAATTTTGGGAGAGCAACATCTGTGTAATATTTTCGAGATAACTCGATCAAATCATGCATAGACTGTCAATGACAAGAGATGATTTGGTTCAGACACTTGTTATAAAACTTGAAAATACTTGTTACACTTAGAATGCTTACCTTGCAGTGAAGTCCAGTTCCTGATTCTTTTAATCGGTTAAAAGCTTCCTCAGATAACATCCTTTTCAGAACAAGCTCATTCTCAGCTTCTGTAGTTTCATGTTGGGATTCAAGGGAGGGCAACGGAGGGCTTTCAGCCTCCCGATTAAATTTTGAATATTCAGATGCATAATTTGTATTGCTTGAATCAGACTTCTTTTTAAAATTCTTCAGGGCTTTAAGGGGTTTCCCAAGACCCTCGACCTTCATTTCATTCTTAGCCTTCTCCAAAGATGGCTTCTTATCTTTTTCTGTATTATTTTGGTCTTGCAAATGTTGTATCCAGCAGGCTCCAAGTTCCCATCTTACAAAATAGTCCATACCTGGTTCTTCTTTCTCAAGCTTGGCAATACCTTCTTTAATCAGCTTCTCCACAAAAGCATGTGAAGCGCCAAGCTCTTCATTCCCACACGTTTGTATCTGAGTCATTGGTTTATTGTTTTCTGATGGAGTTGTGTTGTGAAGAAGTAATCTCAGACTGCAAGCCACAGTGACGAATAAGAATTTGATCAATCATTTGAAGTTGAAACAGCAGCTATAATAATAATAATAATAATAATAATAATAAATAAATAAATAAATAAAAACCTAAAAACAAATTTAAAATAAAAAATTAACTTGGAAAGAAAACCATAAAAGCTAGAACCAAAACTTAAGTGATGAAAATCTTCTAGGAGTACAACCCACACTAACAAAATAAAAATAAAAAAATAAATAAAATATATATCTAAAAACAATGCAAGATCAAAACTGCATCAAGAGAAACAAAGATATTACCAATAAAAATTCTTATTAAGAAACAATGCTAAAACTATGGTGAGATTTCATTCAGAAACATTATTGTCACTCATGTTGTAGATCAAGCTAATAAAAGTTGCAATACCATAAAAGGAGAGTGAGAGAGGGAAGGAGAGAGCATATATGAGTATTATGCAAAATTGAAAACTAGTGAAAGTGTGTAACGTGGAAGGGTTCAGGAACCTGTTAATATTGAGAGCATTGGCACCACCCTCTGGCTGATCAAACAACTCAATATTTTGTTGAGATGGAGAGTCAACTCTTTCATTAACTCTGCCCTCAACTTTCACAACAACCACATAACCGCAATATCTTACATTAATGACACCTAAAGTGGTAATATCCTGCACATAAAATGCATTTATCACTTACATGAAAGGAAAAGAACCGGCTCTTAACCTAATCTTATCTATAAAAAACTATCATACATGGGCAGCAGTATTTTCATCAGCAGTGATTCCTTTCAGTAGATTTCGTTCTAGTAGGTCCTCTTGATTTACTCCAGTAGCTTCAACTCCATCAATTTTAGTATCCATCTTACAGCTTGCAACAGAACCATCTTTCAAGACGTTGATACTCAAATCACCTACTCTCTCAGTGTAAATAACATTATTTTCTACAACTGAGAAGCTAAAATTGGGCTCTTCCATAACATGTTTAACGGCCCTTATTGCTCTGAAAATTGCAACATCAACAAACAGGCTGTGCAGAAGAAATGCTTTTCTATCACGAATTTGTCTTTCTTCTGCTGTCTTGCAAGGCATAGACGCAATATATGAAAACTCATTGGCCCAAGGAATCAAATCATACTTTCCATCTCTTCCAAGACCGCCACCATTCCCTCCCCATGTTTCATCCTCCACGGGAAGAGGAGGAAAAGATAAGGGTGATTGTGCTGCAACAGGAGGAACAAGCCACGTGTTGGCTCTGAATCCATATGGAAGATTCCCAAACTGAAGACAAGAAAATATGAGCAGACAGCACAAATAAATACAATGTTGATGAAAAATGACAATGAACAAGATATACATGGACCTGCAGAAGTCAAACATGTTCTATGGTTCTGTTTGTTAGTTATTGCGAATTTTGTGCAACGAATAAAAAATGAAGACAAACCAAAAGGTTTTCCAATACCTTGTTTCGGTCTGAAAATGCCTTCAAGAGATCATCGAAAGCCTGAAAATTAAGAACAAAATTGTAAATTTTATCGAGTTATGACTAACTCGCATTAAGGTTTAAATACTCCTATAACCTTAATATTTTAGTCCATACAATTAAAAAACGTTATACTTTAGTCTCTTACATATCATTTTTGTTTTTTTTAATCCGTATTGTCTATTTCTATAGAGACTAAAAGGAAAATTTCATAAAACTAAATAAATTAAAATAAATAAATAAATAAAAATGGTATCTAAAAAAACTAAAATAAAATGTTTTTAATTATAAAAACTAAAAAATAAATTTCATGTAATTATAGAAACCAAAAAATATTTGAACCTCACATTAAACATAAAGTACCATCAATAAGAATGTTGGCAAACAAAATAGATTTAGCCAAGAAAAACCATACCAAACTAATAATTATTTAAAAAGTCAATAATAAATTATGTATCATCTAATTATATTAACATAATAATAAGAAGCTAATGGTGACATATAACTGCTTCAAAATAACCTAACCAGGTTCATTCAAACACTGCGTTTGTTAAACCCCTTTCTTCCATCTTTGGAAACAAAAATCTAAAAGAATGTACATAAGTAAATTATCTTTAAACAGTTTTTTTTAATTTCATGAAGCAATTGGGAAGTGCTTGCATGTATCATTTTTAGTTCAACTTTATAAACACACACAAGAGAAAGGTGCCGAACTACAACAGTGTAACTTTTATTAATTATTATTTACGTCAATAACTTTATATTAAAGGTAAATTTTATCGATCCATCCGTAAAATTATAACTTTATATTACATTGAATGTATATGTCAAATTTTGTTAAAATTAAACAACAATAAAAAAGTAATTAAACCAGTGATTTAAAAACCGGACCGAACCGGCCGGTCGGACCGGTTGGACCGGGAACCGATAGTCCAGCCGGTCCGAATCTTAAGTTGGATCGGTTATGCAGTCGACCCGTTTTAAACCGGATTGAACCGGTCAATTTTCTGGTTCAACCGGTGAACCGGTGGGTCAAACCGGTTCAACCACTTTTTTTTTTTTTTTAATTTTTTTAAGGGACCATAAACCACAAAAATAATAATTAAAATTGAATCTCTTAATGGAAAAGCAAGGAGTCTTATTAAATATAACAATGACTACTTGTTCTAATATATTTGTTTGCAATATATACAACTTAAATAACTTTTATAGTATATTATTAATTTTAAATTATATATTTAATAATATAATATCTATGTAAATATTACATATATTATTTTGTGATATTAATTGCTAGCATATTATATATGTACATATTATTTATATTTTTAATTTGTATTAATATACCGTTTAACATGTAATTTTTTATGTATTTTTTTACAAAATAAAAATAAAAATAATTTTAAATAAGATAGAAAAATTGAAATTTAAAATAAGATATGAATTTATTAAAATTTATAAGTATAAAATATATTTAATATGAATATTTTTTTAAAAAAATAAATAAAAATCGAGTTATGCGGTTCAACTAATGACCCACTGGTTCAACCTTTGACTCACTGATCCAGTACCTTAACCGGTTCGATGACCGGTCCGGTTTTTAAAACTATGAATTAAACTATTCATATTTTAGTATATTTTCAAAAGTCTACATCACATCAATTTCAATCTAGAAACATTATTATTACAAAATAAATAATATTTATATATTATTAGTATAATCATATAATTGATAATTTAATATTAATAAAATTATTAATATATTTATACATAAATTACTATTGATAATATTTCTACTTAAAATGTTCACGGTTTAAATTGTTTTAAACATTATTCTATTCAAAATCATCAAACTTGGCTCAAATAAAAAAATAACAAATTTTATCATCTTTACATTTTAATCTCATAGCATATAAAATCATTTAAATATTATCAAGAATTTATTAAAATTTTTACTTTTAAAATTATTTAATGTTTCTAATTAATTATAAACCATGAAATATTTAAATAGAAAATGAAATTTCAAGATATCTTAATTAAATAAATAAATAAAATGAAGAAACCAAATTTATCTGATACTAAAAATAAATAAAATAATTAGGTTTAAAAAATTAAAATAACATATTATCTATACTATAAATATCAAAAGTCTAATTAAATATATTGTTTAGAGTTTAATAGGGACCGGTATTGTAGCCTATACAATGTACATACATGTTTATTATATATAATTAAAATTTATGTATAAATAAAAACTATGTTTGAATATATAAATTTCATAATTTAAATTTATAATAAATTATATAAAAATAAATACTATGTTTGAATATATAAATTATATTTAAAATTTATTTTAATAGATATTTTTAGATAAATATATTATATTTTAAATTTTTTATAAATAATTTATATTATAATACAAAATTATTTTTATTTATTAATAATTTATTTTAAAATATTAATATTTTAATTCATAAATAATTATAATAAATAAAAATTGAATTAGATAAGAAGTTAAAAAAAATTCCTATAAACCTTCTCATCAAAGAAATTTTTTTTAAAATACTTTCACACAAGATATAATTATATTTAATATATTGGGATTGATGTACCACAATAATTTTATCATTATATACTCATTAGAAATTGTCTTTTGTATAACTTGAAAGATAATTGTCATAAAATCACAAACTTACCATACATCGCAACCGTTTTTAATATTTACATATTATTTTGTAAACATCAAATTATATGAGAAAATAAGATGTACACTAATAATATAAAATATTTTTATGCTGCCATCATATTATAAATCATAATGTATGATTAGTTTGTTTATTTAATAATGTTAACTATTTTTACACATAGTAAAGTGTTTTTACACAAGTCATACCAAACACAATTTTTTTAATTGATTAGTAGTATAAAATCTTTTATATTAACAATATATGTATATTAAAATCATTATATATTTGAGTTTAATGATAATACATGTTAATATAAAAATTGACAATATCGACCACCGATTAAAAAACTTGCAATTATATTTTTTTTTTAGAGGAAACTTACAATTTTATATATATATATATATATATATATATATATATATTATATATAAGCTTAAAATAATTAAAACACGTTAAAAAAAAAAAGTAAAGTAAAGTGGAGAACTAACCTTATCAAAGGCCCTGCTAAGCTGTCTCAACAAATCAACCAGATTATGGCACAGAATCCGCTGCTTCCCAACGCTGTAAAACCCCTTTCTGCAAGCTTCAACGTGCACCACTCTCCCGTTACACACCTTCACCTGCGCCACAACACACGCGCATTTCGTTTCATCAATTTCCCTTCCACAAACAAAATTCATTTCAAACACAAACAAAATCCTCACATCCAGCGAGAACAGGTAATCTGCCTCCGATATCTCCTCCACGCGCCGCCTCGAACTCTTCTTCACATCTGCATGCATCGATTCACACACACACCATCACCGAAACACGCAAATGCAATTTCACGGAGGAAAGTGTGAAAGAGAGAGTAATTAATACACTGGATAGGCGCAGTGAGGTGTGCGAGAGAGAAAAACTCGTAGAAACTCTCCAGCTTAGGGCACGAGTGGCTTATCTCGCCGTCCAAATCCGCCGCCGCTGCATCTTTCGCCGATTGCTTCGCCGGCGGCGCTTCAGACTTCCCGGACTTTGGGTCGGTTCCGGCCGCACACTTCGGCGTCGGCGGCGACGACGGACCGAAGCTCGTGGTGCAGGCGACGATGTCGAGGAGTCTTCGCACGTGCGCCACTGCTTGCTCTTCATCGTAATCCTCTGCGTGAGAAAATTTTACAAGCCGAAGATGAGGAACAATATTACCGCAACGAAACGACGTCGTAGTTCATAGCTCTTCTACTTTTTCGTTGAAATAGAAAAAGAACGATAATAATAACCGTGGTAAATTAAATAGTATTAATTAATAATGATATACCTTCAATTAAAGTGAGGACGCAGGGCTTCAGTGCGGACACGTCCACCGTGTCCTTCAGACGGGGCCCTCTTACCTGTATTGGTAGAAAAAGCGCTTGATTAGGAAAATATAAATTCAAGAAGTGTACTATGTAACAATTCTTCGTGGTTGTTAAATCAGACTCAACTATGCGGGTATCACATTGAAATTGTTTTTTTTTAGTGGTAATAATTAGTACGAAATATTCACATCATCCAAAATAGTAATTAATTTTTATTAATAACATGAGTATTCTTCTCCTAATTTAGTTAGTCATATATTAGGAATTTAAATGTTTTTTAAAAAATTATTTTAAATATAACTTTTAAAGTAATTATTATAAAATTTATAGTTTTAATTATAATTTAATTTTCAAATTGAATGGCCAAGGAAATTGCTTCGATTAGTGAAATATCGAATAAATTTTCAAATTATTATTTAGTATTTTTATTTTTCTTAAAAATTCATATATATATATTTTTATTATTTTACATGAATTATGTTTCTGATTCTATTCAATTCCGTGACAGTGTTACATTACGCAATTCAATCTTATCGTATAAAAATCCTACCTTTTTTCTAAAATTATCTATCCATAATTCAGGATTTTATTTTTGATAACTAATCGGGATTTGTTTTATACCTCTGGAATAAAGTTATCATTCATATTATATTTTTATGAGGTGGATATTCATTTGTTGAATTTTGGATTGAATTTGTCACCTAATAAACCAAACATACCGAAGTCATTTTTGTCTGTATGTTCTTGAGAAGACGATGTTAGGTTTCTTTTGGGTACATGTGTTAAGAGAAATCAAACATGTTGACATTAATACCGCAGCGTGTTTTGCTTTATTACCCAAAATGGCTTGGGAATTGGGATTCAAAGCGCGGTAAGTGACCACATAACATATCTATAGTTCCATACGAATAAATCCACCAAAACAAAAGTTTCATATAGGTACAATAACTAGTTGAAAACTCGAAATTAAAATAATAATTTAAAATTATTAGTTATTAAATTTACCTCATGCGACAGGGAAAAATTTGTGATATAACACGTCTCCATATTCACCGATAAAAGCCGACGAACATCTATTATTCTGTCTGTTGATATTCCCTGCTTCAAAATATTTGTATTTTGCATCAATATATGTGATAAAGAAAAATAACAATAAAGTGGTGAAAGCTACATAAGAGATTTTGGAAATATAGAAAGAGAATAAAGTTGAAAGCATATCGAAGTTTTCTTATATTCAAACTATACGTAAGAGGATTAGATTTCAAGCAGGTTTTGTTGTTGGTATCCTGAAAATCGAGTCCACTATATTTTGTCAAGATGGTAAAATGGCGTTTCAAAGCCAGACACTTGTATTCATGGAGCATGGACATTATGCAACAAGCACACACCACTACATGTGAAACAAAAAATTAAATCAAAGCATTAACGAGAAGCTCGTTTAGAAATCAGAGTTTTGTTGCTTGTTAGGTCACACAACTTACAGAGTGAATAATGGCAACTTGAAACAGTAGGTAAAGACAGATAATAAGAATTTTCAAATGGAAAAGTGAGCTAATGGTTGGTCGGCACTGATATTTAATCCTATAATAATAATAATAAATAAATAAATAATCCACGAGGTTAATATAAAGTTCATTGGAACAATCAAGCAAAAGATACCATACCAAATCGAACACAAGGTTGTTGTCAATAACTAGTCAATGCACAAAAAAATAAGCAACAACAAGACTTGTAAATTATCACTTCTTTTTCAATCTCAACCCACCTTGAGAACATGAGTTTCATCGAGGAGCTTCACAGTGATATCTATGACAACAGGAAGAACTGCAAAGGTATCAGAAAATGAAATCAAGTTACACCTGTCCTGTTTCAACAAGCTCTTAGATAAATTTTTCTATAAACAGTTACAAGAACATAAGAAAATAAAAAGATAAAATGAATTGGATTTTGTTCGTAAGTTACTTATATAATTCAGATAAGCTAAAGTTGAGGATTAAGTTATTATAAGAATGATTGAGATATAGAATTTGGTTACCTTTTTCTTCCTTCTTTTTCTTGTCTCCCTTGGGCTTTCCGCGAGTGTTTCTTGGTGCCATTTGGGGTCCTTTGAAATGGAAAAGAATCGAAGTTCGCACAAGTTAGGGGATTGATACATAGAGTACAAGTAGAAGGAAGCATTGAGTGAGTGGAAAGAAAAATACAATAGTGGTGCATAGCATAGCATAGCATAGGTGTGAATGGAATAGAGAAGAGAGCAGAGGAATTACCAAAGGAAATATAGGAGTTGGATAAGATGAGGGAAAGTGAAAATGAAGGGGTTATGCTGAGTTGAGGGAGGGGAATGAAAGCATGAGTAAAATTGATAGAGGAAGAGAAGTGGCAGAGATAATATAGATGGGAGGTTTGTATGATAAGGAAGGAAGGGCTGAGATTCAACGGTCAGAATCATAAATTGGCATTTTATGGCAGCTTGCTTATACAGCTTAATTATCATTTTTTTTTTTTAAATTATTTTTATTTTAAAATTTAATTCTCTGAATAATCTCGTGTTGCATTATGTGATCCAGTAGCTGCACCATTTGGTGGATGCCAAGAGGGGACCGCAGCATGGATGGGTCCACACTCTACACACTCTGGACAACCATAGATTTCTTTTTATTTTGGCAGCATAGGATTAAAAAATTCACGAGCTTAAACTTACAATCACTACCAACGCCGATTAGAGCAAAATTGTAGGGATTAGTAAAAATTTAAGTGAAGTATAAGTTGTTAATTGCATTTACGTGTTAATAGCTAAAAAATAAATAAAAGAGGAATCGGTTGTGTTCATATAATTATACGTACATGTACGTGTAAAGAGAACGACAATTATGCGTGAGGCATTATGTACATTTTTAGAGTAATAAATTTTAATCATATAGCTGTCAAAAAAATCAATCATATAATATAATTATACATAAATGAAAAGATTAATCATTAATGCAATTTTTTTTTATAGTAATTACGAGCTTGAATGTTCAAAATAATTTATTATTTTTGTTGATTTCCATTGAAAGTTAATTTGAAATATTACCATGTGACCAATTTATATATGTATATATACACTAGCTCGTAAAATATATAATATAATTATTTATTTTATATAACTAAAATTTAAGATAATTAAAAATCACTTTTTATATGAAGTATTCATTAATTTTATCAATAGTCAGTGCAATCTCTAATTTTAATATTTTTTCACTTATTTACAAAGTATTTATTAACATTGTTTTTACTATGTTGTTGAATAAATACTCAATTTATTCCCTAAAATGAAAGATGATAGAAGTGACCAATAGGTTTTAAAAGATTTTTTTGAGTCCCTAACTTTTAATTTCGTTATGCAAGTTAGTTCTTTTATTATATTTAATTATTAACTCTATTATTTTTTTAAACTGACAACTGTTAGTGTCAGGTTGGTATCTATTATCTCTTTTAGTTAGTTATTTTCTCTCCTAATTACCTAATTTGGACCATAATGCAAGGTTTTAGTGCTTTCCATCAACAATTAACGCTTTGTCATGTTTAAATATTTTCGCCATGGATACTATGGTTAAAATGGAAGGTTGTTAGATTTCGTAGAATTTTCTATAATTCAATTTTTCAACCTTAGACATCCTTAATTTCTTCACGTTTTTTAACTACAAGTTTAGGATTGTAAATCCTAAGTTATTAAATTTGAGGTTTAACAAAATGAATAATTGTTCTAAACTTGAGCAATGATGCGTTAATCGAATATGAGTGTTTTTCTCAATGTTTAATGAATCGCAAAATTTCTATGATAGAAGTGGAAAAAACTTAGTGGTAATGATTATCTATATTATTATGGAAATATGGCTTTGTTAAGGATTTCACAAACAACTAGAAATCCAAGAGAAAAAAATTCACTTGTCTTTTGTCCATGGTATGGTAGTTATGTTATTGATGTTTTTGTTCTTTTTTTAGGTTTTCTTTTTTCTTACTGGTTTGACATTCAGGTTATTTTTACTAATGCATATCATTCAAGCAACTGCAAATTCTTTACTTGGAAGAAAGAATATATTCCTATGTGACAATTAAATATTGATTAGTCATGCGACCAACAGAGTTAGTAACTTAATATAACAAAATAACTAACTTGGATAACGGAGTTAAAATTTAGAGACATAGATGTCACAAAAAAGCTTTCAAGGACTTATCGGCTACCTTTATCATCTTTCAGAAACCAAATTGAATGTTTACTCCTATTTTGTCCCGTGATTTTTATCCTTCATACTTTATTTAGTTTCTATTTATTTTTTAAACTTCTCACACCATATATATAACTAGTACTCACACCCTCTAATTATTAATTACTCGCACATATTTAATTTTAATTATTTTTATCATTTATTTTACTTTACTTTTGGCTAAATTATATTTTTTGGCTTATCTATTTTCTTTTAGGATTCAATTTGGTTTCACTATTTTTAAATTGTTCAATTTGTTCTTCTAATTTTTAAAAAATGTTCAACATTTCCTTATCGTCTAAACTGATATTAACAATGTTAATGAAATTAGACAAAAGAAAAGTTATCAAATTGAATAATGATTAACAAAAATTGATAAAAGAAAATATTAAGTAGGTAAGAGAAAATTCAAATTTATCTAGATAAAAAAAATTAGATAAATTATTATTCAATTTGTTCTCTCTACTTTTGAATGTTTAATTTGACCTCACTATTTTTAATTAAATGATTCAATTTAGTTTTCTAATTTTCAAAAAAAATCAATTTTACCCTTTCATCCAATTTCATTAATATTATTAGTGTCGATTTAGACAAAATAATAACATTGGATATTTTTTAAAAATTAGAGAATTAAATTGAATAATTTAAAAGTAATGAAAGCAAATTAAATCTTAAAAATAAAAAAGAGAGACCACAAGTATAATTTACCTTTCACTTTTAAACAAAATACACAAAGACACTGTAACGACCCGCCTGGTCAATACACACAACACAGCAAACCAGAATACTACACAGAAACGAACAAGTATATACATATAAGATCTAGAATATATATATATATATATATATATATATATATATATATATATATATATACAAGGTCCAAATCCGTCTAGAATCAGAGTGTACAAAATACATCCAGCAAATGCTAACTAAGTAGCTAAATACATCAAAAGAATAAAACTTCATCTGCTAGCTGCAAACTCTCCTCAGCAAACACCAACCTAACCCTGCCCTGCTCCCATACATAGTATGATCATCGCAGTCCAAACCACATGGAAACAACAAAGGGTAAGCTAGTGAAAGAAACAACATACATATATAAATATATGAATAATAAACAGCTACAGCTATCAGCACATCAATCATCTTAACAACATCAGCCTTAATATATATAACAGCACACCTTTCACATCATTCAGCAATAACAGCAGAGAACAGCAGTACACAGCGGTAAACAACAGTAAACACACAATGCGTCGTCACGCATATAAGTTAGTATTGGTCGCTTGTAATCGGTATAGCTCGACCTGACCCCTATACCGTGGTCGCTTTGTACACGTGTGCCTCGACCTTGCCCACACACGGGATCACTAAGAACCTAGAGGAGAACAGCAAGTTACCACTCCAAGGATCAGCTTTCTAGGGAGGGTTTTCAACAAATTGGGCTATAAGAGCACCACAGCCACTCAATCCACACAATGGGATGAGGAGTTTCGAAAACATCTCCTCTAATCTTAATGATCAACAGCTCAGCCTTATGGCCTACAACAACTCAGCCTTACGACCTACAACAGCTCAGCCTTACGGCCTACAACAGCTCAGCCTTACGGCCTACAACAACTCAGCCTTACGGCCTACAACAACTCAGTCTTACGGCCTACAACAACTCAGCACAGCACATCAATATCAGCATCCAACACAACTAAGTAGTATACAACACAGCTTACTACTCACATTTCAGCTCAACAGTCTATAGTGCAACAATATTTTAATTCAACATGAAAATCATCAATAACAGTCCAGCTCAGCACGACAATATACATCTATTACAGCTTAGCATCAATAATGTAGCATAAACATTTCACAGCACATCAAAATCATCAGTCAGCTCAACAACATTCATCATTAACAGCTTAAATCAACATATAATTCAGCTCGGCTCACAACAAAATTCAGCATTGGCATTATACAGCACAGCTCAACGTTACATCATTAACAGCATATACAACATACAACATATTCAACACATAATACGGCTCATCCACCTTGTTTACAACTCATCCATCTTGTCAAATTACCCACCCAAACAACACCAATCAACCTAAGCACCTAAAACAACTTACAGCATAGCTATCATCTTACAGCACATCTAAACATCTTACAGCAATATACATCTAATACAGCTCAACATCATCAAACAACATTTTTAGTAGTCATCACATTATATTCATCAATTTCGGCTTATACTCAGCATAAAACAACTTCTAACAGCATTTAGTGAAATCAAATCTTCGCGCCCGGCGTACTCGTGGTTGCGCCCAGCGCGGTACAACCAGAGAGCACCAGGGGCCAGCGCGCCCAGCGCAAGCATTCCCGCGCCCGGCGGGACTCAGCCAGAGAGTCCAAGGCTCACACGCGCCCGACACAATACCAATTGCGCCCAGCGCATGCCAGGCAGAGACTCTAAGGAGTCTCACGCCCAGCGCGACAAGGGTTACGCTCAGCGCAAAATCAAAAAGCCCAAAACAGGTTACAATTGGTATCGCGCCCAGCACGATCCAAGTCACGCCCAGCGCGGACCAACCAGAGACCCACATTCTCTAGCGCGCCTGGCGCACCCATCATTGCGCCCGTAAGGCTTGCCTAAATGGAGTCCCCTGGTGGCCACACGCCCAGCGCGAAGAACGGCGCTCAGCGCGAAGCTCAGCAGCAACTTCACCAAGTTCGAAAGTTTGCCCAAAACCTGCAAGAATCCACTTTCCAGCACATGCAATCCAACCAAGATACCACTTTTTCATCCAAGAGTTCAAAAATAACATCTTTTTACACTTGCACCCACAATCAAAGAAAAACCAAGAATTTTCTCAAAACCCCAAAACTCAAATTTTCACCCGATCAGTAAAGAATCAGCAATCATAAACAACCAAATGAGTTCTTAGACCCATTTTAAGCCAAAACGCAACAAGAAAACTAGCTTCTCTTACCTGAAGATTGGATCAGGATAGCCAAGAAGCAGAATCCCCTTTCCGAAGCTCAACTCGGAACTTCAATCCTTCAAAAGTCAGCTTTCTAGTCCAGAGCCCTTCTCTCTAGAACTTCTCTCTAAAAAAAACCTCTCCTCCTCAACTGCTCACAAACTCTATTTATAGACTTTTCAAAATGGACAGAACGGCCTGTACCGAATTCGGAACGGCCCGTTCTGCAATGCCTCAACACGTACAAAAACCACATGCAAAACGGCCCGTTCTGAAATCAGAACGGCCCGTTCTGGAACTCATCCAGAACGGCCCGTTCTCCATCCAGAACGGTCCGTATTCCCCTCCAGAACGGCCCGTTCTCCCTCTGGAACGGCCCGTTCTCCAACCAGAACGACCCGTTCTCCCTCCAGAACGGCCCGTTCTCAGCTACGATTTACTGGTCATTTTAATAGCTTGGAACGGCCCGTTCCAGATTGGGAACGACCCGTTCTGGGCTACTAAAACACCAACTTGCTACGTCACAGACACAAGGTATTTTTTTAAGCTAATTTATATATTAAAAAGATAGAAAATTATAAATAAAAATAAAATAATTAGAGAATTAAATTGAATAATTTAAAAGTAATAAAGCAAATTAAATCTTTTTTAATAAAAAAGAGAGACCACAAGTATAATTTACCTTTTACTTTTAAACAAAATACACAAAGACACAAAGTATCTTTTTTAAGCTAATTTATATATTAAAAAGATAGAAAATTATAACTAAAACTAAAATAATTAATTAATAAAAAGAAGTAGAAATTAAAATTAAGATAAAAAAAAAATCGTTTATTACCTGTTCCCAAAAACACAAATTTAAATTTATTAAAGAAAACTATTTTTATTTTATTTATAGCCTAAAAGTAGTTTTTTTAATGAAAAAGGAGAGAAAAAAAAAACTTACAATTTTAATTTTAGAGAAATTTTAATTTGTCAATTAAGTTACAGTTAATATAAACTAATCAATTTTAAAGTTATGAAATATATATCATATAGTTGATTGGTACATCGATCGTGTTTTAAATTATGATAAAATAAAAATAAATAATAAATCTAAATTAATAATTTATTGCTTAAAATATATTTGGATAAGTTTTAAATAAATTTACTCTAATTATAAAGTCATATTAATTTAGGTCTAATGATTAAGCATAAGTAATTATAATTATTCATATAAGTCTAAACATAAAATATTAATTGTAATGGACTTTTTTTATAAAAAAAAATAATGGACTTTCTAAATATATGCATTAAGAATAAATATCTCTATTTTAAAATAAAATAAATAATAAAAATTGAGGTTAAAAAAATAAAAATATAAAAATATAATTTAGTCTTTAATAGTCAAATTACTTTTTTTTTCAAAGTAAAGTATATATTTTACTTTAATGATTTTATTTATTATAGTTATGTATTTCAATAAATGAGAAAATAAATAAATGACATATATCCCTGGGGAATAAAATATTAAACGAAAATAATTTGATCCCTTTTACACACAAAATATATATATATATATATATATATATATATATATATATATATATTAAAAAAATTAAATTAAATTTAACATCAAATACACAGTAAAAGTCATAGTCATTAAAAATTCATTAATGTCTTTTATTTAACTTATTTATTAATTAAAGGAATCAATAAATTCAAATTAATGCCAAATCCTTTTATTTGTTCTTTTTTTTTTGCTTAAACATGTTTGTAGTCCCTTTAAATTTATTTTATAAAGTAATGTCGTTAGTTTACTTATGAAATTGTTGACAGCACTTTGATCCAAGGAAGCTAATAGTTTTTATTTTAGGAAAAATCCAAATTGATCTTAAGAAATTCATTTATAAAATAAAACATAAAAACTCATGAACAAATTAATAAATTAATTCAATTGGGAATGAAGAAAATCAACTTGATCATACAAATTTTCATAATTTAATTATTTTAGGGTTCTGTTAATTAAAAGAGTTTCATCATACACTTTCAATTAACTAGGATAAGCATTAAAAATATTAAAATAATATGAAAATATTAAAAAAAGTATTCATGAAATTTATTATTGAGGGTTCACGAGGAACAATTACATCACGATCCTAGAATATAAAGACTAGCCAGACATACGGCTAGAACTCATTAAATAGAGGAAAATGAATAATCGTAATAATTAGAAGAATCCTTCTTCAAGAGTTTGACATTTAGCCTCTTACGAAACCTCAATAACAAATACAAAAGAGAGAGAGAAATAGGGAATATATGAGAAACTAAAGCTAAAAGCTATATAATTACAAAGTACTTTAGACATTCCTATTTATATTAAAAAAATTAGGGCAAACTTTTAAGTACGATCATGTATCTCAACAAATATGGTCGTCCTCAACAACATGGGTGTGCTTTGTTAAAAAATGAAGCATAGGCGTACATATAGGCAAGCACGATGGTGATTCATAGCATGTGCATGCTTTATCAATGGTGAGGGTGTGCTTCGTCATCCAGGACACTCTAAAGAAAGCATGGTTACAACCATGCATGGCTTTAATCTTCATATTCATTCCATTTTATGTTTTAATTACACTCATTTAATCTTTTATTTTGTATTTTTCTTGTTTGTAGCATACTTAATAAAAGAAGTGAAATATTGTCAAAGACTTAACATTAAATTAAGGCAAAACAACAATGATTATTATTAGGTTATTATGTAGCATTTTTGAAGATTTAACAGTGATACCATAATTGTCTATGATATCATACCAACATGTTACACCTTAAAATTTTTTTTATAAATTTTTAAAATAAATGTTATTTATCTACCTTAAAATGATCATCAAGTACCAAAATCAATAAAATTTAGGTTTTAGAAGGATAAATGTGACACCTTCTACTTCACATATCATAAAAAACACAATCTGTAAAACTAAATAAAAAGAGTCCATAATTTAATAGAATAACATAGTCTACCATAGAGGACATCACATTTGACTAACTAGAAACAATAACCAAACTAAAGGTCAACTAAAAACCACAACAATGAAACTAACAAATGTTTTAAACATGACAAAATCAAAATAAAATCCTAACTCTTAACGTCACATCTTATCATAGCATGAACCCAAAAGCAAGATCTAAGCTTTGTCTCCAACATCATAAATATCATGATAAATCTCACCTACAACAACATTCAAATAGTACAAATACAAGAAATGGAGAGTGAGAAACATTTTACTCTAACTTATAGTGTAAAATATAGTCGGATAGCCAAACACATATAATAATACAGTAAGCAACTACATCATGGCAGTAACATGGTAATAATGTAATTTATCGTAAAATGGCAAGATTCAATATAATTGATAATACAACATATCCCTCATAAACATCACAAATTCAACACATAGAATCATTCACATGCACGATGTAATGGACTCAGACTGCAAAATGCTCATGCATGTGGCACCGGTAAAATCAAATCATGGCGTATTGTCATAAGACAACATATAGAGTAGCCTAAGAGATCATACAACGTCACACACTCATCGCACTCTACATTAGGAGGACATACAACTAGGGTCTTATCGGGATAGTTATGTCGCACAAGTTACTCCCCATGTACACAATGGGCGAGATTGGTGCTTCCTAAACCTAGTTATCCCCTAGGACTATTCCCCAAGCTTTTACACAAGGGAGTCTTCCCTGGTGGCGTATTCCATATATTACCCATCCAAAACAAGATGTACACAATGGATGTCAAATAGGACTCAATGCATGTCAAACAAGACTCAATGCATTAACATATTACAACAATTCACATCCACAATTGTACATCAATTCCTTTCATTTCATATTCGCATCATTGCTAAGCCTCGCTTAGACTTCTCATGACATCATGATACCAAACTCAATACATATTCAATTCATTCATGGTTCTCAATCATGTTATTAGCATAATCACTTGCAACAATACTGTCGCCACCGGCCCGAAACGGGCTTTCGGCATTCGCGAAGGATGGTTGATCTCGTTTATTTATTTAAAAATGTGGATTGCTAGAATGACTTATTCTCAAACTGAGACCTCGTCAAACGAGCAATTTTATTAAAAGTCTCACTAATCCATATTAATCCCAAGCGGGACCCTCCATGGATTAGTGGTTTTCGCAAAAGGAGGGTTCGTGGAGTCGCCACCAATGTTTTACTCAAAACATTGGAAAAAGGGATAAGGCAATTGATTTTATAAATCAACTTTGGCCATTACAACCAGAGTTGGGTAAGGGAGTCGGTTACGCGTGGGGAAGGTGTTAGCACCCCACAGCGCCCCTTTCGGGTTCCCTATGACAGATTATTTTTAACAGAACAGTATAAAATTACTAAATTACCCCTATTTATTCTAAACAATTATGAATTGACTATCTATATGATGACAGTTTAAATATGCACACAGAAAGCAGTAAAAGGAAGGATTTAAGAAGAAACCTCTTGAAGCGTGCTTTTATATATATTGAATAAGACTGGGAAGCTTTTTGGCGTTCCCTCGCTCTACAAGCTCGCTCGCTCCTTCCTAAAAACTTTTGACTATGGAAATCCGGAGGATTTCCCTTCGACTAGGTTCGAATCTCCAAGCTAAGTGCTCGGAATTCCGGAACTTCGTCGGATCGACTCCCAGAGAGATTTCTAGGGCAGAACACTGCTCAAAAACCCCAGAATCCTCAAGGAGGGAGTCAAAACTGAGTGAAAAAGTGTGGAATGACGTCCAATTGACGTCATATTTATAGGGAATAGGCGCAATACGGCCTACAGGGCCAATACGGCCGTATTGAAATTTTTGAACTTCAATACGGTCGTATTGGGGTTCAATACGGTCGTATTGAAAGTCAGAAATTTCAATACGCCCGTATTGAGTTCGCAGCGGTCGTATTGAAGTGTCAATACGGTCGTACTGACTTCAATATGGCCGTATTGAAGCTTCAATACGGCCGTATTGAGTTCAGTACGGCCGTATTGGGCTTTTTCCCTCCACTTCCTTATTTTTAGCTATTCTAAGACCTCTAGACCTACAGAGAACCCTCCTAGGGCTTTCCAGGAGTCCTTCTGGCTGATTATCCTTCAGTCTTCGAGAGTCTTCAAGCTTTATTTCCGACCCGGACAATTTTAGGGGTCTACAGCTGCCCCCCCTTTACTTAGTCGGACGGCCTCTTGGTGTATCGGCTGACAAGTAAAGGAGTTGACCCAATTGTCCGGGTATTGTGCCGACCTTCTGACTTGTAGCGTCTTCCGGTGGGAAAATGTTGAGTAGCCTCTCCAGGTGGGTGCATACCTCGGCGCTTCTGACATCCTCGGTAGCTGAGTTTACCTTCTCCAAGGCCAACTTCACTCGACGCCCGAGCCGGAAGTTGGACATCAACGCGCCTCTGATGACGCTGATGGTTGAGTACCGCCTCTCCAGGCTTAGCTTCACTCTTTGTTCGAGCCGGAAACCAAGCACCTTTGCGACGACGGTGAGCAGTGTGAGTTTTGCCTCTCCAGGCCTTGCTTTGCTTGTTGCCCAAGCTGGAAGCTGTGAGTACCGTCTCTCCAGGCTTAACTTCACTCTTTGTTCGAGCCGGAAGCTAAGCACCTTTGTGACGACGGTGAGCAGTGTGAGTTTTGCCTCTCCAGGCCTTGCTTTGCTTGTTGCCCAAGCTGGAAGCTGTAAGTACCGTCTCTCCAGGCTTAACTTCACTCTTTGTTCGAGCTGGAAGTTAAGTACCCTTGTGACAACGGTAAGCGGTGAGTACCCCTTTTCCAGAGATAGCTTCGCTCATTGCCCGAGCCGGAAGCTGCATACCTCCGTGTTTGTGACGACGGGGTAGCGTGAATATCTCCTTTCCAGGGATTTGTGATGATTTTGTCTCCACAGTCCACGATGCTGTTTTGACGGTTGTTTTTCGATTTTTGTGCCACTGAGGGCTGGATAACGCAGGGATCCGTCTAGGGGATGTGCAGTTACTCATAGGTTTTTTTGTGTCCCAACTTTCCATTGCGTAGTTGGTGCCCACTGGGGAATTTCTGATTCCTTTGGGGTGTAGACACAAAGATGCTCTTTCTGATGTGAGCGGTGCCTTATGATTGGCTGACGTCCTTTCGACGTTGGTGGAGTATCCCGGTTATCCTTGTTCGGGTGTCTCTTTTGGTTTTTTGATTTTGCTGCCTCTGTGTAGGCTGTTATCCACTGGGGGATTTTGTCGTTGATTTTGATTAGCCTCTTCTGTTAGGCGTATCAGCTTGACGTTCAATGATTGGCTGAGAGCCAGATTCCACTTGGGGAATGGTTATTGATTTTTTTATTATTATTATTTTTTTTTTGCAGGGATGCCTCTTGAGTAGGCGACTGGGGATTTGGGGATCTTATGTATCCCAGAGTATTATTTAGGAAGCCTCTACAGGCTTAGCCTCACTCGACACTTGAGTTGGAGAGCTATCTTCGCTGAGGAAGTTTAAGTCCTTTGACTTGGATATTCTGCTTGGGTGATCGTACTTCCATTGGGAATGTCGTCGATCTTGCTTTGATAGCTCTTGCTGGGGATTTTGAGTCCAAGAGCGTGAGTTGAGGTTTCTCTGGGGAGTATTATTTCTGCGAGCCTCTCCAGGCTCATTTATTCTGAAAGAGTATTATTTCAGCAAGCCTCTCCAGGCTCAAATATTCTGAGAGTATTATTTCTGCAAGCCTCTCCAGGCTCAAATATTCTGAGAGTATTATTTCTGCAAGCCTCTCCAGGCTTTAGTTATGATGAAAGAGTATTATTTCGGCGAGCCTCTCCAGGCTCAATTATTCTGAAGGAGTATTATTTCGGCAAGCCTCTCCAGGCTCAATTATTCTGCGGGAGTATTATTTAGGCAAGCCTCTCCAGGCTCAGTTATTCTGAGAGAGTATTATTTCGGCGAGCCTCTCCAGGCTCAATTATTCTGTATGATTTGTTGGATTTTCTGTATTTTGCCCTTTTTTCGATTTTGGCTTTTTCTGTGTTTTTGCCTTTTTTGTTGAGTTCGGCTTTTTCTGTATTTTTGTTGATTTCTGTATTTTTGCCTTTTTTGTTGGTTTTGGCTTTTTCTGTATAGAAATGTCTCAGTTATTCTGAGAGAGTATTATTTCGGCGAGCCTCTCCAGGCTCAATTATTCTGAGAGAGTATTATTTCGGCGAGCCTCTCCAGGCTCAGTTATTCTGAGAGTATTCTTTCGGCAAGCCTCTCCAGGCTCAGTTATTCTGTATGAGTATTGTTTCGACAAGCCTCTCCAGGCTCAATTATTCTGAAAGAGTATTCTTTCGGCGAGCCTCTCCAGGCTCAGTTATTCTGTACAATTTTCTTGTTGGATTTTTTGTACCCATGCCTCTTTTCCGTTTTCGGCTTTTTGTTGACTGCTGTCATACACAATCAATTTTTCCTATTTTCTATTTTATGCAATTGCCTAATGACGAGGTCTTTGAAAATTTCTTTATGGCCAATACGGCCGTATCCATTTCAGTACGCCCATGTTGAGTTGAAAATTTTGTTCATAACCCTGATTTTAGTACGGGTGTACTGAACATGGTACAGGCGCATTGTTTTTTCTGAAATTTATATTATTTATTTTTTTGTTTTTTCAATAAACAGAGAATAAGTGATCTTCCAGTACACCTATCATCTGTATGCATGTATGCAGTATGATGCACCTAATTCTATTTGATTCTTTTTTCAAAAGAATTAACCGATGCGTTTTCGTGTTTGGATTTTGCCATTCCTCCAGACGGACTGTGCTCTGCCGATTTCTGTTACCGAGGAATGATGCGTATTATATTTGAGATTTGGTGTCATCAACCAAATGATCCTTCCCTTTCTTTAGAAGATGTGTCAACCCTCCTATTGACCACTATATCTCCATGTTTCCACTAGATTATTCAAAAATCGTTGGGACAAGAGAGAAAAGAAGGAAAGGGTATTTTTCAAAAGTTTGTGTTTTAGAGGGGATTATTTTATTTTTGAAAAATTGTTTTTGTAAGCATGGATGGCCAAGGTAGGCTTATTGTGTTTAGGTTTGTTTGTTTAAACACTTATGAGGTTAAGCACATCTTTGTTATTAATGATTGTGCTTTGACAACTTGGATAGCTTTTCTTGAGCCCCTTTGTTGAATTCAATTGATGGTACCATCATGGATTTATTCTGTTTTTTTGATCGTCCTTATTTTTGCCTAAAAACACCCTTCCGTGGTATTTTAGCGGACTTTTGTTTTTGTTCATTATTTTGTAACCCCAATTTTTGCCTAGGTCACCCCTTCGTGGGATTCCTAGCGGGTTTTTGTCTTCATTTTGTAACCCTAACTTTTGCCTAGGTCACCCTTTTGTGGGATTCCTATCGGGTCTTTTGCTCTTATTTTTGCGCAGTCCCCTTTTTGGGTTTCCTGCCGAGCTTATTATCTTTAGGATTTCTTTATCCATGATGGTACTTATTGATGCCAAGAAAAGGTGTTCCAAGTTGACACACACACTTCCACATAAAAATGATGTGGGTTTATTGATTATTAAGACGATTTTAACCTCACTTATGTTCATTCAAACAGGGTTAAATAATGCGGTCTAGAATTTTATTGCAAGCAAGAAAAGAAGCAATAAAGAATTAATAAAGAATGATTTTATTATAATCATAATGGAAACATGTGCCCTATCGAGGCTCGGGGGTCGGGCTGTCCCCGAGGAGTGATCTCTAATAGTCACTGAATTTACACATCCCTATTAGAAGGAGAAAAACATTTTGACGACGACGACCGGCCTTGACGCTTGTGAACCGGCCTTCCTAAAGATCTGGCTTAAAGAACATCGAGAAGGATCTTGGTTTCTCTTCGTCCTTTGATTTTTATAAGGGTTGTATCCTAACCCTTGTTTCCCCGGGTTTATCCTTGATAATGGGTAGCTCCGGGATTCCTTGGGAGTCCTTGCCTAATCCTTGTCCTGGCAAGTATCCGTTCTTTGTGAGCATATGAGCTACCTTCTTCATTTCTCGGGGAAACGTTTCAACATTGGCAATTTCCAATGCTTGGAAGGCGGTTTCCAAAGCTTCCTCTGCTGCATCCACATAAGGTATGTTGGATGGCTTGCTGATGAGTATGTCATCTTCAGCTTGTACAGTCACCAGTTTGTCACCCACTATGAACTTGACTTTCTGGTGGAGCGTAGAAGGAATAGCTTTCGCATCATGAATCCAAGGTCGGCTGAGGAGACAGCTGTATGCGGGAGTGATATCCATCACTTGAAATTCGACGTTGAAGATAGTGGGTCCAATTTGGATTGGAAGATTGATCTCTCCCACCACTTCTCTTTTAGATCCATCGAAGGCTCGAACGATCATGTTGCTCGGGCACATTTGGATTCCCTTGATTGCCACTTGCTCGAGCGCTCTTTTTGGCATTACGTTCAAGGAAGATCCATTATCTACCAAGACTTTAGTGATGTGATACTCCTTGCACTTTATAGAGATGTGCAAGGGCTTGTTGTGGTTTGATCCCTCGGCGAGGATTTCTTCATCGATGAAGGTGAGGTGATCATTAGCCTTGATGTGACTAACAATCCCCTCAAACTCGTCTTGGGAGATAGTGTGCGACACGTATGCCTCGTTCAAGAATTTCGACAGAGCTTGCCGATGCGGTTCGGAACTTAGGATCAACGACAACAGCGTAATCTTTGCTGGCGTCCTATGAAGTTGATCCACGATGGAGTACTCACTCTGTCGGATAAACTTTAACAGCTCGTCTGTCTCCTCCTCGGATTTTTTTTTTTTTTTTTTTTTTTCGGTTTTCTTTTCTTCTTTTTCTTTATTCTTGGGGGCTTTATCATGAAGATCTTCAGGAGTGTAGATCCTGCCACTCCTAGTCATGCCCCCAAGTCCAGCGATGTTGGAGATATCGCTGTCGGCAGAAGAGTGGATGTCGTATATCCACGGCACAGCCTTATTTGATTCGTAGGGGAAAGGTCTTGGAGCGGTGATCCTTAATGGTGTCGAACCTTCCCCTTTATTCGTCTTGATTACCAACAACGGAGTTGATGTGCGCTTGCTTGGCGCGGTTGTTGGCTTACACTTGATGACGAACGGCGTGCGATCCATTTTTGAACATACGCATCGATTTAATCCTTTCTTTTTATTTATGTTTATTACTGAATTACTAGGAGGGATGTATGAAATGAATGATTCCTAGATCCCTCCATGATCTATATGCATGAGATGATGATGTTGAATATGCATGCATTGTGTTTATTGAACTAAGCATTATCATGTTTTTAGGATTTTCCTAAGATGATGCATGATATTGCTTGGTTTGGGTAAATACATATTTTTCTTTTGAATATTTTGTATCTCTTTTTTTTTGTATTTTTTTTGGGTGAAAAGGGAAACTACCTATATGAATGCAATGAAGGTAGATGTTAACACCATGTACTAGAAGATCTTTATTTCTATTTATTCTTTTTATTTAAAAAAGAATGTTGTATGTTTAAAAGGTGCAAATGTATGCTCATACAATGTCACATAAAAATGCACACACAATTCACTCATCCACGAACAGTCACGAGCGAATCACGAGGTAGGGGTCTCCTGCAGAAAAGTGCATATTCAAGGAGGATCTAACTGTTCTCACTTGGTCAAAGGCCCCCAAGGTGCCCCCATTATAGGGACCCAATTCCTCTCGTCGTAGGTCGATGGAAAGTTCCAACGCACCGTCGGACTCAAGTTCATGGTTATCACCTTGAGTGATGTTTTCCGACAACGGTCTACGGGCACCTATAGACCCATTCGACAACCGGCCGTACTAACATCCACTCCCTATGGTTAATCACTCATGCCCCCGGGTATAGAGGGAACTGTTGTGTGCAAAGGTTTGTGTACAGTTTGTATTTCAAACAATTGCGGAATTTAAACATACAACAGTTATTTAAAGCCATATAATAAATCATGTTATCATACAAGCAAGGGGTAATGAGGTAATTTTAACTATTATTTGTTAAAAATAATCTGTCACTAAATGGGACTGACTCTCGAGGCTTCCCCAGTGGAGTCGCCATCTGTCGCCACCGGCCCGAAACGGGCTTTCGGCATTCGCGAAGGATGGTTGATCTCGTTTATTTATTTAAAAATGTGGATTGCTAGAATGACTTATTCTCAAACTGAGACCTCGTCAAACGAGCAATTTTATTAAAAGTCTCACTAATCCATATTAATCCCAAGCGGGACCCTCCATGGATTAGTGGTTTTCGCAAAAGGAGGGTTCGTGGAGTCGCCACCAATGTTTTACTCAAAACATTGGAAAAAGGGATAAGGCAATTGATTTTATAAATCAACTTTGGCCATTACAACCAGAGTTGGGTAAGGGAGTCGGTTACGCGTGGGGAAGGTGTTAGCACCCCACAGCGCCCCTTTCGGGTTCCCTATGACAGATTATTTTTAACAGAACAGTATAAAATTACTAAATTACCCCTATTTATTCTAAACAATTATGAATTGACTATCTATATGATGACAGTTTAAATATGCACACAGAAAGCAGTAAAAGGAAGGATTTAAGAAGAAACCTCTTGAAGCGTGCTTTTATATATATTGAATAAGACTGGGAAGCTTTTTGGCGTTCCCTCGCTCTACAAGCTCGCTCGCTCCTTCCTAAAAACTTTTGACTATGGAAATCCGGAGGATTTCCCTTCGACTAGGTTCGAATCTCCAAGCTAAGTGCTCGGAATTCCGGAACTTCGTCGGATCGACTCCCAGAGAGATTTCTAGGGCAGAACACTGCTCAAAAACCCCAGAATCCTCAAGGAGGGAGTCAAAACTGAGTGAAAAAGTGTGGAATGACGTCCAATTGACGTCATATTTATAGGGAATAGGCGCAATACGGCCTACAGGGCCAATACGGCCGTATTGAAATTTTTGAACTTCAATACGGTCGTATTGGGGTTCAATACGGTCGTATTGAAAGTCAGAAATTTCAATACGCCCGTATTGAGTTCGCAGCGGTCGTATTGAAGTGTCAATACGGTCGTACTGACTTCAATATGGCCGTATTGAAGCTTCAATACGGCCGTATTGAGTTCAGTACGGCCGTATTGGGCTTTTTCCCTCCACTTCCTTATTTTTAGCTATTCTAAGACCTCTAGACCTACAGAGAACCCTCCTAGGGCTTTCCAGGAGTCCTTCTGGCTGATTATCCTTCAGTCTTCGAGAGTCTTCAAGCTTTATTTCCGACCCGGACAATTTTAGGGGTCTACAAATACACATTAGTAATATGTGGCACAAAGATTCTAATCATTAACATCCACTGAACACAACACAGAGAAAATACAAGTTGCATAATAGCGCTCGGCTACACACGTCGTGTGCCTGGCAAAGAACCTCTAGAGAGCAACATTGCTCTTGAGCTGAGCCGCGCCTAGCATGACCAAGTTCACACCTAATGAAAGCATCACAGGGAGTCCCCAATAGCTTTAGAGACCAATGTGGATCATCCTATGCCCGAGTGAACAACCTCAAGAGCAAACCTTGCTCTCAACATAAATGACGCCCGACGAGCCCAAAGTGGCACTTGACATCATATCAAAAAACACACAACCTACATAAAACACAAATCTCTCAAAACACAAGCATCATTCACCAAATTTCTGTTACAATTGGTAAAAGAATTCTAAAGGTCATATAACATTTCAAAGAGGCACAAATTACACATATTATCATATACTCATACCATCTCCTCATATAAGCACTCAATGCATTCCTCAAGGGTTCTTATAAGAACTCATGAGCAAGCCAAGATTCACAAGATTAGTCTAAAACTCCAAATTAAACACATATATGTTAACATTATCAAATAGAACATTCAAGAATCATGGAAAAGATAGAAACACAAGATATACTTAAATTGGGAATTTTCCCTTTTATATAACACATGCAATAGAAAAGAGATTGATGGTCAATCTTACAACCCAACATATACTCCACATCCAAAGGGAGACTACTTACTCCCTCTTACCTTGGTGGACGCTAGATGAAGGATGTGGATCTCTGGAATGATCTCCCTTGAGCTCTAATTATTTTTCAAACCACACGAGAAAAGAAAATTAGATAAGTGTACAAGTGAAACTAATTTAATTACTCACTCAACCCAACAGTTAAAACACTTAACTCCGATTACACATCCATTCCTCAAATAATAAAATAAAATAATTAATTATAAAATCACACATATAAAAAATTTAATATAATCAACCTAATAATTATAAAAGTAAATAATAAATACATAAATATTATTTAATGGAAAAACTCGGGGTATTACAATAAAAATCAAAGAGAAATATTTTAAATTGACTAAAGCTAAAATTTATTTATTTTACAAGGACCAAAAATAACATTTACAAATTTTAGAAAGATAGAAAATAATAAAAATAAAAAAAAATATTTAAACCTTTAGTTTTTTTTTTAAACTCAATTAACTAATTAATGACTAGGTTATCTTCATTTTTTCCATTAATTTATATTTATATTTAAAATCATTTTTTCAAATTTAATATTCTTAATTGCTTAAATAGTGTAATAATGCAACAATTATTACTCTAAGCTACATTACTTTTTATATATTAAGATTTCAAAAAAAAATATATATATATATATATATATATATATATTTGCATCAATATTTGTCTATATGAATAATCTATCAAATATATTCTTTTAAGGTAGCATTATATTAATTCCATAAAAATGTGCTCCTCAATACAAGGAGGAATGCACTAAAGTTAATGATGACCATGCAAATTAGATGTCCTACATGAGGTGTGAATAACTAAGTTGACTTGTGTTTTTGCAAAACAAATTTGGAATCATGGTCCCTATGATTTACGCTATGGGTAATATTACAAAAATATTGTTTATATATTTTCTATATCTTATAAAATATGTAAGTTTGATTATGATCCTTGTTTTTGTTTTCCATCGCTATAAAATGTGAAATTATTTTTTTTTCTACTATTATGTGATATGATCAATCAAGTGACTATCTTATATGAGACCCAACACTATCTATTATTATTTTTGTTCTAGCATTTATTCTAAGGTAAACAAATAATATTTAGCTTAATAATCTATACTTATATATACATATATATATATATATATATATATATATTACAAGGATCAAAAAAATATTTGTTCAATTTACATAAACAAAAATAATAATTCTAAATTTTAGAGAGATAAAAATAAATATTAATCTTGTCATAGGTATAGGGATGTCAACAAGGTAGTGTAGGTACGAGTTTCATTATCTTTGTCTCCTTCCCCATCTTGTACCCAATACCCATCCTTGTTTCTACACTCGACGAGTATGAAATTTGTGTTTCATTTTCGTCCTCGTTGAGTATCAAGTATACATGTATCTGTCTCATACCTACTAAAAAATTAATTAAATATTTTTTTGAAAAAAAATAAAATATATATATATATATATATATATATATATAATTCTAGCATAGAGTAGCAATTACATTAATTAAATTTCATTTGACATAAATTTAAAATAGAGTAAAAATTACATAAATCTTAAGTAAATTCGAAAAAAAAAATAAGTTTCTAAAAATTCAAAACAGGTACAAGATGGGTAAATATATATCCATCCTCATTCGCGTACTTGATTCAATAAATAGAGTATTGCCCGTACTTATACATGTGGCCTGTCAAATCTAGTATTCTCCATCAAAGTCAGGGTGAGTTTGAACATTACTCGCAAGTACAGGTTAACTTGTCATCCCTAGGTATATCTTAGCCTACTGGGGCAAAGACTAATCTTGTTGGTGATACCATGGTTGTGGTTAGCCTAGATGGTTTTCTCATATTATAGGAATCAAACATGAAATTTCACACAAAATAATTTATCCTCACAATGTGTAAGAATAAGGTGCCTAATCACTTTGTCAATTCATTGTATAATACCATCTACCTTGCATATCTATATCAATAACAAAATAATATATCTTTTAAATAAGTCTCAATAAAACTCTAAAATAACTAGGAAATAGTTTGCAAAATGCCTCTAAAGATAGATGGTCCACATTTGTTCAACATTAACATGTTCCAACCAAGAAAGGAAATCTAGAAACCTACTAATTAAAAGTTAAGTGGTTGCATATCCCCATTACAGCCCAAGGGAAGCTAACATGTTCCAACCAAGCACTTCGATGTCACATCTCATTAGAGTGCAAACATGACATCTGACAAGACTCATAACTTGTCATCCATATTATCATCATGATGATCCTCAACCACAAAACACCCAAGAAAATACAACAACAATAACAAAAGAAGAATGAGAAACATCTTATTTTATCCATCGATGTGAGATAAAATCGGGCAACCACAAATAACAACCATAAAAATAAGCATGCATATACATGTGTGTATGGGTGTGTCACTAGTGTAAAAGGATTTCATAACGCACTTTCTATGTCGGGTGTTATCCACATGACAGAGAAAGTGGTGCAGTGGCATAGTTATAAATATGTCAAAACATTTTATGATGGGTGTTGACTTACTCGTCATGGAATGTTCTTTCTATGATGGGTAAGTCAACACCCATCATAGAATGTGTTGGTTAGTCTTTGAATCCAACCTTTCTATGATCAGCACCCATCATAGAAAGAAACATTCTATGATAGGTAAATCATCTCCACCATAAAATTTCTTTTTATTACTTATATTGAGAGCGCGAACCTATTTTGTGCTCCACTATTTCTTCTTCTTCTTTGTCCAGGTGATAGAGGCGATCCTTGCAACAAGCGTTTGTACACTATTGGGGCAATTTCTAGTGACACAAACAACCATTGAAGCGATTTTTGATGAAACACCCTATGTTAATTCTCATACACTTCTCCTTTTTGTTCTCGTTCTCACAATATTTTGTTCGTTCTTGTGCTCCCAAGTTCATTCTCATTCTCTTCTCTTTTTCATGTATTTTTTGTATGGTGTTGTTATTGTTTAATGTTGTTGATCCGACAAGAATAAAAGAGACGTGACAAGAAAGAAAGAGTGTGATGGCAAAATGACGAGAGGAGAAAAATGTAGTTGCGAAAAGTGAAGAAATGCGACAAGAGAGAAAAAGCATGATGACCAAACATGAAGAGATGCGATAACAAGAAGAAAATAGCAATGCGACGATGGAATACAAAAAGATGTGACAAAAGGGAAAGAACACAAGTTACACAACAGAGAAGCATTTATTAAATCTAAAAAATAAGACTTTTTATGTAAGTTATTTTTATAATCGACATAGAAAGTTAAGACATTTTATGTCAATTATTTTTATAACCGACATAAAAATTAATACTTTTTATGTTGACGGGATTTATGCTAGGTCTAAAACTGACATAAAAAGTTCATTTTTACCTATTATAAAAAGTGTCATGCACATTAGTGTGTGTACATAGAGAAAGAGGAGGGATCTACTTACTCCAAGAGTAAATTTACTTAGATTTATACTCAATAATTATTCTAAATCAAATTTAAACGATTCAACCATTAAATTAAAAGTTCTTAATACATAGATCGAGTCCACGAATTTTTTTAAAAATTGAAAACTATTTTGATACTTTATTTTATTAATTTAAATCAACATATAAATTATTTTTATAATTATTCATCAATTTGAATTAATGAAATGGAGTATCAAATAATTTTCAATTTTTTAAAAAATTTGTAGACTTGATCTATGCATTAAGAACTTTTAATTCAACCGTTGGATCATTGAAATTTCATACAGAATGTGAGAGTTATTGGGTGGGAGACATCTAGGTAGATTTATTCTTGGATCAAGTGAATCTCTTGTCATATATATATGTGTGTGTGTGTGATAGGTGATGAAACTAGCTTTGAAAATTTTGTTGAATCTCTTCGGCTAGCTTTTAGTGCTCCATGTCTTCTTCCATTGACTCCAAAGCTTCAAACAAAAATTGAAATGATGGATGAGGAAAGAGAGGAGGCGCACCATTTCCAAAGAGAAGATGAGCAAGAGAGGGTGAACACGCCACAAGAAGGAATTCCTTGATAAAAGTTCTTAAGGGGAAAGTTTCTCCAAGAGAGAGAATTAAGAATTTTGGAAGAGAACAGATCTGAATTTTATTCTCAAATGGTTCAAAAGTATACGAACTAGGTAGGCTACAAGTTTATGTAGGGTTTGGAAGCTTGTGATGCAAGTTAAGCTAACCTAAGTTAAATGTAACCTAGGTTAGGTTAACTTGAACTCAAGAATACCAATCCTAGTTACAAAATACAAATTCGGCCAAGCTCCTTCCAAATGTCATTATCTTAGATCTAGAATGACCAATAAAAGCTCGTCATGTGGCCAAGAAAGGAAAGTACGACTCATGTCATGATCCTAGGTCTAGAAGAGCTATTAGGAGGTTGTCATGTGGCATAGTGTGTTTGGTATGACTAGACAAGGACATGTGACATGTTGGCTCTTTGAATGGCTTAAGAAAATCTTGTTCCCACTATGTTTGGACGTTCAAGACACTTGCATAAGAAAATGGACATCCACATGGATCCAAGGAAGGATGTTTTTAGGCCATTCAAGTTCAACAAGACCAAATTGCCTTTTTTAGTTGTACCCATCTTAAACAACTATTTACACTCCTAAAATAAAAATACAAGGACATAAATTTCTACACTATTTGACCCAAAATATAAGGCCAAAATAAGAGAAAATATTTACAAGAAAAATATTCACAAAGAGAAAATGAATTAAATAATTAGCCTATAACATAAAAGAAGCTTAGGCCTTCTACCTTCTCCACAAGCACATTCCTCTGGCATCTTCCTTCACATTATCCTTGTGATAGGTCTTATGATAGACAATATATCATAATCAGGGGTATTAATTTACAAACAGAATAATAATACTTCAATTAATAGCAACATCATAACATCGTTGCTATACACATTCACATCTTGTATTCACAATGCAATGAACACAACTCAATTAACATTATATTCATGTGGCACCAAGGATTGCATAACTCATGGCCCGAAAGCTTATACTCGTGGCCTAAAGGTGAATACTCTTGACCAACAGGCATATACTCATGGTCGAGGGTGTACACTCTTGGACCAAAGACATATACTAATGACTCAAAGACGAATGCTCATGCTCATGATAGATGCCTCATACATAAAACTATATGCAAATCTTATATAATACGAATTCACAATATACTCATCTCATTCAATTATACATGTCATCATGTCTAACTATTCTCATTCTTCATAGTTATTTCGCTCATCAACATAACCATAAATCAAAATTTATAAAATAAAGATTCTCACCACATTAATATTACTGTAAGGATCTCCTTCTTGTGGCAATCATAACATTCCAAGCACACTATAATGAGAGGGATCTAGAGGATGTACAAGTGGGATATTGTATAGTTAAGAATAGCTTGATAAAATTAATTAGTACTACCTATACCAACAAGACGCATATACTTTTTGGTAACTCATTACTTAAGATCTTCATAGTTAAACGTACCTGGCTTGAAGCGATTTAGGGATAGTAACCTTCTAGGAAGTTTCTAAAAAAATTTGTGAGTAAGGACAAAACATGCTAAAAAGTCTTGCGTTAATTTGTAGGGATAGTTGTTGATCGTTGATCCTAGAGGTAGTTAAACATCTCAGAAATGGCTAACCATTGAGGGTTTTAACCGGTGAAAGGTTTAACCAATGAGAAGTTGTGTGAAGTGTTGTTGAGTGCAATCATTGAGACATCAAATCTAATAAGTGCTACGAATGGTATCAAAGCTTGGTTCTCTCTCCCAATTCGGTGTGGTTTAGGGATGAACAAAAAAAAAAGCTAGCGAGCTTGTAACATCCTAGACACACCAAAATAAGAGGGATCTAGAGGCTATACAAGTGTGGTAGTGTATAGTTAAGGATAACTTAATTGAATTAAATAGTACTACCTAGACCATCAAAAAGTATATCTACTTTTCAATAGCTTATCACTTAACAACTTTATAGTTAAGCATGCTTGACTTGGAGCATTTTAGGAATAAGTGACCTTCTAGAAAGCTTCCTATAAAGTGTGTGAGTGAGGACAAAGCATGTTGAAAAGTCTTATGTTGGTTTATAAGGATAGTTGTTGATCTTAAAGACGGTCCAACATCTCATAAATGACTACCCATAGAGGGTTCTAACTGGTGAAGAGTTCTAACCAACGAAGGGTAGTGTGAACTATCATTGTATGAAGTTTTGTAAAGTGCAACCACTTAAACGTCATATCTAAGAAGTGTCACAATAATTAAATCACAAGTTTACTTTACAACTACTTAAATCACCTTCCATTAGCCTTGACATTATGTCCGATGAAACCCATCCTACACTCGATGCTAGGCTCACAAAGAGCACACATTGTTCTCTAGAGGTCCCATGCCCAACATGACTCAAGCCACATCTAAGAAATTAACCACAAGGAGCCCTTAAAGCTTCAACGCCAAACGTGAACTACTCCATGCCCAACGCATAAGTCATAAAGAACAACCCATGTTCTTTATAGCTTTCACGCCCAACATGATCAACTTATGTTCGATTGATGTTGTCTAAGTTTATGACATTTGTAGCAAATTTGTGAAGATCAAACAAGCAACTCAAGTCCACAAACTTTGATTCAATTAGTGAAAATTACTGGTTTTAAGCTTTTTATCACTTTTCATACCCTCATATACTCAATACACAAATTTCTCATATATTATTGATTAACATCCATCTTCATATTGCTTTATAAATCAAAAATTTCTACGAGAACCGTAGGCTCCCATAGATTCATGATCAAGGTAATGTACACAAAATTAACTACACATATATCTCAATTATCATATATAACACAAATACAAAATGTATAGAACAAAAATTCTCATCCTACAAATCAAAACCATAAATTCTCCCAAGAACACAAATAAACAGACAACAAGGTTGGACCAACCCCACTATCCAACAGTTAACCCACACTCTTGAGATAGGAGACTCACTCCTTCTTATCTCGACAAACACTTATGAAGGATGAAGATCTCTAAGGTGTGCTCCTAAAGCTCCTATATTTTCCTTTTCCAATTCTTCAATTTCGAGGGATGAATATAATAAGTGTAAGCTTAAATAAAATGTAACTTGTGACACTTCTCAAAAACAACCCATAACCAAACATTAACTTCCTCCCGATTAAACAAAAACTTCGATTCAAAAAACCTTTACAATCCACCTACAGACTTTTTGAAAGTAGCTTCTAATGAATGTATTGACTTTTTATTTTCATGCAATTTTTCATAATTAGTCACTCATCCTAAAAGAATGAGTTTTTATAATTGTTAACTAGAGATGTCCCTAAGGATTTGGATGATTGAAGGAGTTTTCTCTTGATTGTTGGCTAGGACAAATAGGGCACCATCATTACTGGTAGGTAATAAGAGATTCATGGCATGGCCTTATACTCTATAGATTATTCTGTAGGTGAAGAGTGACTGATAGAGATTGATGACATGACCTTATACTCTATAGATTATTCAGTAGGTGAAGAGTGTGACAGAGTATCAGCTACCTAATTCACTCTAGTGATATAGACTTGAACCTCTAATATTTTTGGAACAATGGGATCTTTCAAACTAACATTATAGTTAAGAAAGATAATAAAGACTACACTTCTAATAATATATGTAGTGTAATTAGGACAATCCCAATAACACATATAAAACATATATTAAAATCTTCCCTCACACTTTATTAAAACCTTTACAAATAAAACAATTTGTATTAAACCATATACTAAAACACTCATCTTTCATTTCATAAACACATAAATTATTTTCAAAGTCTAATTAATTAATTAAAACACTTTTTTATTAAATATGAAAAACTTTGGATCTTACACATCGGGTTTATTATTACTACTAATTAATAATAATAGAATGATTAAGTGATATTACGATACGATTTATTTTGACCTAATTTAAATAAATTATTATTTTTAATTATAATTAATAATTTATAAATTACTTCAGATTGATATTTGATTAGTATCTTTGTTGAATTGTTTTTTTTTTATAATTAATCACAAGTATCCTTTACTGTAGGCATTATGTTTGATTTGAGCATGACCACTCTGGCGACAAAATTTTTCCTCTGAATGTAATATATTTGTATATGCAAAACTCAAAATCGAGACTACAGATTAATTTGAAATACTTAAATTGAAATTGGTTTAAATATTATAAAGTAAAAAAAATAAACACTTATATATAATAAATATCAACAATTATCTTGTTCAATAATATTTTTTGGAACTATATTTTGACGTGAATAATTTTAAAAAATTCTTTGACCTATATAATTCAATTATTTATTTGCCATATTTATGAATTAAATTAAATTCTATATATTAAATGTAAATGACTATCTTGCATGATAGTTTTAAAGACTATTTTTTAATAGAAGGGTTTTTATAAATTATTTTAGTTTCTTATCTAATTTAACTTTTTTATTTATAATATTTATTTATAAATTAAAGTTTAATATTTTAAATAAGTTATCAATAATTAAATATAATTTTATACCGCAATATAAATTATTTATATTATATTTAAAATATAATTTACATGTTTAAAAATATCTATTTATATAAATTTTAAATATAAATATAATATTTATTTATATATATAATTTTTTATTTATAAATTTTAATTATATATAATAAATATTTAATATGTGAAATACACATATTAAATTTAGGTAGAAAAATAAACAACGAAAAATAGTGTATGTCAAAAGCTTTTAAAGAAAACACTGAACACGACAACGATACTTAACTTGTTACTCAAAAATTAGGTCAGGTTCTTTTTGAGTATTATAAAATTTCTCTTCTTTTATTATTTTTTTTTAAAAAAAATCTTTTCATCTAAAAATACATAGATATATTTTAAATTTTTTATATTATTAAAGTAAATTTAGATTTAATTTTATACCCAACAAATATTTATATTTTAATTAGATTAAATTTGATAAATATTAATTTCTAATTTTGAATATTTTTCACAAAGTTATTTGTTATTATAAGCTCCAGTTTTTAATCGTGATATACTGCTATGGATTATTTTAATTAGAATAATTTGATTTAAATAATTCCTTTTATAATATTATTAATTAAATGATTGTATATTTCTTCTAATATTTAGTTAATTAAATGGATGTTCCTAAATAAAATATATTTATATGTATAGCTATATAATATTGATAGTTATCTATATTAGTTGATCGAAATTTGTATTGATATTTTAATTAACACTTTTAAAAGATATAAAAATTTATATACATGTTTAATTAAAACAAATATTGATTGTATAATTTTATCAGATAAAATATAAACATTTTTTTTGTTAAAAAGCAATAAAACTGAAAGATAGAAGAAAGGGTGAGAGAAATCACATCACATGTAGTGTGAGAGAGAAAAAATTGTTAGTCTGAAGTAAATTATGAAAGTGATAATTAATGTCTTTAATTTTAAAAAAAAAATGAAACTAAACATGTTCAATGCATCGACTAATATCAATCAAAAGCTATTAATTTAATCACAAAACTTTAATTAATAAAATTAAATATTCAATGTATCAATCAATAGTCAATCAAATATTTAACTAAAATGAAAATTAGTATTTAATGATATATTTAAACTCGGTTGTTGGAATTGGAACTTGTTAGTTGTTATGGACCAGTTATTAACTTTGTCATGCCAACATATCAATACAAGCAAGATTGACCTCCACACTTTACTTAAGTTGTAAACCAACTCTTGTCTTACATGCCACATTGCCACACGTAACAGTGACATGCAATTTTAATTAACTAAATGATAAAATCAAATATTAAATTTTTTTAATCATGTTATTAAAATAAAGTATTTATCGATTTCATTGATAACTTTTTGTTAGAGAACTTAATTGATCATTTTAAGTGTAATGTTTTTTTTAATCACATTTTTTCATATATAAAACTCAAATTCGAAATCTTACTTAAAAAAATCAAGCCCGATATTACTTAGACTAATTACTTGTTAGTAAATATATGAGATTTTTTAATATACTTTATTTTCTTTTTTAATAAATAATGTTTCATTCCTCCAGATAAGGAGAAAATCTTAGATGTTTATATATATATATATATATATATATATATATATATATAAATATATATATGAGGAAGGATTTATTTATTTTACGAGTAAGTATATTTAAATTTATTTTTTTCAATAACTTATATTCTACATAAAAATTTTAACGATCCAACTATTGAATTTAAAGTTTTTAATGCATAGATCAAGTATGCAAATTTTTTAAAAATAAAAAATTATTTGATACTTTGTTTCATTAATTCAAACCAACGTATAAAATGATTTTATGGTTATCTATCAATTTGAATTAATGAAATGAAGTATCAAATGATTTTCAAATTTTTTAAAAATTTATAGATTTGATATATGCATTAAGAACTTTAAATTCAACAATTAGATCATTAAAATTTGATGTAAAACATGAGTTATTGAACAAAATAAGTATAGACAAACTTGCTCCAAGAGTAAACAAATATATATATATATATATATATATATATATATGTGTGTGTGTGTGTGTGTGTGTGTGTGTGTGTGTGTGTGTGTGTTGTTGGTTATTGGGCTCCCTTCCTATGTGGAGAAACGGCTCAAAATTGAAAAGCCCACTTGATGTCTCACTTAATTAAGTGGAGAGAGAGTCTGAAGCACAAGAGTGAGAAAGAAGGAAAGTCAGAAGTCACTTAGAACACCAGTACTTTGAGAGAGAGGAAGAGAGAAAGTCATTCTCGTTTTTACACATGGCTGCGTCAGTAAAATCGATACTGCAAATTTGTTCACCATTGGATCGGGCTGAAAAATGGAAAGCAGGTTTGTGACATCCGGTTATTCATTCTGACCGGTTGGATTGTTGAAACGAGGTCTGAGTATGGAGATATTCAGTTCGCACTGCAGCTGTGTATTTTGAGTTTTTCATCTTCTTTGTTCTCTATTTGTAAGCTTTATTGCTTTGTTGTTTGGCTGGGTGTTAGCACTATTTTTATGCAGTTGATTGAGACTCCTTTATACTCTTTGTTGATCATAGTGGAGCTATTTCTTTGGTCTGGACGACTCGTGGTTTTTACCCTTGCTTTGAGGGGTTTTCCACGTTAAAAATCTTGGTGTCTTGGTGTGTGATTTTTGGTAATTTTTTATTATTGTTTATTGGTTGTTGCTTCTCACAGATTCTTGCAAGTTAAGGAAATTTATTTTCGCTTTGAGTTTGCTCTATGTTGCTATTGTGTTGTTATTTTCCCATCATGTGTGTGGGTGGCAGGGGTGGGGAGGGGGGGGGGGGGATTTCATGAAAGCCTAGTGTAAAACACAAATTATAAATTTCTCTAAGCTTTTTTTTCTTTGTGTTACCACATAAACAACGAAGGAAATAAAATTTTGGTATGTCTCACACCCAAAAAAAATCTTTATATTTCATAAAGAAAATGAGAGAAAGTGTTTATTGAATAAAAATAAAATTATCTTTGAATTAATTTATATTATTATTTTTGTTTTATTTTATTTTAAGTGGTAAACTGTTTTTTAATAGCTTAAATATGTTTTTATCTCTATAAAATAAGTAAACTTTGATTTTGATTCTTGTAAAAAAAATTCTTTTTATCCCTCAAAAACTTGAAGCTATGTTTTTAGTCTTACAATTATATAATTCTTTTTAATTACTTATATGTTTATTAGAAAGTCCAATAATGATCACAAGTGATACTTATAATTGTATGTAATACTTTATCAACGTGTGACACTTTTATTTTTTATTTTTTTTAAAATTCTTAAAACAAATGTTATTTATATACCTCAAAATGGTCATTAGAGACAAAAAAAAATATAGCCTTTAGATTTTGTAAGGATAAAATAAAATAAATATATTTTATAAAAATCAAAACCAATTTTTGCTCATTTTATAGGGATTAGAAACATTGTTTACGAATTTTAAGAAGGATGAAAAATAAAGAAAAAAATTATAAGGATCAAAATCAAAACTCGCTTATTTTATAGGGACTAAAATCATATTTAAATATTTCTTTTTAATTTGTCTTATCTTAACTAAGATTGTTTGACCTTCCTTATTGTGATACCCTTTATCTCATACGCTATCATAGTACACAATTCAATAATTATCAAAAGTATTTTCCAAATAATTTACTGAATAAGATAAAACTTCATGAGTAGAAGTATCACATTTCGAGTCAAAACTAAACAATAAACAAAAGTAAGGTTCAAAAGAGAAATTGCAATAATACTAAAGTTAAGTCCTAACACAAGTTCAACTAATAGAATTAAAGTCATAACCAACAAAAAATATAAGCTCCTATCTAATGCCCCATCATAACATCCTATTAGAGCACTCCTAATACGAGGCCAAAATCTTGTCTCATGCTTCATCATTCTCATAGTAACACTCGCTTGCAATCATACACCAAAACAACCCCAAAAGAAAAAGGGAGTGAGAAATATCTCACTTTAATTACCAATGTAAGTTATGATCGAATAGTCATGGACAACAAGCAACAAATACACATTTACATTTAAGATTAATAATCATCAAATACACCTTCTAATGATTACACATTTCATAATAGATCACATTCACAATTCACATCTATTCAAAATAAAATTGTTATGTTTATATGCAATTAACATGAACAATTTTAAACTATATACATGGGACACCAGTAAAATAGTTTCAACTGTTGCCCAAGGACCAAATAAGAGAAGTCAAGGAGAACATGTCGAGTCAAGTCATGACACAACACTCTATACTAGGAATACACTAGGGCACGTTAAGATAATGGTGATGGCCAAGTTACACCCCATACAAATAATGGGTAGAATTAAGGCTCCCAAACCTCGCTATCCCAAGGTCATGAATCTTCAAGCTTTTACACAAAAGGAACATTCCCAGGTAGTATATTCCACATCGTACCCATCACAAAACAATTGATACACATAATTCATGTCATACAATATTATATGCATATTCATACATGACACATTCATCACAACATACTCAAACTCATCAATTGTATTAGATGCTTATATAATTATCATCACAAGGTAATCTTGTCCAAACTTTCTCATGGCTAAGTTTAACTTAGAATTTCACATTGCTTGACTATTACATGGTCTACGCACAATACATCACATGTTTCAAACATTGCAGCAGATTAATCTCAACACTAGATACACACAAGAAGTATTATTCGTTACATTCATTCAATTATCACATTTCTCATCAATAAATCATAGTACAATTACAATGAAACAAATGCATAAGAATAGGGTGACGTTCATCATGGGGAACCTTATGCCTAGGGTGGTATAGGTAGAAAGCATACTTCACTCTTTAGAAGGGTCGCGCCTAGCGCAACCTTCCCATGTCCAACGAATTTATAACAAGGAGTCCTTAGAGCTCCCATGCCTAACGTGACACTATCCATGCTCAACATAGACGTCACAAAGAGCAACTCATGCTCTCTATCACGCACACGCTTGACAGCCACACATGGCGCCCGATGTTACATTAGTATAGACAAATCTGCATAAATCGTGAATTTCACTCATATTATCTAATATCAATCTAATGAATCTAGATTGGTAAAATTATACATTAAGCACAATTAAATAATTCTAATTTATCAATTCTCATACTCATGTCTATTACTCCTAATAATTTAGTTTACTACATCCCTAAGGTTCACTTAGGAACCAACAAGTATGCATAGATTCACAAATACACACGACTATACCAATTATAAACATCATTGTTTATCAATTATATAAATAAAGCACATAGGGATGTGTTAGAACTCAAAATCACAAAATATAATCAAAAACTGGGATTTCTCCCTCATACATCATACACAAAAAACATGAGATTGTGAGTTAATCTTGCTATCTCGTAGATAACTCACATTTTAGAACAAGGTTTGTCGCTCTTTATTTATCTCAATGAGTTCCAAATGTCGGGTGTGAATCTCCAAGGTCATCTCTAGCTACTCCTAGTTCCCCAAACTCTACAAAACACAAAAGCATGAAATTAAAATACGAAACGTGTAGAACAACACTAGTGTAACTTTTATTTATATAAGAAACTCTAAAACCCTAACCCACATTTAATCTATCAATAAAAATTAAATAACTATAATTATTTATCCTCTCTTATCATTTAAATAGTAACAAGCAATCTAAATATTTCTTTTTATTTAATAACACATGTAATTATAAAATAATCCAATTAATTATTTAGAACTCTTATATAACTTATTCTAAAAACTTGGATTGTTACAAAGTCATACATCCAACTTTCATCGATTATAGCTTTCCACATGATTCTATATGCATGTTCTATTGAGAGCATATTTCATTTTTTTATCACATTTCATATTTTTCTGTTTAAGGGTATTTATGTGGTTTAATAACTATTTTTTTCTTTTCTCTCATTTTATACTCAATTAAAATATATATATATATATATATATTTTTTTTTTCTTTCTTTCTTTTTATTTTCTTTCACATCAAACAATTAAAAGTTCACTTCACTTTCTTTTCTACAACTTTCTGTTTTGCTATTTTTCTTCCTCAACCAAAAAAATTATAAGGCGTTGATTTATAAATTTCACTCACTAAAACCAAACGATTTGGACTTTTAATTTATATCTAAAATTTTCATTTATTTAGAAATGTTAAATTTATATGAATAATAAAAATACAGAGAGATTCAATCGATATGTTAAATTTGCTCAATTGTGATGAAGACTATTGTGTATTATATCCTATTATCGAATATAACACTTACATCGGTTAAATTTTATATTTTATGAAAAAATGTTAAATATATAATTTCATTAATATGACACTATAGCAACAAGGAATCCTAATACATATTAAATTATTATAAAATTATGTATTATACAGATAAAGATAAAGGGAGAATTTATCTTAATATGATTAGTTCCTAACTCAACTCTCGCCTTAGATAAAAAAAATGTAGTAAACTAACATATAATAAGAAGAAAAATGATATTTTTTTTTATATCTATTAATAAAATAAATATCAAATTACAACATGATAGGATAATATCATATTCTACCTATGCATCAGGCTCTTAGTTAACTAATATAATACTTCGATAATGTCCTAATTTTGTATCATCAACTTGAATTTTGTTTTAATACTTTACAAGATCATTTATTACTTTTAAATTTAAAGATAAATTATGTTTTTTAAAATTTGAATATAGTGAATAAATAGATTTTTAAGGGAGTAGACCAAATTAGCTCTCATGGCACTCTACAAGTAGGGATGGCAACGAGGCGGGTCGGGTACAGGTTTCATCCCGTCCCCGTGAGTCAAACTCATCCCCGTCCCCGTACCCGTACATGTACCTGTCGGGTATCGGGTATACCCGTACTCGTCAATTTTATTTTTTTTTGTAAAAAAAATGATATTTTAAATTTTTATTATTATAATATAATTATAATTAGGTTATTTCTCTATCTCATATTATAATAAATAATCACACATAAAAAATATTAAAATTCTTTAATATAATTAAATTGAAAGTGGGTATTAAATTAAAGATAGAAACGGGGACGGGTACGGGTACGAGGCGAGTAATTACATACCTGTACCCGTACCCGTACCCGATTTAATATATCGAGTTTTACCCGTACCCGTACCCGGTCAAATTAACCAGGTATTTCCTGTCAAAGTCGGGACAAGTTCAGGTATTACCCGCGGGTACGAGTATATTTGTCATCCCTATCTACAAGGGTGACACAACTAGGGAAACAAATTAAGTTTCTTCACTCCTATTAGCTAGTGCTTATGATCAAATTCAATTTTACTTATGTTTCATATCTTTGTATGCGAACATGAGTTAAGAATGAGATAGGTACTTCTTAATTCCACTGGAAATCCTTAAGAAGTTTATGGTTAACTTTGACCCTACATAGGATTGTGATTTGCCTTAATCTATTTTTTTTTTTGTAAAAAAAAATAGCTCTCTTGATGAAATTTAATGATAATAGCTAAAAACCATTAGATAAAATTTAATTGATTAGTACAATAACTTTTGCCAAAAAATCATTTTTAATAATTCTACCAATGCGATAAGTCTTTATACTTTATAGCTTAACAACTAGTAGTAGAAATCATAAATATTATAACCTAGGATTTCCATGCAAATTATTATTGGATATACATGCAATAATATATATATGTATATATAGGAAATAATCTGCTAAAAACATAAATGTCCCTATGACACCCTCTACCTGCATATAACATAAGCGTACAAAATAATGAAGATGGAATGTGTTCAAAAATAAAATTTACTGTTGTGCAGTACTTTTTATAAGAGTTTCCTAACCAACAACTTAAGTTGTGTAGTTTACTTTTATTGGATTACTGTATCTATATTGCATATATTTGTATAGTCATTTTACTTTTATATGTATGATATAAAAAGTACACACTCACGTATCTATTTGTATATAATTCTGAGTTATTAGTTATTTTTTTACTACTAGTTGTTTTTCATTAAGTGTATGGATCATGATAAGTCATTATATCAACTCGACATATAGACAACACAACACATAAACAACTATGTTTCATAGCAACTTACAACACAAATTCAATTTAACAACATGACAACATTTCAATTTACAACACAACAATACAACTTCTCAACATAACCACCTAGCATATATATAACACAATTACACAACATATGTGAGTCTATAATGGTCTTAGCATGCATAACTAAGCCTATTAAGGAATTAGTCTATCAATTACCTTCCAAAAATTGCGCCCATTCTAGTACTTAGTTATGGATTTTGGCCTCTAACCTTGTACCTTACTCGATCGGTCACTTTATTCATGTATGGTTTGACCTTGTCCCTATACGAATTTACATTTGGTTGCTTATAATCAATATGGCTCGATTTGATCCCATACTATATCAACTAAAATCTTAGAAGAGACTCAACACTCTACTTCAAGAGTCAACTTCTTAATAAGGTTTTCGTTAAAACAATTGAGCTTGTAGAGCATCATAACACCATATCCTCACAATGTGATATTCATAATTCAAAACAACACATCTCTTCTAGTCTTTAGTCAATCAACATAACTCAACTCCATGCATTAAGCATTCTTAATATAGTTACTTCCACACTACACGACATACAACTCCACTACATTTCAACTTTCATTTTTAAGCAACATAAACATCAATATACATTATCCTATATCAATGCATAAGAGCTAGAATCATATAACAATGTATATTCATGTAAGTAATTCAAGGGGACCCACTTTCTCCTTTTTTATTCTTGATTGCTGCAGAAGGGCTTAATCAAATGGTCCAGTTGGCGGTCTCTTTGGATTTGTGGAAGAGTTTCATAGTAGGCAAGGACAAGATTCATATTTCCCATCTTCAATTTGCAGATGATACGTTGCTGCTGACTCAAGGGGATTGGAGGTCTTTAGAAACTATTAAGGCAATATTACAAAATTTTGAATTGGTATCAGGCCTTAAGGTGAATTTCAGCAAGAGTAATTTGATAGGTATGAATATGCCGGATCAGTGGTTAGAGCAAGGGGCGAACTTGTTGAATTGTAGACGAGGAGCTTTAAATATTTAGGGCTTCCGTTGGAGATCATCCTGCAAGAGGAGCTATGTGGCAGGTGATAGTGGAGGTGGTTCAAAGAAGGTTGGCTTTGTGGGAGAACAAGTACATTTCCCTAGCTGGCAGAGTGATACTTCTAAAATCAGTTTTGTCAGCCTTGCCTACCTATTTCTTATCCTTCTACAAAGCGCCAACAGGTATTCTCTCCAGAATAGAGTCTATCTTTAAAAGTTTCCTTTGGGGGGGAAAGAAAGACCATAGGAAAATTCATTGGTTGTCTTGGGAAAGGGTGTGTAGAAGTAAGGAGGAAGGGGGTCTTGGTCTGTGTGATTTACGTAAATTTAATTTGGCCTTGCTAGGCAAGTGGAAATGGAGGATGCTAACGGAACCTGATAGTCAATGGGTGAGAGTGCTCAATTCAAAATATGCAAAGGAAGACGGTTCATGGGTAGTGGAAGGTCGGACTTGCTCCAAATGGTGGGTGGATATGCAGTCAGCTGTGGATGCGGTTCACGGATGCTCTGGATGGTGGAACCAACATGTACGCCATGTACTGGGAAACGGTAAGCAGACTCTCTTTTGGCATGACAGGTGGATCGGTGAAACTCGTTTTTGTGATGAGTTTAGTCGCCTTTATGAAATCTCGTTAAACAAAAATGACTCGGTAGAAGGAATGTATGAGGGTGGTTCAAAGTGGCGGTGGAGTTGGAGGCGCCCACTTTTTGCATGGGAAGAGGAAAAGCTGGTTGAGTTGGCTAATAGGTTGGCCTCGGTAGTTTTGACAGAGGCTCACCCAGATGAATGGCGTTGGTTAGCCGAAAGGTCAGGGAAATATTCGGTGGCATCTGCTTATAAGATTTTAGCAAAGTCAAACCATGTTCAAGTGGAAACTTTTTATGATACGATATGGGCCAAAGGTATCCCTCCTAAGGTTCAAGTTTTAGTGTGGCAGTTGGAAGCGGACAGGTTACCTACCCGGGATAACCTCCTTTTGAGAGGGGTTAATCTAGAAGGACAAAATGGTTGTGTTTTTTGCGAAGAAGGCTTGGAGTCCAGCAAGCATTTGTTCCTCTTGTGCCCAAAGGCTTATGCTGTTTGGGTCAGATTATACGCTTGGTGGGGAGTGTCAGGGGTGCTTATCAACGAACTTAGGAGTTTTTGTCATCAATATATGGGATTGGTGAGTGGCAGTAAGGGTATTAAGCGAGTTTGGTCCTTTGTTTGGTTTGCAGGTATATGGCAGTTATGGAAGGCTCGAAATGAGAACATTTTCAAAGACAAACTCTTTAAGGTGGAAGAGATTGTGTTCATGGCACAGTTGAGATCGTGGGAGTGGTGTACGGCTGCTAGAATGTGTTAGAAAAGAATGGCCAAATCCAAGAGGGGGGTGAATTGGATTTAATGACCCTTTAAAAATTTATCAGAGTTTTTGGATCTTCACTTTCAATTACAAACTTTTCTATGACAGAATTCTCACTTGAAGCACTTCTCAAGACTTGTTATGATAATATGAATGCAATATGCTAACTTGATTACAACATCATGAGGTTCATCAACAATGTTCAATTTACAGATTTAAAACATCAAGAATTACATTCACTTGTTAATCAAATTTTTTCTTCCTTAAAACTCAATCAAGAAATTACAAAACAAAAGATAAGGTTGAAGAAGATTGCAAAAGTCTTTTATACTGGTTCAGCCACTCCACATGTGACCTACATCCAGTCCTTAATCACCACCTGATTAAGATTTTTCCACTATCTTTAAGCAAGAAGGTTTACAAGCAAACACACATGCATATACTTCACTACTAAAAGATAATCACTTTCTTGACCCCAAGAAAGTACCCCTTGTAGATCCCACTACAAGAACCTTAATCACTTGAGAAACCCTTCTCAAGATTTTCCACAAAGATTCACAAAGAAACAAAAATGAAACGAATTCACCTGGAATTCTTGAACAATTCTTTGTCCTTCTCTTTCAAGAGTATGATGATGATGATGATTTTCACAAGTTCTTTTACAAATGTTTTTCTTCTTGGAATTTCACAAAGAAACCTTTCCAAGATGTCACACAGACTCTCTAAAGTGCTTTTAGAAGTTGATTATCAGTTCTCACTCAATTATCTTATGTTTCAAAATAGTTCAAGTCTATTTATAAAAGTTCAAACCCAGATAATCGATTATTTTAAAGAATAATCGATTATTTTGTTCTTCAGATTTCTGGAAATTAACCAAGAACAATTTAATCGATTATTTAGCTGGATAATCGATTATTCCAGAGAGTTGTTTCTGAAATAATCGATTATTTTGGCAAATAATCGATTATTACAGCAAGGCATTCCACTTAGCCCATTTGCTGAAATAATCGATTATATTTAACAATAATCGATTATTTTGAGTCAGTTCTTAAAACTTCATTTTAAGTCTCAAAATAATTTTCCAATGTTCTCAACTCATCATCATCTACTCCCTACTTGATTTTAGACAAGATTTGCTTAATGCACAAAGCACACACACAAGCACAAATATAACAATTCTTTTAACACTTTATTTCCTAAACACTATTACATAGCTATACTTCAAAGCATTTTTCTTGAACTTCCTTGACTTTGTTTTTGTGTTCAATGTTGTTGTTGCACACTTGTTGTCTCCGGCTGTTGTGATCATCAAAACTCTTTTTCAGCTCTCCTAAGCTCAACAGAATGGTGTCTTCTTCTTTTCCAGAATGGTTGATGAACCCATTGTCCTGTGCAAGTGTCCCTTAAATTTGTTTTTTCTTATTTTTAGGTCATCTTGTTTTTAATTATAACTTGCACTTCTTGTGCACAATTTTCTTGGAATTAATAAATTCTTGGCTTATCAAAAAAAAAAAATCACACATATGTTCAACACTTAGTCAAATAAGCAACCCATTTTCATTTGACAACTCATGTCCGATGTCATTCTCCCAACATTTGAGTCGTTGAGGTAGACAGCCTCCGACTCACCAACGTTCGATGTCAATCCACTCATGCCCCACGTGAATGAAACAGAGAACCCTTGAATAACTCATGTTTGGCATGGCTAAACCCACGTCTAACCTCATTTAGGCAAGGAGCCTCTGCTTGATTCACATTGATGCTACTCAACTTGCGCCTGACATCATTTAGATAGAGAGGTACTACCTTGATCATACCTAGTGCCACTCAACTAAGGCCCAACATCACCAAGAGAAAGAGCTCCAAGGGCATTCACGCCCAGTGCCCCTCAATCTATGTTCGGCATGATCAAGTAAAAAAGTTATCCTCTAACTCACATTTGACACTAGCAATCTCACGTCCGGTGACATTGAGGTAGAGAGCCTTTAGCTTACATCACACTCGACACAATAAAGTTGTCCAACATGATGATGATTTCTACACTTTTTAGAATCTCATTTTGGTTCAATTCATTAGAAACTCAGAAACTTACCACTATGCAAAGCATAAAATATCAAGTATACCTCAATACCAATTTTTTTCCATCTAGAAAGACAACATACAACCATAAAAGAAACCAAAGATCATCATTTTTCTCAACTTCTTCAACAACCAACTAAAAACTCAAAAATTAAGCTAACCAAGTCTCTGCTGCAACCAACACAACCACAAATATTACTCAATTCATGCAAGGATTCAACAATGAAATTCCACAAGCTTCTCTTACATCTAAATCAACTAGAAAAGAGGAAGGCAAGAAGAATGGGATCTCTCAAGTTGACTCCGCATTACAACTACCACAATTTGATTCTCAACTCTCCAATGCTAGGATCCCGAGTCAACAACTCAACCACGCTTCGGGAAATGATCTAGATGCTCAAGAAATTTAGTAGGAGAAAAAGAATCTCAGAGGCTCTAGAGCTCTTTTCTCTAGATTCTCTCTCTACGTTCTTAAAAAAATGAACTTATGAAATTCACTTCTTAAGAAAGATTTTATGTAACCTTTCTTAACTGGTCAACTTGATCTCATCTCAAAACAACTCCTAAACAATAGAAATTCATTAGGATTCCTAAATCCTTATAGTTTCACAATAATTAAACAACTAATCACAACAACAATTAAATTAATAAAATCAACCATTATTAATAAAATGTACAGAGTTACAATGACTTAATTATAAAGTATGGTATTTGAATTTTGAACATTTTAATGCAATCAACAAACAATCAAATTAATATATGCACATATATCAATGAGGACATAGATTAATTAGTACGGACTTGTTCTAATTTAACTAGTCATCTCAAGTTTGAGTTTAAATCCTGATTATGCAATTGCATTAAATGCTTAGATGAAATTTTTTGTTACATATAGTGATCATTTTTAACTCAATATATAAGTGATTTGAATTCAAGATTTAAATATACAATTATATTATATACTTAAAAGGAAAGTTTTATTGTTCATAATAGTTATATTCGGTTCAAACAAAATTGCCATCCTTATACCCATATGATAAGCATATGATAAGCATGCTTAAACCATTGTTGCAATGGGAGTTGGTGCTTTCACCTGTTATCACCTTAGTTTGGCTGTCTAGCTTTGAAAGAAATCACTTTGTGAGTAGTTGTAACCTATGTAGGTTCTAGGAGAAAAAATGCTTGCAATAACGAGCGAAATTGCATGTTGCAAAGTCTTCGTTCAATATTGTCACCCTCATAATTTGTCTGAACATCATTTTGTGCATTCTTACACTTTTTCTCAGTGACATTTTTTTAATTTCTTAAAAAACCACATGTAATTATTAAAAGAGATAATATTCTACTTAAAGCGTATATAATTATTATAAATAAATAAAAAATATTTCAAAATATATATGTGATGTAACTATATATGTATACTTCAAATTACTGATTAAATTAAAAAATCCTACATCAGTTGATACATGATTAATTGTATATGCGGCATTTAGGGATGTCTAGAATATTTTAGGGTGTGTTTGGTTTCAGAAAATATTTTTTATATTTATTTTTAGAAAATAATTTTAATTTTTTAATTTTAAAACTTAGAAAATATTTTTGGTTTGACTATTTTAAATAAAATTTTAAGAAATGTTTTTTTATAAAATTTACAATCAAAATTACTCTCTTTATATATGAATTAGAATAATATTTTATTTTGTAAATATTTCACTCTTTCACTCTATTTTATATTTATTCTTATTTGAATATTTTCTTTCATAATAATTAGATTTCACTCTAAAAATGTGTAAATGTCCCTTATATATTTTTTTTATCAAATAAATAATTTATTATCTAATAAGCAATAATTGTATATCAAAATAAATAAATATATATATATATATATATAATTGATACTGTTTATCTTAAAATATATATATCAACCAAAAATTAATCACACTAAATATTAATAATATTTAATAAATAATATGTAATTAAAATTATTAAATAATATAAACAACATGTGTAATTAAAATTCTATAGAATAATTATGTCTAATAAATATTATAATATTAATATATAATATATAAGCAAACACTAAATAAAAAAAATTTGCTCACAAAAAAATATATATAAGACAGATTGATTGAATTACATGTTTAAAAAAATTGAAGTCCATTGAATCATGTCTGCGGCAACAAACTTAGAATAAAGTTCGTAAAAATTTTTAATAATTACTATTACATGCTTCCATGTTTTCAAAAGTGCAGAAAATAGTGAAAATGAAATTTTTTTCATTTTCAATTTTGGGATTCTTTTGAAAACATTTTCAAAGAAAACATTTTATAAAATTAAAAATAAACACATTTTCGTGCTTATTTTATATTTTCTTTGAAAACAAAAATAGAAAACGGTAAAACTAAACAAGCCTGTAACCTTGCACACATAATTCAATATACTTCATTTTTTATATACATATAATTCAATTGATCTATCTTATATTTTTTTTGTATGCAGAGAAGTTTTTGTTTGATACTTAAATATATATTATATATATTAATATTATAAGATTTATTAGATATAATTATACTATAGAATTTTAATTACATGTGTTGTTTATATTATTCAATTATTTTAATTAAATATTAATTATTATCAATTATATATATATATATATATATATATATATATATATATATATATATATCCCTCTGTGTGTTTTAATTACATATGTGTGTATAAATTTTATACCTTATTAATTTTTATTGAAAATAGTCAAACCAAACATGTTTTCTAAATTTTTAAATTAAAAAATAAAAATTATTTTTTTCCTTGGAAAATGTTTTCTAAAATCAAATACACCCTTATTTTCCTTATATATATATATATATATATATATATATATATATATATATATATATATATATATATATATATATATTGGAATAAGAATTATATGGTGAACATGTTCCAATATTTCCTAAAAGAAAAATGAATTTCGAAGTCAATGAATTAGGTTTTCATTCCTATACGTCTGAGCAAAATATTCGTGTAGCAAGTGAGTAGATAACCCATACCGTTCTCTTTGAGAACGATGTGTAGAGTGTGGACAACTTGAGATTGTTAAAGCACGTCCTTTTAATTTCCATCGTGTTCTCATGAAATTTATAATTTGTATATTTCCATTAATTTATTTTGTATTGAAAATTTTAAGGTCTTTTTTTTTTCTTTTTCTTTTTTTCTCAGGAGTTTTAATCTTACACTTTTTGAACGTGAAACTATTGTTTTTTGGGACGACATGAAATAATCAGTTAAAGTTAATCTCTCCTCACAAATGACATTTTTAAGACTCCAATTTTTGTGCTCTTATTATAAATCTATTTGTTATCGTTGCACCTAGCTTTTTGTGAGTGTTATAAGAATATCTTAAAAGCTTAAATATGTTTTTTATCTGTAAAAATATTGTTTTGTGTTGTTTTAGTCTTTGTAATTTTTTTTTTGTCATTTTTAGATTCTTAATTTTCTTAGTATTCTCTTTTACACCTTTTTACTAATTATAATTAGTTTAGTTCTGAAATGGTTAACAAAATATAGAATATTGGAGTGGCAGAGACTTGCAGCCATGGCTGTGGATTTTCAGCCATGGCTGTGGGGAAGAATTGGAGTGGAAGAAACTTGCAGTCATGGCCCTGGATTTACGGCCATATATGGACGTGGAAAGGAAACTGAGCTAGCAAAAATCCAGAGCAAAAGCACTGAATTGAGCGCTGCAGCGGTGAGTGTAGATGATCGAATTTGGTCTTGAGGTATTCATGGAAGTTGTAGTCTTGGATATTAGCTTTCTGATGGCGCTGGAATCACCCAAAAAGGAGGTTTAGAGCTTTAGTTATGACCTTTTTAGTGAGCAAAGGTCAAGTTGTCAGCATTTAGGTGAATGGTTGCGGATTTTACAATTTTTAACAAGGTAGATGATGGAATTAGGACTGGGTGTCTTGATGAGAGTTGTAAGAAATCTTCTTATCTTTCATATGAGTTAAGGATGAGAATGATTGGAGTAGTAGAACTCCCTATGGTTGTTTTAGGTGAAGGTTGTCAGTGTAGAAATGTGTGATTTTGATAAATTACATGTGATACATGTTGTATGATGGGTGAAATTGGTGAACATGAATAGAATGCTTGTGTCTATTGCATGTTGTGTGTGACAAGAAATGATAATAAGTATTGGAATGCTATCCTTGTGTACTTGAAATTGGTGATGAGCATTAATATGCTTTATATGACTCATAAGCTATGTTGAATTTATTGAGGAGCATTGATATGCTAATTATTGTATGAATTGTTAAGCATTGGTATGTTGTTCTTGGTTGATATATTAAGCATTGATATGCTAATTATTGTATGAATTGTTAAGCATTGGTATGTTGTTCTTGGTTGATATATTAAGCATAGATATGCTAATTATTGTATTTCATTGTTAAGCATTTGTATGCTGTTCTTGGTTGATATATTAAGCATTGATATGCTAATTATTGTATGAATTGTTAAGCATTGGTATGTTGTTATTGCTTGAGATGTTAACCATTGGTATGTTGTTATTAGTTGAGATGTTAAGCATTGGTATGTGGTACATGATTGATGTTGTTGATCTCTACATGCATTGAATGGATGTAATGTATATAGTAGATGTTTGATGAGGTGTGGATGCTAAGAATGCAGTGTGGCATTATAGCATGATGGCTAACTTAGGATTTGAGGAGAGAAGACTATTTTGAAAACTGAAGATCTCACATAGGGTATCTTGGAGTGGTGCTCAGGTAGGCCATTGTTTGGAAAACCCTCCTTGAGCAGGTGTATCTCTTGGAGTAGGTTTTGAGGTGTGTTGAGTCTCCTCCAAATCCTTAGTTAGTGGTTGAGTAAGGTAGGAGGTCGAGGGCTACAACCCTTAACCAAGTACTTGGAAAGGTTGTGTGGTTCCTTGCGGATAGTCAGTGGGCGAACTCCACAAGTGACTTGGTAATGCATGCCAAGGTCGTGGTAAGCATGTACCCAACTGTGTTATACCTAACGGTAGAACCAGACTTTCCTAGTGTAAGTGATGAGACCCGAGAAGCTAGAGGAGGGATTGGTATCCCATTTTGTTGTGATCGAGCTTTGGGCGTGAAAACGATTGAGTTGGTTTGGTAGGGTGGAAATCACGTAGAATGCTCATGTTGTTAGGAGATCTCCTAGTTGTATATGCGTGACGACGCATTAGTTGATGTTGCATGTGTTGTTGCATTCAAGTTGCATATAATGTTATATGAATGAGTTGATAGTTGAATTATTGTGTTAAAAACAATGTGATTGTGCTGTGATGATGAGTTATTGATCATTAGGACTAGAGGATAAGTTTTCAAAGTTGTTCATCCCATTGCGTGGATTGAGATAGTTGTGGTGCTCTAAGAGCTCAATTTGTTGAAAAACCCTCATTGAGAAGTTGTCCCTTAGAGTGGATGATGTGTTGTTCTCCTCTAGGACTTAATCGGTCCCGTGTGTGAGCAAGGTCGAGGCACACGTGTATGAAGCGACCACGGTATAGGGGTCAGGCCGAGCTATACTGATTATAAGCGGCCAATTTGAGTAAAGTACGATGTGTTGAAAATGTTGTTGCTATTATGATGTCACTACATGGAAATTGCAATATGGTGACACACATCTTATAGTGACACAATAAATGTCACTACAAACTACTTTTACCTACACAATAAATATAATATATATTTGTATATTGTTAAAAAGTGTGGGTATAAGTTATAGTGACACACAAAATATATTGTTAAATCTCATTCAAAATCAACACTAAAATTGTGTGTAGTTATATGCCAAATAAATATATACCTATATATATTATACTTATAGTGACACTTTTTGTATGTCACTATATGTAACGTTTATTGTAATGTGAGTTGTTTAGTAGTTTGCGTTGAGGTGTTCATACTGTGTTGATTAGTGTTGATGTGTTGAATTAAGTTTGAAATTATGTTCAGATGATAGTATGTGTGTTGTTTGTCCTCTGTGTTAGACGTGAAGATGATTATATAGTTGATTGTGTTGCATATTTAATTATTATGAGTTGTTTATTGTCTCTATAACTTATTCTTGCATGTTTCCATGTGGTTTGGACTGCGATGATCATACGATGTATGGGAGCAGAACAAGGATAGGCTGGGAGATAGCTGCTAGAGGCCACAAGAGGTGCCTGGTGTAATATCCCAAAATTTTATTCAAATGAAAAGAGTTATTTATTATGTGAATAAGTATTTTATTCCCGTATTTTACTATTCATGTATATGTATTTTACTATTTACATATACGTATTTTACTATTTATGTATACGTATTTTACTATTTACGTATACGTATTTATGAATAGTGTTTTACTATGTATGCATAGTGAAAGGCTGCGTTTTCGAAAATTATAATTAATTTGAATATAATAATGAATAGTGCATAGTGCATAGTAACTTATAATATTATTTTAATGAATAGTGCATAGTGCATAGTAACTTATAATATTATTTTAATGAATAGTGCATAGTGCATAGTAACTTCATAAATTCTATAAATAGGGACCTAAGGATTTTGAAAATTCATAACTAGGGAGAAGAAAAGTTTAGAGAGAAGGAATTCTAGAGAGATAGAAAGAGAAAATAAGAGAGAAGGTTCTGCCTAGGTTGTGAAAAGAGGAGGAGCATAGAGAAGGTTCTGCTCTAGTTCCGGTTCCGGTTTAAGGAGAAAGAGAGTAGATTCTGCCCAAATTCCTATTTATCCAGGTAAGGGGGGGAGTGGGAAACCTTGCTTGGGGGTGTAGAAATAATTGTTAAATAGTCTGTTTGTTGGATTGGTTCTCGATCCCTTGTTTGTTGTTTGATTATTTGAATATACATTATTACTGTGTTTTATTTGTACTACTTGATTTTCTTGTTGCGGTAATTAATAATTATAATTAATGGATAACTTCACTTTTACTATTCTAAAATATTCATTGAATGGAAGACTAAGCCTCCTATTAACTTATAAATTTAGACTTTATTATCTAAATGGAAGGCCGAGCCTCCTTATTTTCATTAAGCTTCCTATTTTACTTAAGGATTTAATTATACCATGAAATATAAATTATATGATCCCTAAAGACCTTTGAACTATTGGACCCTTGACTTAATGACCTTTGGACTGTTGAACTGTTGGACTGTTGGACAATGAACTATTGGACTATTGAACCTTTGGACTATGGGACTATTGAACTATTGGACTTTTGGACTATTGGACTAATAAAATATAATATAAATATGAATTATGCTTATGATATGGTGTATTATAGAAAATTCTGTAACATGTTAAATGTTAAGTTTATGATTGTATGACATGCATCATATGCATATATACTCCAGGTGTGCCGCTGAGGCCGCATACCCACGACTAACAAGGTGTACCTTTGAGTCACCCATGATATACTAACAAGGTGTGCCTTTGGGTCACCAATGATGTAACCAGGTGTTCCTTTGGGTCACCCACGATATGCTAACTAGGTGTGCCTTAGGGTCACCAATGATGATATGTGAACTTCCGTATGGCGCCACATGCATATATTTATGAGTTGAGTCTATGACATCATTGCATGATAAATAATTATTATATATGATAATGATTATGTGTGTGTGCTATTTAACTTTTATTTCTTCATCTACAACTGAGTGAGATGTTTCTCACTCCCTTGTTATTTTTTTTGTATATGTTTAAATTTTTGTTGCAGGTGATCATCATCATGAGGATGTTGGTGATGAGGCCTAAAGGCTTCTTGGGGCATGCTCTGATAGGATGTGACATCGGGTTTAGCTAGGATTTCTCTTATGTCTTTCTTGTTCTAAAAATATTTTCTTTTCTTGTGTAATTTAATAAATTATAAATTGATTCCTAACTAGGAGGCACTGCCACCTTTACTGGGATTAATTTATAATCTTTGTTTTATAATAACTTCTTGAGTTTAATATTTATGTGTATGAATTATGAATGTGCATCTTCTACCTTATGATACTTATTATTTTATATCATTTTATGAAAATCTTTTATAAATATAGTTTATGTTTATTAATGTGTTGGGGTAGAGGGTGTCACATTTAGTGGTATCAGAGCAGGTCGATTTTATCGGCCGTGAGTTATGTGTCTACTATATTTATTGATAAATGAATTGATTGTGAGATCTATTATGTTGATATGATGCTTGCCTATGTCTATTAATTGTATTATTTCTTTAGAATATGGCTGGTAGAAATGATCGTGCGATTGCTGATGCTCTCCAAGCATTAGCCCAAGCTATGAACAACAATAATATGAATGGAGTTGCTCCTAACTGGTTGGAGCAATTTCAGAGGAATAATCCACCCACTTTCAAAGGAGGTTATGACCCAGATGCCGCCATGAATTGGTTATCAGAGATCGAGAAAATCTTTAATGTTATGGATTGTCCCCTTACAGAGAGAGTGAAGCTAGCCACTTTCATGCTGACAGCTGATGCTTACTTTTGGTGGGAAGGAGCACTTCGGAGGATAATTGATGGAGGCGTACATTTGAATTGGGAGAACTTCAAGAGGGTCTTTCTTGAAAAATATTTTCCAGATGATGTAAGGAGTAGGAAGGAAATGGAATTTCTTGAACTAAAACAAGGAAACGATACAGTAGAGGTATATGCTGCAAAGTTTGATGCTTTGGTCCGCTACTGTACACACTATCATGGTGAAGGTGGGGAAAGGGCCAAATGCATAAAGTTTGTAAATGGTCTGCGTCCTGAAGTGAAAACAGCAATCAATTATCAGGAGATATATCATTTTCCCACTCTGGTCAATAAGTGCAGTATTTATGATCGTGACAACCGTGCTCGTGCTGCTTTCTATAAAGGAGCTGGAGGCCCTGCTCGTACAGTGAATTCTAATACTTCTAGTAGAAGTAAGCCTTATTCCAACCCTACAAGATTTCAAGGGAATATGACTATTAATAATAGAAGTAAGTCCTTTACTAGAGGAACCACTGTAAATACTACTGGAAGTGTTGGAGGATCTACTTTTTCAGGGAGATGTGGGAAGTGTGGACGTGTTGGTCATAACAAGTCAGAATGTCGTGACAAGGAGATTACCTGTTTCAACTGTAGTGGTAAAGGACATATTAGCACTCAATGTTCTGAACCACCAAGAACACGTGTCGTTGGATCAGGATCGCAAACCGAACGACCAAAGACTGTAGGAAGAGTATTTGCTCTTAGTGGTGTTGAAGCTGCTCAGTCAGAAAATTTGATACAAGGTACTTGTTTCATAGCTGAGACTCCTTTTGTTGTACTATTTGATTCTGGTGCAACTCATTCCTTTATTTCCATCTCTTGTGTCCAAAAACTGAAATTGCCTGTGTCTTTATTAAATTTTGATTTAGTTGTTGAAACCCCTACTAATGGTTCTGTAACTACATCCCTAGTGTGTTTAAAATGCCCTTTGACAATTTCTGATAAACAGTTTCTAGTTGACTTAATCTGTCTGCCTCTTAGTCAATTAGATGTAATCCTTGGTATGGATTGGCTATCTTCTCACCATGTTCTTTTAAATTGCTTTGATAAATCCATTTCATTTTGTGAATGTAAGAGTACGGAATTTCTTAGTGCTTCTAACATTAAAACTTGTTTAAAGGAAAATGAAAGGGTATACATGATCTTATCTTCATTAACAGTTGAGACTGAGAATAAGCTAGATGAGATTCCCTTAGTGAGAGAATTTCCAGAAGTATTTCCTAAGGATGTGTCTAGTTTACCACCTGAGAGAGAGATTGAGTTCAGTATAGACTTAGTGCCAGGTACTGCACCCATATCTATAGCACCCTATAGGATGTCTCCTAAAGAGTTAGTTGAGCTTAAGAAACAGATAGAGGAACTACAAGAGAAACAATTCATTAGGCCTAGTGTTTCACCTTGGGGAGCGCCTGTTCTATTGGTCAAGAAGAAAGATGGGAGCATGAGATTGTGCATAGATTATAGACAATTGAATAAGGTAACCATTAAGAATAAGTATCCATTGCCTAGAATAGATGACCTTATGGACCAGCTAGTTGGGGCTTGTGTGTTTAGTAAGATAGATTTGAGATCAGGTTATCACCAAATCCGAGTGAAATCCGAGGATATCCCAAAGACTGCTTTTAGGACCCGCTATGGGCACTATGAGTATTTAGTGATGCCTTTTGGTGTGACTAATGCACCTAGTGTTTTCATGGACTACATGAATAGGATCTTTCACCCTTACTTGGATAGATTTGTAGTGGTCTTCATAGATGATATCCTAGTGTATTCTAAGAATAGGGAGGAGCATGCTGAGCACCTTAGGATCGTTCTTCAAACCCTTAAGGAGAAACAGTTGTATGCTAAATTGGCAAAATGTGAATTTTGGTTGGAGAGTGTAAATTTTCTAGGGCATGTGATATCCAAGGATGGAATAGCTGTAGATCCTTCTAAGGTAGAGGCGGTTCTTGAATGGAAAACACCTAAGTCAGTTTTTGAGATTAGGAGTTTTCTAGGACTAGCTGGGTATTAAAGGAGATTTATAGAGGGTTTTTCTAAATTAGCTTTACCTTTGACCAAATTGACTAGGAAAAACCAACCTTTTGTGTGGGACTCTAAGTGTGAAGAGAGTTTTCAAGAACTTAAGAGAAGACTAACTAGTGCCCCTGTGTTAGTATTACCTGACCCTAGCAAGACTTTTGAGGTATTTTGTGATGCTTCCAAATCAGGTTTAGGTGGAGTACTTATGCAGGAGAGAAGGGTAGTAGCCTATGCGTCTAGACAACTTAAAACCCATGAGCAAAACTATCCTACCCATGATCTTGAGTTAGCTGCAATAGTATTTGTGCTTAAGTTGTGGAGACACTACTTGTTTGGATCTAGATTTGAGGTGTTTAGTGATCATAAAAGCCTTAAGTACTTGTTTGACCAAAAGGAATTAAATATGAGACAGAGAAGATGGTTAGAGTTTCTTAAGGACTATGACTTTCAGTTGAACTATCACCCCGGCAAAGCTAATGTGGTAGCTGACGCTTTGAGTAGGAAATCCTTGAGAATTTCTTCTTTAATGATGAGGGAATTGCACATGATTGAGGAATTTAGGGATATGAGTTTAGGGTGTGAACTAACCTCTAAGAGTATTAGGTTGGGAACCTTGAAGGTGACTAATAACTTGATAGATGAAATTAGAAATGGTCAGAAGGTAGATCCTTTCTTATTGAGTCAAGCTGAGAAGTTGAATCAAGGTGTGGAAAGTGAATTTAGAATTGGAATAGATGGAGTATTGAGATTTAGGGATAGGTTGTGTATTCCTGGTGTGCCTGAACTTAAGAGAACAATTCTTGAAGAAGGACATAGGAGTAGCCTTAGTATTCATCCTGGAGCCACTAAGATGTACCAAGACCTTAAGAAGATGTTTTGGTGGCCTAAAGATGAAGAAGGAAGTGGAGGAATTTGTGTATGCCTGCCTAGTATGTCAAAAAGCTAAGGTAGAACACCAAAAACCTTCAGGTTTGATGCAACCTTTGGATGTGCCTGTATGGAAATGGGATAGCATCTCTATGGATTTCATAGTTGGATTACCTAAAACTACGAAAAACTTAGATGCTATATGGGTTATTGTAGATAGATTGACTAAGTCTGCCCATTTTATTCCCATTAACATTAGATACTCTTTGGAGAGACTAACCAAGTTGTACATAAGTGAGATTGTGAGATTGCATGGGGTTCCTACTAGTATAGTTTCTGACAAAGATCCTAGGTTTACTTCTAGATTTTGGGACAGTTTACATGAGGCTCTAGGCACTAAACTTAGATTGAGTTCAGCCTACCATCCCCAAACAGATGGCCAAACCGAAAGAACTATTCAATCTTTGGAAGACTTGTTGAGAGCTTGCATCTTAGAACATGGGGGTAGTTGGGATAATTTCCTACCTTTGATAGAATTTACCTACAACAATAGCTACCATTCCAGTATTGGGATGGCACCCTATGAAGCTCTATATGGTAGGAGATGTAGAACACCCTTGTGTTGGGTAGAACCTGGAGAGAATGCTATCTTAGGACCTGAGATAGTTCAACAAACTACTGAACAAGTTAAGATGATCCAGGAGAGAATGAAAGCAGCTCAGAGTAGGCAGAAGAGTTACAGTGATAAGAGGAGAAAGGACCTTGAGTTTAATGAAGGTGATCATGTATTCCTTAAAGTTACTCCTTGGACAGGAGTAGGCAGAGCACTAAAATCGCGTAAGCTTACTCCACGTTTCATTGGTCCTTATCAAATCCTTAAAAGAATTGGTGAAGTAGCCTATCAAATTGCCTTACCCCCATCTCTTTCAAATCTTCATAATGTCTTTCATGTTTCCCAACTCAGAAAATATGTCCATGATCCTTCCCATATCATCGAGTCTGACAATGTTCAATTGAAAGATAATCTCACCTATGAAACAGTTCCTTTAAGAATTGATGATACGAGGGTGAAACAACTAAGAGGAAAGGAAATTCCTTTGGTTAAGGTCGTTTGGGGAGGACATTTTGAAGAAAGTGCTACTTGGGAGTTAGAAAGCAAGATGCGTGAAGATTATCCTTTTCTATTTCAGGAAAATTTCGGGGACGAAATTTCTTAAAGGAGGGGAGAAATGTAATATCCCAAAATTTTATTCAAATGAAAAGAGTTATTTATTATGTGAATAAGTATTTTATTCCCGTATTTTACTATTCATGTATATGTATTTTACTATTTACATATACGTATTTTACTATTTATGTATACGTATTTTACTATTTACGTATACGTATTTATGAATAGTGTTTTACTATGTATGCATAGTGAAAGGCTGCGTTTTCGGGGGCTGCGGACGTTTGAAGTTTCAAAATTATAATTAATTTGAATATAATAATGAATAGTGCATAGTGCATAGTAACTTATAATATTATTTTAATGAATAGTGCATAGTGCATAGTAACTTCATAAATTCTATAAATAGGGACCTAAGGATTTTGAAAATTCATAACTAGGGAGAAGAAAAGTTTAGAGAGAAGGAATTCTAGAGAGATAGAAAGAGAAAATAAGAGAGAAGGTTCTGCCTAGGTTGTGAAAAGAGGAGGAGCATAGAGAAGGTTCTGCTCTAGTTCCGGTTCCGGTTTAAGGAGAAAAAGAGTAGATTCTGCCCAAATTCCTATTTATCCAGGTAAGGGGGGGAGTGGGAAACCTTGCTTGGGGGTGTAGAAATAATTGTTAAATAGTCTGTTTGTTGGATTGGTTCTCGATCCCTTGTTTGTTGTTTGATTATTTGAATATACATTATTACTGTGTTTTATTTGTACTACTTGATTTTCTTGTTGCGGTAATTAATAATTATAATTAATGGATAACTTCACTTTTACTATTCTAAAATATTCATTGAATGGAAGACTAAGCCTCCTATTAACTTATAAATTTAGACTTTATTATCTAAATGGAAGGCCGAGCCTCCTTATTTTCATTAAGCTTCCTATTTTACTTAAGGATTTAATTATACCATGAAATATAAATTATATGATCCCTAAAGACCTTTGAACTATTGGACCCTTGACTTAATGACCTTTGGACTGTTGAACTGTTGGACTGTTGGACAATGAACTATTGGACTATTGAACCTTTGGACTATGGGACTATTGAACTATTGGACTTTTGGACTATTGGACTAATAAAATATAATATAAATATGAATTATGCTTATGATATGGTGTATTATAGAAAATTCTGTAACATGTTAAATGTTAAGTTTATGATTGTATGACATGCATCATATGCATATATACTCCAGGTGTGCCGCTGAGGCCGCATACCCACGACTAACAAGGTGTACCTTTGAGTCACCCATGATATACTAACAAGGTGTGCCTTTGGGTCACCAATGATGTAACCAGGTGTTCCTTTGGGTCACCCACGATATGCTAACTAGGTGTGCCTTAGGGTCACCAATGATGATATGTGAACTTCCGTATGGCGCCACATGCATATATTTATGAGTTGAGTCTATGACATCATTGCATGATAAATAATTATTATATATGATAATGATTATGTGTGTGTGCTATTTAACTTTTATTTCTTCATCTACAACTGAGTGAGATGTTTCTCACTCCCTTGTTATTTTTTTTGTATATGTTTAAATTTTTGTTGCAGGTGATCATCATCATGAGGATGTTGGTGATGAGGCCTAAAGGCTTCTTGGGGCATGCTCTGATAGGATGTGACATCGGGTTTAGCTAGGATTTCTCTTATGTCTTTCTTGTTCTAAAAATATTTTCTTTTCTTGTGTAATTTAATAAATTATAAATTGATTCCTAACTAGGAGGCACTGCCACCTTTACTGGGATTAATTTATAATCTTTGTTTTATAATAACTTCTTGAGTTTAATATTTATGTGTATGAATTATGAATGTGCATCTTCTACCTTATGATACTTATTATTTTATATCATTTTATGAAAATCTTTTATAAATATAGTTTATGTTTATTAATGTGTTGGGGTAGAGGGTGTCACACCTGGAGTTGGATTTTTTTTTTTTGTAAGCTACCATATAGTAGCATATTTTGTTATATATAGCTGGTTGTTGTTGGTTGCTTGCTTAGCAACTTGTGTTGTAAATATTTTATTATACTATTTTAGTATATATTCCAGTAATGTGTAGTGTTGTTTCGTAGTGTGACGGTCATGGCGGGTCGTTACATAAAATTTAAAAATGAAATTTAAAAACAACATTAAAAGTAGGATATTAAAAATGCATTATAAGCATCAAAAGTAAATTCTAATATTTTTCTAAAAAAATTACTATACTAAAAAAATTAACAAATTAAAAAGAAAAAATAAAATTAAATACAATAAAAATTAATTATTAATAAAATATAATTAAATTAAATAAAAAATATTTACTGTTAAAATATATTAAAATTAAAAATAAATAATAAAGCAAACTATATATAACTATCTTATTTATATAAAATAATAAATAGACTGCTTAGTTAAATTATGTACGTAAAAATTATTTAATTATCTTAATTTAAAATACTATTTGTTATTTTAATTATTTTAATTAATATTTAATATTTTTTTACTCATTTTAACATGCACTTAACTAACTATAGCTGATAGTGATAAAGACTTAAAAACGAACACTAAAAATAGTCAAGAATTTAAAAATAACAAAAATTTTATAGAGATTAAAATAAGATAGAGCGATATTTATAAAGATTTAAAACATATTTAAATAATATAATTATAAAATTTTACAAACAAATTAGTTAAATTAACTCAAATACTCAATCAGCTAAATAAAAAGTACTTCTCTTGAGTAGACCCTCTTCTTCTTTGGTGATAACCATAGAAACCCTAGCAAAGCTTATTTCTTCCATTGTTATCGCGCGAGTATATTTTTTTTTACAAATTGGATATTTTTGAAAAAATGCGTGGGTAGAATAAGATTAATTGTATCTTTCGTTCAAAAGAAAAGGAATAAAAAAAAAATTAATGGAGAAAAAGGTAAGGAAGTAAAGAAAAGTCTTTTTGTTTGGTTTGGTTTGAAAGGAGAAAATGGGAGGTGAAGGAAATGTCACCCAATTATTTACATAGTTGAAACTTGTAAGGAAATAAGTGAAAATACATATAACATTACTATACTCCTGTAAATGGTACAGTAATGGGGAGAAGTTTTTTTTCGTCTTCAATGTATTGTCAACTGATAATTTGAGGAGGTACAAAGATTTATGTAAAAGATACACCTCTTAATATATATTTTCTATATACACAAATTAAAAGATTAAATTCTTAATCACATCCTTATAGAATATTGTCAACCAAATCATATATATCATGTTGGTATAATGGAGGAAATTGGTATAATGGAAGAAATGAAAGATAAAATATAATTTTAAGACTTTAACCAACACAATTCAATTCAAATATATATATATATATATATATATATATATATATATATATATATATGAACCACTTTTATTTTTATTTTTATTTTCAAATTATGAACCTGCCTCTCTTTTCAAGTTTTGGAACCAAGATAAAAAAAAATAAAAAATAAAATTTGTCTCCTTTTTACCTTTTTCATTTTACTTAATCGAAACACAAATTTGGATCCTCTCAATTTTCTTCTCTTCATTTTTTGTTCATTCTTTTTAGAACAAAGTAAATCATATGTATTCATTCATATAATAGATTCAGTACATAAGTGTATAAACTCATAAACATGCACACTAACATAAAATCTAGACTCTCTAATTAAAGTTTGAGTGACTCAATTGGCTTGCCTATGAACAAATTTGGTAGGACAATTAAAATTTCTAATCAAAACCTCCTCACACTTTCTCAAGATAGAGCCAACTTCATTGTTCATAAATTTTTTACATGTTATAGCTTTGAAAATTTGTTAACAATCAGATTTAATTACAACTTGCGTGAGATTCATAGATGTAATCCATGTTAATGCATTGAAAAAAGTCATTGCTTCTACCTTCAAAGGTGTAAACCAATTAAAGTTGAAAAGAAATTGTCATCGTGATCATGGATTCATGCCCCATAATCGTAGTGTCCAAATGTTGGAAAAACAATTCAAATTTTTAATTTTAAATCTCTAAGATATTGTGACACCCTCTACCCCAACATTAATACACAATAAATGTAAATAATAATTTTTTTTCTTTTTGAGTAAATAAAACCTTTCATAGTTGATAACATCTTTCATGGATAAAACAAATGTTTCAAATATCATAAGGTAGAAGGTTCACATTCGTAACTCATAAACCATAAAAAGTCAACATGTAAGTATCAAAACTCAAGAAATCATATATATAAAAAATAATAAAGGAAATATAGATTAATTCCAGTAAAGGTGGCAATGCCTCCTAGTTAGGAATTAATTTATAACTTCCAAATCATGTAATAAAAAAAATATGACAAAGATGCACATATTGGCTTTTTATCAAGAACGTTCAAAATTACAATATACATTCTCCTTGGATTCAATCGTTGCAATTATAGACTTCATCTACGTTATACCTTCGCTAGAAATTACAAAACAAAAAGAAACTAAGGCTTTTAAAACAATAACATCCTAAACTAAGCCTAGCATGCCTCGATGTCACATCTCCTATCATAGCATGCCCAACTGAAACCTTAAGCTTCATCACCAACATCATCATGATGATGATCACCTGCAACATAATTTAAACATGTACAAGAATAATAAGGGAGTGAGAAACATCTCACTCTAATTCAGATGTAGAAATAAATTTTAGGCAACACACACAGTCATAACAAATACCACACAAATTACACATAACCAATCATAACTCTCAAGTTATAAATACATTAGAATACATATACATTCACTTATCATGCAAAAATGTCATGGACTCGACTCGTAAATGCATGCATGTGGCATCATAGGGAAGTTCACATTTCTCATCACTGGTATGCTGCACAACAACATACTTGGGCACGTTCATTCATGTATACATCACTGGTGACCTAAGGTACACCTAAAATATCTCAGTACAAAACTGATATGCAGCCTAAGCAGCACACCTAGAATAAATCATTTCATCACATAGCTTTTTACATCACTGGTGACCCTAAGGTACATCTTGTTAGCTTGTTACATTACTGGTATGCGGCATAAGCGGCACACCTAGAGTTATATATGTATATGATGCATGTCATACATTCACTATTTCATTGACTTAACATTTCACTTATTACGGAATTTTATTTATTACCTCATGTCATTATTTTTCATATTCTCATAGTTATTTCTTATCTCAATAGCTCATTCTCATGTCTCTTGTCATTTTTTCATATTTCACATAGTCATGTCATAATTATTCCTCATAAGGTCCGCACAAGAATCCACAGAGCATTTTAGTTCATATTAAAATTTATCTATTTTCAAAATAACCACATATTCATTCATCATCTCTAACAAGGAACACAGTAGAGTAATCAGAAAGTAAAACAGAACATATTCATGTTCCTAGAAACATACATCAGGCAAGGGATTGGGGGCCAATCCGACTACCCAACAATTATTCCCACATCCCCGAGCGAGGTTTCTCACTCCCCCCTTACCTCGATAAGCAGGAGCTGAAACTAGAGCTGAACCTTGCTAATCTCCTCCTCTGGATTCCCTCTTTCTTTCTCTTTCTTTCTCTCTCTCTTTTTCTCTTTCTCTCTTTAAGTTTTTACCTTAGTCAGTTATAATTTTTCACAGCCTCTCCCTCCTATTTATAAGCATTCAGGGGTGGCCAGAACAACCCGTTCTGGACCCATCCGTTATATGCAAAATTTACAACTAGAACGACCCGTTTTCAAAATCAGAACGGCCCGTTCTAGGGTTGATTTTAACACACATTGATCATAATTGAAACGACATGTTTCTAACTTGGATTTTAGGCCATTTTATTTGTCTGGAATGGCCCGTTTCACTTTTTTGGAACGTCCGTTCTGCTTATGGGAATGGCCCGTTCCACTTTTTGGAATGGCCCGTTCCACTTTTTGGAATGGCTCGTTCCACTTTTTGGAACGGCCCGTTCCAATTTTTGGAACGGCCCGTTCCGCTTTTTGGAACGGCCCGTTCTGGGCCTAAAAAAATAGAATTTCATATAAAAATTAATTTTTTTTATAAATATTTAAATTTTAAAAAATCTCTAAAATGTTCTATAAAATCCCCTTAATTAATTAAAATAATTATAAGAAAATGAGCTCCATAAATATAAAAATAATAATAATTAATTAACTATGTAGAAAATTTGGGATGTTACAGATATTGTTCTCATATAGAAATATATTATTTATCTTTAGGGTATTATTTAGAATTAAAAATATTGTATTTATTATAGATATTTATTTTCTCTTTTAAGATTAGAATGTTAGGTTAATAAATAAAAACTCTTGATATGAGAAGAACCCCAACCTGTAGGGGTGTCATTGTCTTAAATGAGAAAGAAGGTTATATGAAGGAAAGTTTCTAAGTTTCGTCAAAAAACTTGTGAAGGAATGTTTCCAAGTTTTACCAAAAAACTTGAGGGTTTCTAAGTTTTGTCAGAGAACTTGTGAAGGAATGTTTTCAAGTTTCGCCAAAAAACTTGTTTCCAAGTTTCATCAGAAAACTTGTGAGGAGAGATTTTCAAGTTTAACCTACAAAACTTAAAGGGAGGATTTTCAAGATATATATGTAATATATTTTAAGATATATAATGAACATCTTTGTGAACATAGATGTGAAGGGTCAAACTATGTTAAATAAATTTTGTGAGATCTTTTATATTTTTTTATGATATTGACTTATTTGTGTTCTCTCCTCTTTATACATAAAAGAAGTTTTTGTTGTTCCTAACATCAGAATTTGATGGAGGCCCATGGACCAAGGACCCAATCACTAGGGCCATGGTCAAGAGAGGATGAATGAAGAATGAGTCAAAATCAAGAAAAACTCATAGTGTTGTTTAGTTGGGTTGTGCATTAAAGCCTATATAGAGTAGGATTGGCTCAATGGACTTGTAATTTTGTTTATGGGCCTTGTATTTTGGCCAAGTAGCATAGGATTTTGGGTCTTGTAATTTTCAGCCATTTTTAGACTTAGGCATAGTTCAGCACATGTGCCATCTCATTTATATGTAACTTAGCTTGCATTTTGATGGCATTTTACCCATGTGACCAGCCAAGTGGAGTGGCGCACATGGCATGACTCTAATGCCACTCAAATGCAAGCCAAATCACAAGCAAATAAGCCTTGCACATGGTCGGATCCAAATTTGAATATTTGAATTCAAATTTGGCGCCTAAGGTTAACTTAAACCATACCATGGTTTATCTTAACCTTAAGTTAAGGCTATCTTCTCCTACACACGTCTTAGGCCTATATATTCTCTTTAGCCATGTACTCTCATTACTTTTGGCATTTGAATGAGAATTAATCTTCTTAGAGATTCTAAATTCTCCCACTGAAAGTCACCAAGGAGAGTTCTCTTCTCCTAGTCTCCTTGAGCCTTCCTATTTGTAGCTTTAGGATAGAAATCTTTTCTAATCCGAGGAAGCTAGTTCAACGTGGAGGCAACATTTCTTCTTCTAGCACCGGATCTCTTCCTTGAATCCTTTTCAAGGAATTTGCAAGAAGAAGTTGAAGATTGTTCCATGAAGTTTCAAGTGACCAGAACTTCATCAGAATTAGTAAAAATAGCAACATCGATGTTGCACTTTAGTACTCCAATAGAAGGCCTATCCCAAGATGCAATAGCATGAGTCAAGGTTGCAGTACGAGATTCATCTTTTTCCTTGTTTTGTGCAAACTTCCAATTACAAATCATTTGCATAGTCAGGTTAAAAGGAAAAGTTGTTGTAAGCTCCACATTATTTCACACTTTATCATTTCTCCCCTTTTATATACACCAAAACCCATAAATTAATTTCTTTTTCTCTACGGTAGTCAATTTTACAAAAGCTTGGAAAATAATATTAATTATTGAAGCTCTCTATGTTATTTATTGCATCATGTAACTTTGACAAAATTTCAGCTTGGTTCCACATTGACACAGCATGATCACAATGAAAAAATATATGTGAGTCTATTTCTGGTTCTTCACAAAATGGTGATGGAACTACTTGGAGAAGATTGATGAATCTTCAAGTGCTCCATTCCAAGATCTTTAAACTCTTGAGGTTGACCACGAATTTGGATAAGGAACTCCTTTGAAGAAGCTTCAATGGAGAAGAATCACCAAGGAGGTTCAGTTACTCCATGAAAGAGTGATGAAGCTTGTTGAACAAGCTAAAAGGTTGGAAACCTTTGAGAGAAACTTAGAGAGAAAGTTTCTCCACGAAATTTAGGACTTTAAGAGGAGAGAATTTGAGTCAAATTCTGATTTCATATCTCAAAAAGTGAAGTATAATGAGCAATTTAGAAATATATAGGGAGAGGTAGCTTGTAGAGGAAGCTAACCTTAACCATGGTTCACTAGGAACCATGGTAAGGTGTAGCTAACCATCCATGGTTTCTAAAACTTGTAGGAGAAGCTAACCTTGACCATGGTTCACTTAAGAACCATGGTAAGGTCAGCCAAACCTACTAAGGTTTAGAAGCTTGGAAGGCAAGCTTCAAAGCTTGTAAGAGAAGCTAGAAATTTTGGCCAAGAACAAAAGGAATGAGCTAGGCGGCCAAGGCTCAAAAATGCTCCATGATTTATTTCAAAAATATTTGATTTGGTTTAGTTAGGTTCATCATATGATGATGAGACCTAGCTAAATCAAATCTATGAAAAATTAAGAGCAAAATGAGTCTAATATGCAAAATTTTGCCTAGGCCCAGTTCTGGCCCAATTACTAGTCACACCCTCAAGCATTGCTAAATGCCACCTCTTTTTCCCTACTGAAAAAATATAAAATGAATGTATCAACAAAGGAGGTTAAATGGAGTTAAACTCTCCAAGTAACCCACTCTAAAATCAATATACAATCACTAGTTAAAAGCAAGTAAAGTGCCTCACAAATACAAAGGCAAAAATAAGCTTATACAAAGAAACTACTATATGTACAAACATATGAAAAAGGTCTTGAAGATCATCTCATTCCTCTTGGTTCTTTTAAGATATCACCTCTTGGATTCCTTGGCCTTGGCCATAGTCTATCAAATGTGCACAAAAGTGGACAATGAACTCTCTTTAAAATTAGATGTCACCTTGATGGGATACAAACATGAGTCATTCTCCAAACTAGGATCATAATTTTGTGTGGAACATTTACACCTCCATATCAAGTTCCAATCACCACCCTCACAATAATGTGCATTATCAATATTCTCCATGACATGGTAATAAATAAATTTAACTGAATAATTCTCGTCTCTACTAAATTTTCAAAGTGATTTATCTTCTTCTCTAAGCATTATGATTGGCATTGAGAATATAATTTGTCCGTCACGAACATTAAATAATTCATGATTTAAATTTTGATGCCACATTCAAGAATCATGATCAAATAAAACACCAACCTTCATTTGCTCCAATCCAATCAGTGACTCAAATTGAATGAAAGATGTATCATTTGCTCTCAATCATGGTTCTTTCAAACATTTATTTTCCACCCATCACCATATTGTCATCTAACTCCTTCTTTGACTAGCTAGTGTCTATGAAGTGTAGGTGTTACGGCAAACATGGCTCGGGGTATGACCCAATCTAGCCGTTAAAAAATCACCTTGTTGTGAATAATATCTAGCCTTAAAAACACGAGTAACTATAACATCTATGTTAGTTAAAAATCTCCTACTTTGTTTCCCTAGCACAACCAAATTATGAACATAAATATGATGAAATCTCATATCTCATTTTTCCTTTCTCTTAGACAATCAATCCCAATTAAGTCAGTTTGTTCCTTTCCCATAACTTGCTTTGTGCCTCACTAAAAAAAATTCATCATTTTTTTGGATTTTGTCCTGTAAAGTAACTGGCAAGAGACATGTGCTCATGTTTGAGCTACAGATTTAATAAGGATCTCCCTGCCTACTTTGGATAGATTTTTCATTTTTTTTTCTCTAACCAACGTTGTATTCTTTTCCAGATTCTATCTCTATGATAACTGAAAATAGTCTTCTTCTACCTGCCAATCATAGAAGGTATACTCAAATACTTTCCTGTTCCAAGACTCTTCGTAACATTTAGAACAAAAGAGATTGTCTCCATATAATTTTGACAGGTATTCATGCTAAAAGAAAGTTTTCAGACTTAAAAATTAACTGCTAAGCCTGAAGAAAATTTTGAGAGGTTTTTTTTATAAATGACATAAATATTTTTGATGATGGACATGTAATATTTTTATATACTCCAAATAATAAAATGAACGACAAATGAAGAAAAGGAAATACAAAATGTTATTACCGGCTAAACACACTACACATAAAATAATCTCGTGTTTTAAAAAAAATGAGTAGAATAATAACGTGCAATTTTTCTAATATCATAAGATTATTTTCATCCAAAACATTATCCACATTGGTCACTTAGTGAGGCTATAACTTGCACACTAATACGTTTTGAATAAAGAATCGAGTGTATATGTTCAACGTGTTTAATTATCCGCATAAAATAGAAAAACACTGGGTTGAATTCAAATTATATATATATATATAGAGTTCAAACGAGTATAACTTTTATTAAATATTACTCTGTTCAATAATTTTATATTAAATATGTATTTTATAAATTTAATTGTTAGATTAAAAAAATATACTTTATCATAAAAATATAATTCTAAAAAATTATTATATTTTTAATAAAAATATTATAAAATATTTTATAATTCTCACTTAACAATTTTTCTGGATCGATTACTGATTTAACTCTCAAGATTTCTTGACTCCTAAAGTTATAAAACATACTAATTCAACAAAACAAAAATTGATCAAATAATTAATTAACAATTAGACAAAATTACATAGTGTTACACATGTTAAAACTTAAAAGTATAAAATATTTAAAAAATCATTTCAAAATATATTTATCTTCTTTAAAACAAATTACATGTTAATTATTGTTAACTGACCGGTTAAGTGTTTACGTAACGCTTTGCGACTAATTAAAATCACCATCTGGCATCAAAAGGAGAATTAAGTTCATACTAAAAGTATTGGAACATTTCGTGTAAGACAAAAGAATAAACGCAAGGCATAATATTATCGTTTACTTACTTTGATTAACCATATTTGAATTATACATCATTTTCGTAATTAAGAATATAAATAAAATGCAAATTTTAAAGAAAAGAAAAGTAGATAGTGACTAATTGAATGGAAAAGGCGGATTTTATAGATGCAGTTAATTGAGTGGGAAAAAAAAATTAATCATTCGTTTCCATAATAAATATCGTTAATAAATATTAACAAATAAAAAAATAATCATTTAAAAAAATTAACCAACATAGATAATTTGTTTTTTTTGAAACAATACAACATAAAAATCATTTCTTAAATAATATTTATTGTTAGGAGTATTAAAATAATAATAATAATAATAATAATAATTAATATTATATTAAAAAGTTAACATAATATTTATTTTTATTTATTTGTTCTTTTCATACCATATTTATTATGGGTACAGAGGAAGTAGTATTTTAAATTCCAGAATTTCATGGATGCAGAAATGTAGTTACAAGCTTTCGCTGTCTTTTTTTTTTTTCTTCTCTTTTTTTGAGATGATAGTTTTTTCCTTAATTTTCTTGGTGCATAGTTTTCCAGCAATAATCGACATATATAGCTCCTAAAATGAAAACCAATTGCGGGCCACTTCGTTTCTACTTTTCAGTCTGATCCTTTTGTTTCTATTTCAACATTTCTAAAACCCAGTTCATAATTCTCATCGTGTTTTCGGGATACGTCATATACCATTTCTTCATGCAATAACTAATATTTATTTTCCATGCATATGAATATTGATTCCGTTAATAAAAATAAATTTCATGGTTTATAATGGCCCGAGTTTGAGTTTCAATTTCTTTTTTTAAAAAATTACTTTTTTAATAAACTAAACAGTTTTTTAATAAACTAAACAGTTTCTTAAACTTTTTAAAAATGAAAAATTATATATTTTAAATTTCTTAACAGCAGATAAATATGGCAATGCTATTGATATGGCATACGCGTGTCAGTGACACGCACTTGCCTTCTGCTTTCTTCCACGACAATGTTGCTTGGATAGGTGTCTTTTCTTTCTGTCAATTTTGGTTTTTTCCATAGTTTCCAAAGAGAAATGCATTTTTTTTCCTTTGCTTTTTTTTTTCTTTCATTTTTATCCATCTTTTTTTTTTCTATAGGACGCTAAAAAGAGTGCACATTGCCGTGACATGATATGATTATTTTTCATTAACTTTTTGTTTATTTTATACTAAAGAGAAAGAAGTATTATGTGCCTTATATATACATTTAAATAATTAAAAAATAACGATTATAGTAATTTTATTGAATGGATAAGATGATTATTCAATCGTGATTGTTATTAAAGTAGAAAATGTGTCGTTAGTAAAAGGGAGACTTTAGTTAAAATGATAAATATGAGTAAAAATAATTTCTTTTAAAGAATCTACATAAATTAGTTATAAGATAAATGAGTTTTAAGAAAAATAAAAATTAAAGAATAATATTTTATTTATCTATCGTTATAGATGCATGCAAAAGTATATTTATAATTAAAGGAGTAGTTTATTTTTATTCAAAAAAATTGTTTTACTTTTTATACCACATACTAAGGCTTCATTCTCATTTTTTTTTCAAGTGTAATGTGTTATTTAATTCCCATTCTTAAGATGATAACTTTTAAAAATAATTATATTTACATAATTTATATATGTAAGGTAACATCCTGTTTCCTAGGAAAAATAGTGAATTAATAATAATAATAATAATAATAATAATAATAATAGTAAGGTGTATTTTATTTTGAGTAAATGGTTAAATTAGTCTCTAAAATTATATGTCGCCCTCAATTTAATTTCTGATTTTAATGAAACTTAAAAAAGTCTTTAAAAATTTAATTCATCACTCATTTGAGTCTCTCCATTAAATAAGATTCATTTTCTAAAATGAAAGTGCATAGTGACATAATAATGTTTTGTGACATACATGTTGTACATATGTGAAATGACACGTATCACGTGAGTGTGACACTTGCCATGTCAGGTGTACCACATATCATATGATTATAACACAATATCATTTTAATCCTTAAAAATGTAATACAATATCATTTTAATCCATGAAATTGTAATACAATGTCACTTTAGTCTTTGAAAATGTAACTTAATATCACTTTAGTCCTTAGAATTTTAATTCAATGTCACTTTAATTATTCCCCAAATGCTATCATTTTATTTTAATTAAGTAATTATGACTTGAATATTTACACTATAAAATAGATAATTAAGTTAATATTATAAATACAGTCATAAATAAGTTAATATTATTAGAGGACCATCAAACTAAATAATTAAAAGAGATGATAATAAATATTATGTAGTATGTACCACTTTTGAAATATGTTGTTAAATATATTAATCTTTCTAGAATTAATATTAATTTATATCAGAGAAATAATTATAAAAATAAAATATAAATATAGAGAAATTAGAAATTATTTTAATATGTCTATTTTAAAAGAAATTGAAATGGTTAAAAGAGAGGGAAAATTGACAATAAGAATAAGAGATATAAGATGTTTAAAATTAAAAATTAAAAAATTAGTATTTTAGCATGTTCAATATGCACATGTTAAATGTTTATTATATATAACTAAAAAAATAAAATAAGTTATATAAATAAATATTATATTAGAATATATAAATTATATATAAAAATTAAATAAATAGATATTTTTAAATATATAAATTATCTTTAAGATTTATGATAAATCATTTATATTGTAACACAAAATTATTTTTATTTAATGATAATTTATTTTTAAAATATTGAAATTTAACTATAAATATTTATGATAAATTGAAATCAAATTAGCTATTAAATTAAAAGAACTCATAAAAACACTCTTATAAAAAAAAAAGTTCCTTAAAACTACTCTCGTATAATATATATAGTGGTTCGTGTTTTATATATAAAAGTTCATAATAATGTTAAATACTAAATTTTTAATATGATTTGAATATATTTATCATTCTATTTATAATATTAATTTAATTCTATTTTATTATGAAAATATTCAAGTCATAATTATTTGATTAAAATAAAATTATGATAATGTTTAGGAACTAAAGTGATGTTAAATTAAAATTTTAGAGATTAAAGTAACATTAAGTTACAATTTCAGGAACTAAAGTAATATTGAATTATAATTTCAAGGACTAAATTGACATTGTGTAGCAGTTTTAAGAATTAAAATAATATTATGTTATATTTATATATCATGTAGTATATATATGTCACATGACACACCTATATGACACATATAACTCCACATATGTATCACATATATGTCACATATATGTCACGTGGCATTATCATGACACATGCACTTTTGTTTAAGAAAATAGATCTTATTCGATAAAGGACTCAAATGAGTCAAGGATTACATTTTCAAATACTTTTTTTTAAGTTTCATTATCATCAAGAATTAAATTGAAAATGACATACAATTTTAGAGACAAATTTAACTATTTACTCATTTTATTTTAGTAGGCTTGAATTAAATTATTAATATATTTATTAAAATAAAGTAAGTATTTGTTTTATAATAAAATAAAAAGTTTTGGCCGAGAAGGTTAAGTTTGGATTTGGACTTCAGAACATAATCTAAAAGTTAACTTATCATAACCAAAAGTGTGGGTTAACTTTATGCTTCAAAAGTTATCTCATTTTTGACATGGGAGAAAGAATTGCAAAGGAGGGGGAAGAGGACGTGTGCCACCTTTTATCCCACATGCCATAACATATAAATAATAAATACTAAATAATATAATTTTTCCTAAACAAAGTTAAACATGTTTGGGTAAAAAATATCACATTTTTAACTTAAACAAACTAACATGACCAAATGAAATTGCAAGAAAATAAAACTAATATTTCCAAAATAAATCAATAGAAGTAACATCTTAACTAAGTCTAATTATGCTTCGATGTTACATTTTATTAGAGCACAACTCATTATTAAGTACTAGATCTCATCACTAACATCTTCAACCTCATGTTGATGATCACCTGCATAACAAACAATGCAAAACAACACAAAAGGAGTGAAAAACATCTCACTCTAGCTCATGGTGTAGGAATCCAACTAGAAAACCAAACACAAACAAGATATGCATATATACACAACATGGATAGATTAGTAGCAATAACACACTTCACTCATTCATGGCAAAATAATTAAATAACATATAACACTAAGATGTTTATGCAACAGATAAGGACGACATATTATCATGCATGTGGCATCAATAAAAATATCACATGGTGTGTTGCCACTAGTAACACACATAGAGTAGTTTAGGATTACATGTCAAGTCACACCCTCAACATACTCCCACTAGGAAGACATACTACTAGGGTCTAGTTAAGATAGTTGAGCCGCATAAGATATATCCCATACACACAAAGGGTAAGATTGAGACTTCCAAACCAAGTTATCCCTAAAGACTGATCTCCAAGCTTTTACATAAGGGGACCTTCCCTAGCGATGTATTTCATATCATACCCTTAAAAAAACAATTTTATACATATGATGCATGTCAAACAGACTTTATGCATAGCAATTTACATGATCTCATTAATTCACATATCACATGTATTATTATCATTTAATGTCCTTCATCAATCACTCATATACATACACATATACATTTATACACATCTTAACTTTATAACACAATAACCACATCATAGAATTCAAAAGAAGAATAAGATAAGACTCGTAGGTGGAATGATGTCCAGCAGCACACATCTCGCACCTATGTGATACCTTCAGAGGTCTACATTGGTCTTTTTTTGGACCGTGCTCGACCTGATCGAGCTCACACCTGGTAAAAACACAATAAATAACCTATGGAGTGTCCACGCCTGATGAGAGTCAACTCACACTCAATAGAAGCGCCACAAGGAGCTTTTTAGAGCTTTCGAAACCAGTAAGGGTTATCCCACGCTTGGTATGAAAGACCTTAAGAGTAAACTTTATTCTCGACCTTGACAATGCTCGACACACCTCATACGTCACCTAGTGTCGTATTAGAAACAACATACTACATAATCGTGAAATTGGGAACATGCACATCAAAATCCAAAATTCACATTCCAATCGGTAAAATTATTCCAAATCATGTAATAAACATTCTAAAAAGCACAATTTATGCATAAAATTACATATTCAAGCAATCTCCTCATACAATCACCAACACATTCTCTTAAGATTTCCCACAGGAACACTAAAAAATACAATTTCATGCCAAACTCGAAAATTACCAACACATACATATATACTATTTAAATCAATTAGAACACACAATGAAAAATAGAGAAGATAAAGACACATTTGGAGAAAATTCCTCATACATAGACATACAACAAAGACAAGATTAAGGGTTCAATCCCACTATCCAGCATGCAATCTCACACTCAGAGCGAGGTTTCTAACTCTCCCTTACCTTGATAAGCATTAGACGATAAATGCAAGACTCTGAGGTGGTTTCCTTCTCCTTCAGGTTCTTCGAGCTCTCAAACACAAGCGCATACGTGAAAGTAAAAGAAACGTAAAAATTGATCAAAGAAAAACACTATTTTTTATTAAAAAAAACTTAACCTCCCTTTAACTCCTTAGTCAAAAACATCAACCACATCAACCATAGTTATCCAAAAATTTCTTCCCTTAATTAATAAATAATAGGACCTTTAATTATAAAACCTCACAATATATCCATGTAAAAGTAATTACAAGTTATTATTAAAACCAACATATCTAATTATGACAAAATATAATAATTATTAATAAAATAAATATTTTTATTAAGAAAAATAGGATGTTACAAGAGGAGGCTTTGACTAGAAAGCAAGAGAAGAGTTCAAGGTTCAGTAAGTCACCCTCCGAATTTAAAGATCATCATCGGAGGTAAGATGGAAAGGTTGAAATTATCTTACATAGGGCACATATAAAGAATATAGTTATTGAAGCAATGGCCAAGCCTTTATAGTTTCTAATATATGTAATTGTAGGGGTTATGAATGTCCCAAAGGAGTGTTGATAACATAATTTGCATGTTTACTTGTGTAACTGTATTTATTGATTGATTGTGTTAATTTAACTTGTTGCCTTCTTTTGGTGTTTTAGAATTCATACAAGTTGAATTGGGAATTTTGTGCAATTAGTGTGATTTAGGAGTTGTTGTACATGAATTTGATGTTTAGAAGTGTTAAAAACCTTTTAGCATGCCTTTTGATGTTTAATGAGTGATGATTGATCAATTGGATGCCATAAGAAAGTACTTTTTGTAAGATTAAAAATATATTTTCAAAAAATACTTTGAGAAAAAGTAAAATTGAAGAGTATTTTGAAGAAGAAAAAAAAGGACTACAAGGGATATATTATTAATCAAAATTATACTTAACAAAATCCCATAATGAAATGTCTTTATGCTTTAAATTTTGAGCATGAATTAAACTTAAGCCTTTTAGCTCAATCTAATCAGGGTTTGATATGTGCTTAACTTAACAAAAAAAAAAAAACTCTTACAAATTGAATTTTCATTAACTTAAATTAGTCTTTACTTTATAAGTTTGAATTGAATTTGTATTTTTTATTCAACCCACTCTAATTTCCAACCCACACCAAACTTGCATTTGTCCCACTATAACTCACACAACCCACACCAAATTTGTATTTGTCTCGGCTCGAACACATCCAATAAAATATAATACTTGAGCTTCAAGTTTTTAGCATTAATTAAATACGAATCTTTTTATCTTGATTAAAGGCTAAACCCTAAAAGTACTATACAAAGAAAACTTTCATCGAGTTTAGACATCATTATAGTAGTACAAATTAAATTTGAGTTGATTAACCCAAACAATTGTTGCATGCGATGGACATTAATCTATTTAGTAAAATTTAAGATTTGAAATTTAAATTGTAAACATATATTTGGATCATTAATTAAACCATACCTTAATCTATTTTTACAACATTGATTTTGACATTTACGAGAACACAGACATTTTTTTTTTAAATTCACTCAACTTTTTTTTAAATTCATGACTATAACCAAATAAGTTAGAAGCACCAAAATCAAGAAAATTAACATAATCTATTAAGAATGTGATTTTGGTTCTAACTCAATTTTACAAAATTGATTTATAGGTGGGAACTATTCCTACTTATATATATACATAATTAATTTATTATGATCATTTTACTAGTTCATATATATAAGTGAAAGCCAATCTTCATTTTACAAATCGCTTGTAGGTTAAGTTAGGTTCAAACTCACATTTTAAGATAATATCAAAATTTATCATAAAAAAATGTTATTGAGTTTATTAAACCACCTGCAATTCACAAATATTTAGTACTACAAATTTTATGATCAAGATGTTCAATCATTAGCATGAATTAATGTGTTAAAATCTCATTTCAATTAGTGATATAAGGTTAAATAGATTATACAAATCAGAAATAATCATCACCTTATAATATGATTTTATAAGGTTGAATTAAATTTAGAACAACATTTTAAGATAATCAAATATATATATATATATATATATATATATATATATATATGAGAAATGATCAAATGATTCTAAGAGTAACTCTTTCTTTAGTTACTTCATTCAATAATTCATTATGTATATTAAATTTCAATAATCCAATTGTTAAATTAAAAGTTCTTAATATATAGATTAAGTTTACAAATTTTTAAAAAAATTTAAAAATTATTTTATAATTTGTTATATATATAGATTCAAATTAACATATAAAATATGTTTATGATTATCACTTATTTAAATTAACAAAACGAAATATCAAATAATTTTTAAAATTTTTTAAAATTTGTAAACTTGATAAATACATTAGAACTTTTATTTTAACAGGTGAATTATTAAAATCCAAAACATATCATAAATTTTTGAATGGAGTAATTTAAGTAAGAGAGTTACTCTCTCTCTCTCTCTCTCTCTCTCTCTCTCTCTCTGTCTCTCTCTCTCTCTCTCTCTCTCTCTCTCTCTCTCTCTCTCTCTCTCTCTCTCTCTCTCTCTCTCTCTCTCTCTCTCTCTCTCTCTCTCTATATATATATATATATATATATATATATATATATATATCTTTTGTGCTTAATGACGGTGGTTTAGCGTAGAATTTTAAAATCCTATTGAATTTGCAAGAAATATACTCTGTAACAAAAACACTAAGTGCGTGTTTGATTTTCATTTTTAAACGTAATTTTTTCTTCTTTCTTCACGTCTACATGTAAATTTACGTGGAAGCTTCTATTCATTACTTCCAGTTAAACGTGATTTTTCACGTCTCAACGCTAAATATCTTTGCAAATTACACAATTAAAGTGTCCTTGATGATACTTATTAGATGCAATATAATATAATCTCGTTATCTTGCAATTTACAATGTGAGAAACAAGAGTCATTGAACGCGTCATCAGCATAATTACTTAAAAAGCGAGTATACCCACGATCCGCCCAACTAAAAAACAGTGATTAAATTAAGATCAAGGAACTCCTGTTTCTTAGGACAAATTTCGTTTTCTATTCCTGCAGCCTATTAAAATTCCAATACCTGGACAGCAAAATTGTACCTTTTTCAGAGTTATTTTAATGCCCTTTTGGCAAGAGATAGCAACCTTCAAAACAAACAAGTATAGGACAATGTCCACTACAGGGTATAAACTCCACTACGCTTGTCTAAATGTGTGGGGCGGCATTACATTATGGGATAACATTTTTTCATGTAAACCACCAAAAGGAATATTAGAGATTAAAATATGGCTCTTTTTGAAGCTAGGTCACACACTATCTACTTATCTAGTTATTAGTTGTTGTCTTTTCGAGTGTCTTCCAGGTGCCCTTTGGTAATTTACTATGTTGTGCTATTGGTGCAAAGTGTATCAAACATTTGGGAATGCAAAGAAGTGATTGGCCAAAGCAAGCCAATCAAACCAATGTTTTTTTTTCTGGGAATCTTTGGGTTTGAAGAGTCCTAAACGATTGGCTAACCCCTGCTCTCCAAAATGCAAATTAATGGATGTAGTGAGAACCAAACACACTCCTTTTACGTAGGCAGGCTCTTTCTGTCAACTTCTTTGCTGATTTCTTCTAAGGTGGGAGCCCCATTTAGCACAACAGAGAAAGAAGTGGATAAAAGTTGTTTATGCTATTTAGGGATCATCAACAGTAGGTGCAATCGATTTTGGGTCAATATACTTCAAGCTGATATAATGGTTGTATTATTCGGACTCAAATATGATCAAATGAATTATCGGTTAGATGGGTCTCGTTTTAACAAATATTTTCTACGGGGATATAGGTATATTGGATTTTGAATCATTTAATTAGCCTAAATAAAATTTTTATTTAATTTCTTATTTTTTTTATTTAATTCTTAGATCTTTTTTATATATTCAAATATTATTTAGTTTGTTTAGATTTAAAATAAATAAAATTTTAAAATAATTTAAATATTAAAATAATTTAAATATTAAAATAATTTTTTTAGGTACATATATAGAAAAAACAAGTTACAAAGTATATTATCAACTAAAATTCTTTGTACATCAATAATAAAGATTAAAAATGAGGTAAAATAAGCTTAGTTTATGAACCTAAATGATAATTTTTTTGGCCTTTATTTTGCTCGAACAATTAGGTTCGGGTACCAACGGATCCAAAAACTCTAATCAAATCTGAGTAAAATGATTTAGATAGTGCTTTATAATTATTTTTAAGTGCTATCTAAAATACCTTAAGGACCAAAATTGATACATTTTTAAATTAGAGGGATCCAAAATAGTTCAAAAGAAATTCAAGGGACTAAATTCGAATTTTTAAAAAAAAATTAGCGATTTAAAAAAATATTTTATCTTATATTTTATTTTGGCTTTATCATCAACCGATATGGTATTTTAGTTTTTTAAATACACAAGCTCTTATACTATACTATTGAACTTGATGTGTGAATAATATGGTAAATAACTCATTATTAGATTGTTAGTCATCTTAGAATGTGAGTTTGTTGATTTTGAGTTGGAACCTAGTTATAATGTTTAATGAAATGAGAAAATTATCGAATTTAAAGATTTAGTGGAGAATCATTTGTTGAATTTGACGATCTATTGTAAAAATTCTTTGTTGAATTTGAAGACTTAATGAAGGAATCCATTTCTATTGATCAAAGTGACGAGATAATTCTAGTAGATTGAGGGTCCAATAGGCATGGCAATGAGGCGAGGGTACGTTCTACGTTTCTCGCCCCTGCCCCTGCAAATTTAAACCGCCCCCACCCGCGATACTCGCTAAGGGTAAAATTCCCGCCCCTGGCGGGATTCAGCTTTCCCTGCCTCACCCTTGCCCTTGCTCCTACTTTTTTTCTTTTTTTCTTTAAAATAAATATGAAAAAATTTAAAAAAAAATAAAAAAAAAAAGTAAAATAATATAAATTTTTACATATAAATATTTCTAATTTTGGTTTATATATATATATATATATATATATATATATATATATAATTTTTTAATTATATTATTAAGCGGGGTGGGTACGGACGGGGCCGGGACAGGTATTAACATCCATGTCCCTGCCCCTGCCCCTGATTTTATCAATCGGGAAAAACTCAAACCCAAACTCGATAAACATGGGTTTTTCCTGTTCAAATCGGGACGAGTTCAAGCGGGTACCCACGGGACGGGTTAGATTGTCATACCTAGGATCCAAATCATAATGGTCAATATGGTGAGGTAATTGTTGCATTCTCGAGAGGACCAATAATTTGTATTCCTCATTAATCTAATAAGTACTTTTCTTTTTCTAACCGTCATGAAATTGATTGTCTAAAATTAAGTAATCATTCTCTTGTGGAAGTATAATGGGGGCATTTTTCTTATCTTTTGGAATTAAATGCACCAAACTCAATAATATTAAATGTAAATATATTTAAAAAAAATAAATCTTACATTAATTAATCTAATGAATATTTTACTTTTCTTAAGAAAATAGAATTGACTCAAGTCAACAGAGTTATCATTCTCACTAAAGATTAATACATTCTTTATTTTTTTTGAAATTGAAAGCACCAAACCCAATAATATGAGATATATTTAGAAAAATCTAAACTTCATATTGATTAAAGATAAAACTAAAATAAATTATATGAATGAAAAAATAACTTTCATTTTACAATCTGAAACATGGGACATGAGTTTTTGCTGATAAATAATAATATATTATGACTAGAAAAATCAATACAATTTATATATGCAATACATCCTTCATCACCTACTAATAATAGTTGAATCTTATCTTTCCATTGAATTTGACTGTTAATCAGCACTAATGTGGAGCACTAAGACTCTAAGAGCATTCTAGACAGAGTGAGGTAAAATAGCAAGGCAGAGAGAATTCAGTGAACCAACAAAGTGTAGCACCTTATGACATCAATCATATCATGTATCTCAACGAGTCCACTTCAATGTGGATAGTAACAAAAGACAAATATGTTTTTGACCCATGCCTATTTTAATGGAACTTTACTATGATGATGCATATGAGCCATCCAAACTCCATAGCCACTAAGTAGCTCCTCATATAATTCCCAAGCTTAAATTTTAATTAATCATGTCAACGCGACACTGTCTAATTATTTTTTTTATTAGAACAAAATTTGAACTTAATATTATATAAATATTATTTCAATCCCTTAAGACTAAATCGACTTTATTGGTTCAACAACGTTGCTTATATTAAGAATTCTCTATCGGTTTAAGAAAAATATAAAAAAAAAAAACTTACAAGAATTCAAAGAGTTGTCATTGAAGAAAAATATCTTTTATTTATATATTCTGTTTTTTACTTTGAATTATAAAATATCACTACTTTTTCTTATTTCCTGTTTTCAAAAATTGTATACATGCATCGGTGAATCAACTTTTTATTACTTCATTTTTTAAAGTTTATATAGAAAATAGTAAATAGAAGAGTTTTTTGTGGTCTTGCCACGCGTAAGTAAATAGAAGACTTTACGAGCAAAGAAACAATTAGCATAATTTAGCAATAGTAAATAGTCGATTTTTCCTCTCAATCTCTTATATTGATTTGATTCCTTGTTGTTTGTTGCTGTAAACAATTATTATTTAAATTAAACTTGAACTAAAAAATTATTAGTTAAATTAAAATAATTTTTTTGTCAATTGATGTATGCACTCTATAAAAGTTAAAATATTAATTATGCAATAAATTATTTTTCATATTTTAAAAACATTAAAAATTGAAGAAGAAAAAAATTCAGACGTATGTCATGCATTAAAACAGCTCAATTTTTAAGCTATTAATTTATAAGGAAAAGAATCACCTTAAATTTTACTTTTTTTATAAATAGGCACCATAAATTTTTATTTTCTTATAATTAATCTTTAAACTTTATCTTATTTGTAAAAGACATTCTGAATTTTAATTTTGTTTCAATTAATCCTTAAATTTTATTTTTTTCTATAAATAAATACCCTCAACTTTAATTTTATTTTAATTGATTTTGACATTTGATAATTTATTATTTATACAAAATTTTTATATTATCAATTTAGAGTTAAATTATTTATCTTAAACATCAATCATTCATTAATATTTTTTATGGTACAATTATTTTTTTCAAAATATAATAAAAATACAAATTTTGGAAAGAAAAAAAAATAATAAAAAGAAGTCTTTATTTGATTTTTTTCTTCTTCTAAATTATATGGTATTTTAATATATAAAAATAAAATTAATATGTATGTACCAAAAATTAAATAAGTGTGATTTAAAATAAATAAATAATTGGTATTTTTTATCTTAATAATTTAATCTCGATATAATATAAGAGATTTAAAAAAAATAATTCAAATAAAATTGCAATCAAAATATTTATTTATAAAAATTGTAAAGTTTAAAAATAAATTATAATAAAATTAAAGTTTATGATCACCCAAAGGAAAACCAAATTCGTAGGATGTAAATGCAGCAACTTGATATTTGATATGATTGAATTGTTTGGGCAAATCATCTTGAACCTCTCTCCACCTTCTTTACCTTCTTCTTGAATGAATATTTGGAAGTGGAGCTAATTAGGTCATGAAAAATGATGACATTCGAAAAGCATTCCGAATAATTAAAATAATAATTTAAATTATAAAATATTAAATTAAATAAATTTTTATAATAAATTTATTAAAAAATATTAATATTTTAATATTTGGAGGATAATTTGAAAAAAAAATTGGAGGTTGTATCGTTACTCATTAGGTCATTATTTTGCAATTGCTGTTCTACTCTAGTCACAATAATTGTTCACTTCATATAAAAACTTAAATTTCTTCACTTTCTCAACTAAATGAACCTTTAACCTTTAATCTCAATATAAGATATAATAAAACTGAACTATAACAAATGATATTTTATGTAGAATTGAAATTAAATAAAATGTTTAAAGAGGGCTAAAATAATAAGAAATTAAGTGCAAGTTTACTCATTACTTGATACTTTCTTTTTTGACCTCAATTAGCTGCAACCTCAAAAGATAATCAGAATTAAATGTCCACGTTATTCTTTTTCCTGTTTATATAAATGCCGTTTTAAAAATATGCATATTATATTTTCAGTGTTAATTAATTTACATTATTTTAAATAAATTAATTAAGTAATTTGTTTTCAATTAATTAATATGTTCAAACATTATCCGAATAGCTTGTGGTCCACTTGGTCCAGTTTCATAATTAGTTCCTACCATAAATTAACCTAATTTAGCCTGACCTGCAAATGAGTTAAGTAATCAAATTGACATCCTAACTACTATAATACTATTACTGAAGTTATGACTTATGAAGCAAAAAACTTTGATTCCACGTGCTATTAATATTTAGTGGTCAATGTTTTAATTATGATGCTAGATTTATTAAAACGCCACGTGAAAAATAATAATAATAAATTGCTGCAATAAAAATTCGATTGCGTTAATAGGGAAATAAACACGATTCTATCATCAGTTTTATGTTCGTAAATCATACTGGTTAAAAATTAAATTAAAAAATGCAATGAAACCACGTGCTGGTGCTCCATTGGTTAAATATTAAATTTAAGTAAATAGTAAATAAGTGATCCAATATCATGGTGGGATGTTGTTCAGCACCTTTCATCAATTTTCCTTTCATATGATTCAGCGGTAACATTCACTCGTTGTGTTATCAAAACCTGTTTTATTAAGGTTTTGTTTACAGGTTTTGAAATATGAAATTTCTAAAGCTAAATTACTCCAACATGCAATATAAAAAATAATAGTATTTGAACTTTTCATATCAAACAGTCAATTACTCGATTTTGGCTTTTGAACCGAGTTCCCCCATGACTATGGTCTGAAAACAACTCAATTTACAGTCTAAGATTCTCACAGCATGAAATACCAAACGGCTATGTCAGCAAAATATGAATTGATTCCTGATTGGCTGGTGTGAATTTGTGGCAAAACAACGTATGAAATCTCTCGACTTTACTTCCAATCTGATTCGTACTAGAAGAGCTTTGTGCACCATTTGCAGATCATGGAGAATATGAAAATTCCCAACCAAACTGCAGTTCTGCACTGTGATAGCCAGCATATGATTAAAAACTCATCCTATAGCTTCAGATTTTTCCTTACAACTTTTAAGGCTAAAAATGAGTCATGGACAAGAGCAGTTTGAAGATATCTTGTTTGTCCAAATAGAAGCATCAACCTTGGCAGTAAATTTTCTCAAACTCCCTCATTGACTGCATTTACAAAGAATTTCTGATTCATGGCTGCAATTTGCCCAAAGATTTCACTTAATTAACACAGTTGATTGCAGTGTTTAGTCTCATTAACATGTTCCTCTTTTTCTACATACATGTCATCATCAAATGATTCTCGATCTTTAACTTTAAGAAAGCTTCCATCCTTCGGTGGCTTATAATCCTTCCCCCTCCAAACCACAATTTGTTCATTATCAAATGTCACCAGAATACAGGGGACCAGGTCCTGCATTAATACATGAGATAATTGAAAAGAGCAACTTAAATCACCAAGCCCAGGGGAACAAAACTTGAAAACCAGAAATCATATAATAGCCAAACAAACTCAATTTTAAAACTTGAATTGAGGTACCTAATCATCCTAGCAGAAAAAGGCATTTTACATCATAGTTATGCAACACAAGATAATTACATGGCAAAGATAGCATTGTAAATTTAGTTATCACAACCATTTCAGCAAAGCAAAAAATAATAGTCTTTACCCTGAGTTTGCAGCCTATTTTCTTGTAATCTTTCCTCTCAAGCCCTGTGCAGTCTATCCGAACCAATTCACAGGAGAGGAAAGCATCTCTGACCATGGGTACCAAAAAAGCATAATAACCATTTTTGGCTGCAATTCACTTCAGGGTCAATTATGTTTGCAAAAGCATACCGGCAATTGAATTAGAAAATGCAACGGACATACCAAGTTTTGTTAAAGCAGGAATAGTTAGTCCTCTCTTCCGCATTTCTTTTGTTTCCTGAATACTTAAACCATCAATTGTTGTCTTGATCAGTCTGGGATATACAGGTTCATGGGGTTTCCACAACATAAGAGGAATTACAGGCCTCTTTTTTGGATTATAATTCCTGCCTCTGTATAATACAAGTGTACCCCCATGTCTGAAAATGACCTTCCCAAATGTTTTGTCCTGCAACAAGAACATGAGAATTGCTAATACATGTGTTATTTGATAGGTTTAGATATAATAATCGCAATTCACAAACAATCCAACCCACAGTTTAACTATCATAAGAGTCCACATGTTTCAAAACGGATCATAATATAAAACTCTACTTAAGTAAATGAAAGAAGCGAAGAGTATGAAAAGACATGAACCTCAAGCTGGGTACAAATATTATTCATGTCCATCGTTGGAACACCCATGCATTTGATTCTAACTGCTTCAGCAAATTTCCAATGGTTATGAATAACATTCAGCATGTTGTGAGTTAAACCATCCCTCCCTGAAACCAAAACAATCAGAGTCCATCATTAATGAATTACAAGATAGAGATTCAAGAACACATAATGAAGTTAAAAAGAAAAGTTCTGGTTGTGTTATTTAGCCTTTTCTACATAAAAATATAGTAATTCATTGAGAAAGCTGCAACCAAATTATATGGAGAAGGGCAAGATAAAATTCACAACCGAATCTAGAACTTTTATTTAAACATCTATCTGCAGGATCTTCCTAGAAATAACTACAACTACAATGAAAACAACATTCGAAACATGCTTCCAATACATGTCAGCAAATGGACAAAGTTGCCTCCTCAGCTCACCATATCCATCCAACACAATTCCACTATCAATGCAAAACAGATTGATGTGTTATTCATTTCTCAACACAACCAAAACCAAACAAAAAATAAAAGCTTGTAGAAAAAGGACCAAAGAACATCATGCTGTCTGTCTCATCAAACAAAATGCAAATTTATAAGCACCAAGCAACCATTGAAAAATTTCTTACCAAATCCCACCCCTCCCGCCACAAAAGTTCAAAATGAAATTGAATTTTTTTAGCACATATCTGACATGAATCCAGCAAACATTTTGAAGCATAAATATTTGATAGTTTTTAAAAACAACAATAACAGCCCTATCTCACTCGTTAAAGTTGAATACATGGATCACACCTCGCAATTGGGCTCTATTTTAAAAAAAAAAAAAAAAAAAAAAACTCAGGGATACTATTCACCCTGAGACCCTTTTAACAATTTTCTTCAATGCACTTCTTAATCTTCCTCTATCCCTTTTTGTGGGACTAAAAAGTAAAAGCAATACAAACTACTCTCCTAAACCCAGTACTTCCAATGGCCCTTGCACATATCCAAACCACCTTAAACAACATCTCAACATTTCCTCAAATCACATAACTAACCTATGAAAAAAATAAACAAAAATAAGGTATACTTTTCCACACACTTAAAAAAAAAATTCTTTTTTGATAAGTGAGATAGATTATAACAACGTACATGAACATCGAACCTAAAACTTCTTGCATATAATTTAAGTATTCATAAATCATGACGTTAGTCCCTAAGTATTCATAAGGCTAGTTAAACTTTCATACCGATATTGACATGCTTGTTAGTTTTGCTTCTCTCGCATTGCGAAACCAGTGCCTTTCTCTCATCACTGGAAAGCGGTTTTCCTTGAATCATCTCTCTCTTCTTCTTCCTTTGCTCCTCCAACTTAGGGTCCTCCGCACCCTCCAAGGTCTGCACCGTGGGGTCCACCGCGGGGGCACACACTCCGGTCCACTTCCGGTCGAGCCGGTCCGGCCCAAAGGGCGAGTACTTGGGCTCCCTCAGCCCGATGGGTCGCACCTTGGGGCTGCTCTCCGTGTAGCTGAATCGGAAGTCGAAGGGCAAGTCGTCGGAACGGACCGTTTTGCGGCCACTCCGGTCGAGGGAGGAGGGGGGGCCGGTACTTGGGCTTGGCCTTTTTCTGGTTGGGCTTGGTGGGAGGGGAATTGGGGCATTGGGCCTCGGGAGTGAGAGAAGAAGGGGGTTTGAAAGTGTAGCAGGCGTGGAGTTTGGAGGCGGCGGAGGAGAGGTGGCGCGTGAGCAGCGTGGCGGTGGCTGAATTTTGGCGGGTAAGACCAGCGAGGAGGGACATTAGGGTTTAAGCTTTAAGGGTGCATAATGTTTGAGCAGTGGTGGTTCTTCTAGCTGCAAAAGTATGTTCTTTTTTTTGTTTTTTTTTTAATCCTGCAAAAATAAGTTTCAATAACACAGAAAGTTTTATTAGCCCGGGTTAAATTATAATGATGTTAAAATTTGTATTATGAGTTAATGATTTTTAACATAACTTGATCATTCGACACAAGAAATAATTTTTTACTTAATTCATAATATTATTAATAAGTTTAAATATGTTTTAAATTTTTTGTTAAATTTATTTTTAATTTTTTAAATTTAAAATCAATTTTTTAGTTTTATAATTTTAAAAAATATTATTTTAATTTATATATTTAAATTTTATTAAAAAATTTGTCAAATACTCTCGCATAAAATCTACCTATAAGTATTTTTTATAGTAAATATATCATATTAAACTTAATCGATATTGTATAATTGTCTCAATTTAAGATTTATTATTAGCTATTTAAGAACCTAAATCAAAATTTTTAAAAATTATAATATTAAAAATAATAATTTTAAATTTGAAGGATAAAAATAAATTTATTTTAGATTTAAAAGACTAAAAATATATTTAAGTTTTATTAATATATAATCATGACAAAATATATTTCATTATATTTTGATTTGTAATATATTATGATTTGTAATTCTTTTATAATATAAAATAATTTACACTGATATATAATATTAAAACTCATATTTTATTGGTTTAAGTTAGGAAATTCTAATAAATTAATCTAACTCATTAAGACTTGATCATACTTATAAGACATGTATTCTAAAAGTTAATTATTTTAAATCAAATATATGGGGTTATATTAAAAGTTGTATATATACATGTAAAAAATACAAAATCATTTTTCACCAATATGGTTACATAAAATAATTATTATGAGAGATTCACTTATCGTGTAATCCCTCTATCTTCAAAATATGAAAATCTTAACTAATTAATTTGCCATTTTGATGTGTAAATTAATTTTTACCATGTTTCCAATATTTGTAATTATTATATTTGTATTTGCAAAATATTAATCATGTCTATATTATTTCAGGGAAATAAAAATAAACTCTTTAAAAGTGCAAACCAAAGAACTAAACATAAAAGAGCTTAGATACATATAAAGGATATTTAGTAAAAAATTAAGTCTTTGAAATTCGTTAAAATAAGTAGATCATGACTCTGACAATATTTCATTTTTCATAAAATATTTTATTAATAATTTTAATATATTTATTTTATTAATGAGATTTAATATTTATTTAGCTATTTGATATATTGTGAGTAAAAGACAAATTCGGTGTGGCAAAATCAATAGTGAGAGAGCCAACGATGCGAAGCCACTCCATGCCCAAAACAATGTCGACACTCCCCTATAGGCATGAGATAGAATATGATGTAAAAAAGGTGACCTCAAATTGAAATAGGATTTTGTTCACATAGGCTCGAACATTCAATATGTTGGTCATTACCAACCATGACTGAAAATTTAGGAGTGGGGGTGATAGGTAATTGAAGGTGTGTAGCTAAACAGGGTTGTAGGATGTTATAGGAACTATCGGTGTCAATTAAAACTCAAATAGCTATATTATGGAGTTTGCCTTGGAATTTGAGTGTTTTTGAGGAAGGGTGACACATTAAGGCTTGAAAAGAGAGATGAAATATGGGAGGGTCTGAAACAGGGATTAGATAAGTAGCCTCACAAGGGGTGTCTCAATAGATTGTTCTGCCGGTTGATGAAGGTTTTTTCACAAACCCACCACTTGGCAAGTGAACCAAGTTTCGAAGTAGTATTCAAATATCGTCCTCAGGGATTTGAGTGTTTAGTAATTCTTGCTCTAATGATTCAAATGAGAATTTTGTTATAATTGCAAATGAGTGAAAACAAATTAGAACAACACAATAAAATAAACATAGTAAGAACAATAATTAAGAAACAAGGATTGGTTCAGGAGCACTTGCTAACTCGTAGATCTTCTTATGATAAATGCGATTTTAATTCCATTATTTTCACGTTCATTAAGTAATTCAACAAGATTCCTCAAGGTTGAATCCTAAAGTCATTAAGCTCAAAACATGATTCCTCTATGTTTTAAGTTTAACACTTCGCATTAAGAACAATGACTTGAACAATGTGACTAACCAAATCAAGTCTATTCCTAGAACAAGAAATGATTAGGTGCAAGATTCAGTTCGGGTTTTCGAAAACGTTTTCCAACTGGATTCAAAAGCCAAAAATCATACAACGGGTGATCAAGCCGATATAAGCATTAAGGGAAGAATCAAGCACAAATAATGAGATCAAAATGCATATATTTAAGAAGAAGAGGAGTTAGTAGTTACATCCAACCAATCCTTAAGAAGTTTAGCCACACATGGCCATTACAGGATCAAAGAGTGAAAAGAAGAAATTACAAAGTAAAAGATGAAGAAATGGAGTTGATCTTCGTTCCCAAAGGATTCAGCTTCCAAATCTTTGTTCTCCCTTCGTTCTTCCCTCTTCACGTGCTTCTCCCCTGTTTTTCTCTGTAATTTTCGTGATACCTGGTTTCTCCTCTTTTCCCCTTTTATATGGGCTTCAAAACAGGGCCAAAAAGTGACTTTTATTCCCACGGCTGCAGCTGTAGATCCACGACTATAGCTGTGGAGAGTCCTTCAGGGTGAAGAAATCTCTGGCGCTGCAGCTGTAGCTCCACAGCCATGGCTATGGAAACTCATTCATGATTAAGCAACTCCCTGAGCTGTAGTTGTGAAACCACAGCTATGGCTGTGAGTCTCTGTGGCTTTTCCTTGATCTCCCAAGTCTCAACGCTCAAGCTTTGGACCTGCAGCTTTAGCTTCAAGTCTCTGGAACCAAAAATGAGCATTCCAGATTTCCACAGCTATAGCTGCAGAATCCACAGCTATAGCTGCAAGTTTCTGGTCTTCAAAATTTCTCCCCAGATTTCCACAGCTATAGCTCCAGAACCACAGTTATGGCTGTGGAAATCTGTCTTCTCAATTTTCCTACAAAAAATGGAGAGAAAACATTAGGCTTTTGCTACTACTCTACTACCCTTTTAGTATATTTTGATTCTTCCAATTTAGAGGCAAAATAACATATATAAATATCTACAAATACCAAAAAGAGTACCAAAAGTTGAGTGTAAATTACACATAAAAGACACTCAACATCGGTTCATCAATTAGAAACAAGAGAAATCTTGGAGTAGAACATCAATTTATGACCACGCATAAACTTCTTATCACAATTATAGCCCAAGCCTTGGGCTCTCATTTCTTGCATTTGGCTAGAGGCTAGGCGTTTAATAGGTAAAATGGTTGAAGTAGGTGTGCTATGTATGGTTGGCTTTGTGAGTGTTGGGTTAGGGAAAGTGTTTGGAATGTGTGGGTTATTATTTGGTTTATTGTAATTGGGTTTAGTGTCCTTGAATTTGGATTCAAAAAGTTTGGCAAGCCTAATGGCTTGAGATATAGAACAAGGATGTAAGATGAGCAACTCATGATGTTGGAGCCCAAAAATAAAATAGTTTAATAAATTGTCACTAAAGAGACCATAAATCCTATTAGCAAGCTTTTCAAAGTGAGCTTGGTAATCTAAAATTGACCCATATTGACAGAGCTTATAGAGTTCCTATTGATGGTTTTCATAGAACGAGGGGTCAAAACGGAGCTCAAGAGCGCAAGCAAAGGAGTGTCAATTTGTCAACTATTGATTATGGTACATTCACTTGTACCAACTAAGGGTTTTTCGCTTCATATAGAATGCATCAAGGTGAATGCAATGCTCAACAGTGATTTGGTATAATAAAAAGAACTGTTTGGCCTAAAAAATCCAATCCAAGGGGTCTATCCCTTCAAAGTTGGTGAGTTGCAATTTGTGAGGATGGATAGAGGGTAGGGGTGATTGTATAAGGTTTGCAAAAGAGGCTCCCAAAGATGATAAAACTGGTGGTTGGGTAAAGGATAAAGTCATACTATGAGAGTTAGTAGTTTTGTTTGAGAAGGGTCAAGTCATGTAAGGTTGGGTCATAGTGTGTTGGCCAAATGTTAGGGAATATCAAAAGGAAAAATGGTGTGGGGAGGGAAAGGCAAACAAATACCAAGAGGTGGGGGTAGAGGTGGGGGTAGAGGCAGGGATGGCCTAAGAAAGTTGAAAAATGGGGGTGCCCCTTGTGAAATGGAAGACGTAAAGGGAGAGGACATGTACAAAGTAGTGGATAATGGAGGTGTAAATCTAGGGAGTATAGGTGGTATTACCGATGTCGGGGTTGTAGAGGTGGTGCACTTTGGGATGGAACAGTCATAGTCATTAATTTCTCCTTGACAACATCCAAGGATTGTTGCATGGTTGATTGACAACCATTCTAGAAGTGTTGTTAGGTTGCAAATAAGTTTGAATTGCTCCTAATTTGTCATTGAGTTATGGATAGCATCAACCACCTCCTTGGTCTATTTAGGAGGCATTGGATCGAAATGAAAGCACCAAATTATTAAGGAACTAGTAGGGAATCAGGGTTGCAACTACTGCAAATATGAAATTGAGAAGATAAAATACTTCATTCCTCTTGTTGAAAAGGAAAATAAGCACTTAAGTAGCAAATGGTACTATGCTAAGGGTTCACAACTAGGCCCAAATTTAGGCAAACACAAAAAAAAAAAAAATATATATATATATATATATATATATATATATATATATATATATATATATAAAACCATGATAAATCGATTACACAAAATCCTTCATTCAATGAGCATTAATTTGAAATCATTCTTTGGGCTTGTCAATCTACATATTGCTTAGACTAAAGGGTTTGAAATTTTTTTTTATTGAAATTGATTCTTAAACATGGCATGAGAAAGTCTTATTAACTTTGCATGCTTCTTTCATCGATTGTGCCATGAACTTATAAACTAGATCAATGATTTTGACAATGACAAATCATTTAACCTATTAAAATCAAGTATTATATTAAAACCTTGTTATCAACAAAAAATTCCATCTTGTGAATAGTAATTTAATTGTTGGCATTAATCTTAATATGTAACAAAAACCTCCAAACCACGACAAAAATCCTATCTAACATCAACTTTGGTAACACAAGCCAGAGACCAATCATGTATAGTATCAACTTTTTGTCTTTATTTTTTGTCATACATAGTTGCAGAAAGAGTATAAAATCTAGTGACTTATTTGGCAACCTTTTTGCAGATTCTTTTTAAGATCGGAGCCCCATTTACTCCCAACATTTTGACATACACAAATGACAAACCTTAGTGTTTGGAAAAATGTTAAGTTCAACCTAACCCATGTTTTTTCCAATTCATGAGTATAATTGTTTTGTCATTTAGAACATTAAAATGCGTAAAAGTTCATTTTGAAACATCTAAACGTGAAATCAAACATGTTATTAAGAGTACTAGAAAAATAATATGTAATAGGTGTATTTAGTGATTCATAAAAGAATGTTACCAACACATTTTTTTTCGAAATAAGACAATTATAGAGAGACTTGTTACATAGAAATTGACCTACTTATTTCAAAAGTCCCCAAATTTTTTAACCAATAGCGGTATTTAAACAAGTGTTTCCAGCCATTTCTTATTATTATCACTAGTATGTTACAAGAGGATGTAATGTAGCAACAAATGTAAATTGCCATCACAACAATCTTCTACAAAAATCTCCAACAATTTGGTGTATATATAATGGTTAGAAACGCCACTATAGTTTTTGAAATGTATCCCTCATCACCTGCAGATACCACTAAGAACTGAATGGTTAATCTGCACTAATGTAGGACGCGTAGATCATTCTAGCAAACATTGACCAAGGACAAATGCCTAAAAATGTCATACAAAATGCATCTTAGTCTTAGCGAAAGACGAACATAACAATCACATAGTGCAATGAACTAACAAGGTCTCGTACCTTGTTACACCTTCCATGTCCATGGTAAATCCTATCTCACACAAACATGTTCTTGATCACAAACTATATTTTAGTGGAAGACTGATATGATGATGCAAATGTGACATCTAAAGTTTAAACCTTCAAATCAACTCATGCAATCCCAAGTCTCCATTAGTCAGATCAATGCAACACTACCTCTAATATGAGTTGAATATTAACACCAAAAAGAATTATGGCAACTTAAGAGTTAAAAAAAATTATAGCAATAAAAAAGTAGAGCATATACTCTTAATTTAGTTTGAAAATGTTTGTGAATCCAGCTAATCTAATCTATATGCTATACCATTACAATAAGGTTATCTAAACTATTTATAGAATAAAAGAATTGTTTAGTTTAATCCATGAAAACTGGTTAAAAATGACACCTAATACAAGGAGGGAAAATTTGTCATTCGACAACATATTTGATGACAAAAGCACAATTTCAAGAGAATTAATATGATATCATAGCCGCACAATATTATTTTATGCAAACAAATCAAAATAAGCAATGGAGTATTATATTTCCCTAATACCTACCATGCTAACAATTTTTTTCACTGCCTTTAAATTTATTTTGCATGACTTATATTTAGATGTTTCTTATTCTAAAAGTAAATTAATAAAAAGAAATGATGCAACGAAAAGTAAGTTTTTTGAACTTAAAATCAAGTATGGACTCGAAATGAATTTGACAAAGTAAAACCTAACATATATATGAACATTATACAATGATGAAATAAAAGGGAAAATGTTTAGGGGCATGGATAAAAAAGAAAGTAATAATCAAGGCAAGAAGTGCATTGGCGGCAGAATAGTGATTGAAGCAAATGAAGAGACCAAAATGTGGGGCAAAGTCTAGGTTGTGATTCCATAATAGAATGCAACCCATGCCTTTTCATGTAACCCTAATGTTGATGTAGAAGAAGTTGCAAGTGTCGCTGTGCAATTACTCGGCAAGGGACAAAGGCTTTATTCGCTTTGCGCTAAACTTCAAACACTGTCATCACCCAGCCCAATACGCATTCCTCTTACTCAAACCTTTTACTATTTCCATCACTTCCATGTTGTTTCGACGCACACAGATAGAAAAATGAAGAAACAATATGATTCTAAGGTTTAGAAGAATGGGGTTGTAGAATGAAGAAGTAAAGTGACATAATATCGCTTATAAACACATCGCTACATAGAGAGAAGATGACACACACAGGTTATGGATTCAAATAAGCCTGAAACATGAGCTTCGGTGTCCTTTTATTTTCGGTTGAAAATGTGAATAAGTGAATGGGTTTTTCTTTCCATATTAGCCCATTGCATCTTCAATAATTCACTTTATTTTTTATTACTATATTAGATTTTAATATATTTTTAATTTTTTTAAATTTAAGAATTTATTTTTGATCTATCAAATTTAAAATTAATTTTTTTAGTTTTTGTGAATTAAAAATATTATTTTATTCTTTTAAATTATCAATAACATATTTGACAATGATAGTTTGAAACAATTATGTTTATACAACATCAACTAGGTTTAATATAATATTTTTACTAACAATGAGATTAATATGTGAATTTAGTGGGAAAATATTTAACATATTTACAAGCAAAATTTGAGCATAAAGATTAAAATAATATATTTTTAAAATTAAAAGACTAAAAATATTAATTTTAAATTTGAAGAACTAAAAATAAATTTACATAAATTTTAGAAATTAAAACATATTTAAGTCTACCCTTAAATATACTTGGTACATTGATAAATGTAAGTACGTAAATTGTATTTGATTATGTTTAGATTGTTCTTCCAATAATAAATCATTACATATCCAATAACATATTGTCCAAACTTGTCGCCCCTTCCACTTTTATGAGACATTTGGTACACAATATTTTTTTTTTTATGTTTGAGAAATCATGATTTATGAAAACATTAATCCTTGAAGTCATAATCTCTAATAATCATGAAAAAAAATTTGGTTGGTAATAAGCATTTCTTGGAATGTTTAAAATGTTACCTAGAATCAAGGATTTTTATTGCATTAAATATGAAAGTAAAGGTAACATGAAGTTTTTACGACATTAAAACTTTATTTTTTTTTCTTCAAGAAAGTTAGTTTTATACCTCTTTAAAAGAACAATTTTGTGAGAAATTTATGCAAAAACTAAACAGCATGATTTTGAATATTTTTTTATTGATTTAAAACATAAAATTTATAATATTATATTTATTTATATAAAAAATTATGAAATTTAATTGACGTTTAAATTCAAAATAATTATAAACATAGTAAAAATTATGTGAAAAAATATTTGATGAGTAATTAGAATGTAATATGAAATTAAATTTTTTAAAATTTTTAATTATTTTTTAAACATATTTTTATGTGATTTTTACAATGTTTATAAAATATTTTTATTTAAATTTCAATTATATTCAATAATTTTTATAGAAGTAACATGATAAATTTTAAGTCTTAAAATTAGTGAAAAAAAATATTTAAAACATGTCTCAAAATTTAAAACAATCATTATTTTAAAAAGATCAAAATGATTCAAATTTAAGAGATAAATAATCATAAAAAATTAAAATGCATCTAATAAATAAAATAAATGATCAAAAGTGTGATTTAACCTATTAATTATTAGTCATAAATTATTATAATATATATTGTAAGTTTATTAGTAATTTTTATAATAAGTTAATAGCTTAAAAAAACAAAGATATTATGTGTTTGACTAAATATATATTTTACATTTTCAAAGTGTTAAATTTATTTTTATAAAAAAATAATTTTTTTTTAGATTTTTAATATAGCTAATTGACGTTAAGGTAACATCTCAATTTTACATTTATGGTTGATGTGAATACTTTTTTATCCTCATCTTTATTAATTAAATAATTTAATGTCTTTATTTCAATGTAGGTATTTATTTAACCAACAGGATTATTCTAGTAGTTGGGTGGGGAGGAAATGAGTTATTTAGAAGCATGAAAATTTATGTTCAATTCTCATTATGATATTTTTGTAATATTTTTTTATCTTTACAAAAGAATGTAGGTATTTGTTTGATCTTTGTATGTTTGAATCTATGACATTCATTAAATTTGATGTCTCAATAGTTTTATTTTACATAATAATAAAAAAATTTCACTAATTATAAATAAAACGTAAATGTATAAATACTGTAATCCAAAGTAAGAATAATCAAAGAAAACTAACAAGAAAATATTAAATAAAGATAAAGTCCTTTAACACGTTAAAAAAATATAAAATCATTAGTACTTTATTTTTAAATATAGTTAGAAGAACTTTTTTTGTTACCCATTGTTGTTTTAGAACACTCATAGTGATGAGTAAATTCCTAAATAGAATATTATATAAAAATATAAAAATATAAAAACAAAATAATACCATATTGTATTGTATACGTAAATATGTCATGGTAGCTAGCACAAACAATTCATGCTGGCTGAATTTTTTTTTAATTTTATTATAATTTTTCTGATCAGTAATGGGGCGCATTCCTCATCGCGAAACAAAAAAATTTCGGCGTTTAATTTGGCTCCCCTGCCAAGTGTCAATTCGCACGCATTCCATATTCCTTGGAACAAAATAAAAAAAGAAAAAAAAATGGCACACCACTCACCAGTTACTCAATGGACTCATGGTTCAATGTGTCCTTAGCATTTTTTTTAATATAGTTTCTCTTTCTTTTACGATATAAGCTTATGTTTTAAACCTTTTTTATTTTGAAAAAACCTTATATTTTAAATTGGTCTTTGCACAATGTTTTTTTCGTCGACACCTAGTTAGTTTGAATAATTTATTATTTACATTTTTATTAATACGAGTTTTTATAACTAATTTTGAGTATATAAATTTTATTGAAAATATATTGTATCATGGAACGACTCAGTAAATATGTATACTTATTATACCTCATAGATTAAGTAGCAAGAAATATAAATATAACTCAATATAAGATTATTATGTAAGTAATGTATGAATATTCATGTGATAAAATATATGTATAGCAAACAACTTAAAATATTAAGATTTTTCAACAAGATTTCAATATAATCTTATCCACATATATATACAATATCCAAACTACAAAACATAAAAATTATAAGTTGTTGATCATGCAATAGCTAGTTGTATTTACCAAAATAAATCACTTTCAGCATGACACGACATGTTTGTCCTTCAACCTAAACTTGTCATGTTCCCATAATAAAATAATTATTGTATTATAATAACATGAAAAAGCAAAGATAAACTTGTATGCAAAGAAAATAACATAACATACAAGCAAATAGCCAACTATATAAACATCATCAACATCAATTTATCAACAACAACCATGTGCTAAACTTAAACAATATATAATAATCAACTCATCAAATAAACTTCACAACATTTATGTAATTCAGCAATTTTACAACTCAACAACTTGATAATATAATATACAACTCATCGATGTACCAACACAATATTTTCACAACACTATAATTTTATGCGTCGTCACACATTTCAATTAAAAGATTTCTTACAATATAGGTGAGCAATCTAAGTAGCTTGACATTACCAAACCAATACAACATAACTTTTTTGACTTGTTAGATTAACAACAAAGTTGGATATCAATACAATATGATTTCTCAAATTTTTTCACTTACACTAGGAAAATCCAATACCACTATCTAAAATAAAATAGTTTGGGTGTGAGCTTAGCATGATATTAATATGCATCAACTAAGTATATATGGAATTAACTCACCGACTATCCTCTAAATATTGTGCACCTTTCTAACAATCAATTAAGAATTTTACATATTGATTTCATACCTTACACAAATTGACCACTTCTAAACCAGTATGTACGATATCAAGTAAGAATTTACAGGGGACTCAATACTCCACTTAAGGCAACAAACTTGAGAAGGGTTTTTTAACAATTTGACTCTTAGAACACCACAACACATATTCATACAATGAGATATTTCAACTTTTAAAACAACATCTTTCTAGTCCTAAGATCACAACACAACTCAACTTGCATCATATATGTTATCAACACAACAACATGCCTCATGCATATCACAACACATTTCAACACAACAACATGTTTCATGTATATCACAACATAGGAAAAAATATAACTTTAGAAACTACAAGTTTTTTAAAAAAAGTGTCGCTTCAAGCTCAACAGGGCACACTCTAAGTGAGCTAAATTTGCTCCAAACCCTCAACAGCTCGCTTTGAGCAAGTTTAGATAGAGACTCCACCTGGGAGATGAAGCTAGCTCGCATAAGCAAGTGAGTACTCACTTTGAGCAAGTGAAATTGTCTTAGAGTGACGAAATGGGCACTTTGAACAAGTGAAGTCAGAGACCACCTCTGAAATGATTGAACAAGCTCACTTAAGCAAGCCACATGGACACTTTAAACAAGCATATGCAACAAATACAACATATTCAAGAACACGATTCATCAACTTAAACAACACAACTTCTCTCAACAATTTCAATCATCAATCCATATCAATTCCAAATCAACGTATATACATCATAAACAACTCAAATCCATCAAAGTAAGCAACATGCATCAACAAAAGATCTAAAATTATCATTCCAATTCCAACACCAAGAAAACCCCAAAACGCATCCCTTAGGGTTCTACGCTTCAAATTTCAATATAAATCATGATTCAAGCATGAATTCAACATAACAAATCAACATATTCATATTGAAAATTAAGTCACAAGCTTCCTTTGCCTCGAATATTCCAAAAGTAAGGGAAAGAAGGAATAACAACGAATAATGCGACTTTTCGAGCTCTCATTTTATGACAACCTCAACTTTTGATTCTCAACTCCCAAGCTTTAAATTTCAACTCAACCACTAAAATCTCTACTTTGAAGAAGGATTAGAGCACTTTTATGAATCAAAAAGAAAAAAAAAGGTCTTTTTTACCTGCAAGGTCTATCTCTCTAAAATGTTTAAGAAATGAACTTATGAAGTTCAAGTTCTCGAAAATTTTGATATACCTTTCCCCAAACTTGGTCAACTTTAACCTCAACATAAAACAACCCCAAATAACTAAACTTTTAAGAATTCCTTAATCCTTGGAGTTTTAAAACATCAAAGCAACACAAAATCATTAAAATATTAAAACTTAAATAAACAATAATTCACAACACAATGTTACAATTTTTTTCCCAATAATACAAATTTTTGTTCTCGAAAATCTGCTTACTTGGAAAGAGTTATGGATATTGACCTTTGATATTTTCTTCTACCTCCCACGATAAACTCATTGGTAACTACATCTCGCACAAATTTCATTAAGTTTATGGATTTGTCTCTAAAATCCTTTAACTTGTGATTAACAACAACCAATTTATTCTCATAGGTTAGGTTCTCCTTAACTTGCACCACATTTGATTCCACCACATGACAAGTTTCATGCTTACACTTCCTTAACTTTGCCACATGAAACACATTGTGTAAGTTGAACAAAAATGGCAATAATGTCAACTGAAAAGCAACTGAGCCTATACAACAAAATCTAATAAGGTCCAATAAACTCAAGAGTCAGGTTCTTGAATTTTATTGCCCTTCCTACTCTTGTTGTGGGTGTCACTTTCAGACAAACATGCTATCCTAAACCAAAACCAAAACTTGCTTATTTTTATATGTATTAAAAATATATTTGTTATATATTTTAATAATTTTTTCTTTAAAATACTTAATATGCATACTAAAATTCATGTTTAGGGCCCTCTACCATGATCTTTATATTACTTGGGGATAAAGGGTTTCACAACGTTGTTTGTGAGCTTCTCTATCAACAATTTAGCTCATTAGACAATCTACTCACAAACATCACCTTTATGTGAGACTTATTAAAAAAATTCAACATCTATTATTGCAATTCACAAGAGGGAAATGTTGGTATCCAATACAATTATAAAGAAATATTTGTGCAAATTGATTGATTAAGTATGGTTCTTTTGAACCACTTTTTAAGCTGGTATCAAAACATATCAAAGTTTGTATTAGCAATTTTTGTTATTGGGCATATCTGCCATTCACTATCAGAACATTCGCAAATGCCTAGCCCTATAAATTTCACGTTTGAGATGTCTGGTATTCGGTGTGAGAGATGTATGTTAGACACCCCACATCAACTAAAAATAATATCAACAAAATGTATATAAGTGAAGAATAATAATCACCTTATAAATTAATTTTATAAGATTAAATTAAACTCTTAACTCATTTTTTAATACATTGTTATAATTGACCCAAAATTTGAATTGTTACGAGGGTTGTTTGCCATCACACCTTGTTTACAATTCAATGAAAACTTGTAGTAGCCATTATTGTGCATAAGGGGTTTATCATGATGCCATGAGGTTTTTGCTTAGACAAATAGACTCCTCATCCTTCATACAGTCCAATAGCGAAAAGACCTTCTTGTGTAAATATTTATAATAAATAATTTAGATTATCATATAAAATTATTTTTTAATTAAAATAAATAAATTGTTAATAAAATCAAATATACAAATCAAACTAAAAGGATAATTAGTTGAGATGATTTAGTGAAATAATTACTTTTTTTTTGTTCGTTCCTGGAGTATTCACTAGTAGTGACTAATCTCCTCGTTACTTTGGAGACACCTCAAAAAGTGAAATAGCTGGTCCCAAGATTTAACGCGACTACATATATAATGCAGGATTCAAAACCCCTGATTAGTTATAAAGATAATAAGTGAAATGTACCGCCCAAAAAGATAAAGTAAAAAAATAGTATGTTAAAAATTTATAATCGAGAGAATGATAACTTCACTCTTCAAATTAAAATATTATAATTTACAATATAGAAATAGATTAATTGATAATTTATTAAAAGTAAGTTTGCGTAATTGAGGTAATAAACTTTCGTTGATTTTATTTCGGAAATTAATAAATTTATCATGTTTTTTCATTTGTTTTGGTTGATACCAAAAAAATTTAATGTCCCAAAAGGAAAATTCAAAGCATTAGCATTTTGAATTATTTCTGCAATTTTTTCAAACATAAAATCATCTCTCCCTAAATTAGAATAGATAGGATTTTTTTATTCGACGAAAGTATTTTTAATTTTTTAGTTCATTATTTATTTTAATTTATATTAATATTTCTGTTTCTAAATTAAATTTCAACATTTTCAAACAAATTATCAATATGTAAAAAATAATTTAATAATAATTCAAAATAATCTTAAATATTATACATCAAATAAATTATAAATTATTTATCATAAATTGGGAATATTATTTATGTTCAAAAATGATTTAGTATAAATTGAATTTTTTTTAACAAAATAAATAATTATCCATTTCGTAATTTTTTATATTTATTTTTAAAATAATAAAGGTAAGAGTACCTCTTTTTTCATCTAGTCTATACTAATATATAAAGGAATTCCTTCTCAATAATTATCTTAGTCTTCACTTTTTTTTTTACCATTATACCCTTATATTTTAAAAAATTAAAAAAAAATATTTTTAAATCATTTAAGAATTTAAAATTAATAAATTAATCATAATATTAATTAAATTAATATTTTTTTTTTATTTAATACGTGTCTCGACTCATTAGTTTATATAAATGAAATAGTTCCTTATTTATTTTTTCTTTAAAAATATAAACTCCGCTGCACACATCTTTTGTTTATGTGTATACGTCTTGGACGGTCCCGTTTCCTGTGTTACATACAACACAAGCTTCTTCTGCTTCTTTCTTGTTTTCTCTCTGCCAATTCAAATTACTCTTTTCTCTGCAAAATTTTCAGGTTGCGTTTTCCGGGATTTCGCGTTCCGCGTAATTGCGTATCGTTTTTCGAGATCGAAGCCAACCTTTCAATCTCCGCTTAATTCCCTTGCCTTTCCGTTTTCCCCTGAGTTTTCAAAAGGGACAAAAAAGGACTCAATCTTTGCGTTCTTTCATTCCTTGGCTGCTCCATTGTTCGATTCAGCGTTTCGAAACCCACCTCCGCGTGTCACGTGACTCGCAGAGCGGTTCAAGATTCAAAACCCGTGCCAATTCCGTCATAAATTACCTATTCGCCCAAGCCTCGCGAGGTTTGGGTCCCGAATTGCGCGATTCGAATGCAATTAGGGTTTTGCGGTGCGCGGAATCGTCGTGGCCGATGGTTGCAGCATGATAGTTAAGCGGACGATGAAAACCGAAACGCCGAACTTTAAACGGTGTAAGATGGAGGAGGCCGATTCCGGGAATGCGATTCCGAAGAAGCGTAGGGTGAACGGGTTTTACTCGCTGGGAATGCCCGGCGACGCTGAATATTTCAGCAGTGGTTCTGGTTCTTGGAGCAGTGAGGGATCGTATTGGGGTGGTGGTGAGGTTCAGTCCAATTCGAATTTGGTGCCGTTTAATCGGAAAACGGCGAAGGAGGCACGCCGGCCGCCGCTGCTGCGGTCCTCACGCGGGCGCCTCCAGAAGCTTCCGTCGCGGTTCAATGATTCGGTTCTTGACACGTGGAAGAAAGCGGAGGAGGAGAACGAGGAAGGAGAGTCGTGCTTTGAAGATGACAAGAGTTTTGTGGAGGATGGTAGGGGTGGCATTGAGAAGTGTGACAGTGTGTGTTATTCGTCTAGGACTGTTAAGGCTGAAAGCAATACGTCTGGTCTTAGTTTTGAGGGTGTGGACCAAAAGCCCAATGGTGGGAAGAGGAAAGAGGTTTACAAGCCTGGGGATTTTGCTTTGGGGGATATAGTTTGGGCTAAGTGTGGGAAGAGGTATCCGGCTTGGCCTGCTGTGGTCATTGATCCTGTCTTGGAGGCTCCGGAGTCTGTTCTTAGCTGTTGTGTTCCGGGTTCGCTTTGCGTGATGTTTTTCGGTTATTCGAAAAATGGAACTCAAAGGGTATGTAAATTAAGTGAAGTTCTCTTCGAGTCTTGTTTATGTTGTCATGGTTTTGTGTTTTTGATTCTGTGCTCTAAAGGAGTGATATGTGCAGGACTATGCGTGGGTGAAACAGGGAATGGTGTTTCCCTTCTCGGAATTCATGGACAGGTGTGTGGTTGAATGATGTCGAATGTTGGGTGTAGTTGTTTTGTTAGAATGTTGGATGTTTGGTCGATAAAAATTATCTTTGTTCAGGTTTCAGGGGCAGACCCGGTTGTACAAGAGCAAACCGAGTGACTTTCGCATGGCACTGGAGGAGGCAATGCTGGCAGAAGATGGTATTCTCGAATCACATTTGGGAGGAGAGGAAGTAGCTGATGCAGAAGCTCATCCTGATGGACTTATGGAGGCCACACGTTCATATGTTGACGATGAATATTTTGGTCTGGATCAGGTGAGATTATTATTTATTTATTTATAATTTATGACTGGATGAGAGATTTTATGAACTTTGTTATGCTTAAGAAAGAGGTTTTAGTCATGTTTAGTTATTGTTGACAAAGGCTGCGGTGTTCAAGGTTATCAATAATGGATAACAGCAGCCTATGATGGTGAGCCAAAAATCTGCAATAACGTGGCGGACAAAAAAAAATATACATGTGTACAAAAACTTTAAAAATAGCAAAAATAGAATAGAATCATCATGAATATATTAAAAAGAGCAGAATCATAGACTAAAATCTCAAAAGAACAATGTCATTATTCCTCAGTTTCATTATCTCATCACATAAAATCATAAGCATAACAATTAATGAAATGTTCCCTTCCTATGTCTAAGGAAACATGACTTTGATTTTGGGTGCTTGATATTGTCTATAAGTGAAAAAAGAATTGGGAATAACATTGTATTTTTAATAAAGAAACAGAGAACAAAAGAACAGTGAACACAATTTTGAAATTATACAAATGAAGAACTAAGTATTGAAGAGATGAAGAACTTTAGCAGTCAGTGTCACACAGAGAATAAGAGACGAAACATGAAAAACAGAGAAATAAAGGTGAGGAACATCTGAAGAATGTAGAACAGATGGAGAACAGGTAGGAAAAAAGAGAGAAAGAAATGGATGGAATAAAAAAATGCAAAAACTTCTATCTCATTGGCATTGTTTGCCGAAGTTCAGGCCATTGGCAAGGAGGGTGACTGGAGAGCTGCCATCAGACTTTGGGCACATGTATGGATGTTAAACAGAGAAAGAAGAGAAACACTAGGTTTCTTTGTGAATGTTAATTAGAGAAAAGTGCAAGAGATATTTGGGGGCTCTCTGAAAAACCCTTAAATGGGCTTTTTAAAAAAACAACAAAGAATTCTGCCATGGCTGCCATAATTACAGATATGGCAGATGCCACCATAAAACATAAAAAAATGGATTGCAAATGGTGATCAAGCTTCAAACTGCTACATTATTCCTTTATAATGATGCCATAATTGTATTTTGACAACATTGACTGTAGTCAATATGAAGGTTATCAAATTGGGATTCAAATTATGAATTGCCGAGCTAATTTTTGAATTGAATCTTAAGATTCAAAGACGATGAAAATTTAGTTTTTAGTCAATTTAAATTACGCTTTTGCAATCTATTTATCACATTTGCAAGTATGGTATTTTAGTTTTTCATGGCTGTAATGCAAATTTAAAAGGATTAAGAATAAGAACTGTATGAGCCTACCGCTTAGTTAAAAAATTATTCAGCCCAACAACAAAAGAAATCCCATGTCAATATCTTTTTAGTCATTAGGAGCTTTGTTTGATAAGCTAAAACAAACAGGTATATGCATGTCCAACATCTTTAACTATTTATATATTAATTCAAATTCTCATGGGGGCTGCACAGATATGTCATTGATATAGTGAAGCATGTATTGTAGACTGACTTGCCATAATGCCTATTTGTCTGAGAGTAATTGTGCGTAATCATCCCAGGCTTGTAGTACTTTTAGGATATGAATTTATTTATTCATAAAAATTAGTTAAAAGGGATTATAAATTTTCAACTGTCCCAATGCACCGCGTTGATCACAGAATTTTATCATCAATGTTATGTTCTATGGATTAATCTGGTAAACATCAAAATGATTTTCTTTTGTTTCAAGTTCTGCCTGAAATTTCAATTTTTATTAACCCTGATTCCCTGAAATTTGAAAATATGAGTTTGATTACCCTAAACTTTTGGAAGAGTGTTCTTTTCTAATATACATGAAAAGTTGACAACATATATAACTGCAAGCCTTTAAAGAAAGCTTGAGGGTTTTCTTCTTGCTCTGGCCTCTGTATTTCTTTCTTTTCTAATTCTTGATGTTGTTTCTATCGGGTCTCCTGGTTTATTTATTTATTTTTTGCATTAGCTTATCCTTAGCGTATCATATTCAATGATATATATAACTTCAGAATTCATTTTATGATATCATAGATAATGTAAAAATATACTGGTATTCTACATCTGTTATCAATGGTGGAAGGCAAAAATTCCGCCATGTGAACCTGCCATTGCAGCCTATGGTGCTGCCATTACAGGCCTCTTTTCACAAATTTCCTATGTTGGTTGTCAAGAAATTTGCCGCTGCCATTCTACCATGGCAGCCATGGCACTGCCATTTAACAACAAAGGTTTCTGTGGACATCATTATTGCAATAACATAGTAATTTGTCTATCATTATTTTTATCTGTAGGTTTACTTATATCAACTTTGTCAGCTATATTATGTGTTTGATTTCACTTGTGTTCTCAATTCATACTCTGGATAAATATTTTACAATTTTTTCTGGGAATGCCTTTCTATACATCCGTGTGAGAGATCAAAATAATCTTGTGGTGAATTGTTGATGCTGTCACGTTGTTAGTTGTTATTGTTAATATGTTACTTGATGTTTTGTCCTGTAGTAGTGATAGTTACTCTGAAAAGTAGATTTGGATAAGAGTTAATTGTATAAAAATGTATTTTTATATTATGTTATATGTATATTTAATCCAGTGGATATACTGTGCAGGATACAAGGTATTGTGCTGGCTGTGGTATGTTGTTGCCATGCAAAACCATGAAGAAGATTAAGGATTCAAACTGTACACCCCAATTTTATTGCAAACATTGTGCTAAGGTTATGCAGATTACAGAATGGTTCATTTAAAATGCTATCAAAATCTTCACTAAATAATTTTGTAGCAGATATTTGATTTTCATTTTTTTTATGTCCTTACAGTTACGAAAATCAAAACAATATTGTGGCATTTGCAAAAGGATTTGGCATCATTCAGATGGTGGGAATTGGGTGAGATTCTCTATTTTGTCAATATAGTTTTTTTTTAATTTTTATTTATTTATAAATTAACATGTGTTTTGGTATACTCAAAAGTGAGACATCTTTTGTGAATTGGGACTGAACTCTGTATCAGGTGTGTTGTGATGGTTGTAATGTGTGGGTTCATGCTGAGTGTGATAAAATTTCCAGCAGACTTTTCAAGGTGCTGTAGCATTCTTAACTAAGCAGCGTTTATTTATTTTTTAGTTCCTTCTTTCATGATGTGGCCAAAGATATTTGATTGACTTCTTGTTACAGGATCTGGAAAATACAGATTACTATTGTCCAGAGTGCAAAGAAAAATTCAATTGTAAATTACCAGCATCACAAACACACAAGGAAAAAATCAAGTATGTAGTTATTGTCTGTGTCCTCCTTTTTCTTCTAAATTAAAGCATTAATTTTATTCTGAGTCGTATGATGTGATATCTTTTGAGACAGATCAATAGAGAGTAGCCAAAAACCTATGATACCTGAGACCGTATTGGTGGTGTGCAATGGCATGGAAGGAATTTACATCCCAAAGCTTCATCTGTAAGCCTTCAGCATTTCTTGGATATTATGAGATTGATAATCTGATTTAAATATTTTGACTACTTATATATGATGGAAGAATTTTTTTTGTACTTCCTGCCTTAAGGTCTTGAATTCATGTTCCTGGAGATGAACTGTCTCCATTTCTTTACTTTAGTCTTTCCTTTGTCCCCAGGAATTTTTGAAGGTAGTTCATGTTTGTATATTATTTTTTCCGTCTAACTAATGTATAAGCATTTGTTTGATTTATAATTTTGTAGTTGACTATTGTGTTAGTGTTGATCCAGTATTATTCCAGAAAAGGAATTTCCTTAAATAGTTTTGTTTATCAACCTTACTAAACTCTATGCCAAAAAATCAGTTTGAGAAAATATAAGAGAACCTTAGGTTAATGCACATGGTTCCTTCCCAGAAGAATTCCATTGAGCTGGTTGTGATTGCCTTTTTTCCAGAGTCATGTGCAAGTGTGGCTCTTGTGGTTCAAGGAAGCAGACACTTAGTGAATGGGAAAAGCATACAGGTTGCAGAGCGAAAAAATGGAAACATAGTGTGAAAGTGAAAAGCACAATGCAACCACTGGAAAAATGGGTATGTAATATTTCTTGCTATATTTGAGGGATGCCAAGTATTTCTGGTGGTCTCTGTTGGGTGGTTTTTAAGTTAACAGTCATAGTCATATCACATGGATTTCTTGAATACTGCCTACATCAATTTTATTTTCCATCATCTCCCTATTCTGAGCTTGTATACATTGTGTTTTTGGGTGTGTATATCAGACTGTTAGTGTTATTTTTTTTTTTATTGTGTTGTACTTCTTTCTCATTTTTGACTTAACATAAATTACTTCAGATGGCAGAACACATTCCACTTGAGGGAATACCCCAGCAGTTAGATCAACAGCAGGTGCTGGCTTTTTTGCAAGGTAAATGTGCATTCCTTGTAAACTTTTACACACTGAAGCCTTGTATTTTTTGTAATTGACATTTGACTAGGTCTTATGGCACATAGCAATACATGTTTTCTCTTGAATATATCTTTAAAGACAAATTTGTTTTTCTTTTACCTTGTTTTCACAGAGAAGTACGAGCCAGTTAATGCAAAATGGACAACCGAAAGATGTGCTGTTTGCAGATGGGTTGAAGACTGGGAAGATAACAAAATGATTATTTGTAACAGGTGTTTTCATTATTGGTCATGATCTTTTCCCTTAAGTTGTAGAATTTTGGGGTTATTTTGTATTATATTTCAAATTTATGAGGCTTTGATGGTAGTACCATTGATCAATGTAAGTTTGCTTGTTCCTGTTGCAGATGCCAAATAGCAGTCCACCAAGAATGCTATGGGGCAAAGAATGTTAAAGATTTTACTTCTTGGGTTTGTAGAGTATGTGAAACTCCTGACGTTGAGAGAGAGTGTTGCCTCTGTCCAGTAAAAGGTACGCCACACTTAGTATTTTGGCAGTCTGACTTCTATTTGTTCTTCTGTTTATATCCTATGGTGTTGAATCCACCATTTACTACTTTCAAAAAATATTGTTTTAGCTTTGGTGAATCATCAGTCTCAGGTGTTACCAATTTTGTCCATTTTCACATTGTCAAGATATCCTCTTATAAGCCTAAGCCTCATGTAAATGTGAATGTAGTTAAGAGTCCTAACATTATGAATTTGCCATTTGCTCAACCCTTGCTTTTACTAAACTTGGAAAATATGCTTTTCAGGTGGTGCTCTAAAGCCAACTGATGTTGAAATGTTGTGGGTTCATGTAACATGCGCTTGGTTTCGACCTCAGGTTGTTTTCCAAAACCATGAAGCCATGGAACCTGCCAGAGGAATCCTCAAAATCCCTCCTAATTCTTTTGTGAAGGTAGAAAGGCTGGCTAAAAGGGTGATATTGTTTTTTAAACAGTTCGTTTCAGCTGTATTATTGCCTCGAATGAATCTTGACTTATTATGACTTTTATTTGACCGGGGAACCAAAATGCACCTGAATGTATTGTTGGTGTAATCTAGTGATTTATTTTATTAAATTCTATACGTGTGGTCAAATTACTTTTGGACGATTATTCTCAAAACAGAAATTTCATTGTTCCAAAGTACTTTCTGCTCAAAAAGTGTTGTTAAAAAGCCCCTATTCTGACGCTCTAACGCTATTTTATGAAATTCCTTGAATCTGCGATCATGACTCTATCCACAATAGCGGTGGCTATGGTGTCAAGTTTGCAGCATGTATCCTACATCCTCTACTCATCTTTGTTGAGTCTCCAACTTATTGAACTTGTGTTCATTTTATGTCAATATTTATACATTTTAATTTTATTTGCATACAACTTATGTTTTCTATACATGTATAACTGATATATATATATATATACACACACACACACACACATATTAACTGCTATGCAACTTTTTCTATATGCCCAATATGCTATCCGCAATGCTGTGATATAACAGATTATTGGCTTTCTGCTATTTTCTGCAATCCACAATTAATAACACTGCTCAAAAGTAAATTCTACACTAATAATCCAAACATGCACTATAATCTTCAATTTTGATTTTTCTTATTGTCCACTTAGATAGTGGTGTAGTTATATAATCACTAGGCTTTCCTTTTATATATGTGTGTGTGTGTGTGTTGCTGAGCTGTACTCATGAACTCATGTATGGTTCTTGTCACTATGGCTGCAGACTTGTGTGATCTGTAAACAGAGCCACGGTTCCTGTATAACTTGTTGCAAGTGTGCTACTTATTTTCATGTGATGTGTGCATCAAGGGCTGGATATACAATGGAAGTAAGTTTTGTCTGTCTTTTATGTGTAAATGTTGATCTGATTTATTTTTTTCTTGACTTGTGTTTTTTTCTTCATAAACCTAGTTTTCTGCTTTTCTTGTGGAGGCCAAAGGCATCCTTCATATTTTCATCCTAAATATGAATATATTCTGTGGCTGTTTGAATTTAATTATATGTGGTTGGCAAGAGCTGGGGAAATATGTTGATATTGTTTAAACTTACAGTTGCATTCCATGGAGAAGAATGGGACTCAAATAACAAAGAAGCTAATATATTGTGCAATCCACAGGTTTGACTTTGACTTCCAGTGTCGTGATTATATCTAATGTTATTTTCCATGTCTTTTTTAGTAAAGAAATTTTATTTTAATTCCATCTCAGGGTCCCAAATCCAGATTCAGTACTGGTTGTACACACACCGCTGGGGGTTTTCTCTCCCAGAACTTCACTTCAAAATCAGAAGGGATGCTTCAGGGGATCAAGGCTAATTTCATCAAAAAATATGGAGCTTAATGAATCTTCAATCACTGTAAATGATATGGTTGAGCCGCTGTCTGCTGCCAGATGTCGTGTGTTCCGAAGGTCTCCTAATAAGGTGATGATCGTAAACATACTTAAACAAACATACTATTATTCAGCCACTTCTGGTAATCTTATTGCATCCAAATGTCCAATGCTATTCCTCATTAATGTTAACTTGCTAATTACTCACACCGAGTTTGTTTATTTAAACTTAAAAAGTATTTCTAAAAAGTATTTTTGAAAAAGCAATTTTTTAATAAGCAAATAAGAGTTATTTATTAAAAAGTAGGAAACTGCTTATTTTTAAAAAATAAGTAGATAACTGTTTATTTTTAAAAAATGGCACTCTTTAGTAAAACAAGTTAAAACAAACAGACTCATTATCTATTATTATCAAGTTAGTCTCTTACAACACATTTTCTCCCATGTTGCCAGAGGGCAGATGTGCCAATAATTCACTTGCTGAGGGGACCCAGCCTTCATTCTTTGGGTGCAATAACTCAGTTGAATCACTATAAGGTAGTCTTTTGTGGCTAACATGATAAATGTTAGACCTTTTACTTCTGAAATGAACAACCTATTCTTGCTGAGTTGCGACTGTAATATGTTGGAATGAAAGGTCAATTTGTTATCTTATAAGCTTGATTTGTGAAGGATGCTGAAGAATCTAAAGTATTCACTTCTTTCAAGGAACGTCTTCACCATTTATGGGTAATTCATATCTCTCCATTTCCTTATCTGAATTTTTTCTATTTGTAATTTTAAATAGTTCTTTTTAATTTAGTTTCAATTATAATGTTTTGGTTTTCCAGAAAACGGAAAAACTTAGAGTTTGCTTTGGTAAATCGGGCATTCATGGATGGGGCCTTTTTGCTCGTAGAGATATACAAGAAGGAGAGATGGTAACTTAATATATTAATTTATGAGTCACTCAAATGTACGGTAAATACCTTACTGCATCTTCTTCCGAAGACATTAAGTTCATGCTTGTTATGCTTGTTTTGCAGGTTGTTGAGTATCGTGGTGTGCAGGTAAGGCGTAGTGTTGCTGATCTGAGGGAAGCAAAATACCGTTCAGAAGGCAAAGATTGCTATGTGAGTATCTTGTTTAAGATAGCCTTAAACAGAGTGAAGCCTTTTTGATAGTTCAAAAGCCTGTTTTGACAGGTTCATGAATGCTGTTAAACATTTGAGTTCAGTTACAGATAACCTTAACACTGTGTAAAATAAATTATGCAGCTGTTCAAGATCAGTGAGGAAGTGGTAGTTGATGCAACGAACAGTGGCAATATAGCACGTTTGATAAATCATTCTGTAAGTTATAAGCAGGCTTACCTATAAATATATGAATATTGTCTGTTTTTCTTTATTTATATTATGACATAACCCACAAAGTTGCTCAATACTTTTCTCGGGCATAAAAGGGAGGGGGGTATTGTTCTCAGCAACTTGGGCTTATCCTAAATTTAAACTTCATTATGCTACTAGATGACCCTATTATGTGGTTTTTATTTGTTCAGAAGCAGTTGATTTCCTTGTCCTTTAGTTCCTGTTTTGCCAAAAGAAAGAAGCAAAATGTGGCTAATGTTAGATTATGAATATTGTTTGAACATTAAATAATTCAAACACAATCATTCACCATGTGGTTTTTAGTAAGATAATACAACTATGGGCTAACGGCCGGAAAAAAGAAACTGATGTTCTACCTGACTTGTTTCAGTGCATGCCGAACTGCTATGCAAGGATCATGAGTTTGGGGGATGAGGAGAGCCGGATAGTTCTTATTGCCAAGACCAATGTTTCTGCTGGTGAAGAATTAACGTACGGTTTGTTGTGTTTGCATATTTTTTGGATGCGTGCGTGCTCATATGCAAGTGACATGTATCTTGCGTTGACATGAACTAATTTTTTTTCTTTGATTTTGCAACAGGTATGATTACTTGTTCGATCCAGATGAGCGGGATGAATTGAAAGTTCCCTGCCTTTGCAAAGCCCCCAATTGTAGGAGATTTATGAATTAGATTTAGTTTTGTTTTTCGCTCTTTGAGCAATTGCAGTTTACCAAACCACACTAAACATTTGTTCATTCAGCCATTTTTAATTTTTTTTTTACTAGTTTAGTGTAATTTGTATATCATTATTATTAAAAAATAAAATAGAAAACTTGAGTAAATGAGCTGGAGGCATTTTTGTAACTGCAAGGATGTTCTTCAAATTATTTGACATTTAAAGGCAATTTACATGAAGACAAGAGGTGTATAGAGTACATTTGTGCTAAAAATAATACATTTCAGACTTTTTCATGTAAACTCTTAGCCATACCTGTTATATTTTCTTTTTCTTTTCCGGGACAGATGTATAATTGGCCTGTACAAAATTAAAACCAAAATCGGTTTGGCGTTTATTGGTCAGAACCATTTTTTTCCTCAAAGCAATATTTGTAAAATGTTGATTTGCTATTTAATGGGGTCTATGAATACAACAAGAAAGTCTTATTCTACTGAGGTTGATTATATGGATCAAAGGATGTCATTCGGTTTAATTAAAGACTCGAGTTTCAACGTCAATTATCATGTGTTGGCTTGATATTTTTTCCCATTGGTCTTCTCTGCCTCCTCTATGAAGGACTAAAAATTATACAATCTACTGCTCTTAATGGTGTGTCTCGGGGCTCTCTTTTTAATTGAATTAACTATATTAATTTTGGGTGGGAGTTACTATTGGAGTAATTCTAAGTAGGTATTTCATTTAATAATTTGTGGTATACATTTAATTTTAATGATTTAATTGTTAAAATAAATGTTCTTGTTGAATAGATTAGGTTTACAAATGATATATAATATGTTGTGGAGTCATGTTTTACCTCTATTTTGAGGTATGTGGAGTTCACACATAAACAATGCTTACAAAGATAATTTTTGACTATTTTGTTTGTTTGGTTTACATAAATATAAGATAATTTATATGCTCATAGAATAATGTAAGTTTATGTTAGAATTAAGCATATGAGAAAGAGTACAACATTTAAAAAGGACTTGTCCCTTATGTCAGAGAATCTTATGATTTTGATATTTCATTGAACTTTTTATTCAATTCAATTAGAACTTTTGATCGTTGTCACTTTCTAAAGAATTGAAATTCATAATGATTTTCATTTTATCAATATTGACCAAATGATAGTCCTTTTTTTTTTTCTTTAATAGCTTTGTTCACTTAGTATTGTATCTTAATTCAATCTATAATTAGTCATTTTTGTAGCCTAATTCTCTATGAAAGTATTGTGAGGACAATTTAACCCAAGAGACTAATTTATTAGGTGAGAAAATTGTATCACTTAAATATCACATTGAGCTTTTTATCCTACTTAATGCGAAACTCCTAATAATTTATATAGAATTATTCATCAAGTTCAAAATTTTTAAAATACTTGCTCTTATAGTGATTTTAGTTCTCAAATTTTCTATGCTTGGTCTTCTTTTGGGGCTTTTACAGGAAGTTTCAAAAAATCTAATGAAAACATAAATTAATCTTTAATTGTCAGTTTTAAGATAATGTAGACCATGTCCATAAAAAAAAAAAAAATAATGTAAGCCATGTGCATGAAAAAAATGTAAATGTTGGTGTATTTAATGCAACAATTAATGCTTTCAATAATTTGTTTTATAAGTATTGACAAAAACATTTTTTTTTGGTTAAAACATCTCGATTGTTTCCTTTTATGATACATGCATGGTGCAATAAGTTGGATAACGACCCTATTTCATTCCATGTACTTTATTGCCAGGAATTACATTGTCTAGTCTTATGTTCATTTGCTTTATCGCATCTGTGATGTAAAAGTTGATAGCCTTTATATTTGTATTTTTTTTTTCCATGAATGAATCTCGAAAACTCAATGATTTGATAAATTATATTAAAATTTTCTTATTATTTATTTTCTGTGTTATGGTTGATTCCATCAAATTAATTTTTTATTTGGGGAAAAATTAGAAGAAAAATAATATTTGATTGAAAATCTAAAATGTCGCTTAATATATATATATATATATATATATATATATATATATATATGATGAGGGTTATAATAACACTAGTGTAATTTTTACTAAGTATTACACCGCTCAATAACTTTATATTAAATGTAAATTTTGAAAATTCAATTGTTAGATTGAAAGTTCATATCGCTTAGATTATATATACAAAATTTTATATTAATCTAAGATGATTTAATATTTCATTCTTATAAAACAAAATTGGCATAGTATATTTATTTTAAAATATGCTAAAATATGAACACTTTGATTACCTTCAAGTTGTTGTTCAATTTTAACAAAATTCGATATACACATATAAAGTGATATGAACTTTCAATCTAACGGTTGAATTTACAAAATTCATAATTAATATAAAATTATTGAGTGATGTAATACTTAATAAAAGTTACACCGGTGTTATTATAACCCTCATCTCTCTCTATATATATATACACACACATATATATATATATATATATATATATATATATATATATATATATATATTATTAAAACGACACTATTTGAAATGGAGGTACATAGTAGTAATAAGTTAAATAATGAAGTATAAAAGTTTAGTTTATTTTGTTTGTTTACGTTCTTAATCTGAATTGATATTTAGATGTATCATAAGCTCTTATTGCAAAACTTAGATAGGTTGAATGGAGAGAAATTCTTATGAAGAGTAAATCAATTAATAAGTAACACATTGATTTGGTATACATAATCAATCAATAATGAACACATCACTGTTTTGTAAAGTAATCACGAATTATTGTGTGGCATTTATTTTACATTACCTCTCAAAGCAAAGAATGAGGTTTTTGAGTTAGGTTGTAATATTTTTTTTATAAAGTTGAAGTCTAAACCCGGGTACAAAGCCCAACCAATTACTCAACTTTTATCACCAATATACCTTCGTACGTGTGATTTGCAAGCTAAATTTATGCTGCACGTTAAAGTTGTTCTATTAAATATTTATATTAGTTCCTAAAATGAAAAAAAAAAAAGATCTATAGCCAGTGAACTAGTATTATATAATTCAAGTTACATTTTGCTTATTTTGATTCGACTGCTTTATGTTGTTTAAGAATTTAAACTGTAGCATCTTACATGATTCAACCAATTTAATCTTATGCTACATTATCAAAACAAATTCAGTGAATCAATTGAAACTTTTTTTTATAACTAAAAGTTAATCCATTCCAAAAACAAAGAAACTAACTAGCATTTTGATAAATTAAGCATGCGCCTGTTCTAATTAGAAAGAAAAGAGGTTCATTAAAAAATTATTTTATTATAATAAATATTCAAATTGTGGTTTTAATTTCTTGTTAGTTTTAATTTTATTATTTTGTTTGAAATGGGAGCTTTTGGCGCGCCTATAAAAGGAGGGAATTGAACTCGCATGAACCGTTATGTGTAGTTTGAGAGTTGAGAGTGCGTTGTTGTTTCCCCGCCTCAGCTTCAGAATTTCAGATAGTAAAAAAGGCTCTCTCAGATTCCAGAGGCAGCATGGGAAAGCGCCTCCACAACGCTACCTCCTCCGGCGGAGAGATTCCACCGGAAAAGCGGATCCGGCGGAGCAAAACCATTTGCTCTTGCAACTCTCCTCGTCCTCCGTTTCTCTCTGCTCATTCCACTTTCTCTTGGTTCTCTCCCTCTCTCTGAAAATCTTCTCGAAACTTATTTAAATTCCAAGCACTTTGCTCGTATATATGTGAATGCTGCTTTTAATTAAACGCGGTCGTATGCTTAGTATGCAATTGTGCATTTATCGGTCACGGATCAGAACTAGTTCGGATTTTCATTTGGATCTGGTTTTTGAATTGTGCTCCGCGTGATTCAGTTTATCTCTCTCTGATTTGTCTGTTTACGCTTGAACGAATAAGAGAATCTATGCTTGATTCTTCTGAGACTCATAAAAGAACTGGCGTCTGATCTATTTATACATTTTGTTGGAGACCTCGTGTTTGTTTATTACTATTTTTTATTTTTAATTTTCGCAAGACTTTTATGAATGCGATCTTACAGAATCTCTGCTTGTGGATGAACTCTCGATAGCACGTTCAATTTTTTTACATAAGCGGAAACGAAAAAGCTTCAGTAGCTGTTAATTTGTGATTTCAGATATTTTCTTCATTCCGAACGTTTAGAACGTTTCCGGTTCCATGAGTTCCTGAACTATCTGCTCAATATTGAGACGCGCATTTTCTGTTAATAACACCGTGAGCTCTGATTCTGTATAGTCCAAAATTTAGATTATAAACTGCACAACAGCTTAATCAATCTTCGAACGCTGTTCTGTCTTCTGAAGTGTGTATAATTTTTCAGTATTTCTTAAATAGAAAGTTGAAACTATTCTGATCGTCGTTTTCTATTTTTAATACATGGAAACGATCAATGGATGAATCTCTGTTTTTTGTCTTTGTTTTTCATTTCTAGTTATAAATATTGAAAGTATTTAAATCGTTGTTTTCGGTAAATTCTATCTGTAAGAGAGCTTAATTAATTGGTGGAATTTTTTTCCCTCCATTTCTAGTGCATTGTTTAATTATTGTTTCTATTTTTGTCTAAACAACGTGTAATTGTCATGCTCAACGAGAAGGTTCGAAGAAGACATTTGGACAGAGATCGCTAAGTTTCTGGATGGAAAATCTCTGGTGATGCTGGCAGCCACAAGCCGATGGTTCCGCCGTGCTATCATGGATGACGGTATATGGAAGTTCATCTGCCTGCGTGATCTTCAGGTCCCAACCCCGGAACGCGTGGCATTCAGGTGGTGCAAGCTGTACATGTCAGCCTTTGGTAAGATCTGACTCTTCTTCAATATTCAACCAATCTAGTGCTGTCAATTAACTTCGATTTTGAAATGAAATTTCAGATGGAAGCCACTCCTACATGTTCCGTCAACAAGAGAAACACATTGGTGAGTCGGTTCTTTGGTTAGCTAGACATCGTTCCTCGTCAGTCCCTTTTTTTTTTTTTCTTTCATTTTTTTATACAATGAAATTAGAGGTTTGAATTTTCTTAACTAGCCTAAACACTGTCACACTCTAACTAATTAAAAATCACTAAAAAAATAAGTGGATTAATTCTTACTAGACTATTTTAACTTAATCAGTTTCGAGTTTGATTTTGCACCGTATTAAATACTCATGAAATATCACTTAAACTCATGTATGGATTCTTTCAAGATTATTTTAACTTAATCAGTTTAAGTTTGAGTTACGAATATGTAGCACGCTAAATTCACTCTAAATTTTATCATATCCCACGTAAAATTACTACAGCACCCACATTCCTATATATGTAAAGTTCATAATAAATTTTAGACTAGCATTATTTTTTACTTAATAATTTCACTATAGCTTCTATATATCAAGAGAGATAAAAAAAAATATGTGAAAGAATTTAAAGATAAGAGTATAAATAGATAAATAAGTATTGTAAAAATGCAAAGTTAAAATAATATTAATGGATCCCACCCAATTATTGTTGTTGTCAATAATATCATGGAACAATGAACTCAAGCAGAAAATTCCTTGTGAATGGAATTTCCTTGAGCTGACCACTAACCACTTCTAGCAAACCTATTCGTCGTCCCTGTCTCTGATTGTTTAGCTATGATGCAAATTCGTGGTGTAGATCTTTTACATTTTATCCGACCACTGACTGATTCCTTCTTATATAGTGCATATATTGTTGAACTAAAACACAGTCCGCTTGACTGAAAATGATTTACTGGCAATATCTGCAGCTTTAACATCGTAGACTTAGAAGGTTATAGTGATGATGTAATAGTAACTGTTTTTTTTAATACTATGTACCGTCAGATTGGATGCGTATTGGCGCCTTTTCTTTTGATTCTTCTGTAGCCGTCCTGACAGAGAGACTGACTTTTCCGGGGAAGATACGGAAAGGAGAAACCATGGAAAAAATGTTACGGTCTCTAGGTTGTTGCGTGTTAGATAATGTTAAATCTGGAATCTGGATAGCTGGTAACTCCCAAGTTAACTTTTACTCTAGGATTATCCTTGAAATGAATTATGTCACCATTTTATCTCAGTTATGTTTAATTAACTTCATTTATTTGACATGGTTAATTTTTCAGACCTGCAGCTTGTAAGATGCCCGGTTTGTGACCTCAATACGTGCGATGGTAATTTGAATACAATCCGAAGAGCCCTGCATATCCCTATCCCTTTGTACTGAGATTGCTTGCCTTCTAATTTGGACAAGACATATAATACTGCCGTGAATATACATCACTGATCACTGTGTTGTACAGGAAGGATTTGTAAGTAGAGTGAAGCTAGATTAAACTTAAATTGACAGGTTTCTCCTACTTATATAGGAACAATGCAGACGTTAGATGCAAGGCACATAGAACTATTCCTCTGTGAAGGCTACCGAAATGGGAGCTGGGACTACCAGCTTGTAGGATCTCAAGATATCAAAAAACGAGCAGATGGGGCAGCTGGCGCCATTTTTGACATTAAACACCTGGAGGATTCTTCAACGTCGGGTAAATCTTGATTCTTGATACTTCCAATCAACTTTCATGTTCTAATTCTTTTTATTGCCCAACCATTTTATAGAAGATAGTTAAGTCATGGCACTAAAACAAAACAATCTGTTTTCATTTCCAAATTAAATGTCAGCGGTATTTGATTACAAGTCATGGATTGGGAGATCAAATGATTGGCAACCCAAGGCCATGATTGCTTTCCATGCCGTAGCTGTGAACACTAACTTACAAGAAAACGAAGGTAAGAAGCATTCTTCTTTACAGCTTCCGTGTTCGTGTATCAATTATTTGAAAGAATCTCGCAAACTTGAATGCCAGATTTCTTGTTTAGACTATCCTTAGCAATTTCACTGGTCAGTGAAGTAACTCATTTTTACATCTTTGCTTTGCTTAAGCTTGACTATTAAAGTTCTTCAATTCTGTCCCAATTGATTGTCCTTATACAATTACTCTGTTTTCCAATATTTTCCTAACTATTATTTCTTTCAATGCAAGCAGGTCTTCACGTGAAATACCATGCTATGAGGGCAGGAACTGATGGAGAAGTTGTTTCTATTAGAATCTCTCAACAGCTACTGTGATTTGTCTCTAACCTGTCTGTCTTTGAGAGGGGCTGGGATTTGATAGTTCTTTCCTAGCTTTTAGAATGTCTTCTTGGCATTATTATACAAGACTACACTCTTGGATGTCGAAAACAATTATTGTATAATCCATTAATTTCCCTAATGTAGCTCTGGTTTACACATTCAAAGATAATGACAAATAGTATTTCCGGATGAAAAGTTGAAAAATGGTGATGACCAAGCATTCTATTCTATGGTATAGAAAGTATCCTGGAGTGGAGTCCTTGATACATCACCAATGCAGTGTGCTGGAAATAAACTAATGGAATCCGAATAGTACTTTATGATCATTGGTGAGAAACTGAAGATTTTGAATATTCTCCCCCCATAAGGCTGATATGACAAGAACAAGAATTATATTGTCATGTTCTTAAAGTCATACCTTCTATATATCTCTATAAGTTTATTACACTATACCAATATATTATACAATATGACTTTCAAGATTGCTTTTAAAATTAGACAGACTTTAAGATTAAAATACGGTTTCTTCTTCTTATAACCTAGTCCGTCCCTTCCCACCGCAGACTTGCTCATCTGAAAAATAATGGGCATCTTGGAAGTCGTTTTTCCCTTCTTCATCTTTCCTTTCATATATGCCTCAAATGATTGCCAATTTTCTTTCTGTGGCAACAATAGCATTATTCGTTTTCCCTTTCAAGTAGCTGATGAGCAATATCCTTATTGTGGCTATCCTGGTTTTAACTTAATTTGTACGAATAATAGCAAAACAGTGCTAAAACTTCCTTACTCTGGTGAGTTCTATGTGCGCAACATTAACTACCTCACCCAAAAGATACAAGTCTACGACCCTGATGATTGCCTCGCCAAACGTCTTCTGAGCCTCAATGTCTCCGGTTCTCCTTTTATTCCCATTTTCACTCGTAACTACACCATCTTAAGCTGCCCATTTCAGAACGCAGGGTCACAATTCATTCCCATTGACTGCCTCAGCAATTCCACAAATTTTGTATCAGCTGTCTCTTCACTAAACTTGACCAATCCATTGCCTGAGTCTTGCCATGTTATTACAAGGCTTTCGGCCTCAGTTGCAAGGCCAGAGCAGCAGTATGAGCAGAATCTCAGAGACGAGCTTAGTGAAGATCTTCGATTAACATGGGATAGACCTAACTGCAGTTATTGTGAATCACGACAGCAATTGTGTGGGGTTGATCGAAACAATAATAATCAGCTTTTATGTTTCTCTTACCAAACAGGTAAATATGTTCTTCTATCTTCTATATGCATTTTCATAAATTAAAATCCATAAGGCATGTATTCAGAAACTCTAGATGATGACCTAAAAGGAACAAAAGAAAAACTGATAATAACTAAAGTGATATTATCACAGGAGCTGTCTATCATAGGTGGCCCCATTATGAAGTTACAGGGAATTATTAGAAAAATGTTGGTCAATGATTTTACGTCGGTATTCACGATAACTATGTAATTTTCTTTTATTTGTTTATAATTTATAACTATTGACTTCATTATTTATTTGCAATAAGTTAGCATTAAATTAAAAATTAATGCAAAACAAGGCAAGACTACAGTAATGTGTGCATATATATCTAATGCAAAGGTCAAATTATCTTCCCTTATAAGGCACTAGGCAGATGTGTGGTACGCCTTTCCTTTTTATTGAATTACTCGGTAGTCGGTACTCGTTAGATTTTAGAGTGAATTAAAACAACTTTATCTTAATTATGTCACATTACTCCAGGAATTCTTAAATCCAATTCAATGTTCATGGAATGCTAATATAGTACTAATATTTAAATTGTTGACATGGTTAGCAAGTGACGTGTAATAGAGGGTGCTAGATTGAAATTTATTTTACCCTTTTTTGATTCTTCATTTTACCCTTTATTACTACTTTTTTGGGTAATGAAAAATTTAGGACCCATGTTTTTTTTTTAATTTATTTATTTATCATATTTAGGACCCTTTATTACTAGTTTAAAAATATTTCATATTTGAGTTTGAAAACATTTTCTGAGTACTTATTTAATTTGATAAAAATAATTTCTTATTTCTATAAATAATTATAATAATGTCATCAAATATTTAAAAAACTAGAAATAAGTCGAAATAAAATAATATTATATATTTAATAAAAACAGAAACAAAAAGAAAACATTTTCTCAAACTAAACAAACTCTAAATTTTGCCTTCCCTTATGGTATTGTCTCATTAGCTTATATTTGACGTGCTTATTGGATTCTACCCTTGTTCTTTATATCAACATGATTACAGATATGGTGAACTATGTCTGCTCACATATGGCATATTCCGGTTCAATGTGACCAATTAATTGCTAGTATATAAATCCAAAAAGAACTTGTTTCCCCAAAACTCCACCATCTTGGTTATATTAGAAGTCATACATACAACCAGGTATTCTATGGAAATTAATTATTGAACGTGCTATAGTGATATGCCTATTAACAGAAATAGACCCCCAACGTGCTTAGGGATAACGTGTTCGACTTACTAACATTTAAAGGATTTGATAATGAGTTTTAACAAGTAAAGAATAAGAAGAAATAAGTTAAATTTGTAGAGGGCATATTAATTGTTGTAAAATTGAATTTTCAGGAAGTTCACGACAAGGTGGATCCCAAGTTTTTAGAATCATCACATTATGCATAGCTGGACCTGCAGCCGTCTTTGCAATTGTGATGGCATGCTGCGTGTGCTACAAGGACAGACTAGTGAACAACAATGGCAACAACGCTATTGCGAGGTCTGCAGGAACTACAATATCACCATTACCGCAAGAAGAGAGTGTGAGTAGGGGTCTGGACGAGTGGACGATTGAGTCTTACGAGAAGGTAGTGGTTGGAGAGAGTAGACGAGTTCCTGGACCGAACGATGGATGCTGTTGGATATGCTTGTCGGAGTACAATAGCAAAGAGACAGTAAGATGCATCCCTGAATGCAACCACTGCTTCCACGCTCACTGCATAGACGAGTGGCTTCGCATCAACTCCACATGCCCAGTTTGTCGCAACTCTCCCTCACCTTCTCCTCTTCATCTTACTTCTTGAACCATCATCCATCTTCTCTTCTCATCTCTACACCTCATCTACTTAACTCTTATTACTTTTCTTTTCTATATTTCTAAACTTTAATATGTTAGCTACATATTAGTCACAATTTGACATCTAGTGCTTTCAACTTGTCTGGTAATTTCTCCTTACATTGTTTTCACCTCCCTCCCTTTCCCCTCTTTCATAAACAACTACTATATGTAATACTCTTTTGGCTTTTTTATTTTATATTTTTTGTACAAGGAATAAATTTTATATTATCATTTTTTATATGAAAAGAATCATAGGACAAAGACATAATTTGCATGATTTTTTTTTTACAAGGAATAAACTTGAAGCATTACTCGACTAGAAAAATGATATATCCTCCGAAAATTCGTTCCGAATCATCTTTCGATTAATTAAAAAGCTTTTTTTTTAATTAAAAAAATTATAAACATGAATCATAATTAATTAGGAGGAATTTTCGGTCAAAATTGCCGAAGCTGTAACATTATATGATTATCACTTACTAGACTGTTCCATGTATGGATCGAAAGTCGTTTTACGTAGAGCTGTCAAAACGGATCAGTCTGGTTTATATGGGTCGGTCTACCTTGACCCACTTTAAAAACGAGTTAACCCAACTCGGCTCACTTTTGATTTTCTAAAAAAAAAATTGGCCTGGCCCGGCCCACCACGAGTTGGTGAGTTATACGGGCCAAGCCCATCAGCCCACCAAAAAATAAAAAAAATATCAATAAAATTCAAAATTTTAAATTAATTATAAATTAACATAATAGTCATAAAATTAACATCATTAATAGTCATAAGTCATAACTCATCGTACAAAATTAAATACAAATCATGATAAAAGTCTAAAATAAAAATTTTCAATATCCCATCATACAAAATTAACTACAAATCATACTTAAATTTTTATTGCAAAAAAGAAATAATGGGTTGGTGGGCTACTTAGCCCACCACAGGTTTAGCCCGGGTGAGCCGGGTCAAAGTGGGCCGGGTTGAAATATACCCACCTACTATAAAACTTCAATTTTTTTGGCCCGGCTCGGCCCGTTTTCAAGGTGGGCCGGGTTGGCTCACAGGTCCTGCCCACTTTGACGGCTCTAGCTTTATGCAACAGTGATGCACGTTCAATGTTTTTTTTTTTTGAGGGGAGCATGCACGTTCAATGTAGACAATGGTTAATGCCTACACAGTTCATTGGTTTAAAAAATGAAAAATGCTTATGACACTAGTACACAATACACATTTTACGTCGGTCATTTTAGGGGTTTTTACGTCAGAAAAACTTTCGACATTGAAGTGGGAGACGTAAATTTACGTCGGGGCACAAAAACCGACGTAAATATACGTCAAACATGCCAAGGTCCGACGTAAAAAAGTCATAAAAATTTTAAAAAAAACAAAGAAAAGAAAAATGAGTGCAAGCAGAACGGGCTGTTCTGCTTGGAGAATGACCCGTTCTGCTTGGAGAACGGCCCGTTTTCCATAGAGAACGGGTCGTTCTCCAAGCAGTACGGCCCGTTCTGCTTGATAGACCTAGGAATGGGTTCTCCAAATCCAGACTTTGTCACTTCCTTCTCCAGCTTCAAAAACACGAAATGCAACACAAACATTATTATGAAAAAAACATCTCAAAAAACACAAACTTGATAGAAGATGCTACCTCATAGAAAAACAAATGGATGTATTGTTAAGCCATTTCCATCAACACGCGAAGAAGAAAGCAACGCAACCCTCCGAAGAAGAATTATCAATAACTAACCTGCCAAGAAGGGTCCAATAGAGTAGCATGAAATTGCATCCTCTCCTCGTTAGTAATCTGGTACTTTAGACAGGGAGTCTCATTTTGTCGCTTTCCAAAGATATACTCCTGTGTCAAGAAAGTCGTGAAGTATCTCCACCTGGTGGTAAGGGTAGATAACGTCTTCCTCATGATCTCAGTGTTGAGAATGTCAAAATTTTGCTATCAAAATAACAACAAATAATAAATAACGTAATTAAGTTATATAATATTGAAGGGATGTGCAAGTATATACCTGAATATCTTGCCACATGAGGTTCTTGTCAGCCTCCTCAACGTCATCCCATGATGGAATGATAATAGAAACATGACGTTAAGCTATGACGACTCCCAAATAGCTCCTAAACTTTGCAACATTTGGGCCTGATGCCTTGCCAGAGCGATGATCCACCTCAACCTGTGTCCTCATCTTGGCAATGCGTCTCGCTGTCAACCCAGACAATCAGGTGACAGATCTACCTTCCCTCTTAACACTGTCAGACCCCAAATCTGCCATAACCCTGAAAAAATAACACTATCATTATTAAAACAATGAATTAACTAAATATACAAATAAAGTAAAAAAGATAATAACAATATAACAAAAAAATAACTAATAATGTAAATATAAAAATAAAGTATCAAATTAAATTAAATATATTTACGAAATGAATAAAGTAAATAGATAAATAAAGTTCAACTAACTTAAGTGCAATATACTAATAAAAAAATGAATAATACACAAACACAAACCTATTAGGTTGGTATGTTTTCCCATATTCCTTCATCATGATCACTTCGAATAGCATGCATTTCTTCCACTTCATTGTTCGCAATTGCACCAAATGATGTACTTGAGAAAGATGGTGTCTCATGCATATCTAGAGACTCGTCTTCGTGAGTTCCGTGCATGGTTCTTCCTTCGAGGACCACTAACCATTTCTCATTACAAGGATCCCTGACATAAAAAATCTTCCTTGCTTGATATGCCATAATAAAAGATTCATCCTTATAACCAATCTTGTTCAAATTAGCCAAAGTAAACCCTAAATCATCTGTCTGTACACCCGTATTGCCATCAACCCATTTACACTTGAACACAGGCACTCTAAACGTAACATAATCAATTTCCCATATGTCTTGTATGACTCCAAAATAACTCATGGATGCTGTAATGAGATTTTTATATTTAGAACTTAGCAAAGTGCATAGACTCAGCCTGAATTGTAACCTCACTGTTCTGTACTCTACTTTTGTCATCTTCTATCTTTGTATAGAAACAATATTTATTAATGTCATACCCACCAAATGTAATGACATCGTTGTTAGGCCCACGAGTGAGTCTCAAAAGTGTATCAGAAGCATTAACCTCACCGTAAACCTTTTTCTTAAACCAAGCTAAGAAACTCTTGTTATGTTCATTCAATACTCATTTTTCATTCATTCGGGGGTGTGTTATATTCATTTCATGTATGTGTTGCGATATGTAAGGAATTACTTCATCGGTGTTGTTCAATATGTACAAATGTGCTTGGTCAACTTCTTTTCGACTCACACTTCTAATCTTTAAACTTTGAGTACCCTTACCAAAATGTTTCTCATCATGCCGAGTCTTAGGAATTCCTATTGGTTCTGATTTTGACATGTACCCTGAATAAAACTCAATGGCTTCTTCTGCAATGTACCTCTCCACAATAGAAGCTTCTGGCTGATATTGATTCTTAACATATCTTTTTAAGATCTTCATGTATCTATCAACAGGGTACATTCATCTAAGATAAACTGGGCCACACAATCGAATCTCCCTAACCAAATGAACTATCAAATTCACCATGATATCAAAAAATGAAGGTGGAAAATACATTTTCAATTGACACAAGATTGTGATTGCTTCATTTTCTAACTCATCTAACTTTAGAAGGTCAATTACTTTCTTGCAAATGGCATTGAAGAATAAACACAATCGAGTAATAACAACTCTAACAGAAGATGGTAAAATGTTATGAATAGCCACACTTAAAAGTTGTTGCATTAAGACATGACAATCGTGAGACTTTAAACCAACTAACTTCAAATCTTGAATAGACACTAGACTCTTAACATTTGAGGAGTACCCTTATGGAACTTTCACACTGTGTAAGCACTCACAAAATCTTTTCTTTTCTTTTTTTGATAGAGTATGACAAGCTGGAGGCAAGTAAGTGCGTTTTCCAATAGACTGTGGATGTAACTCAGAATGTATACATATGTCCACCAAATATTGTCGTGCTTTCACTCCATCTTTTGTCTTTCCTTTTATGTTTAGCAATGTCCCAATTACACTATCGCAAACATTTTTCTCCACATGCATCATATCTATACAGTGTCTAACATCTAGCTTGTACCAATAAGGAAGATTAAAGAATATTGATCGTTTCTTCCAGATATTTTTCTCAGTTGACTTCTTTTGCGTCTTTCTAAACACAATGTTAATGTTCTTCACCCGCTCATATACTCGTTCACCATTGCATGGTGTCGAGGCAATTTCATCCTCCTGACATCCATTGAATGATTTCTTCAATCTACGGTATGAATGACTACGAACTAGAAACTTGCGATGCCTAGTGTATGCAGTCTTCTGCCCATGTTTCAATTGGGTATAACTTGTATTTTCTTCACATATAGGGCATGTATAATGGACCTTCACACTATAACCGCTCATGATACCATATGCTGGAAAATCATTTATTGTGCAAAGCACGCAAAGTAAATTTTTCTTCATAGTATGCATCAAAGACCTCCACTCCTATTTCCCACAACATTTTCAAGTCATCAATCAAGGGACTAAGATACACATCTATGTCATTTCCTGGTTGTCGGGGTCCTGATATCATCATAGACAACATAATATATTTTCTCTTCATGCATAGCCAAGGAGGCAAATTGTAAATGACCAACAAAAATGGCCATGAGCTGTGTTTACTACTTCAGTTTCCATAAGGATTCATGTCGTCTGTAGTTAGACCAATTCTCAGGTTTCTTGACTCTACACTAAATTCTGGAAATATTTCATGAATCCTCTTCCATTGCGGAGAATTACCTAGATGTCGAAGAAATTTGTCACATTTTCTATCATTTTCATGCCATGTGAGGTTTTTTGCATCCTCTTTAATGACAAACAATCTTTTAAACCTAGGTATTATTGACAAATACCATAAGACCTTAGTAGGGGGACCCTCTATTTCTTTCTCACCACTATTTCTATCAGTTTTCTTTTTTAACCGTGACAATCCACATGTCGGATACACTTTCAATGTACCAAAATCATTTGTATACAATACGCAATCATTAGGGCACGTGTGTATCTTCTTATGCTCCAAACCCATTGAACATAGTATCTCTTTTGCTTCATAGTTGCGATTAGGTAACGTGTTATCTTCTAGAAGCATCTCCTTCAACAACTTCAACAATTGTGTGAAACTTTTATCAATCCACCCATTTCTTACTTTTAAACTAAACAATCTTAAAGTTGTTGATAATCTTGTAAACATACTGCATCCTGGGTACAATTGTTACTCAAAATCAGACTTCAAGGTAGCATACACATGTACTCTTTCAAAATTTTCATCACTAACATCATGTATCATCTTTTCTAAATTATCGTCTATCCCTTCAAAATTTTCAGTTGTTGACATCGTTGGAATCTCTAATATTGCTCCGTGCCATGTCCATATTGTATAACTCTTTACAATACCAAATATAAATAGGTGATCATGTATTTTCCCAACTTCTTGACGTATCTGATTCAAACAACGAACGCATGGACAATAATATGCCCCTTTGATAGGTTTTCCATTTTCTCTAGCAAATTGCAAGAACTTCTCAACTCTATTTCTGCACTCTTCACTAATGCGACGTGCATTTATCTAACTTCGGTTCATAACTACGTACATTACAATTTCATGTATATCGTGCACATGATAGTTTTAAATTCCTAAAGTCAACTAATTCCTAAACCCTAAACAACCATAAAATAACATATACAGAGGGAGGGTAATTACAACAATTATCTTGCAAAAATCTCTTTAAGAAAATATTAAAAATTGTATTTCAAAATTAAAAATAATAATATTGTTTCTAGAATAATCAAATTTATGAGTAAAATTAAAAAATTAAATTATCAAAATATAAAGATCAAAATTAATTTTAAAATTAAATTAAATAATTTTCAATTATAAATTTAATTAATCGATGTGTGTATCAATGTTGGGTAACGTTTTAGAGTGAATTTATAATAACTCCAATACTCTCAATTCATTAATCAAACAATTGTTGTAATTTTTGTAAAGTATTATACCACTATTTTATAAATCTAACTATTAAATTATAATTTTGTTAATATAATTTTATATTAATTTTTATTAAAATTGAACATTTTAAAGTATAATTAAAATATTTATATTTTAATATATTTTAAAAAAATATATTACATCAATTTTATTTATAAAAATAAAATATTAAATCATCTCGAATTAATATATAATTATATATATATATAATCTAAAAATTTATAAAAAATTATATTTAATATAAAATTATTAAACAATATAATTCTTAATAAAATAAAGTTACATGATATTATAAACTTCTTTTATTTATACCCAAAATAAAATCTACACACTTCCAATAAATTTTGATTCATAAATAAATTCCATAAAACTAATTTTATTATGTTTATTTATCCAAAATTCCTTCATTTTTGGGTATCATTAAAAATATATCTATTTTACTGGAGAAATAAAAATCCTTTTATGAGCAACTAATACAAGGTAATACATCAACAATAAGCAACTAAAATAACCCACCATCAATAATTTATATAGGCAATGAAAGGAAGATAACACAAAACAATGAGAAGATTCATATATAGGCAATGAAAGGGAAATGAACGGAAGGCTCGCCGAAAATAACAACTCACCTTCGCCGAAAACTCAAAAATGCCTTTCACCGGATTCCAATCGGTCAAAAAGATGGAGAATGACCTACCAATGACGAGCCGCCCTTCGCCAGAAGTCGTCGAAGTTCAAAACGCAACTAGAACTCGTTCTCACCTTCGCCGAAAATCGCCCAAACGCTTTTCAGATTAACCTAAGTCGTGCGCGCGAGGAAGATGAAGGTGCGCCCAGTGGTATTAAGAGGTTTTTACGTCGGACTAAATAGGGGTCTGACGTAAAATTTCAAATCTACGTCGACTGTGGCTTCTGTCCAACGTAGATTTCAAATTTTACGTCGGACCTTATGTAGTCCTACATAAAATAATTTGACTTATTTTCAAAATTGCTATCGCGTCTTTTTTACGTCTTTGTATGTCCAACGACAAAGAGATAACATAAAAATCTAATTTTCCACTAATGACATAAATATGTTGCATACTCTCCTTCCTTTCTATTAGTCCATTGCTTCTTTAATCCTTGAAAATTATTATTTTATCAATTATATTTTTTAAGTAATCGTTTAAGGTTATTATAAGTGAATTAAAAATATAATAAATTTTCCTTTTTTATAAAATAAATTTAATATTTATTATCATATCTTCTTTTATTTTTTTTCCATTATAAATACATATTAGTTGTTACAACTTACAAATATATAAATTAGTTTAGATTAAATGAGATGCTAAAGTATAACTCACAAAACAATAATTGATGTTGTCTTGAATTTTTGAAAAGATAAATAAATAAAAAGATATATTTTTATTTAAAAACCAATAATTAAAAAGAATCAAAAGGAGTATTAGCTAAAGTGTAAAAGTTAGAAAACGAGTTGTGAATACCATTTCACTTTTTATTTTATTTTATAAAGATAAAAAAGATTATAAAGATAGTAAATGAACATTGAACCTAAGTCTTCATATATCTAATTATTTCAATTCCTCCTTATCCAACCACTAGATTAATCCTAGTAGTCAAATACCAATTTACTTTAACAATAAAGTGCTAATATCAATTTAAAAGTACTATTTGTGAAAGAAAATTATATCTTCTATTTATAAAAAAGAATACTAATATTGACAACATATTTATCTGTAATACGTTCAACTATTTCTTTTTCATGTACTTTCATTTTTGTCATTCTCGTCGTTTTTTGTTCGTTCAAATTTTCCCTTAAATTTCATTCTACTTGTCTTTCAGCCTCCATTTTTTTTATGTTGGAGTTATTATCCATAAATATTTTCCTTATATTTAATATTAATAGTAAATAATTTTGGTTATATTTACTATTAATAATTATTATTTTTTGCTTATCGTTGAAATAGAAGTTGAAAGTTCAAAGAAATTTAGAGAAAATTTTAACAGTAAATATTTGTACTCATAAAAAATATATAGTAAATACTTTAAGAGAAGATATTAACAACAATGGATACAAATGGTGGTAAATTTGGTACCTTGTCTTAAATTATTTACTGTTTATTTTATAAGAAAAAACATTTACTATTAAAAAATTGTTTGTAATTTTGAGTGTTTTGTATACTTAATTACTTATATTAATTAATTTGTTCCTTTTGTATAGCTCTCACAAATTCTTACTTCTTTACAGGTTCTAGTAGGGTCCTAAAGGAAATATTGTAAATTCTGGAACTTTGACCTAGCCAATGTGCAATTTGGCATTTTTTTTTCATAAAAAAAAGTGGTTCCCTCTTTGTAAACCCTTTTGGACGGAACTGGCACCTACTTACAGTTGGGTAATTGTTTTTATGAAATTTTCTAATTTATCATTTTTTTTATCATATCACTTATTATATTTCTCATTTTTTATATCTTTTTCTTATATATATATATACTCTTTTTATTCAAAATGAAATGAACATTTAGTAAATACATTTTTATCTTATCTTTGAGATGACCGTGCACTAAATATGGATCCCAATATATAGAACCAAACATAAACTCTATAAAGGGGTTGGGGCGTGTATGTAAGCTACCTGAATGAACCTGCTCTCCCAGATCTGAACAAAACCCCAAAAACTAGTATTGATGAAGATGATGAGGAACAAGCTTCTTCTGTTGCTGAGAACGAGGTTACTACTTACTTGTGTTTATTTTTACTACACATAACGTGTATGTAAGCTACCCCTCCTCATTTTTATTATTTTCCTTTCTTTAATTATACATACATATCTACATGTTGGCTTTTAGTTACAAAGGAATTAATATTGGCTTTAATTGTCAATTAATCTCTCTCTCATTCAATTGATTTTTCAATTGCATAGATTGCAAGAGGGGTGTGAACACAAAAACCCAACCCAATTAAGGTCTGGAACTGTAAATCTTTAGTTTCTAATCCGTACTCTTACACTTAATATTTTCAGCCTGTATGGATTGCTGCTGAATCTGGGAATATTGATGAAGGGGAAAGCAGCTCCAACAAGGAATTAATGTTGACTACTTTGCTTCCTTTTTGATATACAAGTGTTTGAGAGGACATGGATAAGACACTATTTTTCTAATTATTAGTGTACCAATTTTAATATAAATAAATAAAAAAGGTGATTTTAATTCAAGTTCATATTTTATGAATATAATATATAGCACATCATAAATATTGGTGGCACTATTTTTCTAATTATTGGTGTACCAATTTTTGTTACCAAGATAAAATGTATGGTTACCTTAAAAAGTCAACAGCAATTTAACAAAATGAAATATGATAACTAATTTTGATTCAAGAACAATATTATTAGTAGTGATGATAATATATTAATTATTATATATGTTTAAATTTTTCTTTCCAAAATTATTGACTTTAACTGGTTTGCGATTTTGGCTAAGACACTTTTTTTAATATTTATTATTATTACTACTTTTTAATTAAAAAAATTTATTTTTCTCTTAAACAAGTCACTTTTTAAAATTTATTTTTTAATATTTATTATTGTTACTACTATCATTAACTAGTTGATTATAATCACTTTAATTGTCAAAAAATTATTTTAAAATTTCTACTTTAAAATTTTATCTTATGGCAGGTTGATATTGTTGAACTTGCAACTATTATTGAAAAGATTGAAGGCCTTATTGTACTTGTTGAAAGTTTTTCCTTTACAGATTTAAAATATTAAGGTAAGTCTTTAAAGAATTTTCTTTTTTATTTTATTATTTGATGTATGAAAAGTATAGATAAACAATAATTTTTTTAAAACCATGCATTTATGTGATTAGATGTTAACATTGATGTAAATATTATCAATGACTAATATGATAGATCAAGAAAAAATGAATCGAAAATGGATATCTGCTAGTCGATTGTCAAAAAAATATAAAGATGGGGTGAAAGAGTTTCATAGATTTGCAGTTGAGCATGCAAAAGATCCTAGTAGAATTATTTGCCCTTGCTTGAAGTGTTGTCATTCAAAGGTAGTTAATGCGGATGTGTTGGAAGAACATTTAGTATGTTTCTTACTTTTCTTTTATTTTCTCCTCTTCTATTTAATTTTGAATATTAATAACTTTTTGTATTGTTGAAATTTAAATTTTATTTAAGTTATTAATTATATTTAATTTAAAAATTGTTAAATATTAAAAATTGATTATTATTTACATTTGTAAAGTTATATATATATATATATATATATATATGTATACAAACAAATTAAGCATGCGATAGAATCTAATTATCTTATTTAAATAAAAAATTTAAATTTTAAAATTTTTAAACTATCTTAATTAAAAAAAAATCTCAAACATAACATAAGAATTAATTTGAAACATTCTCTCTCAAAATTTATATAAATCAATATGTTTTCAACGTAACTTTATAAACTTTTATAAAGAGTTGTCATGCATTTTTGATGATGTGGTAGAAGATAGATCATGCGACTCATTATTTGGTTATGTTAAATTTTTTGTAAGCATGTTTGATGTGATATAATTTTTGTACCAAAATCATGCACTACTTGTGCTAAGTTTGGACTAAGTATTTGTAGGTTGTTTAACTTATCTTAGACTAGTTTTGGGAGATGCATTTTAGGAATTGTTACGAATAAAATAGCTAAAACTAATTTAAATTTTCCTAAATTTCTATAATTAAGATATTTTATTAATTATTGGAGAATTTTCATTAATTTTTATATACCAATTAAACCTAAGTGTAAAAATATAATTTCATATCAAATGTCCTGGCAAAATTCCAAAAAAAATTTGCCTAAGAAACTTATAAGGATATCATTAACCTATAATAAAATTTTCAAGTTGTAATAAGTTGATTTGATATAGTTTTGAAATTTTTAAGTTTATTAAACTTTAGAAAATGGTACGGGTGTTTTGGTAAATATATCTCTTTTTCAACATGAAGGTCATTCTCAGAAGGAGACAGCCGTGACGATGTCCTCAGACTTTTCCTGCTGGTGCTGAGTCTAGGAGAAACACTAGGAGTTGGGGATTTAAGGACTGGGGATGAATCACACTGAACTATACTGAGGCCCGCTGGCGAGACACAATTCATTGCAGCACTAGGAGAATCAATGGACACATCTGGGGTTGAAAAACCTGCAAAACACATGGTAAGACTTTTTTTATTCAGAACTTTATTAGTAATAATTATTTTGAAAGTTATAAAAAATTTAGATTTGTTGATTCACTTTATTTTTTTAGCCAACATTGGGTGTTGCTTGGAATCAATCTTAAAATGGAGATAATTCATTATCTTGATCAATTGGAGAATGACATAAGTATGTGACAAGATTTGAAGAATTTGTTTGACATGTAAGAATATACACATGGTTGACATTTTGTGTGTTTTGTTGTACTATATTTTTTACTTATATGTGTGTATATATATATATATATATATATATATATATATATATATATATATATATATATATATATATATATATATTATCTTTATTAACTAGGGTTATACAAGCCTACCGAGCTCAAAGAGGAGCTATGGTTTCAAAGTCTTAGTCAAGTAACATCAATTGGATAACAATTAAGGTAAATTATAATTGTTATTTGAAAATCAATCACTGATGATAATTTTAATTATATTGATATTTTTGCCTTTTGGTTATAGTGTCCGAAGTAATCAAATGGCAACGATTGTGGATATTACATTTATCGGTATATGAAGGAAATTATCACCTATTGTGAAGGGGGGACAATTCCAAAAGATGTATAAAATATATTGGTTCCTTATAATTCCTTTTATGTACAATCTCAGTTGGTTTATTTTTTTTTTTTTTCAGTACTTCCCTAGATGCAGCATGCAACGATATTCTAATGATCAAATCACAGAAGTTAGAGAAGATTGGTGTTTATATGTCATTAAAAAATGCTTGTAGGTTAGTATGTTATGCTATAGCATTTTTAGGCCATGCCACTTTTCTTTTATGCTATTTTTTTAATCTTCATACATTTTATTTTATATTGTATCTTGGTGACTTATAATTTTTCTTTTCTTTGTAGAACCAATGGGCTGTGGAATATTCTAAGAGAGAGAACTACATGATATTGGACAAACATTGATTATATGTTACTGTCAAGTTAATGTCAAATAACTAAATGTAATATGTTAGGTCTATATACATTTCCTTTTTTTTTTATTTGAGTCTAAGACTAGGAGTTGCATGGTAATGGACAAGCATTGATTGTGTTTAGATATATGTAATTATTATTGCAACAAACTAAATGTAATACATGTTAAGTTTATATAAACTAATCTTTTAATTTTGATGTATTACATTATACATTATATTTTTAAATCAAATTTGGCTACATTGTTGATTGATTGTTATAGTTCTATGTCTTGGGATTTATTTTTGCATGCATAGCAAAATCAACAAGTGTCAATGATGTAAAAAAATTATTAAAAAAAAATTAAACATATAGATAGCGTTTATATAAGGAAACGCTTTCTATTGGCTAGAATATAAAGTACTTAGACATAGATAGCGCACTTAAAAGGATGTGCTTTTTATTTGCATATACATAGTTAGCGCACTTAAAAGGAAGTGTTGTCTATACATTCAATGATAAAGAGCACTCCTTTTTAAAAGCGTCATGTAGGTACTTAGACATAGATAGCACACTTAAAAGGAAGTGCTTTCTATTTGCATATACATAGTTAGCGCACTTAAAAGGAAGTACTTTCTATTTGCATATATATGGATAGCGTTTTTTTAGAAGCGCTATCTATTAATAGAAATCGTTCAAATAGAGAGCACTTTTTAAGTGCTGTCTATCATTAAAATAAGCGCCATCTATTGATATTTTTGACGTAGTGAAAGGATTCTGGAAAAGCTTCGTGAGTGGATATTTCCAAAGGGCAAGAAGGATGTGGTGGTGCCGAGTAACTAAGGAAACAGGCTCTCATCCAAGTGTTGTTGAGGAAGGAATATGTTTGTTTGTTTTTATTTTTTGAATATCGAGGAAATAGTTTATGTATTAATAATTCGATTAAGTCCGAGGCTCTCAAAGTGTAATACATGTTTGAAAATCGAGAAAATTTAAATGACTTTTTCATTATCAGTCAATAAAAAATTGACATTTGGGGTAATTTTATGACTCCAACACAACTTTTATGCAAATACAAACTTAATAGCATCTCTTACCTCTATCTCTCTCTCTCTATAGTCCCATGAATCTTCTGTCTAGGCTATAACACAAATCCAACACTACGACAACCACACAAGCACCTCATCGGAACCACAACCAGTGACCTGCGTGTGCCTCTTCCACCACCCCACCATCACCCTTGCCTACAAACCCTATCTTAATTTCTCTGTCAACAAGGGGATTAGGGCTTACTTTCTCCTTTCTTTTATTTCGGTTGTTAATTAATTATGGGCCTGTTTTGTCTATTTTGTTACTAATCTCTATCTGTTATAGGCCATTATCTTTAATTTGGGCCTAATTGCTCTTATAATTTTAAAATCCAAAACTAAGGGTAACATGGGTATAGTTGTTTGGTGTCCATGGCTGTTGATGAGTGATAAATTATTGTTTTGGGGTTTAATTAGGCTTTCATTTTTTAATCTAGACTTCGAATGTCATGATTAATGAGAAAGATAGAAAAAGTGAAGAAATTTTGTTTGATCTCATGAAAATAAAAGGAATGGTGAAGAAAAGAGAAATATCTAAGTGTATGTTTGTTTCAGTGTTTTTTATCCGCTTCACTATTGATTTTCACGTCAAAATTAATTAAGAAGAAAAAAACGCAAATGCAAGACTTAGCCGCTGATCCACGTCTAATGTTAACTTACACTCAAACGTGCGATGAATCTTTGAAAAAGGAGTGACAATTTTGTGTCTGGTGTAATCTTTATTTTCTCAATGAATAAAAAATAATATTCTACTTTTATAATATATTTTTCAATATTTTATAATTTATTTTTATTTTTTTATCATGTTATATCTCTTCTTTTTTTCCACTGTTTTGATAGTTTTTCTTATTTTTTAATTAAGAAAATTATGCACAAAAAAAAACTTTTAAGGAAAAACGACCACTAGACACATGGCTTTGAATTTACACACTAAAATATGGGGTCGACTAATCTATAAATGATATATTATATTATTGAATCAGCTTGTGACATGACCACGTGTTCTTGAGCTTGGAAGCCTAGAAGGCAAGCATATACTTATTTGACTGCAATATATTTGACTATGTCACTTTATGCTTTCATATGTTTGTGGCTTTAATTAATGGAGTAACTGTTTTTTTAAGTTGACTGCAAAGGATCACGACGGTTGAAATTTGTAAAATTGTGTTTCAAGCTACTATATAAGAAGATTTGAAGTTCAAGAAAGAAATAGACACAACATACAAAAGAGACATGTATAGAAAAATACACTCTATAAATTATACTTGTGTATAATCCTTATTTTTTCTTGTAAAAACTTACTACTCTATATTGGTTGTATAACATCTAAGCGAGACGAACACAATATTTGTGTAACCTTCATAACCATTGTTATAAGGTTCAGTCTGGAGAGACTTGTCTGTAAAAGAATACTTGTTTTGAGTATGGAGAGATTTGATTGTAAAAGAATACTTGATTGGTAAGCCTATAAAGGCTTGTTATGAAAATAATACTTAGATAGTTGTTTAAATTGACAAGTCAAAGAATACTTAAGATTGAATTAGAAGTAGTTTGTTGAAAGAATACTTGTATCTTTGTTGAAAGATAATGGAACTTAATCTAGTTGGATTAAAAATTGGACGTAGTCTTGGTGATTGAGACGAATTAGTATAAAAATAGTCAGTGTTCCATCTGAACTTAAGCAATGCTTTTTTTTCAAATACTATGCATATTATTTTGTTTTCTCACATGTATTTTCCTTAAGAACAATCTACTCAAGACACTCTTTAGACACTAAATTAATGTACACAATTTTTCAGTATAATTTGAATCTTCGCTTTATGGGAGACACTACAAGAAAAATGTTGATTTTCGACGGAAACAAGTAAATTTTCGACGAAACTTTTTTTTCGACGGAAAAAGTGGCATCAGGAAAAAAAATCCGTCGGAAATAATTTAATCTGTCAGAAATTTCTGACAGAAAATTCCGTCGAAAATGTTTGACAAAAAGGAATTTTCCGTCGGAAATTATAATTTTTTTTAATTTTAATAAATTTATTAATGTAACAACCCTCATATTTGGGATCTCAAGGGTTCTATGTCACGACATTTCACTGGTTAGCGTGTTTTATTCTTACTTGCGCAATTTCTGGGAAACTTCCCAAAAGGTCACCCATCCTTGTACTACTCCAGGTCAAACACACTTAACTGTGAAGTTCTGATAAGTAAGCTACCGAAATGTATATGTATGTTTCAATTATATTGTTAATTAGTAAATAATTTATTTCAAAGCTAATTAATTTTTATATATTAATTATTAGTAAAATTTAATAACTTTTAATTTAATAATTAATTGGATCGATGAAATTCAATATACATCATGAGCTATTGAGTGGAATAACTTTACCAAAAGTTATTTTGTAAGTTATCTTAAATCAAACATATAAAATTCAAAAAAATTTATTTATCCTTGTTTTATTTTTTAATTATCAACCATTAATAAAATACTAACTTAAAATCTTATCTAATTATATCATAATATTTTCATATCAAATTTAAAATCAGTTCTTACATTTTCGACAAATATAAATTTGTCTTAAATATTCCATCAATAATATAGTTTTTCCTACAAAATTTTTCTCATCAAAAATATAAATTTTTCGAAAGATTTAATTTTGTTTTATAAGAAACCATTTTCGATTAATATAACATTTTGTATATATGATTTAAGAGTAAAATTTTTTTAATTTAACGGTTGGATTTACCAAATTCACATTTAATATAAAGTTATTGAGCGGTGTAATACTTAGTAAAATTTAACCCCCTCATATATATATATATATATATATATATATATATATATATATATATATGAGGGGGTTAAATTTTACTAAGTATTACACCGCTCAATAACTTTATATTAAATGTGAATTTGGTAAATCGAACCGTTAGATTGAAAGTTCATATCTCTTAGATTATATATACAAAATTTTATATTAATCCAAGATGATTTGATACTTCATTTTTATAAAACAAAATTGATGTAATATATTCATTTCAAAATACACTAAAATATGAACACTTTGATTACCTTCCAGTTGTTGTTCTATTTTAACAAAATTTGATATACATGTATAAAGTGATATGAACTTTCAATTTAACGGTTGGATTTACAAAATTCACATTTAATATAAAGTTATTGAGCGGCGTAATACTTAGTAAAAGTTACACCGGTATAATTATAACCTCCTATATTATATATATATATATATATATATATATATATATGTGTGTGTGTGTGTGTGTGTGTGTGTGTGTGTGTGTGTGTGTGTGTGTGTGTGTGTATGTGTGTGTGTGTAATTTTAAGCTTATTACTTCTAGAAAATAAAAAAAAAATTCTTCTAAAATATAAAACTACTATTTATGTTAAATAAACTAATATATACAATAATTATTTCATAGAAAACTCATGAAACACACAAATATAAAAATATTCACACTTGAACTTGCTTACTATAATTTTAAAGACAATATACTAACATCTCTAAGTAGTTTATAAATATTTAAAAATAAATATTATTTATTTAAAATAATTGTTAAGATCGAAAATATTAATTTTAGAAGGTTTAAATATATTTTAGTCCCTATAAGATGAGTGATTTTGATTTTGGTCTTTGTAAATTTTGTTCTTAATTTATTTTTCATCCTTGTAAGATTTATAAAGATTGTTTCCTACTTGTAAAATGAGTAAAATATTTTTTTTTTGATTTTCATTCCCTAAAATATAAATTCACTAGTTTGATTATTTTAAGGTAGATAAATAATATTTATTTTAAAAAACTAAAAAAAAATTTAGAGGTGTTAAATATCAATACAATAATAGTACGTAATTGTTGCAGGAGACACCTAGGATAATTATTTATCCTTTTTTTTAAATAAAAAGTAGTTAAAAATGATTACATAAAAAATAAGAATTAAAATTAAAAATTCCAATTTTAGAAAATGAAAATAAGAATTCAAAATAAGAATTAAAAATAAAAAAAAAAATAAAAAAAAAAATAATAAAAATAAAAATAAAATTAAAAATTAAAAATAAGAAATTTTCGACAGAATATTCTATCAAAATTTTTTCGTCGAAAACATATCCATCAGAAATTCCATTGAAAATTTGCGTTTTTCTTGTAATGAGACTAGCCTAGACTCATCATATTCTCATTCCTACTTTTTGACTCTTGAATTCTCCCTTCCAATTTAAAGTGCAGAAGCATGTTTTGAAACAGAATTTTATGCTATATGGTTCCTGAACAGAAGGGCTAGGTGAAAGACCAAGTAGTTGGAGAAGGATTATGATCATCTCAAAAAAATAAGAAACTATCCCCATTGCACTCGATTTTGTAAAACGGATATAAAATCGAGAGATGTTGAAAGGAAAATTGTGAGTATATAGATGTTTTAGCTCTCTTCTAATTTTTTTGTCTTAATTAATATCATTTTTGACTTTTGGAATTTGGAGACACGCCTCCATACAACTGTTGAAGTGCAAATATGAGAAGATATGCAGCTTGTGCATTTCAATTTCAATAGGTAGGAAGGCTTCAATTATTTAGATTTATTTTAGTAAGAATATTGATGTTCGTATGCAACAATACAAAAGCTACAGACATACATTATGCAAATCAATATAGTTTCATAGTTCATATTCATATAGCTTCTAAAAAAATTATATATAAATCCAAAATAAATTATTCTTACCAAGCAATAGAATCAAAATGTGACAGACTAAAACAATACTCAAGCAACTCAAAAAAGATTCATACAATAGTGGCTCCATCAAGTACACCACCATATATCTTCGTGTTCCTCTGCAATAGCACATCAACAGCTACAATTAAAGAATAAAATTTACATTACATATTGACCCTACTTTTCCAACATTGACATCGAACCCTTCAAAAACCTTAACAAAGGGATTTCCTAATAAATAAAGAAAAAAAATAGATTTTTCCTACGGCACAACAGCCACACCGACAAACAAAGGGCTTCATTGAGTTTACCTTTCACTAACTTTCGTTGTTCGTCAAAGAGGGCTTGACCTGATCAATGTGCTTCCAACATTGTTGTTCGTCGATGAGGGTTTCGATAGTAGGATGATTGTCGACAACTTGGATAGTGTGATGATCAATGACGGTTTGAGAAGAACAATGTACTTCCTGGTAGTGTGCAATCAGTGATGTACGTGCTTCCTGGGTAGTGCGAGAGTGCTTGGTAGTGTGTGAGAGGAATACTTGATAACTCAATTCTACATCAGTTTTTCACTAAATTGATGTAAAATATTTGATATTTACGTCGTTTGTTTGGAGAATTGATGTAAATATTCTTTCATTTTTTATTTAATTATAAAAATACTACTGCATTTTTTGTTTACATCATTTTTTTGAATAACCGATGTAGATATAACGATGCTGAACATTAACTTTCTAGTAATGTCATTACGAAAGATGTGCAAATATTTTACACACTATTCAACCCTTTTTAGTATTTATTTTTTTTATCCATAAGGTATACAACCAATTCCAAATTTTTAAGGTATTGTGTTAATCTTAGATTTTTTCATACTTCAAAAAAAAATTGTGGATTATAAAGATATATTATTAATGTAGCCTAATCATTTTAAAAACACTTCATTCTAAAAAGTAATAAAAAAAAAAAAGCCTCCTAAAAGTCAATATATCAATTAATTATAAAGTTTTTGTATTTTTTCCCTTGCGCCATAGTAAATAGTACATTTTTTTCAAAAATAATCTCAATCAATAAAAAAAATTAATATGTAACAAAGTTTTATTAATTTTTACGATAATAATCTTAGGATATGTTACTAACAAAAATTATGATTGTACTATCCGTACTGCGAAGCCAGGCTCCGACCTCGGTACCACAGCACGAGCTGACCTCGGGCATGCGCTGCGTGACATCAACTTGGCACTTAAATAGATCATAACCGATCTCAAGAAATCTCAGTCCGGACGAGATCCTCTACCTAATCAGATCACAACTAATCTCGGGCCCGAGGCCCAATGCAACCCTAATTTAAACTAAGGTACGTGCATTACTTATAGGAGGTTCATACTCATACAAACCCTAACTTTAGCATCAGAGTCTCTTTGGTAGGTACCACCCCCATCTTGGAGCACCAGCGTACCAGTGAAGTAGGCTCACCGATCTTACCTAGCGGATCATCTCTAGGCAGATCTACGATAAGAACATTTGGCGCCCACCGTGGGGCCGATCAAGACAGCTCTCATCGGCCTCGCTTATGGTTTGCACCAGAAGCCATAGCAGACGCGCAACAAATGATGCAGATCATCCATCTACCATGGATAACGAAGCAGCATTGAGGAGACTCATCGACCAGGTCGAACAAATGCGGCAACAACACGCCGCCGATCTACAAAACATGCATGCCAAGCACGACACTGACCTAGCGGCAATGCGTACCGCTAATGAAGCCGACCTGGCAGCACTACGCGCCGAAAACGAGCGTATTCGACTCAACTCCCTCGGCGCCACTCTGATCATCCTCCTCATGTGAGCAACCACAACGAGGAAGAGGAGCATTCAGTCTCTCAACCCCGGACGGCAACTAGGGCACCAACTCAATGACCTGCCACGCATCGGTCTCATGCACCGACGCACAAGTCGGCCCATGAAGTCAGCAAGGCCCCTACTCATGACGCAAGGGATCAGGAAACCTTCCGCCGCCACCCTTTTGTGGATGGCATCATGGAGACACCACTCCCTCATGGGTGGAAACCTCTCCACCTCGATTGCTATGATGACACAATGGACCCAGATGAGCACATCGACTTGTATACGACACAAGTAAACCTCTACACTAACAATGACGCTATTTTGTGTAGGGTCTTTCCGACCTCACTCAATGGGGCTGCGCTCAATTGGTACACCCAACTGGCTGCCGAGTCCATTGACAGCTTTGGCACCCTAGTCAAAAGGTTCACAGCACAATACGCGACGAGCCGACCTCACCATATCACTTCTACTGCCCTGGCCAGTCTCAGACAGAACGACAATGAGCCACTTCGGGCGTTCATGGAGTGATTTGCCGCTACCTCGATTAAGATCAGAAATCTGAACCCCAAGGTCGCCCTGCATGCCATGCTCATGGCACTCAAGCCCGGACCATTCGTCGACAACCTATGTCGTGAGTCTCCTTGCGACATGGACGAGCTCCGCGCTCGTGCTGCGGGCTACATCCAGATGGAGGAGCATTCCGCTTTCCGTGACCAGGTTCGCAGAAAGTCATAAGTAAAACCTTACAGTGGCCACAAAGACAGGATGAAGGTCACCAATGATAGCCAATTCAAGAAGTCGGCTAAGGCAAACAGAGGGGGGAGATACGACTTCTACATTCCCCTGAGCACGCCCCGAGTGCATATCCTGGAGGAGGCCAGTAACAGCAACCTGCTCACCCTACCACCGCCAGGTCACACCCCCAACAGTGCCGATAAATCCAAGCGTTGTCGGTACCACAGGAATCACGGTCACACCACTGAGGAGTGTCGCATACTCTGAGACTGTATTGAAGAACTCATTCAAGCGGGCCACCGCAGCCAATATGTCTAGCGACAGTAGGGTCACCGAGGAGGCTATGGTGGATGAGGACGAGGCAGAGGTCGTGGTTTGGGAGCTCACACGGACCAACCCTCTGGCCCTCAACAAAACGCAGCAGAACAGTGCAAGCAGAGATAAGCCAGGAAGTAGGGTCAACTCCCCTACGAGGAGTAATCAATACAATCGTAGGAGGTTTCGCAGGGAGAGGCGCCAGCAGCTCAGCCTGGAAGAGATACCTGCGCAACATCACCAGCGTCCACTCCGCTACCTTGGCGTTGCACCAGAGCTCATCACCGATCTCCATCACCAACAAGGACTAAGTTTACGTCAGCCCTAACAAAGATGACCCCATGGTCATCGTCGTAGAAGTAGCCAACTGGGAGGTTTAGAAGACACATAGACCAAGGGAGTTCGGCCGACGTCCTGTATTGGCCAACGTTCCTCAGTTTTGAAGACACATAGAGCGAGTGCACACTTGGGGATACGTGGACCTACTGACCACCTTCGGAACCTCCCCGGATACAAGGAGAATCATGGTTCGATACCTCCTTGTGGAGGCCAACACCTCCTATAACATCATCATTGGGAGGCCGACGTCGAATCAGCTCGGAGTAGTGGTGTCTACTCCACACCTCACCATGGAGTTCCCAGGAAGTGACGGTAAAGTCATCTCTGTCAAAGCAAATCAGAAGACGGCTTGGTAGTGCTACACCGAGAGTCTGAAGATCTCCTCATCCAGCAAGCAAAGCAAGAAGGATCCCCCCATCGTGGCTCACGTCACCCCACGTGAAGGCCACTAACCTCGGCCCGAGGACCAATTCCCGTAATGAAAGACAGAGCCCTGCCAGCAAGCCCGGAGACAAAGCCCAAGAAGCCTGCACTCTCCGACTACAAAAACATGGCAAAAAAACCAATACCGTGAACTCAAAACGCTGCGCATCTCAAGTTCTATTTCAGATAATTTTGTAAGAATGAGTGGTGCACTCTTTTCCCGCCCCAGCCTTTTATCCCAAAATTAGATGGGTTTTAGCTGAGAGGGTTTTTAACGAGGCACATTTGCACAATCAATAAAATAACCCATTCTATTCCACTCACATTTTCTTAATCCCGCATCATTCTACGTTCTATCCTAAACAAGGTCGAGTACGAACCTTCACGAAAGTTACTTAATGAAATACCGAGGTCGAGTATGAACCTCGACATGATCAACTCAAGGTCGAGTACGAACCTTCACGAAAGTTACTTAATGAAATACCGAGGTCGAGTACGAACCTCGGCATGATCAACTCAAGGTCAAATGCGAACCTTCACGAAAGTTACTTAATGAAATACCGAGGTCGAGTATGAACCTCGGCATGATCAACTCAAGGTCGAATACGAACCTTCACGAAAGTTACTTAATGAAATACCGAGGTCGAGTGCAAACCTCGGCATGATCAACTCAAGGTCGAGAACCGTCACGAAAGTCACTTAATAAAATATCGAGGTCGAGTGCGAACCCCAGCATGGTCAACTCACAAACAAATACCACAAAGTATAGAAATACACAACAGACATTGAACGTGTGTCTCAAAACACGCAAACATCTACATCAGGCCAAGTTTGAACCCCACAAAAGCGCGAAACACACAAGTCCAAAAGCTGAGAAAACCATCAAAATATTGAAAAAACAATATATATACAACAATTTCACGAGTTCAATACATGAATTCAAGAAAAAGAAAAGAAAAAAAGAAAGAGTTAAAATAGGCTATTACAAAAATGACCTACGCAGAGGCATTCTCGCTATAACTGTCCTCGACGCCATCTTCCTTTACAAGCTTCCCGAAGCGGACGACTTTCTCCACATGCATGGCGGCAAAATCAAACCCTGGTGCGAGGAGCCTGGCCTGGCGGGCTGCCTTGAGGAAACCCCTTTATGCTCAACAACAAGAGATCGTTCGGTTTCCTCAAGCTTGTTCTTCAAAGCCGCCCTCTTCGCCTCTAGTTTCACGAGGTCCACTCTCAAAGAGGCAACTTCCTCCTCTTTTCCACCGAGAAGAACCTCTTCGCAGAGACGCTTCTCAGTCGCTGCCACCAACTCACTTTTGAAAGTCGCCACCTCGTCCTCCAAAGAGTGCACATGACCCCAGAAGACGTCACCTCGTCTTCCAGATAGCGCACCCGACCTCGGCAAGAGGCAACAAGCTCTTGCAGCTCACTCACCCGGGAAGCATAATTCTCGTTGGAACGCAAGGCAATCTCCAACGATTTTTGAACCCTAGCGAGATCTCCCTTCGTCACCCGAAGCTCGGCCCCCTGTATTTTTGCCTCGCCAAGAGCGGCAGTCAGAACCTTGTTCTCCCCCTTCAGGACCTTGTTCTCCTCCCTCAAGGGTCGAACTCGACCCCTCAGCCTATCCAGATCCTCCTGCTGTTTGGACCACTTATGTTTCCAGTGGTCCACAATCGCCATGGTCCTCTACAAGAAGACCTGGGCGGCGTCAAAGCTCTCCACAAGCCCGGCGTCGATTATCAACCCCTGGTCGCCTGAGCTCAGCGAACCCTGGGGGAAGAACTTCTTCGCAGTCACCCTCGCGCTCCACAGCGAATTCATGTCCGTCGAGGCACTCACATGGTTCAACCTCACGTCGAAGCGGTCCTTCCCAAAATGGTGAGCAATGTATCAGCTTCGGGAAGCCCCTGGGACGGACCAGATGAAGGCGCAGACATGATAGGCGATTCTGCCAAAATCTCAGAGCTCGGCTCTCCGCCACAAGCTTCAGCAGCAGTAGAAATAGGCACCCCCTGCTCGGCAATAGGAGGGTCCTCGTCAGGAACCTCCGACCTCGGGGGCACTGGGACCTCATTAACGTCCCCTGCATGCAAAATATGGCCCCACGTCAAAAGACAAAAGAACAACACACAAGGTAAAAAGAAAATTGAAAATAGCAATACTCACCACGGCGGCCCGGGCGACTTGCTCAACAACCTGGGGCCCCACCGCGGCAGCTATCCCTACCTGCAAAGAGCGACATCGCCTCAATAAACCAGACAAAATCAACACAGAGGAAAAGCTAAAGAAAACAAAAGACTTACCTCGGTGGAAGGAGCAACCTGCTTAACAGTCCCCGCAATAGCCATTTGAGGAGCCCCCTCAGGCGGAGGGCTCCCAGTGAGGTCGACTGCATCGGCATCAGCAGCCTTAGAAGTCACCTCCTCCATGTCACGAGGGGTAGAGGGCCCCTCGACCTCTTTCTCGCCCCTCTTTCTCTTTTGGTTGACCTTCAAGGGGGAAATTCCCTCTTCATGGGGCTTAGGAACCTCGAGCTCAGCAATGTTATAACGATGCTTCAACTCGCTCCACTTACTCCTGCCCATTATGCCTACAAGCACAAAAAACGAAGTACATCAAAAAAAAGAGTTTTCACAAATCCTTACGATCTTAAGAGGACGAAATACTCACTGTCCAGGCCCCTCTCCTTGTAAGTCGAATTCGCAAGCGACAGGACAAGCTTGCAATCCAGCGGGCAAGGAAGCGCAATAAGGTTATCAATGGCGGCCATGTCCGAAGCTGTCAATTTCAATTGAACCACCTCGTGAAACCTAGACGATTTGGGGCACTAATAGAAAGGAACTTCGGCAACCCACTAGAGTAGAACGCCCCATCCTCCAAGGGGTCGACGTCAACAAGGGCAACTCGGAAGAACTCTTGTTTATAGTTTTTGTATGACTGGGAGTAAAGAGTGAATAAACCCTCATCCCTACTCCCACTCAGAGAAAGATTGCCATAAGGCGGAACATCTATCTTCAGTTGGTAGAAATGAAGGAAGACAAGGAAGAGACACCTCTATTCCTAAGGTCAAACACAGGACTTGAAAAGCCCTCAAAAAACCCCAACTGTTTGGGTACAACTGGCAAGGAGCCGAGTTGACAAAATTCAAAAAATCACACTCGAATTGTGTGAAGGGAAGACAGACACCTAAATTCCTGAAAAAGCATTGGTAAACATAGAAGTGGGGAGAGTCAGTAGATTTCCCCATGTACACGCCCTCATCGGCCCAACAAGGTTCGAGCCGGATCATCTGGGAAATAGAAGGGTCGCAAATTTTATGCGTTCTCCGAACCGCATTGACCTCGAGGAAAGACCTAAACACACTTTGGGTCCCCCCATCTCGCACCTGACCCAGTCGTAGCCAGGAATGCCCGAAACAAGGTCCTTGGGCAGATCCTTCTTTTTAGCAACGGCCGCCCCAACAACCGCCGCCTTGCCGCGCACCTTACCCTTGGCAGGCGCGGAGGATCCAGCACCACTCCTTCCAGCCATAGAGAAAACAAGAAAGACTCCACTACAAGAAAAATGTAAATTTCTAACAGAAAATTTTCGACAGATATGGATCCATCGAAAATTTTTGACGGATTTATATTTCCGTAAGAAATTTCTGACGAAATTTTCCGTCAAAAATTTCTGACAGAAATATAAATCCGTCAGAAATTTCCTATAGAAAATTTTTGACGGATTTATTTTTCCGTCAGAAATTTCTGATAGAATTTTTCGTAAAAAATTTCTAACAAAATTTTCCGTCGGAAATCTTATTTTTAATTCTTATTTTTAATTTTTTTTAATTTATTATTTTTAATTTCTTATATATATATGTAGTGTTAAAAATTTTATATATCTTTTAAAGATATAAATATATATTATAATTATTTATTACAAGTTTTTTATATCTACAATTAGTATTAAAGATGAAAATAAATTAAGTCACACTATATTTTATTATAATTTACTTGGTTTGAACCTAACTTTCTTTAAAAATATATATTTTAAGTATGACTTATTTATCTATCATAGACAATTTTTAAATGTTTGGGTAGAACTACAATCATAAAGACTTATTTTATATATAATAATTTAACACTATTAAAAATATAAAAATAAATATGTTAAATTTATAAAAATAAAGTTTAATTTATTTATGATATAAATATGTTTTTAATATCTAATATATATTTTTAGATGATAATTTATTTTAAAATATATCTTATAATAACAAATCTAAATGGAACATAAATCTTATAATTTTTCTTATTTTGATTTTTTTAATCAATGTATACAATTTTACTATTTTGATTTTTTCAATCAACGTATACAATAAATAAAAGACACAAAAGATAAACATGCATGCTACAAATTTTATTTTATCAAAAAATTATTTTTTTTAATATATTACATTATATATGTGAATATTAAGACATATATATATATATACATATATATATTATAATTAAACTTTTTTAAAAAATTAATTCATTATTAAGAATTTTTTTTATCACATGAGAATTAATTTCCTTCAAAAATTTGACAAATATCAAATAAATAAATATTTTTTCTGAATCTATATATTTTTTTATTAGAATATCATTTTTATTTTTAAAATATATTATTTTTTTAGATAAAAAATTATGTATATGTCAAATAGTAATAAGGGCAAGTGTCTCATTATTCCAAACGTGCATCTGTCCCTGTATATATATGTATGTATGTATGTATATATGTATATATATATATATATATATATATATATAATATAATATAGGGGTTTATAATTATACCAGTGTAACTTTTACTAAGTATTATGTCACTCTATAACTTTATATTAAATGTGAATTTTGTAAATCCAATCATTAAATTGAAAGTTCATATCACTTTATACGTGTATATCAAATTTTGTTAAAATTGAACAACAACTGGAAGATAATCCAAGTGTTCATATTTTAGTGTATTTTGAAATGAATATATTACATCAATTTTGTTTTATAAAAATGAAGTATCAAATCATCTTGAATTAATATAAAGTTATTGAGCGGTGTAATACTTTGTAAAAGTCACATTTAATATATATACACACACACACACACATATATATATATATATGAGGGGGGTTATAATTACAATGGTATAAATTTTACTTAGTGTTACATCGCTCAATAACTTTATATTAAATGTGAATTTTGTAAATTCAACCGTTAAATTAAAAATCTTTTACTCTTAAATCATATATACAAAATGTTATATTAATCGAAGATGATTTCTTATAAAATAAAATTAAATCTGTCGAAAAATTTATATTTTTGATGAGAAAATTTTTGTAGGAAAAGCTATATTATTGATAGAATATTTCAGACAAATTTATATTTGTCAAAAATGTAAAAACTGGTTTTAAATTTGATATGAAAATATTATGATATAATTAGATAAGATTTTAAGTTAGTATTTTATTAATGGTTGATAATTAAAAAATAAAACATGGATAAATACATTTTTTGAATTTTAAATGTTTGATTTAAGATAATTTACAAAATAACTCTTGATAAAGTTATTCCGCTCAATAACTCATGGTGTGTATTGAATTTCATCGATCCAATTAATTGTTAAATTAAAAGTTATTAAATTTTATTAATAATTAATATAAAAAAATTAATTAATTTTGGAATAAATTATTTGCTAATTAAGAATATAATTGAAACATTAATTATTTTAAATTATTTAACTAAAATCTTATTGACAATTTACTATATGATCTTAATATTTTTGTATAACTAATATCTTATTTTAAATTTGATATGAAAATATTATATATAATTAGATAAGATTTTCAGTTAGTATTTTATTAATAGTTAATAATTAGAAGAAAAAAAATATGGATAAATACATTTTTTGAGTTTTATATGTTTGATTTAAGGTAAATAAATATATTAAATTAATTAATAATTTATTTAAAATATTAAAATTTAATTTATAAGTATGTAATAAATAAATATTTATAATTTTATAAATTATATTATCATTATAAATTATAAAATTAAATAATTTAAATTATAATTTTAAATAAAAAAAGTAGATGTTGATTATAAAAGTAAGTACATATAAATAAAGAATAATTAAATATATTATTATTATTATTATTATTATTATTCGTAATATAAAATTATTATATATTATTATTATAGTATAAATATGAGAATGTATATTTGAGGATGACTTAAATGAATTAATTTGTACAAGTACTGACAACATACATAGACATTTTGGTAGCTTACTCATCAGAACTTCACAATTAAGTGTGCTTGACCTGGAGTAGTACTGGGATGGGTGATCTTCTGGGAAGTTTCCCAGAAATTGCACAAGTAAGGATAAAACACGCTAAACAGTAAAATATTGTGAAATAGAACCCATGAGAGGCCAAATATGAGAGTTGTTACATTAATAAATTTATTAAAATTAAAAAAAATTATAATTTCCGACGGATTTTTCCGTCAAAAATTTTGACAGCAATTTTTGACGTATTTGTCCGTCGAAAATTTCTAACGGATATTTTCGACGAATTTTTCCGTCAAAAATTTCTAACGGAATTTTCCAACAGAATTTTTCATCGAAAATTTCCATCGAAAAAATTATTTTTGACGGATTTTTTTTTCCGCCGCCACTTTTTCCGACGGAATGAAATCCATCGGAAAAAGAAAAATCCGTCGAAAATTTACATATTTCCGTCAGAAATCAGCATTTTTCTTATAATGCTCGAAGGAGAAAAGGTGGAGAAGAATGAGAGAACAGAGGAAATTGAAGTACCTAGTACCCCTTTCGATAAAAGAAAGAGCGATAAGGAGGGAGCAAAACCCAGTTGCCGGGAACGGCGACGGAAGCAGAAAGGCGAAGATGAAAAACGATCAGAAGCAAGAAAAAAGGCGTGGCGAGAAGGTGAAAGAGCGCAAATGAGTAAAGTGAAAGGGGAAGAGGCGCGAATGAGAGAAAAAGGGTTTTTCCAAAATCCAAACGACCACAACACGTGTCAGCCGGGGGGGCACGAATGGCAAAACATTTAATGACCCATTATGACGAGCACCAGTCATAATTGCATAACCGTCACCCTCTCTCACACGCCGCCTATACGCTTTCAAGAAGTGACAGTTACGACACATGGCACCTTGACAGGCCAGCGCACGCGAAAGGTCACTTCCCCCTAGCGAGCTCGGTCTTAACTCCTCGACCTACGGTCTTCGGAGCTCAGGAGGCTAGTGTACTATCTATACTGCGAAGCCAGGCTCCGACCTCGGTACCACAACACGAGCTGACCTCGGGCAGGCGCTGCATGACATCAGCTTGGCACTTAAATAGATCATAACCGATCTCAGGAAATCTCGGTCCAGACAAGATCCTCTACCTAATCAGATCACAACTAATCTCGGGCCCGAGGCCTAACGCAACCCTAATTTACAATAAGGTACGTGCATTAATTATAGGAGATTCATACTCATACAAACCCTAACTTTAGTATTGGAGTCTCTTTGGCAAGTACCACCCCCATCTTGGAGCACCAGCGTACCAGTAAAGGAGGTTCACCGATTTTACCTGGCGGATCATCTCTATGGCAGATCTCCGGTAAAAACAATGATAATTAATAATACAAAAACTCTTTACACTGTGATTCTTACATTAAAAATTAAACTCTAAAATAAAATAATTATTTCTTTTAGAGGAAGAAAAATTGAAAACAAAGACACGAGATAAAACAACAACTCTTTCTTTTTGGGATTTAAGCATTTCTCTTTCTTTTCGCCATTCTCTTTTTGTTTTTTCTCTTTTCACCATTATATACTTTGAGGACAACAACATCATATATCAATTGTCCGTTATCAGTCAATTTCTAATTACTGTACTATAGGTTGTAGATTTAAACTCTTTAACGAGTATTTTAATATGTGTGATCCATATGCATTTTTGTTATATATAATATAATTAAAATTTATAATAAATTATGTATATAAATAAATATTATATATAGATATTATTTAAAATTAGTATATATAAACATTTTTAAACATAAATTATATTTTAGATTATGATAAATAATTTGTACTATAAAAAAATATTTTTAGTTATTGATAATTTATTATAAAAATTAATATTTAATTTATAAATAATTATGATAAATAAAAATTGAATTAGATAAAAAATTAAAAAAATTTATACAAACATTTTTGATAAAAAAAAATCAAAAAAATATTCTCATATAATATAGAAATTTATATTTAATATATAGAGTTGATGTCACATTTATTAAAAACAAATATTTTAAATGATAAACATTTTTAAGCATATATATATATATATATATATATATATATAAAGAGCTTTTTGATCATTTCAATAAATAAAAAATATCTAACTATAATCAAGAAATTAAAATTAATGATTCAGACTTCATATTTAATAATATAAATTTCATATCTTTGGCATAAAAGGAATTAAAAAGCATGTAGATCAATAATGCCCTTTGAATTTAGAATCTTTCAATAGGAAAGTGTTACGTCATCGATTTCAGTTCTTGATTAGGAGAATTAATTACTAAGCACCAATTATTTATACTCTCAGTCAATCATTATATAATTAATTTTTTTATTCTATAACAAAAAATTAATAATATTTGATTACATATATTATATAAAATTAGTTACAAGTCATATGATTCATAATTACCTAATAATTTATTTTTGTTTAAACAATTACAAAAGAGACCATGTTGTACGATTAATGGCCAGATCGGTCTACAAAAAGAAGAGAAAAAAATTAATTATGATATTCAATTTTATCCTATTTTTTAATAATTCTTAAATTAATTAAATTATATAAATATTTTTAAAAGTATTATAAGTTTGTTAATTTAATCTATATACATTGATATATTTTGTTAATGTTAAAATTCTAATTTAAAGGATTTTTCAATACCATAAACTATATATAACATGATTTATAATTTTTTATTTTTATAAAAATTACAATGATGGTAACAAGGTTTAAACTTAAAAATATGTGCGTATTATCTAAATTCTCTGGTACTAGATATGATTTATAATTCTTTAGATGTTGCTTACATAATTTCATTAATTTAAAGACTACTTAAGAGAGAGGACAATACTTGAATGGCCAAGTTGATAGTTTATTCTTAGAAAAAATGAGACAATAAATAAAATATAAGATAATTTATGAGCATACAAAAGTTTATGATAATGTATTGAGATCGCACTTCAAGTTGCGCTTTAAAGGTTTTTAGAACGTCAAAATAAGTTTGACACTTTTAAATAAGAGTGTTTACCAATCGATTTGAATTGAGTTTAAATAAGCACGTTACTTAACCTAATCAAAATTATACGAATTTTAGTTAGATTAAATTGGATTTATATAATTTTTACTGAAGCTAAATCAACTTAATCATAAATGGATTGAATTTATTGGGTTTGATTGGATCTAAATATTAAAAAAATTTAATTGATTAAAATTAAATCTTATCTTTTTAAAAATAAATTAAGTTTTATATGTACAAAATCTATTTTACATCAATATAAGATATTGTCATCAAATACATTAATTGAGCAATATAAATAATCTAAGAAATACTACTTTTTAATTTAAAATAAATATTATCCCTGTCGTTAAATATAAGACTATCTCAATTAAATTGCATTATTTAAGAATATTATATTTGTCAATAATTTAAACTACTTTTCAAAATTGACTTTCTCTCTTCTTACTTAATCATTTATCATCTAATTAATCAATATTTGGAAGAGAGATATTTATGTGTTTATTTATTTTCTACATTCCTAATAAGAGAGAGTTTTTATCTAATCAATTTTAAATGTTTATTATCTTTTTATCTAAAAGAATTGTTAATTAAATAAAAATATTTTTCGAATATATAATTAATGTAAATAATAATTAAAAGTCTTGTAAAAAGAGAAAAAAATATTATATATAAGGATGAATGTAATATATAATAAATTTAATATATTGTGTGTGGAAGTCAGATTGAAGTGGGTTAGATTGTTATTGAAGCTGCACATAAAATAATAGATTAAAAATATTTTAAAAGTTTTTTATAAATAAAATAACAAGCACCACCAAGGGACAGGGAAATGGGTCCACAAGTGTTGAAAATTGGCAATGCGCATGGCAAGCGTAGTGAGTAATGACACAAAGTTTCATGAGCACGTGCAAATGACGATCCAGAGGCTCAACAGTCAACAGTCATATTTCTTTACAATTATTTAAGATAAGTACTGTACTTATAAAGCCACATTAGAATGATAAGTAGTTGCGCTGTGAGGTGGATTCAGTTATAACTGTCAAAACGGCTACCTAAATTTTCTATAATATTATAAATATATATATAATTATTATTCTAGCTAAGTATTATATTTTTAATAAAAGTGATATAAAAAATTTTATTACCTCACTTAACAAATTTTCTAGATCTATCACTTGCTGTCAAGGCACATATATGCTGGTTATATATAAAATTTTTAATATTATAAATATATAAATAATTATTACTCTAGCTATCTAAATTTTATATATGTCGGCAGTGTTCTTCTACTATTGTACGGGAAAGGATGAGTGTATGTCCCCCCACCCGCACGGGATTTCTTTTCAACAATATTATGACACAAAAAGTTTCCCTCCATTCGCATATAAATTTACACTCATACACCTAGTTTAGACATACAAGTGAGAAGCAAGAAAGGAAGAGGGTGTACGTGAGGGGATAGGATACAACAACAGCAACAACACTCTTGTGACTAAGAGCAAGGGAATGGAGGAGCGTGGCACAACTCCAAGGGCAAGGCCTTATATTCTTGATCTCGACCAACCTGCTCTGCCTGATCTCAACTACCCTCCTCCTTCTCAAGCCACTGCAGTTTCTATTGAAGGCAGCACTGATACTACTGCTGCATCTAGGCCTAAGACATTGCAAGATACTGAAACTCATCACGAAAGTTCCAATTGGTCCAAAATGAAGAAGGTCCTTAATTTCACACCGCAACAGCCGTAATCCGCATCGCAATACTCGCAATACTCGCAATACCCGCAACCGCAGTAACTGTAACTGCGATCACAACCGCGACCGCAACCACAATTTAAAACCATGGAAACGACTATTACTAAGAACGTGTGGAAGAGAGAAAGAAATGATTATTGAAAAGAAAGGTTAGTAATACATATGCATATTGTTGATTTACTGAGCAGGGGCACCCTTGAAGATGGTGGAGAAGCGTGACCATAACCTATTAAGGACCTTCTTCATTTTGGACCAATTGGAACTTTCGTGATGAGTTTCAGTATCTTGCAATGTCTTAGGCCTAGATGCAGCAGTAGTATCAGTGCTGCCTTCAATAGAAACTGCAGTGGCTTGAGAAGGAGGAGGGTAGTTGAGATCAGGCAGAGCAGGTTGGTCGAGATCAAGAATATAAGGCCTTGCCCTTGGAGTTGTGCCACGCTCCTCCATTCCCTTGCTCTTAGTCACAAGAGTGTTGTTGCTGTTGTTGTATCCTATCCCCTCACGTACACCCTCTTCCTTTCTTGCTTCTCACTTGTATGTCTAAACTAGGTGTATGAGTGTAAATTTATATGCGAATGGAGGGAAACTTTTTGTGTCATAATATTGTTGAAAAGAAATCCCGTGCGGGTGGGGGGACATACACTCATCCTTTCCCGTACAATAGTAGAAGAACACTGCCGACATATATAAAATTTAGATAGCTAGAGGAATAATTATTTATATATTTATAATATTAAAAATTTTATATATAACCAGCATATACGTGCCTTGACAGCAAGTGATAGATCTAGAAAATTTGTTAAGTGAGGTAATAAAATTTTTTATATCACTTTTATTAAAAATATAATACTTTTTTGGAAAATATATTTTTATAGTAAAAAATTTAAAATATTATTTTTATAAATTATAATTATCTTATAAATAGAGAAACAAATTTTCCTTTTTTTCTTTCTTTCTAAGATTATATTTAAGTGTAATTTTATAATTTTTTTGTAACTTTTTCTTTTTTTTATAAAGATAGAAAAGATTAAGGATTAACTTATTTAAGATTAGATAAATAAAATGGTAAAAAATAATAGGATAAAAATAATAAAATTATTAATTTGTTTTTTTAGTATCTTTTAAATTTCTACACCCATTTAAAATAAAAAATATTTAAATGTGTGGCAATTACTCTGATGTTTAAGTTAAAAAAAATAGTATGACAATTTCTTTTATTCCTCTTGATAAGGATCCTTTCTTACCAACACACAATATATACATATACATGATCAAAGAGTTAAAAAATAAAATAAAAATAAAAAATTACATTAGTAAATTAAATAATGACATCTTTAATAAATAAAGAAGTAATAAATTTTTTAGTGAAAAAATATTGTATATTATAGTAATAAAAAAATGAGGAGGGATCTACTTATTTCAAAAGTAAATTTTGATAGATTTACTTTACTTAATAATTTATGTTCTACGTCAAGTATTCAACCGTTCAATTAAAATTCTTTAATGTATATATCAAATTTATAAAATTTAAAAAAAATATAGAAATTATTTGATACTCTATTTCATTCATTTAAATTGATGGATAATAAAAAATATTTTTTTATATGTTATTTTTGAATCTATCTAACGAAGTATCATATGATTTTTAATTTTTTTTTAAATTTGTAAACTTGATCTATACGTTAAATTTTTTTTAATTTAATAGTTGAATTTTTAAAAATTTGATGTAGAACATTAATTATTGAGTAAAATACATTAAAAAATTTTAATTTAACAATTAAATTTTTAAAAATTTAATGTAAAGTATTAGTTATTAAATAAGATAAGTCTATCAAAACTTACTCTTAGAGTAAGTGAATTTTATTTTACAAAAAATTAAGATACTTTTGTCATTAAATAAAAACAATTAAATAATAAAATAAAATATAAACAAAATATTAATATATTTTATTCAAGATCCACATTGAGTATTTACACGTTCACACTTCAATTTGCTGTCTTCAATGGCGGCCCTAGTACTCACTGCAGGCGATTCATTTATGCTTAAAAGCATTATTAAGTACTAATTACTAAAATATAATATATTTAATTTTGGAATATGTAAAATGTTTTTAAAAAATGGGTGAATTTATCAAATGTTATCTGTTGCCTACTTACATTAATAAATGGCGTCCAATTTCAGACATGGATCCAAATAAAGTACTATATATAACCTTTTCCGTCCACAATTGATTGATTGATGTCATCTTAAACCAGAAAGACTATTTTGATGATAGAGACAAAGAAAATTTTATTGAAAATAAGATTGCAAGCACACGTACTTGAGCACTAGAAGTGCTGATGAATAACCAAAGCAGAGTACAGGTAGTATTGTTGTAACCCAATTAGCGTACAAACTAATAGAAAATAGACCACCACCCAATAGTATATACTATTTGTAACTTCTATCTTTCACCAGTATGTGATTTAACCTTCATTAAATGAAAGAATCAAAGAAAGAGGACATTCTATATATTAGAGTCAATAATTTTCAGTGAGGGGATAAGATACAACAACAGCAAATAATGTTTACTAAATAAAAGAATTAAAATTGTAGCAAAATTTCTTATAATATTTATTATAATTTTAATAATTATAGAAATTTTTTTCTACGGTAAAAATTTATAAAAAATATTATAAGAATTTTATTTTATTTCTTATAAATTTTCTTACAAAAATAAATTTGCAAGTAATGTTTATTAAATGGAAGAAAAATTTTACAGGTAACTTTTCCTGCTAATTTTTCTGTAGATTTTAATCTGCAAGAAAAATATAAAAAAATTTAAATTTATAAATTTAATATTTTAAAAAAAACTTCAAGTCACACATCGATTAAAAATAAAATAATTAAAGAGTATATAAGTTGGGACAACATTTAATCTGCAACAAAATTGATGTGCAATCCATAAGCATTATACTCATATTTCTTCTTCTTCTTGTTTTGGGTGAAGTTCATATTTTTGATTTTTTTTTCTTTTGAAGAATGACTTATACTCTCATAATATTAACTAACATAACTAACATAGGCTGAGAGCATTTTTCTGTTGAAACAAAAAAAAAAGTGAGAGGGAGAGAGAAGGCTCACTGAAAATTATTGACTCTAATATATAGAATATGTCCTCCTTCTTTGATTCTTTCATTTAATGAAGGTTAAATCACATACTGGTGAAAGGTAGAAATTATTTACTTTGACTACTTTAGATTGAATCATTTTATTTTTATTCAATTCCTTTTGTTAAGTCGGCCAACTTCAACGCTAGAAGGCTAAATTAAAATATATGAATGTAATAAAGAAAAAAAAATATTTATATGAAACTTAAAATCATAAAGTAATTTAGTGCGATAAAAAAGGGAATGAAAGAACTAGAACAATTATTTTTGATTCATTGAGAAAAGAAAGAAGATATTAGATACAAACTTCTCAACTTATTTCAACTATTCCATTTTCACTCCCTTGTTATTTTTCACTCATTTCATTTCAATCAAATAAGAGCTTAAAGATTTATATACTTGTCTTTCTTTTTCTATCTTTTGCCAAAATAATATATCTTTTGTTTTAAAAAAATATATTTTCTAGGTTTGACTACTAGCGAAAAAGAAAAAGAGTGCGTGGAGAAAAGAAGCCCCTCCATGAATGGTGGAGATTTGAAGTGTTGATGGCATCTCCACTTCTGGGGATATGTGAAGGCAGAATGTAGTGATAAGTGATGTCCGCACTGAGGAACGTCTTTGACTGAATCTAAAGCTGTTAAAATGGGTTTGGCCCGGCGAGTCAACCTGGTTCACCACGGGTTTGAGCCGGATTGGGTTAAAAAAAATTTAAAAATTTTAATATGAGTCAAATTTGAACCCGGCTCACCACCAACCCAGCTCATCCGGGTTAAACCCGTGGTGAGCTGGGTTGGTGCACCAACCCGTGATTAAATTTTTTTATTGAAAAAATACAATAATTATTAGGTTATGGTGCAGTCCAACATGAGACAATAATAATTTAATGTTAGATTGTGATTTGTAATTTTTGTGATTTTGGATTGTATTTGAAGTTTAAGATAATTTTGGATTATATTTATCTATTTGAGATTATTTAGATTTGATTTGATTGTATTTAAAATTATCATTTAATGTTTGGGATGAATAATTCATTTAAGGATGTCTTAATTAAGAATCTCATATTTTTAAAATAAGTTTAAATTTTTGGGCTTTAGTTGTATATTAAGAAAAAAAATGAAAAGAATTATTTTTTTTAAAGGTTAGCTAACCTGTTTAACCTACCAACCCGTGGTGAACCGGGTCGGGCTCGATTTTTTTGAGCTCACTAATAAATGATATGAGTTGGATTAGCCCATCAAATGACCAACCTGTGATATGCCGGGCCGAGCCGGGCCAGGTAACCCGTTTTAACAGTTCTAACTGAATCCACCTCATAGCGCAACTACTTATCATTCTAATGTGGCTTTATAAGTACAGTACTTATCTTAAATAATTGTAAAGAAATATGACTGTTGACTGTTGAGCCTCTGGATCGTTATCTGCACGTGCTCATGAAACTTTTTGTGTCATTACTCACTACGCTTGCCATGCGCATTGCCAATTTTCAACACTTGTGGACCCATTTCCCTGTCCCTTGGTGGTGCTTGTTATTTTATTTATAAAAAACTTTTAAAATATTTTTAATCTATTATTTTATGTGCAGCTTCAATAACAATCTAACCCACTTCAATCTGACTTCCACACACAATATATTAAATTTATTATATATTACATTCATCCTTATATATAATATTTTTTTCTCTTTTTACAAGACTTCTAATTATTATTTACATTAATTATATATTCTAAAAATATTTTTATTTAATTAACAATTCTTTTAGATAAAAGATAATAAACATTTAAAATTGATTAGATAAAAACTCTCTCTTATTAGGAATGTAGAAAATAAATAAACACATAAATATCTCTCTTCCAAACATTGATTAATTAAATGATAAATGATTAAGTAAGAAGAGAGAAGGTCAATTTTGAAAAATAGTTTAAATTATTGACAAATATAATATTCTTAACTAATTTTCTTAAATGATGCAATTTAGTTGAGATAGTTTTATATTTAACTACAGGGATAATATTTATTTTAAATTAAAAAGTAGTATTTCTTAGATTATTTATATTGCTCAATTAATGTATTTGATGACAATATCTTATATTGATGTGAAATAGATTTTGTACATATAAAACTTAATTTATTTTTAAAAAGATAAGATTTAATTTTAATCAATTAAATTTTTTTAATATTTAGATCCAATCAAACCCAATAAATTCAATCCATTTATGATTAAGTTGATTTAACTTAAGTAAAAATTATATAAATCCAATTTAATCTAACTAAAATTTGTATAATTTTGATTAGGTTAAGTAACGTGCTTATTTAAACTCAACTCAAATCGATCGGTAAACACTCTTATTTAAAAGTGTCAAACTTATTTTGACGTTCTAAAAGTCTTTAAAGCATAACTTGAAGTGCGATCTCAATACATTATCATAAACTTTTGTGTGCTCATAAGTTATCTTATATTTTATTTATTGTCTCGTTTTTTCTAAGAATAAACTATCAACTTGGCCATTCAAGTATTGTCCTCTCTCTTAAGTAGTCTTTAAATTAATAAAATTATGTAAGCAACATCTAAAGAATTATAAATCATATCTAGTACCAGAGAATTTAGATAATATGCACATATTTTTAAGTTTAAACCTTGTTACCATCATTCTAATTTTTATAAAAATAAAAAAATTATAAATCATGTTATATATAGTTTATGGTATTGAAAAATCCTTTAAATTAGACTTTTAACATTAACAAAATATATCAATGTATATAGATTAAATTAACAAACTTATAATACTTTTAAAAATATTTATATAATTTAATTAATTTAAGAACTATTAAAAAATAGGATAAAATTGAATATCATAATTAATTTTTTTCTCTTCTTTTTGTAGACCGATGTGGCCATTAATCGTACAACATGGTCTCTTTTGTAATTGTTTAAACAAAAATAAATTATTAGGTAATTATGAATCATATGACTTGTAACTAATTTTATATAATATATGTAATCAAATATTATTAATTGTTTGTTATAGAATAAAAAAATTAATTATATAATGATTGAGTGAGAGTATAAATAATTGGTGCTTAGTAATTAATTCTCCTAATCAAGAACTGAAATCGATGACGTAACACTTTCCTATTGAAAGATTCTAAATTCAAAGGGCATTATTGATCTACATGCTTTTTAATTCCTTTTATGCCAAAGATATGAAATAAATATGAAGTCTGAATCATTAATTTTAATTTCTTGATTATAGTTAGATATTTTTTATTTATTGAAATGATCAAAAAGCTCTTTATTTATATATATATATATATATATATATATATATATATATATGCTTAAAAATGTTTATCATTTAAAATATTTGTTTTTAATAAATGTAACATCAACTCTATATATTAAATACGAATCTTTATATTATATAAGAATATATTTTTGATTTTTTTTTAACAAAAATGTTTGTATAAATTTTTTTTAATTTTTTATCTAATTCAATTTTTATTTATCATAATTATTTATGAATTAAATATTAATTTTTATAATAAATTATCAATAACTAAAAATATTTTTTTATAGTACAAATTATTTATCATAATCTAAAATATAATTTATGTTTAAAAATGTTTATATATACTAATTTTAAATAATATCTATATATAATATTTATTTATATACATAATTTATTATAAATTTTAATTATATTATATATAACAAAAATGCATATGGATCACACATTTTAAAATACTCGTTAAAGAGTTTAAATCTACAACCTATAGTACAGTAATTAGAAATTGACTGATAACGGACAATTGATATATAATGTTCTTGTCCTCAAAGTATATAATGGTGAAAAGAGAAAAAACAAAAAGAGAATGGCGAAAAGAAAGAGAAATGCTTAAATCCCAAAAAGAAAGAGTTGTTGTTTTATCTCGTGTCTTTGTTTTCAATTTTTCTTCCTCTAAAAGAAATAATTATTTTATTTTAGATTTTAATTTTTAATGTAAGAATCACAGTGTAAAGAGTTGTTGTATTATTAATTATCATTGTTCTTACCGGAGATCTGCCATAGAGATGATCCGCCAGGTAAGATTGGTGAGCCTCCTTCACTGGTACGCTGGTGCTCCAAGATGGGGGTGATACCTGCCAAAGAGATTCCGATGCTAAAGTTAGGGTTTGTATGAGTATGAATCTCCTATAAGTAATGCACGTACCTTATTGTAAATTAGGGTTGCGTTAGGCCTCGGGCCCGAGATTAGTTGTGATCTAATTAGGTAGAGGATCTCGTCTGGACCGAGATTTCCTGAGATCGGTTATGATCTATTTAAGTGCCAAGCTGACGTCACGCAGTGCGTGCCCGAGGTCAACTCGTGTTGTGGTACCGAGGTCAGAGCCTGGCTTCGCAGTATGGATAGTACACTAGCCTCCCGAGCTCCGAAGACCGTAGGTCGAGGAGTTAAGACCAAGCTCACTAGGGGGAAGTGACCTTTCGCATGCGCTGGCCTGTCAAGGTGCCATGTGTCGTAACTGTCACTTCTTGAAAGCGTATAGGCGGCGTGCGAGAGAGGGTGACGGTTATGCAATTATGACTGGTGCTCGTCATAATGGGGTCATTAAATGTGTCGCCATTCGTGCCCCCCCCCCCCCCGGCTGACACGTGTTGTGGTCGTTTGGATTTTGGAAAAACCCTTTTTCTCTCATTCGCGCCTCTTCCCCTTTCACTTTACTCATTTTCGCTCTTTCACCTTCTCGCCACGCCTTCTTTCTTGCTTCTGATTGTTTTTCATCTTTGCCTTTCTGCTTCTGTCACCGTTCCCGGCAACTGGGTTTTGCTCCCTCCTTATCGCTCTTTCTTTTATCGAAAGGGGTACTAGGTACTTCAATTTTCTCTGTTCTCTCATTCTTCTCCACCTTTTCTCCTTCGAGCATTACAAGAAAAATGCTGATTTCCGACAGAAATATGTAAATTTCCGACGGATTTTTCTTTTTCCGATGGATTTCAATCTGTCAGAAAAAGTGGCGATGGAAAAAAAAATCCGTCGAAAATAATTTTTTAGATGGAAATTTTTGACGAAAAATTCTATCGAAAAATTTCGTCAAAAATTTCTGACAGAAAAATTCGTCGAAAATATCCGTCAGAAATTTTTGACAAACAAATACGTCAAAAATTGCTATCAAAATTTTTGATGGAAAAATCCGTCGGAAATTATAATTTTTTTTAATTTTAATAAATTTATTAATGTAACAACTCTCATATTTGGCCTCTCATGGGTTTTATTTCACAATATTTTACTGTTTAGCGTGTTTTATCCTTACTTGTGCAATTTCTGGGAAACTTTCCAGAAGGTCACCCATCCCAGTACTACTCCAGGTCAAGCACGCTTAACTGTGAAGTTCTGATAAGTAAGCTACCAAAATGTCTATGTATGTTGTCAGTACTTGTACAAATTAATTCATTTAAGTCATCCTCAAATATACAATCTCATAATTATATTATAATAATAATATATAATAATTTTATATTATGAATAATAATAATAATAATAATAACAATAATAATATATTTAATTATTCTTTATTTATATGTACTTACTTTTATAATCAACATCTACTTTTTTTATTTAAAATTATAATTTAAATTATTTAATTTTATAATTTATAATGATAATATAATTTATAAAATTATAAATATTTATTTATTACATACTTATAAATTAAATTTTAATATTTTAAATAAATTATTAATTAATTTAATATATTTATTTACCTTAAATCAAACATATAAAATTCAAAAAATGTATTTATCCTTTTTTTTTTTTCTAATTATCAACTATTAATAAAATATTACCTTAAAATCCTATCTAATTATATATAATATTTTCATATCAAATTTAAAATAAGATATTAGTTATACAAAAATATTAAGATCATATAGTAAATTGTCAATAAGATTTTAGTTAAATAATTTAAAATAATTAATGTTTCAATTATATTCTTAATTAGCAAATAATTTATTCCAAAACTAATTAATTTTTTAATATTAATTATTAATAAAATTTAATAACTTTTAATTTAACAATTAATTGGATCGATGAAATTCAACACACCATGAGTTATTGAGCGGAATAACTTTACCAAGAGTTATTTTGTAAGTTATCTTAAATCAAACATATAAAATTCAAAAAATGTATTTATCCATGTTTTATTTTTTAATTATCAATCATTAATAAAATACTAACTTAAAATCTTATCTAATTATATCATAATATTTTCATATCAAATTTAAAACCAGTTCTTACATTTTCGACAAATATAAATTTGTCTGAAATATTCTATCAATAATATAGCTTTTCCTACAAAAATTTTCTCATCAAAAATATAAATTTTTCGATAGATTTAATTTTGTTTTATAAGAAATCATCTTCGATTAATATAACATTTTGTATATATGATTTAAGAGTAAAAGATTTTCAATTTAACGGTTGAATTTACAAAATTCACATTTAATACAAAGTTATTGAGCGATGTAACACTAAGTAAAATTTATACCATTGTAATTATAACCCCCTCATATATATATATATATATATATGTGTGTGTGTGTGTGTGTGTATATATATATATATATATATATATATATATATATATATATATATATATATATATATATATAATAAATGTGACTTTTACAAAGTATTACACCGCTCAATAACTTTATATTAATTCAAGATGATTTGATACTTCATTTTTATAAAACAAAATAGATGTAATATATTCATTTCAAAATACACTAAAATATGAACACTTGGATTATCTTCTAGTTGTAGTTCAATTTTAACAAAATTTGATATACACGTATAAAATGATATGAACTTTCAATTTAACGGTTGGATTTACAAAATTCATATTTAATTTAAAGTTATAGAGTGACATAATACTTAGTAAAAGTTACACCGCTATAATTATAACCCCCTATATTATATTATATATATATATATATATATATACATATATACATACATACATATATATACAGGGACAGATGCACGTTTGGAATAGTGAGGCACTTGCCTTCACCACTATTTGACATATACATAATTTTTTATCTAAAAAAATAATATATTTTAAAAATAAAAATTATATTCTAAAAAAATATATAGATTCAGAAAAAATATTTATTTATTTGATATTTGTCAAATTTTTGAAGGAAATTAATTCTCATGTGATAAAAAAAAATTCTTAATAATGAATTAATTTTTTAAAAAAGTTTAATTATAATATATATATGTATATATATATATATATATGTCTTAATATTCACATATATAATGTAATATATTAAAAAAAATAATTTTTTGATAAAATAAAATTTGTAGCATGCATGTTTATCTTTTGTGTCTTTTATTTATTGTATACGTTGATTGAAAAAATCAAAATAGTAAAATTGTATACATTGATTAAAAAATAAAAATAAGAAAAATCATAAGATTTATGTTCCATTTAGATTTTTTATTATAAGATATATTTTAAAATAAATTATCATCTAAAAATATATATTAGATATTAAAAACATATTTATATCATAAATAAATTAAACTTTATTTTTATAAATTAAACATATTTGTTTTTATATTTTTAATAGTGTTAAATTATTATATATAAAATAAGTCTTTATGATTGTAGTTCTACCCAAACATTTAAAAATTGTCTATGATAGATAAATAAGTCATACTTAAAATATATATTTTTAAAGAAAGTTAGGTTCAAACCAAGTAAATTATAATAAAATATAGTATGACTTAATTTATTTTCATCTTTAATACTAATCGTAGATATAAAAAACTTGTAATAAATAATTATAATATATATTTATATCTTTAAAAGATATATAAAATTTGTAATACTACAAATATATATAAGAAATTAAAAATAATAAATTTAAAATAATAAATTAAAAAAAAAATAAAAATAAGAATTAAAAATAAGATTTCCGACGAAAAATTTCGTTAGAAATTTTTGACGAAAAATTCTGTCAGAAATTTCTAACGAAAAATAAATCCGTCAAAAATTTTTGACGGGATATTCCGTCAGAAATTTTCTGTAGGAAATTTCTGACAGATTTATGTCTGTCAGAAATTTTTGAAGGAAACTTTCGTCAGAAATTTCGTACGGAAATATAAATCCTTCAGAAATTTCCGACGGATCCATATCTGTCAAAAATTTTCTGTCAGAAATTTACATTTTTCTTGTAGTGGAGTCTTTCTTATTTTCTCTATGGCTAGAGGGAGTGGTGCTGGATCCTCCGCGTCTGCCAAGGGCAAGGCGCGCAGCAAGGCGGCGGCTATTGGGGCAGCCATTGCTAAAAAGAAGGATTCGCCCAAGGACCTTGTTCCAGGCATTCCTGGCTACGACTGGGTCAGGTGCGAGATGGGGGGACCCAAAGTGTGTTTAGGTCTTTCCTCGAGGTCAATGCGGTTCGGAGAACGCATAAAATTTGCGACCCTTCTATTTCCTAGATGATCCGGCTCGAACCTTGTCGGGCCGATGAGGGCGTGTACATGGGGAAATCTACTGACTCTCCCCACTTCTATGTTTACCAATGCTTTTTCAGGGATTTAGGTGTCTGTCTTCCCTTCACACAATTCGAGTGTGATTTTTTGAATTTTGTCAACTCGGCTCCTTGCTAGTTGCACCCAAACAGCTGGAGTTTTTTGAGGGCTTTTCAAGTCCTATGTTTGACCTTAAGAATAGAGTTGTCTCTTCCTGTCTTCCTTTATTTCTACCAACTGAAGATAGGTGTTCTGCCTTATGGCAATCTTTCTCTGAGTGGGAGTAGGGATAAGGGTTTATTCACTCTTTACTCCCAGTCATACAAAAACTATAAACAAGAGTTCTTCTGAGTTGCCCTTGTTGACGTCGACCCCTTGGAGGATGGGGCGTTCTACTTTGGCGGGTTGCCGAGTTCCTTTCTATTGGTGCCCCAAATCGTCTAGGTTTCACGGGTGGTTCAATTGAAATTGACGGCTTCGGACACAGCTGCCATTGATAACCTTACTGCGCTTCCTCGCCCGCTGGATTGCAAGCTCGTCCTGTCGCTTGCGAATTCGACGTACAAGGAGAGGGGCCTGGAGAGTGAGTATTTCATCCTCTTAAGATCGTAAGGGTTTGTGAAAACTCTTTTTTCTGATGTACTTCGTTTTTTGTGCTTGTAGGCATAATGGGCAAGAGTAAGTGGAGCGAGCTGAAGCATCGTTACAACGTTGCTGAGCTCGAGGTTTCTAAGCCTCATGACGAGGGAATTTCCCCCTTGAAGGTCAACCAAAAGAGAAAGAGGGGCGAGAAAGAGGTCGGGGGGCCATCTGCCCCTCGTGACATGGAGGAGGTGACTTCTAAGGCTGCTGATGCCGACGCAGTCGACCTCACTGGGAGCCCTCCGCCTGAGAGGGCTCCTCAAATGGCTATTGCGGGGACTATTAAGCAGGTTGCTCCTTCCACCGAGGTAAGTGTTTTGTTTTCTTTAGCTTTTCCTCTGTGTTGATTTTGTCCAGTTTATTGAGGCGATGTCGCTCTTTGCAGGTAGGGATAGCTGTCGCGGTGGGGCCCCAGGTTATTGAGCAAGTCGCCCGGGCTGCCGTGGTGAGTATTGCTATTTTCAATTTTCTTTTTACCTTGTGTGTTGTTCTTTTGTCTTTTGACGTGGGGCCATTTTTTGCAGGCAGGGGACGTTACTGAGGTCCCAGTGCCCCCGAGGTCGGAGGTGCCTGATGAGGACCCTCCTATTGCCGAGCAGGGGGTGGCTGTTTCTACTACTGCTGAAGCTCGTGGCGGAGAGCCGAGCTCTGAGATCCTGACAGAATCGCCTGTCATGTCTGCGCCTTCATCTGGTCCGTCCCAGGGGCTTCCCGAAGCTGATACATTGCTCACCATTTTGGGAAGGACCGCTCCAACGTGAGGTTGAACCATGTGAGTGCCTCGGCGGACATGAATTCGCTGTGGAGCGCGAGGGTGACTGCGAAGAAGTTCTTCCCCAGGGTTCGCTGAGCTCAGGCGACCAGGGGTTGATAGACGATGCTGGGCTTGTGGAGAGCTTTGACGCCGCCCAAGTCTTCCTGTAGAGGACCATGGCGATTGTGGACCACTGGAAACATAAGTGGTCCAAACAGCAGGAGGATCTGGATAGGCTGAGGGGTCGAGTTCGACCCTTGAGGGAGGAGAACAAGGTCCTGAAGGGGGAGAACAAGGTTCTGACTGTGGCTCTTGGCGAGGCAAAAATACAAGGAGCCGAGCTTCGGGTGACGAAGGGAGATCTCGCCAGGGTTCAAAAATCGTTGGAGATTGCCTTGCGTTCCAACGAGAATTATGCTTCCCGAGTGAGTGAGCTGCAAGAGCTTGTTGCCTCTTGCCGAGGTTGGGTGCGCTATCTGGAAGACGAGGTGACGTCTTCCGGGGTCATGTGCACTCTTTGGAGGACGAGGTGACAACTTTCAAAAGTGAGTTGGTGGCGGCGACTGAGAAGCGTCTCTGCGACGAGGTTCTTCTCGGTGGAAAAGAGGAGGAGGTTGCCTCTTTGAGAGTGGACCTCGTGAAACTAGAGGCGGAGAGGGCGGCTTTGAAGAACAAGCTTGAGGAAACCGAACGATCTCTTGTTGTTGAGCATAAGAGGGGTTTCCTCAAGGCAGCCTGCCAAGTCAGGCTCCTCGCGCCAGGGTTTGATTTTGCCACCATGCATGTGGAGAAAGTCGTCCGCTTAGGGAAGCTTGTAAAGGAAGATGACGTCGAGGACAGTTCTAGCGAGAATGCCTCTGCGTAGGTCATTTTTGTAATAGCCTATTTTAACTCTTTCTTTTTTGCTTTTCTTTTTCTTGAATTCATGTATTGAACTCGTGAAATTGTTGTATATATATTGTTTTTTCAATATTTCGATGGTTTTCTCAGCTTTTGGACTTGTGTGTTTCGCGCTTTTGTGGGGTTCAAACTTGGCCTAATGTAGATGTTTGCGTGTTTTGAGACACACGTTCAATGTCTGTTGTGTATTTCTATACTTTGTGGTATTTGTTTGTGAGTTGACCATGTTGGGGTTCGCACTCGACCTCGATATTTTATTAAGTGACTTTCGTGACGGTTCGTACTCGACCTTGAGTTGATCATGCCGAGGTTTGCACTCGACCTCGGTATTTCATTAAGTAACTTTCGTGAAGGTTCTTCGACCTTGAGTTGATCATGCCGAGGTTCGTACTCGACCTTGGTATTTCATTAAGTAACTTTCGTGAAGGTTCGTATTCGACCTTGAGTTGATCATGCCGAGGTTCGTACTCGACCTCGGTATTTCATTAAGTAACTTTCGTGAAGGTTCGTACTCGACCTTGAGTTGATCATGCCGAGGTTCATACTCGACCTCGGTATTTCATTAACTTTCGTGAAGGTTCGTACTCGACCTTGTTTAGGATAGAACGTAGAATGATGCGGGATTAAGAAAATGTGAGTGGAATAGAATGGGTTATTTTATTAATTGTGCAAATGTGCCTCGTTAAAAACCCTCTCATCTAAAACCTATCTAATTTTGGGATAAAAGGCTGGGGCGGGAAAAGAGTGCACCACTCATTCATACAAAATTATCTGAAATAAAACTTGAGATGCGCAGCGTTTCGAGTTCACAGTATTGGTTTTTTGCCATGTTCTTGTAGTCGGAGAGTGTAGACTTCTTGGGCTTTGTCTCCGGGCTTGCTGGCAGGGCTCTGTCTTTCATTACGGGAATCGGTCCTCGGGCCGAGGGTTAGTGGCCTTCACATGGGTGACGTGAGCCACGATGGGGGGATCCTTCTTGCTTTGCTTGCTGGATGAGGAGATCTTCAGACTCTCGGTGTAGCACTACCGAGCCGTCTTCTGATTTGCTTTGACGGAGATGACTCTACCGTCACTTCCTGGGAACTTCATGGTGAGGTGTGGAGTAGACACCACTACTCCGAGCTGATTCGACGTCGGCCTCCCAATGATGATGTTATAGGAGGTGTTGGCCTCCACAAGGAGGTATCGAACCATGATTCTCCTTGTATCCGGGGAGGTTCCGAAGGTGGTCAGTAGGTCCACGTATCCCCAGGTGTGCACTCGCTCTCCTGCAAAAATGACTAGGGGCTCTGTGCGAGGTTGGATGAGAGAATGAGGGACGTCAAACCTGAGGAACGTTGGCCAATACAGGACGTCGGCCAAACTCCCTTGGTCTATGTGTCTTCTGAACCTCCCAGTTGGCTACTTCTACGACGATGACCATGGGGTCATCTTTGTTAGGGCTGACGTCAACATAGTCCTTGTCGGAGATGGAGATCGGCAATGAGCTCTGGTGCATTGCCGAGGTATCGGAGTGGACACTGGTGATGTTGCGTAGGTGTTTCTTCTAGGCCGAGCTGCTGGCACCTCTCCTGCGAAACCTCCTACGATTGTATTGATTACTCCTCGTAGGGGAGCTGACCCTACTTCCTGGCTTATCTCTGCTTGCACTGTTCTGCCGCGTTTTGCTGAGGGCCAGAGGGTTGGTCCGTGTGAGCTCCCAAACCATGACCTCTGCCTCGTCCTCGTCCACCATAGCCTCCTCGGTGACCCTACTGTCGCTGGACATATTGGCCGAGGTGGCCCGCTTGAATGAGTTCTTCAATACGGTCTTGGAGTGTGCGACACTCCTAAGTGGTGTGACCGTGATTCCTGTGGTACCGACAATGCTTGGATTTATCGGCACTGTTGGGGGTGTGACCTGGCGGTGGCAGGGTGAGCAAGTTGCTGTTATTGGCCTCCTCCAGGATATGCACTCGGGGCGTGTTCAGGGGAATGTAGAAGTCGTATCTCCCCCCTCTGTTTGCCTTAGCCGACTTCTTGAATTGGCTATCATTGGTGACCTTCATCCTGTCTTTGTGGCCACTGTCAGGTTTTACTTGTGACTTTCTACGAACCTGGTCACGGAAAGCGGAATGCTCCTCTATCTGAATGTAGCCCGTAGCACGAGCGCGTAGCTCGTCCATGTCGCAAGGAGACTCACGACATGGGCTATCGACGAATGGTCCGGGCTTGAGTGCCATGAGCATGGCATGCAGGGCGACCTCGGGGTTCAGATTTCTGATCTTAATCGAGGTAGCGGCAAATCGCTCCATGAACGCCCGAAGTGGCTCATTGTCGTTCTGTCTGAGACTGGCCAGGGCGGTAGAAGTGATATGGTGAGGTCGGCTCGTCGCGTATTGTGCTATGAACCTTTTGACTAGGGTGCCGAAGCTGTCAATGGACTCGGCAGGCAGTTGGGTGTACCAATTGAGCGCAGCCCCCTTGAGTAAGGTCGAAAAGACCCTACACAAAATAGCGTCATTGTTAGTGTAAAGGTTTACTTGTGTCGTATACAAGTCGATATGCTCATCTGGGTCCGTTGTGTCATCATAGCGATCGAGGTGGAGAGGTTTCCACCCATGAGGGAGTGGTGTCTTCATGATGCCATCCACAAAAGGGTGGCGGCGAAAGGTTGCCTGATCCCCTGCGTCATGAGTAGGGGCCTTGCTGACTTCATGGGCCGACTTGTGCGTCGGTGCATGAGACCGATGCGTGGCAGGTCGTTGAGTTGGTGCCCTAGTTGCGGTCCGAGGTTGAGAGACTGAATGCTCCTCTTCCTCGTTGTGGTTGCTCACATGAGGAGGATGATCAGAGTGGCGCCGAGGGAGTTGAGCCGAATACGCTCGTTTTCGGCGCGTAGTGCTACCAGGTCGGCTTCATTAGCGGTACGCATTGCCGCTAGGTCAGTGTCGTGCTTCGCACGCATGTTTTGTAGATCAGCGGCGTGTTGTTGCCGCATTTGTTCGACCTGGTCGATTAGTCTCCTCAATGCTGCTTCGTTATCCATGGTAGATGGATGATCTGCGTCGTCTGTTGCGCGTCTGTTATGGCTTCTGGTGCAAACCATAAGCGAGGCCGATGAGAGCTGTCTTAATCGGCCCCGCGGTGGGCGCCAAATGTTCTTACCGTAGATCTGCCGTAGAAATGATCCGCTAGGTAAGATCGGTGAGCCTCCTTCACTGGTACGCTGGTGCTCCAAGATGGGGGTGGTACCTGCCAAAGAGACTCCGATGCTAAAGTTAGGGTTTGTATGAGTATGAATCTCTTATAAGTAATGCACGTACCTTAGTTTAAATTAGGGTTGCGTTGGGCCTCGGGCTCGAGATTAGTTGTGATCTGATTAGGTAGAGGATCTCGTCTGGACCGAGATTTCTTGAGATCGGTTATGATCTATTTAAGTGCCAAGCTGACGTCACGCAGCGCGTGCTCGAGGTCAGCTCGTGCTGTGGTACCGAGGTCGAAGCCTGGCTTCGCAGTACAGATAGTACAATCATAATTTTTGTTAGTAACATATCCTAAGATTATTATCGTAAAAATTAATAAAACTTTGTTACATATTAAATTTTTTTATTGATTGAGATTATTTTTGAAAAAAATGTACTATTTACTATGGCGCAAGGGAAAAATACAAAAACTTTATAATTAATTGATATATTGACTTTGAAGAGGCTTTTTTTTATTACTTTTTAGAATGAAGTGTTTTTAAAATGATTAGGCTACATTAATAATATATCTTTATTATCCACAAATTTTTTTTGAAGTATGAAAAAATCTAAGATTAACACAATACCTTAAAAATTTGGAATTGGTTGTATACCTTATTGTGGATAAAAAAAATAAATACTAAAAAGGGTTGAATAGTATGTAAAATATTTGCACATCTTTCGTAATGACATTACTAGAAAGTTAATGTTCAGCATCGTTATATCTACATCGGTTATTCAAAAAAATGATGTAAATAAAAAATGTAGTAGTATTTTTATAATTAAATAAAAAATGAAAGAATATTTACATGAATTCTCCAAACAAATGACGTAAATATCAAATATTTTACATCGATTTAGTGAAAAACCGATGTAGAATTGAGTTATCAAGTATTCCTCTCACACACTACCAAGCACTCTCGCACTACCCAGGAAGCACGTACATCACTGATTGTACACTACCAGGAAGTACATTGTTCTTCTCAAACCGTCACTGATCATCACACTATCCAAGTTGTCGACAATCATCCTACTATCGAAACCTTCATCGACGAACAACAATGTTGGAAGCACATTGATCAGGTCAAGCCCTCTTTGACGAACAACGAAAGTTAGTGAAAGGTAAACTCAATGAAGCCCTTTGTTTGTCGGTGTGGCTGTTGTGCCGTAGGAAAAATCTATTTTTTTTCTTTATTTATTAGGAAATCCCTTTGTTAAGGTTTTTGAAGGGTTCAATGTCAATGTTGGAAAAGTAGGGTCAATATGTAATGTAAATTTTATTCTTTAATTGTAGCTGTTGATGTGCTATTGCAGAGGAACACGAAGATATATGGTGGTGTACTTGATGGAGCCACTATTGTATGAATCTTTTTTGAGTTGCTTGAGTATTGTTTTAGTCTGTCACATTTTGATTCTATTGCTTGGTAAGAATAATTTATTTTGGATTTATATATAATTCTTTTAGAAGGTATGAATATGAACTATGAAACTATATTGATTTGCATAATGTATGTATGTAGCTTTTGTATTGTTGCATACGAACATCAATATTCTTACTAAAATAAATCTAAATAATTGAAGCCTTCCTACCTATTGAAATTGAAATGCACAAGCTGCATATCTTCTCATATTTGCACTTCAACAATTGTATGGGGGCGTGTCTCCAAATTCCAAAAGTCAAAAATGATATTAATTAAGACAAAAAAATTAGAAGAGAGCTAAAACATCTATATACTCACAATTTTCCTTTCAACATCTCTCGATTTTATATCCGTTTTACAAAATCGAGTGCAATGGGGATAGTTTCTTATTTTTTTGAGATGATCATAATCCTTCTCCAACTACTTGGTCTTTCACCTAGCCCTTCTGTTCAGGAACCATATAGCATAAAATTCTGTTTCAAAACATGCTTCTGCACTTTAAATTGAAAGGGAGAATTCAAGAGTCAGAAAGTAGGAATGAGAATATGATGAGTCTAGGCTAGTCTCATTACAAGAAAAACGCAAATTTTTAATGGAATTTCTGATGGATATGTTTTCGACGAAAAATTTTCGACAGAATATTCCGTCAAAAATTTTCGACGGATTTATATTTCCGACGGAAATATAAATCCGTCAAAAATTTCTTATTTTTAATTTTTATTTTTATTTTTATTTTTAATTTTATTTTTAATTCTTATTTTGAATTCTTATTTTCATTTTCTAAAATTAGAATTTTTAATTTTAATTCTTATTTTTTATGTAATCATTTTTAACTACTTTTTATTTAAAAAAAAGGATAAATAATTATCTTAGGTGTCACCTACAACAATTACGTACTATTATTGTATTGATATTTAACACCTCTAAATTTATTTTTAGTTTTTTAAAATAAATATTATTTATCTACCTTAAAATAATCAAACTAGTGAATTTATATTTTAGAGAATGAAAATCAAAGAAAAATATTTTACTCATTTTACAAGTAGGAAACAATCTTTATAAATCTTACAAGGATGAAAATAAATTAAGAACAAAATTTACAAAGACCAAAATCAAAATCACTCATCTTATAGGGACTAAAATATATTTAAACCTTCTAAAATTAATATTTTCGATCTTAACAATTATTTTAAATAAATAATATTTATTTTTAAATATTTATAAACTACTTAGAGATGTTAGTATATTGTTTTTAAAATTATAGTAAGCAAGTTCAAGTGTGAATATTTTTATATTTGTGTGTTTCATGAGTTTTCTATTAAATAATTATTGCATATATTAGTTTATTTAACATAAATAGTAGTTTTATATTTTAGAAGAAATTTTTTTTTATTTTCTAGAAGTAATAAGCTTAAAATTGCACACACACACACACACACACACATATATATATATATAAAATATAGGAGGTTATAATTATACCGGTGTAACTTTTACTAAGTATTACGCCGCTCAATAACTTTATATTAAATGTGAATTTTGTAAATCCAACCGTTAGATTGAAAGTTCATATCACTTTATACATGTATATCAAATTTTGTTAAAATTGAACAACAACTGGAAGGTAATCAAAGTGTTCATATTTTAGTGTATTTTGAAATGAATATATTACATCAATTTTGTTTTATAAAAATGAAGTATCAAATCATCTTGGATTAATATAAAATTTTGTATATATAATCTAAGAGATATGAACTTTCAATCTAACGGTTCGATTTACCAAATTCACATTTGTATATATATATGAGGGGGTTAAATTTTACTAAGTATTACACCGCTCAATAACTTTATATTAAATGTGAATTTGGTAAATCCAACCGTTAAATTGAAAATTTTTTACTCTTAAATCATATATACAAAATGTTATATTAATCGAAAATGGTTTCTTATAAAACAAAATTAAATCTGTCGAAAAATTTATATTTTTGATGAGAAAAATTTTGTAGGAAAAACTTTATTATTGATGGAATATTTAAGACAAATTTATATTTGTCGAAAATGTAAGAACTGATTTTAAATTTGATATGAAAATATTATGATATAATTAGATAAGATTTTAAGTTAGTATTTTATTAATGGTTGATAATTAAAAAATAAAACAAGGATAAATAAATTTTTTTGAATTTTATATGTTTGATTTAAGATAACTTACAAAATAACTCTTGGTAAAGTTATTCCACTCAATAACTCATGGTGTCTGTTGAATTTCATCAATCCAATTAATTATTAAATTAAAAGTTATTAAATTTTACTAATAATTAATATAAAAAAAATTAATTAGCTTTGGAATAAATTATTTGCTAATTAACAATATAATTGAAACATACTTATACATTTCGGTAGCTTACTCATCAGAATTTCACAGTTAAGTGTGTTTGACTTGGAGTAGTACAGGGATGGGTGACCCTCTGGGAAGTTTCCCAGAAATTGCGCAAGTAAGAATAAAACACGCTAACCAGTGAAATGTCGTGACATAGAACCCTTGAGATCCCAAATATGAGGGTTGTTACATTAATAAATTTATTAAAATTAAAAAAAATTATAATTTTTGACGGAAAATTCCTTTTTGTCAAACATTTTCGACAGAATTTTTCGTCAAAAATTTCTGACAAATTAAATTATTTCTGACGGATTTTTTTTTCCTGATGCCACTTTTTCCGTCGAAAAAAAAGTTCCGTCGAAAATTTACTTGTTTCCGTCGGAAATCAGCATTTTTCTTGTAGTGTCTCCCATAAAGCGAAGATTCAAATTATACTGAAAAATTGTGTACATTAATTTAGTGTCTAAAGAGTGTCTTGAGTAGATTGTTCTTAAGGAAAATACATGTGAGAAAACAAAATAATATGCATAGTATTTGAAAAAAAAGCATTGCTTAAGTTCAGATGGAACACTGACTATTTTTATACTAGTTCGTCTCAATCACCAAGACTACGTCCAATTTTTAATCCAACTAGATTAAGTTCCATTATCTTTCAACAAAGATACAAGTATTCTTTCAACAAACTACTTCTAATTCAATCTTAAGTATTCTTTGACTTGTCAATTTAAACAACTATCTAAGTATTATTTTCATAACAAGCCTTTATAGGCTTACCAATCAAGTATTCTTTTACAATCAAATCTCTCCATACTCAAAACAAGTATTCTTTTACAGACAAGTCTCTCCAGACTGAACCTTATAACAATGGTTATGAAGGTTACACAAATATTGTGTTCGTCTCGCTTAGATGTTATACAACCAATATAGAGTAGTAAGTTTTTACAAGAAAAAATAAGGATTATACACAAGTATAATTTATAGAGTGTATTTTTCTATACATGTCTCTTTTGTATATTGTGTCTATTTCTTTCTTGAACTTCAAATCTTCTTATATAGTAGCTTGAAAAAGATGGTTCCTGCAACACTTTAAGTCTAACTCACAAGTTTATTTTGTCTGTCTTCATCGTTTTTTCTTACAATAGTAGGTAATTGTTGACTTATTTAATGAAAATATTAAATGCATTTCACCAAATGATACATCTTATTTGATAAGGAAATTACTTATCATCTTTCCATATCAAATGAAGCTTGTAGAAGTAATGTCAATGTAATGCAACTATAGTAGTGACTTTATATATTTTTCTCTAAGATTTTAGGAATCTTTTTCATTGGTTCTGATGGGAAACATGATCCTTTTCTCTTTCACATATTTTAAATGGCTTTCTAGTTCAATTTGTTAAGGAATAAAACATTCAAAATAATTTTTGTTGTTAGTCTCAGTAAATAATGAACATTTAATGTATATGAGATAGATTGCATGTTTTGTATGATTTACTTCATCTTATAGACGATCTATATCTCACATTTTGTCTAATAATTATTTTCAAAGATATTTTCTCTTGTAAAAATGTTTAGTTTGTTAACATTAAAACTTCAAAACTTGAGGGATTTAAAATTATCTTTTGATTTAACACTTATGGACACATGTATTTACAAAAAATTCACTGAATTATTTCTTCCTTAAGTATCAAATTACCTATTGTGTATAAGTCATAATAAATAAATTAAAAAAACTATTAATAGAAAATGTAGAAATCAATGAAAAGAGTAAAATATTAAGATCTAAATAATGATAACGTTGAAAGTGAAAAAAAAAAAAATTTAAAAGTCCAAAGATACGATATAAATGTTTAGATTGTCAGAGAGAAAGGAATCAAGAACCAAACAGGAAAAAAAAATCAAGAAAGAATGGCTAGAGAGAGTAAATAAAAAGATAATTTTTAAAATAAAATTTATTTGAAACAAGAAATTGATTTTTTTTGAAGCAAAACAAGAAATTGATTAGAAAGGTATTTTAGTTAAAAAAATTTGAAAACAGAGAAAGAGGCGTATCTATATAAAAAATAAGTTATATATCATGAACCAACTAATTAAAATAGTTTAATTGTATATACTTATTTTGTTTTACCCTTTTTGTGTTTTGGGTTTAAGCAAAAAAGTAAATAACCCAATTTACTCTACCTTAAAAATTAATGATTAAAGATGTAAAAATAGTTGAGTAAGAAAAATAAAGGATAAAAAGGCCTATTTAGACGTAAACAGGCTTAATTTACATAACGCACGGCTTAGTTCTGATCACTCCGCCCCTCTCTACCTCTACTTTTGGGCTTTTCGTTCTCTTTAGGATCTTTTGGTCTGCAACAAAATTGGGATCACACCAACACAATGTACAATCCATGAGCATTATACTCATATTAATATTTCTTCTTCTTTGTTTTGGGTGAAGTTCATAGTTTGATTATTTTCTTTTGAATAATGACTTATAATATTAAGATAGGCCGAGAGCATTTTACTATTGAAACAAAAAAAAAACGTGAGAGGGAGGGAGAAGGCTCACTGAAAATTATTGACTCTCTAATATATAGAATGTCCTCCTTCTTTGATTCTTTGACTTAATGAAGGTTAAATCAGATATGGTGAAAGATAGAAGTTACAAATAGTATATACTATTGGGTGGTGGTCTATTTTCTATTAGCTTGTGCGCTAATTGGGTTGCAACAATGCTATCTATATTCTGCTTTGGTTATTCTTTGGCACTTCTAGTGCTCAAGTACGTGTGCTTACAATCTTATTTTCAATAAAATTTTCTTTGCCTATCACCAAAATAGTCTTTCAGGTTTAAGATGACATCAATCAATCAATTGGGGACGGAAAAGGTTATAGTACTTTATTTGGATCCATGTCTGAAATTGGAGGCCATTTATTAATGTAAGTAGTCAACAGATAACATTTGATAAATTCATCCATTTTTTAAAAACATTTTACATATTCCCAAATTAAATATATTATATTTTAGTAATTAGTACTTAATAATGCTTTTAAGTATAATTCTTTTGTTTTGGCTTTTAAAGAATTTTTAAGTCTCCAACCATTACCTAATAACCCGTAAATATAAAGTATTTAATGAAGCTTCAAATATTCCCCCATAGTTTATTGGATGACGATAAGGACAAAAGTGACCGTTTGCGGAAGGGAAAGAGAAATGTTTTTTTAAGTTGACATTACGTACCTAGAGATAGCGGAGAGTGGAGAGTGGAGAGTGGAGAGTGGAGAGCGGAGAGGATCCAATTCAATTTCATATTTGCTTCCATTGTGTACGACTACTAGTTTTGTCTTGATTGGAATGACAGCGACAAAGGAATTATTGAAAAACAAGTGGATTGAGCATGGCATCCTGGTGCACGTACGTGTGAGAGAGAATCTGAAATATATAACCCCATTTGCGTTGAGGATTCATACTTGTTATTTTGCATAGCACACAACACATGGCTGAGAGGAAGAGGAAGAGGGTCTCATCCTCAAATGCAGCTAAGAAGCGTCCAAGGCTTTTTCTTGATCTCAACCAACCACCTCCACCTCCTTGTTAGCTATACTAGTGACCACCAGGCTGCTTATCATGATAATCAGGTCACTTTTACTCTTAATGAGAGAGAGAGAGAGAACTAATTCATTTCCATCGATTGATGATTTATTAAATGATATTTATTTCAGTTAATTCTGGTGGTTGCTGATCACGCTGCTTCTTCTACCGGGAAAACCAATATACGAGAAGAAGGTGAAGAGGGAGATACTAGTTCCAAATGGGTCAAAATCAAATTCCTCATCAACAACATCCTTAATTACTTTCTTTAGGAAGAATTAAGGATGCATATTGTTGTCTCACGCGCGCCTCAATATGTCTGCCACTGCTGCCAATAAATTGGGCACTTTTTTGTTTCTTCTTGTTTTCTTTAATTTCTGTGTCATTGGGTCCACTATCAAATCTTAATTTTTAACGATCTTGCTCATTGGGTGATATTTATGTTATCAGAAGTATGATATAGGATAGTGAAAACAGAAATATAAGTACTATTTCCGTACCAGAATTCTTGGTTTATATTCTTAAATAATCTTGCTAATTAGCTAGTAGATCTTCACCTACAAATATGATACAGGATAGGATGCAACGCACCTAGCTTTGAAGCTGCAGCCATCTTAATTAAGTCTCTCCATCTCTCACATCCTTCATTACAATTCTCTTATTTTAGCGAATAAGTAATATGTTAAATAGGTACCAGAGCTACCATAAACCCATATACAAGAAAGCAAATCATAGCTGTCAAGGCACATATCTGCTGGTTAGATTTAATTTTTACTGAAATAAGTGCAAATTACTAGTTAAACAAGGTTGTAACTGATATATAGACCCAATCATAAGATTCCTTTCCACTCTAAATTGTCTGAATCGTCCTACTACACTGCAACTTTCAGCAGTCATGAGTATTGTATGTTATGTACCTCACTTAGCAAATTTTAGAAAATATAGATCACAACACTTGTATTTCACTCCCAACCCAAAGGCACTTCATATTGTTGGCTTTAAATTAAGGTGTGTAAAACATCTAAATCCATCTAAACTAATTCATAATCAAACTGATTCATATAAAAAATTGGATTCATTTTAAAAAAATTTTGAACTAATTCATTTTATAAAATCATTTTTATAAAGTGAATCGGTTCAATATAATTTGATTTTTCTTAAAAATTGATAATGGATAATTGTATATATCATACTAAATTAATTTATTTTTAAAAAAATTTGATTCATATTTTAAAAAAATTAACGGCCCAATTTATAAAAAAAACTATTAATTAACGGATTCACTTTCATGAAGTGATTTTGTTCGGTTTAGATTTTTCAAACAATCCATGAACAACTAGGAACCCCTAGTTGGCTCCCCAAACTCGCTGAACTTTATGGGACACAAGTCCACAACCTATAGCCCCATGAATATCAGCCTTCTCAGCAACTTATATGTAGCAGTAAATATCAGCCTCAGCCCCATCAATCCTACTACACGTGCAGAAAATATGTGAAATAGATTCGATAGCAGATTTGCAGAAGCAACACATCATCTGCTGTTGCACATATTCCTTCTTGCCAAATTTTCAGTTGTTGGAATGGCATTGTGGAACAGCCTCCACAAGAAAAACATTTCCTTTGGAGGAGCTAGCCGCGATATTCCAAATCTGTATAAATTGCTGGTCAACCTGATTCTAACTCTGTATGTTGACTTCCTATTTGCTTCCATCTGAATCTAATTCAATGTCCAGTTAATTAGGGCCAGCAGAATTATGAGCTCACAACCACATTGAAAGAATAATAAATGCATGTTATAACAGCCACAATAGAGGGGGAAAAAGGCATATTGACCAAAAGGTGAAATAGCACATCAAATCAAACCCACCAATAATTAGATGATATAGTTGGTTAAATTCTTTTCTATCAGTTAAAATTTGATATCGAATCCAATTTGCGTATCATTTATATTCTTCTTGCAAATTTGTGCAAAGATGAGGTCTTTTTTATACATGTTATAACAGCCAAGATAGAGGAAAAAAAAACATATTAATTACTGTAAATTTCAGAAATTTTATATATATATATATATATATATATATATATATATATATATATATATATATATATATAAAAGTCTTCTAAAATTCTTTCAAATTTTAATCTAATACATCTAGTTAAGATAAGAGGTTGGTTAATCCTAAATAGCTACTTGAGGGTTAAAACACCAAGGGGTTTTTTATTAACTAGATTCCTAAAAATATGTGATTGAATTATTATATGGTATTTGAAATAGTTTATAATTGAGAACACTCAGAAATGGTAGGGTTTTAAATTAATAATTTTTAATTGGTTTATATATATATATATATACTCTTTTTTTTCTTCTCACGGATTGTATCTTAATTTATTTCCACAACTAATTACTGATAATTTAAAAAAAGACAAAAGAATGGACGCACGAGAACAAATCAATATACCTTCTTCATCTAGTAATTTGTTTCAGTGAAATTTTCAAATGAATATTGAATTTTTTAAACAGACAATATTATATTTGAAATGACGAGAAGTTTAACTTTATCCCTTTCACTTAACTTGTTCCACGGCTCATAACCCACACATCTAATATCACAACTCATAACTAATTAATTATATTAATTCTCCAACATATACTCATTCCATAATACAACACTTGCCCCACCCCATCTCTCTTTAACTCAAAAGAAAGAAGCCCCAATTTATTTAACCTTAATTTATATATCCCACAACAAAGATCAAATTAAATCAAACAAAACACTTATTGAAACATATATTCTTAAATCTTTAACACTTTGACATTGGACCTTGAGTTACTCAGCACCAGCTAGCATTCTTCTTGTTCCTTGACGATATCCATTTGCGGACCGTGTTCCAATATCCTTTGATCCAGTTATAGCTACTCTCACTTTCATTTTCTTCTACCCTCTCACCTTCCCTTGATGCAGCACCACTAGTACTGCCTTCACCAATCCACACAACCTGAAATAATTAAAATGCATTTATAGTAATTTATAACAATTAATAAGTGTACTTGCAATTAAATTAATTAATTGATGAATGAATGACACATAATTTATATATAGAGAGATTGACACAACTAAGAATTAATATATTAGGATGTATTTAAAAGAAAGGAAAGGAATTAGTATGAAATTAATATAAGTAAGGAGATATATTAAATTAAAGACCACATGTACACAAGAAGTGACAAACCTCATCTTTTTGAGCAACAAAAAGTAGTTGCTCCTCTTCATCACTTGAATCAGGAGGAGGGGGGTAATTGAGATCAGGAAGAAACCTTGTTTGCTTCTTAGTTGGTTCTGATGACACTCTCTTCCTCTTGCCCTTGGCCATGCCCAGAACACTGACACACATAGAAGAACAAGTCCTGTTGTAGCTGCCAGGCATTATGACTGCTACCTTGTCTTCACTCATATATTTTAACTACCAAACTTAGAAGCTTTAGGGTGCGTTTATTTATCGAGGACCCATTCAAGTATTCCACAAAATATTGGAAGCACTATCAACATGTCAATTGTGTTACAAAGCAATTTGACAAAAACTCTAGGCATCATGATTCATAAATCGATTTTGACTCATTTCTTAACGTGGAAACTTATCTTTCAGCTTGGCCTTGTCTTTTTCATTTTTCAATCTCATCAAGATTCGCAATTAATTCCATATGTCGTCATGTCCAACGTGGCAACGCCAGCCACCATTTTGCATCGGGAAATAAAAATGGTACAACGACAATTCCACCAAGAATAATGTTTCCGGACATCAAATTTTAGTCTACACGCACCATTAATTAGTGTACCTGCCTGAGGGTACACTCGTAATCTTCAGGGGAATATGAAGACCGAACGAGAGCTTCAGGTGGACTCTTCGGAGGGGGAGGTACCTGCAAAAGATACTCCGACGCTTAAGTCAGTGTGAGCACGATTTTCTAGGGTAATAAATGAACAGTGACATACCTTGTTATGTGTGACCTATTTATAACATCTGACATGGGCCTGAGCGTGATGGACCCTCTCAGATATTTACCAAATTAGGTAATACGGTACTAATTGGTCGTTAGGCTTTAATCATGTACTTACCTTTCTTGATTGTGATTACCGTTATGACTTGCTTAACCCTTCGGCAAGAGGCCGAGCCGGCTATTCAATACTAGTCGAAACGGCAAATGACCGAACCGTCTAGTCCGTATACGGCAGCCTGTATACTTCCGGTATGTTCTATGTCGGAACGGTACTTGACTGAGCCGACTCGATGAGTGATGATGGTCCATATTGGCATTAACCAGACTGATGTCGGTTCTCGGCCTCATGCCGAGCCGACGTTGATGGTGATGCTTGTACGTGGCTATGCATGAGTGTCTGACGAAATGGCACGTGTTGGCCCACGTGACCGATACGGTCTCTCCGGTACACAAGCCCCCCAGCCTTTGAGGAGCGAAGCGACGCGAAAGGTTAATGAAATAAAAACAGGATTTTTCAGTCGGTGTCTTGAAGAAGAAGCTAAGGGTTACAACTGATGGTGGGATATGAAGGGTTGTAACCGTTGGGCATTTGATGGCGTACGCGAGAAGTTATGGTGGGAAGCGAAGGGATATAACCGTTGGTCATTAATGACGCATGCAAAGTTGCGGCGGGAGGCGAAGGGTTGTGTCCGTTGGGCATTAATGACGCATGCGAAGAGTCGCGTATCCTGAACCGTTGGATCTAGATGATCCAACGGTATGCACGAGGGGGTGTCGTTTCAGGTGCTCATTAGAGACGCCTATAAATAAGTGTAAGGGGGTGAGGGCTCTTTCGTGCAAATTCATTAGCTGCTCCGAGCCGAAGTTGTTTGGAAGCGTTTTGAGTATTATCAACGATAGGTCAAGCTCAACCATCAGGTACGTAATGGCTAATTTGGGTGTTGTTAACATTGACTCTTCTGGGGACGAAGGGGAATCTAGGTTAAGGGCGACGCCGAACCAGGATGCACCATCGGCTTCGGCATCTAATGGGGACAATTCCGTGGAGTCGGCTTCTGGGTCCGGTCATTCTCAAAGTGGGAGTGATTCGGCATCAGCTGTAGGTTCCGATGAGCAACCTAGTCGGGGTGGAGAATCATCAAGAGTGTTCCCTCCCATATCAACTCCGGGATATTCATGGGTGCACGGTGAGGTTGGTAGTGTATACTCTCGGTATACAAGTAAGAAATCTCTTGTGGATTTTGTATCGGCCGTGAAGTTTTTGGACTTTCCTGAAGATGAGGAGCCTTCTGCCATCTTCTTTCAACCATGCCGAGGCGACGGGGTGTCAAATCCGGACTTTGTTTATTTGAGTCAGGGGACTTCTAAATACCCCTTTTTCTATGTGTATGATTATATGTTCCGGGATTTGAAGATATCTCTCCCGTTTGACAATTACTTCATGGGTATACTTCGGCTTTTGAATGTGGCGCCGAGTCAACTTCACCCGAACACCTGGGCCGCTATGCAAGGGTTCAGGCATTTGTGTCTGGGTCTCGGTCTCTCTCCTACTCCACATCTATTTTTGCATTTCTATACTTCTCGGCCGACGAGGAAGGCCAAGTGGCTGTCTTTGATTCGCCACAGTGACTGTCTACTACAACCTTTCACCACCTCCTACAAAAAATTTAAAGTGGGATTTATGAAGGTGATGATTCGGCCGGAACCAGGGAAAAAGTATTTCTTTGACGCTGAGGGAAATCCACTATTTCCCTTCTACTGGACCCGGAAGCCGCGCAAGTATGACACGGTTTCCAAGTCACGCATGTCCCCAGAGGAGAGAGGAAGTCTTGATTTTTTAGACAAGTTGCCTCGGCCCTTACCATGTCGTCCTCTTGTCCGATTGTTTGATTCGGCCGATGTGGTCGAAGAATTAATCGGTATGGTATTTTTCCTACTTGTTTGAATTCAAGTGTTATCATTGATTTTGACTAATGATGTGCAGGTATAATGGCGGCTCATGATGATTTGGATATCCGCAACTTGCTTCGGAACCAACTAGCATCGAATACCGTGAATAGGGCTGCGCCCGCCGCGCGCGTGAATCAACCAGCTGGTCAAGGTAGCGGGGTCGGACCCACGTCTCGGCCGAAGAAGACCACCCGGCCCCAACCTGAAAAAAGAAGGCCTGACTCTAGGGCCGAGGAGGAGAGTCGTCGGGCAAAACAGCGCCGAGTGGCCAGCCCCCCTGTTCCCGAAAGCTTGTCGGCACCAAGTTTCTTGGCTGGCAATGTTAACGCTCAGGATTTCCTGAGTCAAGACCTGACCTCCGAGGTAGGCCAGGGGCTGCTGAGCCGAATGAGTTCGGCACAGAAATGGAGCTTCTTTTGTGAGTTCCAAGTGCGCGCTGTGGCCATGGCATAGAGTATTGTCATGCAGCCGAACGGTGAGGCTGACGAGTTGCGCAAACAGCTAGCTGAGCAGGAGAAGTCTCTTCAAGAGACACTGGCTGCTTTGACCGATGCCCAGACGGCTAGTAGCAAGTACCAGGCCGAGGTGGATCGCCGAGGAAGAACCGCTGATGACTTCGCCCTAAAGGTACAGCGTCTCGAACTTGCTCTGAAGGGCGAGACTGATAAGGTGACAGCTCTGAGCAAGGAGCTGGATGCTGAAAAGGCTGCCTTTGGTGCTTATCAGGAAAAGGCGCGCGCCAAGGTTCTCAGTCAGCATCAGGCCGGTTTTGCTCAAGCTGCTCGGCAGGCTTGCTACTTCGGCGACTTTCCACCTGACTTCCACCTGGACATGACAAAAGATTTTTTCCAAGGGAAGTTGGTGGATATGACCTCCATTCCACCTGATCAGGAAGCCGACGAGGAGGCTCCGGCTCGGCCAGCTGGGCCGAACGAAGAGGAGACTCTGAACGAGGAGGCTGCGCCTGAGGATGGTCCAGTTCAGGGGGAGCCAGAAGTAGTATCTTAAATGTTTTTTGTATTATGGGGCCGATAGCACCTATTGATAATGTACCCTTCTCTTTTTTTTTTTTAATGAAATTTCTCCGTTCTTTATGTTGTATACTGGCGTAAACTCTTGTGGTGATTAACAACTTAATTTGCGTGAGCCGTCTCCTTGGCCGAGAGATATCTCGGGAGGGAAGACTTGAATAATTTAATTAAAGCCACATCCTTGGCCGAGAGATATCTCGGGAGGGAAGACTTGAATAATTTAATTAAAGCATGAGTGATTGAATCGTGTTGTCATTGATAAATGGATGCCTCGTTAAAAACCTTGCCGGCCAAAACCTCTTTTCACTATTTTTTTAAGAGGGAAAAAGACCGGTTCAAGGAAAAGAGTGCACCCTTACAACGTTTACAAGTTTGTGAAATAGACAACTAGCTATAGTAAGTCTTCAAGTGCGTAGAGTTCCATGTTCGTGGGAGGACTTTGCCGGATAACTCTTCCAACTTGTATGCCCCGTTATGAAGAGCGTGTCGTACTCGAAACGGGCCGTCCCAATTGGCTGCCAGTTTGCCCTCAGACGGGTTGCGCCTTGCCGAGCCGGTTGCCCTCCATACAAGATCTCCGTCGTGAAATGTTCTTGGTTTGAGGTTAGAATTGAAGCGCCGACTCATGCGTTGCTTGCATGCTTCGGCTACTACCTGCGAATTGTCCCGCACTTCCTCAAGAACATCTAGTTCAGCCCGAAGAGATGCGTCATTGGAGTCCTCTTGAAAATGTTGTCGTCTGAATGATGGCTCCCCTACTTCAACCGGTATCATTGCGTCGGCACCATATGTTAGGCGAAAGGGGGTTTCTTTAGTGGTGGACTGTGGTGTACACCGGTATGCCTAGAGGACTTCTAGTAATTCATCAGCCCATACTCCTTTTGCCGAGCCGAGTCTTCTTTTCAGTTCGGTAAGGATAACCTTGTTGGCCGCTTCGGCCTGGCCATTCGACTGAGGGTGCTCAACCGATGTGAACCTGTGCCGAATGTCAAGGTTTTCGAGGAATGAGTTGAACCTTTTGTCCGTGAATTGGAGACCGTTATCTGAAATGATGGCATATGGGATGCCGAAACGGGTGATGATGCTCTTCCATACAAACTTTTGGACGTTAGCAGCAGAGATGCAAGCAAGTGGCTCGGCCTCAATCCATTTTGTGAAGTAATCTACTGCCACGAGAAGGAACTTAGCTTGTCCCCTCGCCATGGGGAATGGGCCAAGTACGTCAATTCCCCATAACGCAAACGGCCATGGAGAGCTGATACTGTGTAGTTCGGCGGCCGAGGCATGGATGAGATTCCCATGCCGTTGACACTGTATGCACCTCTTAACAAACTCAGCACAATCTCCTTTTAGAGTCGGCCAATAATAACCGGCTCGTGACACCTTTGCCGCAAGAGTTCGGCCTCCGGAATGGGATCCGCAGATACCTTCGTGAACTTCCCTCATCACATAGTCGGCCTGGAGATTGTCAATACACTTAAGCAACGGGGTGGAGAATCCGCGCCTGTAGAGTTCGCCGGCTATGATGGAGTACCGAGCTGCTTGGGTTCGCAATTTTCTGGCTTCCACCGAATCAGTTGGCAATTCTCCCTGGAGGATGAAGTTCCGAATAGGAGTCAGCCAGCTTGGAACTTCGACCTCGGCAGCCATGCACTCGACGGCCACACTTGGAGAGGGGACTTCGAGGTGAATTGTTGTTCTTAGCTGTCCCGGGTTTCTGGTGCTGGCGAGCCGAGCTAACTGATCGGCTCGTTCGTTGTTACTTCTTGGAATATGCCGAATTTGAACCTCGGTGAAATCATGATGGAACTAGGTGAGGAGATTGATGTTCCTCCACTTTGCTCCATGCTTAGGACCGAATCTCTTGAGGTAGACCTTGGATCAAAGCTTGAAATCTCCTTGAAGAAATCTTCAATGGAGGTGATGCCTTAGAAGGAGGTTCGGTTACTTCCTTTGGATGAAGAAGCTTAAGGAACCTAAGCTAAGGTTTGAAGAACTTTGGAGAGAACTTAGGAGAGAAAGTTCCTCACGGTTTTGGACTCTTGAATTTGAGAGAAAAATCTGAAGATTGATTCTCATTTATGTCAAAAGTGAGTACAAGTGTAGGAAAATCAAATATATAGGGAATAGTAGCTTGTAGGAGAAGTTATCCCTAACCATGGTTCATTAAGAACCATGGTAGGATTAACTTAAACTCCTACGGTTTAGCTAGCTTCTAGGAGAAGCTAAACCTTGACCATGGTTCTTTTAGGAACCAAGGTAAGGTTAAGCTAACCTTGCTTGAGTTTGAAGCTTGTTCAAGCAAGAATGCTTGAAAAATTCGGCCAAGGAGAAGGAAGGAAGCTAGGCGGCCCATGGTTCAAATTGCTCCTTGATTTAATTTGAAATTCTTTGATTTGGTTTAGTTAGGTTCATCATATGATGATGAAACCTAGCTAAATCAAATCTATGAAAAATTAGGAGCAAAATGAGTCCAATATGTAAAATTTTGCCTAGGCCCAACTCTGGCCCAATTTCTAAGCACACTCCCTAGCTTTGCTAAATGTCACCCCCTTTTTCCTACTGAAAAAATAAAGAATGAGTGTGTCAACTAGGGAGGTTAAATGGAGTTAAACTCTCCAAGTAACCTACCTCAAAATCAATATACAAACACTAGAAAAAGCTAGTAAAGTGCCTCACAAATACAAAGGCAAAAATAACCTATACACAAGACTATGTATAAACTGTACAATATAAACAAGTAGAACTAAGGCCTTCTCTTCATGATAGAGCATTCCAAGTGAAGATTATCTTGGGCCTGACAAGCCCATTAGTCTTCTCTAGATCCAGCTCTTCCTGTATCCTCCTAGCCATAGCTCTGGTCACTGGGCCCTTGGCCCATGGTCTATCATCCCCTCCTTCTTGAGAAGGATTTGTCCTCAAATCTGTAGGTTCTTCTTCCTCATCATAACCTGCAAAGGGAATAAGATCACTTATATTAAAAGTGTTACTTACTCCATAATCACTAGGAAGATCTAACCTGTAAGCATTATCATTAATTCTTTGGAGGACTTGGAAGGGACCATCTCCTCTTGGGTTGAGTTTTGACTTTCTTTGAGAAGGAAACCTTTCCTTTCTCAAGTGAAGCCAAACCCAATCCCCTTCCTCAAAAATGAGGGCTTTCTTTCCCTTGCTTCTATCTAAAGCAGTTCTCTCATTTTGTTGTTGTATTTGAGTTTTAACCTTCTCATTCAATTTCTTAACAAATTCAGCCCTCGATACCCCTTCTTTATGAAAATAATGAGAAGAATCTGGTAGGGGTATTAGGTCTAAAGGAGTAAGAGGGTTAAAACCATATACAACCTCAAAAGGTGAGATTTTGGTAGTCTTATGGACTACCCTGTTGTAAGCAAATTCAATGTGGGGCAAGTACTCATCCCAAGATTTATGGTTACCCTTAAGGACTGCCCTTAACATTGTAGATAGGGATCTATTAACTACTTCTGTTTGCCCATCAGTTTGTGGGTGACAAGTAGTAGAGAAAAGTAATTTAGTTCCTAGCCTACTCCAAAGAGTTTTCCAGAAATGACTAAGGAACTTAGTATCCCTATCTGAGACAATAGTTTTGGGTAGACCATGAAGTCTAACCACTTCCTTGAAGAAGAGTCTTGCTATGTTGCTTGCATCATCTATTTTGTGGCAGGGTATAAAGTGGGCCATTTTACTAAATCTGTCCACTACCACAAAAATAGAATCCATGCCTCTCTGGGTCTTGGGCAAGCCCAAAATAAAATCCATACTAATATCAACCCATGGAGAGTTAGCAACAGGTAAGGGTGTATAGATGCCATGAGGCATTACTTTAGACTTTGCTTGTAAACAAGCTATACATCTAGAGCAAAACCTCTCAACATCCCTTCTCATATGGGGCCAAAAGAATTTCTCTTTTAAAAAGCTTAGAGTCTTTTCAACTCCAAAGTGCCCCATGAGACCACCCTCATGACTTTCTTGAATAAGGAGTTTTCTTATAGATCCTTGGGGTATACAAATTCTTCCCTCTTTATACAAGTACCCCTCAGAAATATAGAAACCTCCTTGAGGCTTTGCTAAGCATTGGGTATAGTTTTCTTTGAATTCGAGATCATTAGTATACAATTCCTTAATGTGATTAAATCCCAAGATTTGAGATCCAAGAGAGACTAACAAAGTATGTCTCCTAGAAAGGGCATCAGCCACAACATTATTTTTCCCTTTCTTGTATTTAATCACATATGGAAATTGTTCTAAGAACTCTACCCACTTAGCATGCCTTTTGTTTAGTTTGCCTTGACCCCTCAGATACTTAAGTGACTCATGGTCACTATGAATGACAAATTCTTTGGGAATAAGGTAGTGTTCCCAAGTTTGAAGGGCCCTAACCAAAGCATAAAGCTCCTTGTCATAGGTAGGGTAGTTAAGAGAGGCACCTTTGAGTTTTTCACTGAAATATGCAATAGGGTGCCCACCCTGTAACAAAACCGCACCTATGCCAACTCCAGAAGCATCACATTCTAACTCAAAAGTTTTTGAAAAATCTGGTAGAGCTAGAAGTGGTGCATGAGTAAGCTTATGCTTTAAAGTTATGAAGGCATTTTCTTGTTTCTCTCCCCATATAAATTCCACATTTTTCTTGACTAAATCATTTAATGGGGAGGCAAGTGTGGAGAAATTAGGAACAAACCTCCTATAGAAGCTTGCCAAACCATGGAAGCTCCTAATATCTCCAACACTTTTAGGAGTGGGCCATTCTTGGATGGCCTTGATTTTCTCGGGGTCCACATGAACCCCTTTTTTACTACTTATAAACCCTAGAAAAACTACACTATCTACACAAAAGGTACATTTTTCTAAATTTCCAAAAAGTTGATTTTTTCTAAGAATATCAAAAACTTGCCTTAAGTGTCCTATGTGATCACTTAGGCTCCTACTATATATGAGGATGTCATCAAAATAAACTACAACAAATCTACCTATACAATCCCTAAGGACATGATTCATGAGACGCATGAAAGTACTAGGAGCATTGGTGAGCCCAAAAGGCATCACTAACCATTCATATAATCCAAACTTGGTCTTGAAAGCGGTTTTCCATTCATCTCCTTCTTTGATTCTAATTTGATTGTATCCGCTTTTAAGATCAACTTTAGAAAATATGATGGCTCCATGAAGCTCATCTAACATGTCATCAAGCCTAGGGATGGGGTGTCTATATTTCACAGTGATGTTGTTGATGGCTCTACTATCACAACACATTCTCCACTTGCCATCTTTTTTTGGAACCAACAACACTGGAACAGCACAAGGACTTAAGCTCTTTCGAACCCAGCCCTTCTCCAACAAATCTTGGACCTGAGACTCAATTTCTTTAGTTTCTTGGGGGTTGGTCCTGTAGGCAGGCCTATTAGGTAGGCTAGCTCCAGGCACCAAATCAATTTGATGTTCTATTCCTCTAGAAGGAGGAAGGCCCATTGGACCCTCGGGAGGAAATAGATCATCAAATTCTTTTAAAAGTGTTTTTACCCCCTTAGGTAAAGTCTCATGTCCACTAGATGTGGCAGTGCAAGAAAGAGTTCCTTTACAGAGAAGGAAATAAGAGGGTTGTTGAATCAAGAGGGTTTGTTTGGAAATTTTATTCTCTTGATTAACGACCTCTAGGGAGGGAACTCCTTTCTCCCTAGATTCCTCTCTATCCTTAAGTTTCACAGACTTTTTTTTTTTTCTCTCTTTTCTTCTTTTTTTATAAATCTCTTTTCACTATCTCTTTTGAGTTTCATTTGTGCTTGATCCTCAGCCACCTGTTGAGGAGAAAGAGGATGAAGCACAAACTTTCTTTCCTTATGAGTAAAGGTAATCTCGTTAGTAAGGCCATTGTGCATGATTTTCTTATCAAATTGCCATGGCCTTCCTAATAAGATGTGACAAGCTTCCATTGGTACTACATCACATAGCACCTCATCTTCATAGTTCCCAATGGAAATTTTGACCTTTACTTGTTGGTCAACTGCTAAATCACCATCCTCATTAATCCAATGGAGTTGATAAGGTTTAGGATGGGAATTAGTAGTTAAACCCAACTTCTCAACCAGCCTAGTGCTACAACAATTACACCATGAGCCACTATCAACAATGAGAGAACATGCACTGCTTGAAACTTTGCATCTAGTATGAAATATGTTCTCTCTTTGTGATAGAGTATCACTAGGTTGGTTGTTGAGGAGTCTCCTAATCATTAAGAGCTCCCCTTCATAAGGAAAAGTAGACTCTACACCTTTCTCTTGATCACTTGCTTCTTCCTCACTATTACTAGAGGAAGTAGTAGCCTCATCTTGGCTACTATAAATGTCATGCCCCCTCATGATCATTACCTTCTTTGTGGGGCATTGGGAGGCAATGTGGCCTCTCCCTAAACATTTAAAGCACTTAATATCACTAGTCCTAGAACTAGTGTGTGTAGTGTCCTTTCCCTTTCCCTTATCTTTTTCTGTGGCTAGATTTTTGGAGGGTTCAAAAGATTTCTTCTTTTCAAAAGTTTTTCCCTCCTTCTTGGAATCTTTCTTTAGAAATGAAGAGTTGGAGCTATTTTTGTAAGATTTCCTCATTCTTTGTTGTTCTACCCTTACACAAAGTTGGACCAAATCATTTAGGTCCCTGTAGGGTAGTAGCTCCACTTGGTCTCTTATTTCTAAATTAAGACCACTCAAAAATCTAGCTACAGTAGTAGCTTCCTCTTCCCTAATACAAGCCCTCATCATTAATAGCTCCATTTGTTGCCTGTACTGTTCTACAGACATGTCTCTTTGTTGGAGCCTTTGGAGCTTATTCATAAGCTCCCTCCCATAGTAGGTGGGAATGTGCCTCCTCCTCATTGCACTTTTAAGATCATTCCAATATTGAATTGGAGGATCATTGTGGAGGCGTCTCTCTCTCTCTAGGGCTGTCCACCAATACATGGCATGCCCTTGGAAGCTAAGGGCAGCCAAAGGTACTTTCCTCTCTTCACTTACCCTATGGCAAGCAAAGAGTTGCTCAACCTTCATTTCCCAATCTAAATAAGACTCCACATCATCTTTGCCAAAGAATTGTGGGAGGTCAACCTTGACTTCCCTTGGCCTAGTAATTCTCCTAGGAGTATGTTGGTAGTGATCCCCTTGATTCATGCTTTCATTAGGGGATGTGTATTGGGAATGTGAACTCCTACTCTTTTTCCTATGTTTCTTCATATCTTCTTTCAATTTTTCCTCCTCTTGTCTTAAAATTCTCAACTCTTCCTCAAGATAAGCAAGTTGTCCTTCTCTTTCAATTCTTTCCTTCTCTCTTTGAATGGACTCTTGCTTTTTCCATAGTTTAAGTGATTTGAGCTCTTTAGTAATGTAAGAAAGACTTTTTGGAGAGCCATCACTTTCACTATGGGAGGAATCTTGAGACATTTTAATTCAAGAGATATTTTTCACACAAAAATAGTTTTTATGAAAATAAGGTTTTGGAGTGCTTTAGACTTGGCACTTAGAGGTCTAAGAGTACAAATTGAACTTTGGAGGGAGGTGAGCTACTAAAGAGCCACTTAATAACCAAGCCTCTTCAAGTAAAAATCTCTAAACCCCCTTGTACTTTTGTCTTGCACAAAACAATTTTCACAAAGAACTTTTCTTAAAGGAAAAATAACAAGCAAGTGCCTATGTGTACAATTTATAAGATGCTTGAAAACATAAAGAGCAAGAAAACTTAAATTGCTTGAAAACTTAAATGACTGAAAACATAAATTGCTTAAAACATAAATTGCTTGAAAACTTAAACTAGACGTTGAAAGCAATTAAACCTAAGTGAGAGCTTGAAAGGCACCAAAGACCTTCAAGGACCACTCTCACAAGTACTACACGAAAATTACTATAAAAGTTCTTAAGGAGAGATGGAGATACACCAAAGGCACTCCAAGACACTCCTTAATAAAGGCCTTGTACAAAAATTTAGAAAACAAAAAATTACAAGGTAAATGAAATTCAAATTTGCTTCAAATGAAATGTAAATTTACACTCCAAATGAAATGTAAATTCACTCTCAAATGAATTTAGTGGCTGCACCTAATTTCAAGGAAAACAAATTAGCCACTAATTTAGAACAAATTTAGAGACGGATTTTGTAATGAAAAACTAGGTTTTAGAAACCAAAATTTCCGTCACTAAATTTAGTTCTAAATTTTCACAAAAATTTTCACAATTGGTTTAGTTTCTTGTTGCTCCAAATCAGCCACCAACTGCAGCCTCACAAGGTGTTTCACTCCTCTCTTTAGAAGCAACTTTGATGTTAGTCACTTCTAGGTGTTTCCAAGAGCCTAGCCACCAAGAGAGAACAAACTCCCTAAGCAACCACCAAAGCCTTCAAGTGGATGTCCTTTGCCTTGGCCTCCTACACCTTTCAAGAAGCACTCAACCACCTTCAAGACTGAATATTAGTTCTAAAACTGAAAATGAACAATTTAGAATGGCTACACCAAGTGGTAGAAGAAAATGAGACAAAACTAGAAAGAATTCCACAAATTGACAAGCAAAAATTAAGGCAAATTTGGAAGCTAGTACACACAAGAGTAACCTAGGAAAGGCACTAGAATGGATTACAAAATTAAAAGCTAAGATTATGAACAAAAACAAGACACAATATGTGGCTGGACCAACACAAAAATGTCACACAAAAATAGATCAAAACCGAGAGCAAAAGTTTCTCAAATTTTCACTCCTTTGGCTTTTCTTTTGCTATTTTCTTTCTTTTTCTTTTGCAAATTATTTTTCACTTATTTTTCTTTGTATGTTCAGGAGTTTCAATGCCTTTTAAGCACTTATATGTCTCGGTTTCAATATAGAAAAACTGCAGCAAAATTATGACACAAAACAAGAGGTGTTCACAAGTATGTTTTTCACTAGTGCTTCACTATTTTGTAATATTTTTTTTAGGTCAAATTTTAAGCACTTTGTTTCTTTGTTTTTCTCAAGCAATTAGGACACTCACACCTCTGTTTTGGTTCTGTTTTAAGGTCCAAAAAGTTTCAATAAGTTTCAGCCACAACACAAGACACAAGGAAACCTAATAGGAGAGTGTTTAACAATTTAATTTGACAAAACTTTTAATATGACATAATAGAAACCTAACTCTAGGAAATTTGCTAGAACTATTAGCAAATTAAGAACTCAAACATGTAAAGCAAAAGCACATATAGGAAGGTTCAGATTTATCAAGAAAATATTCAATAATTTTCGGACACAAAAACACAAAGCAAAAATTAGGTCAAACAAGCTATTCTAGGAAGTTACAACATATAAAGGACTACACATGACTTACTAGGACAAAACAAGTGATTCAAAACCAAAATCTATGCAATATGAATGTTGTCCAATCACGGACACATGTTATAGAATGGAGAGACTCAAGTACAATTGAAAACGCACAAGGTTAAGAATACCTAAAGCACAAAACCGAAAATGATTCAAAGGAATAGGAACAAGCAAACATGAATCATTTACTTCATACTTGACATATAGGATCCATCAAAAATTGTATTAGAACTAGATCCATGCAGCAAACACAATTTTAAGACATAGAAAAGGAAGAATAGACAACACGGATTCAAGTAAGAAAAGTTAGAAACAAAAACCTCAAGAGCACTAGGCTCTAGATACCAAAAATGATGGAACTAGGTGAGGAGATTGATGTTCCTCCACTTTGCTCCATGCTTAGGACCGAATCTCTTGAGGTAGACCTTGGATCAAAGCTTGAAATCTCCTTGAAGAAATCTTCAATGGAGGTGATGCCTTAGAAGGAGGTTCGGTTACTTCCTTTGGATGAAGAAGCTTAAGGAACCTAAGCTAAGGTTTGAAGAACTTTGGAGAGAACTTAGGAGAGAAAGTTCCTCACGGTTTTGGACTCTTGAATTTGAGAGAAAAATCTGAAGATTGATTCTCATTTATGTCAAAAGTGAGTACAAGTGTAGGAAAATCAAATATATAGGGAATAGTAGCTTGTAGGAGAAGTTATCCCTAACCATGGTTCATTAAGAACCATGGTAGGATTAACTTAAACTCCTACGGTTTAGCTAGCTTCTAGGAGAAGCTAAACCTTGACCATGGCTTGGCATTTATCCGGATTCGCCTCAATGCCTCGGTTGGATAGCATGAATCCCAAGAACTTGCCGCCCGAAACTCCAAACACACATTTCTCGGGGTTGAGTTTCATCTGATGTTGCCGAAGCGCCTGGAACACTTCGGCCAAGTCATGCGTATGTGCCGATACATCACTTGATTTTACTACCATATCATCAACATACACTTCCATGCTTCGGCCGATCTGGTTGTGGAAGATTTTATTCATCAAACGTTGATATGTGGCCCCGGCATTTTTTAATCCGAACGGCATCACCCGGTAACAGTAATTGGCTGTTTCGGTGATGAATGCAGTTTTTTCTTCGTCTTGGGGGTGCATCCAGATCTGATTGTATCCCGAGTAAGCATCCAGAAAAGACAAGAATTTGTGGCCGGATGCCCCATCGACGAGCCGATCGATGTTCGGGAGTGGGTAGGCGTCTTTTGGGCAAGCTTTATTTAAATTGGTATAATCGGTGCACATACGCCATTTCCCATTTGACTTTCTAACCATGACAACGTTAGCCAGCCAAGTCGTGTAGTGCACCTCTCGGATAAACTGAGCGTCTAGCAACTTGGTCACCTCTGCTTCGATGGCGGTTTTTCTTTCTTCCCCCGTCTTCCGGCGCCGTTGAGCAATCGGCCTAGCTTCTTTGCTAACGGAGAGCTTGTGGCACAGGAAATTGGGGTCAATGTCAGGCATATCGGATGGGTGCCAAGCGAACAAGTCTCTATTCTCGAGGACCACACGCTGAATGGCTAGGCGCTCCCCTTCGGTTAAATAGGTTCCCAAGTAAGTAACTTGGGATTTTGTCATTCCTACTTGGAAGGGTTGTTTATCTTCAATGGGCTCTACCCTCTCATCCTGATCGATTCGTGGATCGAGGTCGATGGCCGACTGCTGCGAAACCGAGTGCACCCTTCTCGGTTTGGTTGGCTCCTCCATTCTCGGCAACCTTAAGCTACTAAAATAACATTCGCGCGCCGTTTTCTGGTCAGCGTGTATGGTGACGATTCGTCCGGACTCAGCCGGGAACTTCATGGCCAGATGAGGAGTGGAGACAATGGCTCCGAGCCGATTCAAGGACGGTCGTCCTAGCAGAATATTATAAGATGTGTTGGCATGCACCACTACGTACTTGACTGGGATATCGCGGTGATCAGCTTCATCAAATCCGAACCGTGTGGACAGCTTGATATACCCCTTCGTCTTCACTCGCTCACCAGAGAACCCCACCAGTGGCTCGTTGTAGGGGACCAATTCGGATTCTGGAATACCCAACTGCTTGAACGTGTTCCAGTACAAGATATCTGCCGAGCTTCCCTGATCTACCAACGTTTTACGCACAATGCAGTTATGGATTTCTACAGTGATTACCATTGGGTCGTCTTGCTCCGGATCAATGCCTTTGAAATCGGCTTCGGTAAAGGTGATAGTAGGTAATTGCCGACGGACTGTTTCAACGGCGTGAACATGCCGAACGGCCCGTAGATGCCTCCGTTGCGATGAGGAAGATGAGCCACCACCAGCAAATCCACCTGCTATGGTGTTGATGACTCGCCGAGGCTGTGACGAGGGTTCGACATCTCGTCTTTCTCTGGACCGGCTCCGTTCTCTATACTGACGTGTTTCCATTCTCCTTTGCTCAGGATCATGCCGTCTTGACCGGTCGGCGTGCCGGGTTGTGTGCGGTCGGTCGATGAAACCTTGTAGCTGGCCTTGTTTGATTAGGTCTTCGATTTTGTCTTTTAAAGCCGCTCATTCTTCTGTCGAATGCCCCCGATTGCGGTGGTAGCGGCAAGATTTTGTTGTGTCGGCCCTGGGGGGGTCGAAGCTCGTTTTGGAACGGCCAACACGTCCGAGGCCAGCGCTTGCTCGAGTATGGCCGCTCTGTTAGTGTTAAGTGGTGTGTACTGGGAATACCTTGGGCCGCGAGGGGGTCTCTCCCGAGGTACCAATTCTTTCGGGCGACCTCGGAAATTATTCTCGGCTGGCCTTTCAGGCTTTGCCGCTACTTCTGCTCTAGCTTGGTTGCGGAACTCAGCTAGCTCCTCCATTTGCATATACTTATCGGCTCGTCGCCGAAGGTCATCCATGTCGGATGGTGACTTCTTGCAAATACTGTTGGCGAAGGGACCTGGCTTCAAGGCGGTAGTCAGATGATGCAGGGCGACGGCCGGGTTTAGGTCTCGGATTTCCAATGCCGCCTTGTTGAATCGGCTCATGAATGTCCGAAGGGATTCCTTTTTCTCTTGATGAATGCTCACCAGTGCCATCGAGGTCAGTTGGTGAGGCCTACTGGTAGCAAACTGAATTGTGAATTGGGAGGCCAATGTACTGAACGAATCAATTGAGTTGGCCGGAAGCCGAGTGAACCAACTCAGAGCTCGTCCTTTTAGCGATGTTGGGAAAATTCGACATAGGGCGGCATCATCGGTTGTGCTTAAAGTGACTTGAGTCAAGAACACATCTACGTGTTCATCGGGATCAGTGGTCCCATCGTACTTATCGAGAGGCAACGACTTCCAATGATCAAGAAGCGCGGTCTGCATGATATTTGATGTAAAGGGATGCCGATGTGCTCCGGCCGGCATCGGCAGTATCGGCCGACTAGCTGAAGCATGAGCGGCTGGGGTGGAAATAGAGGTGTGGTTGGCAGGGGTGTGGTTGGCAGAGGTGTGGTGTCCGTGTGAATGAAACGACCCCTGAGTATGGGTCGTCTCGGATGGTTTCCATGTGGGATCTCGGTATTGGTTTTTCAGGGCAGCATTCTCTTCTCTCAATGCAGCCATCTCGGCGGCATCTCTCTCTCGCTGCTGTTTCATGGCAACCATTTCCTCTTTCATCTGTCGTACCACATCGGTCAAGTTTGTCTCCTCTACCGTTTCGGCCCCGGACTGATGCTCCTCCTCGGACTGGTGTTCAGCGTTAGTCTTCCTTGTCTTCACCATGACGTCGAAACAGTGCTGAATACGTCTTTTTCGAGAGCTATCGGTTCGGCCCCACGGTGGGCGCCAAAATGTACCTGCCTGAGGGTACACTCGTAATCTTCAGGGGAATATGAGGACCGAACGAGAGCTTCAGGTGGACTCTTCGGAGGGGGAGGTACCTGCAAAAGATACTCCGACGCTTAAGTCAGTGTGAGCACGATTTTCTAGGGTAATAAATGAACAGTGACATACCTTGTTATGTGTGACCTATTTATAGCATCTGACATGGGCCTGAGCGTGATGGGCCCTCTCAGATATTTACCAAATTAGGTAATACGGTACTAATTGGTCGTTAGGCTTTAATCATGTACTTACCTTTCTTGATTGTGATTACCGTTATGACTTGCTTAACCCTTCGGCAAGAGGCCGAGCCGGCTATTCAATACTAGTCGGAACGGCAAATGACTGAACCGTCTAGTCCGTATACGGCAGCCTGTATACTTCCGGTATGTTCTATGTCGGAACGGTACTTGACCGAGCCGACTCGATGAGTGATGATGGTCCATATTGGCATTAACCAGACTGATGTCGGTTCTCGGCCTCATGCCGAGCCAACGTTGATGGTGATGCTTGTACGTGACTATGCATGAGTGTCTGACGAAATAGCACGTGTTGACCCACGTGACCGATACGGTCTCTCCGGTACAATTAGAGATGTTATATTGTTGAAATGTTCATATATATTGTCGCTATACAAATGTCGGTTTAATTTTTATTTTAATTTTTATCCATACAAGACTTCCATGGTGATCAAATTTCAACCTAGGCCCCACCGTGTATGATAGTGGGTTTGTTGATGGATCTGTAATTGGTTAAAGTCATTTTTCATTATTTTTCGTATTGTTTATTCGCATAAATAGTAAAGCTTTATTTAAAAAGTGTCGAACATGTTAGCCACATTGAAAATCCCACCCTGAAATAGTTTAGGCTTGGGCAGTACCATGGGGCAAGTCCGGAAGACATTAGATAGCAGTTTATTTTATTTTTTTAAACAGACAAGAAAAATTATATTGAAAGATATAAAGAATACCAAACTCATATATGAGATATTGTGTAATACTAACTGATCAAACAGTTAATCATAATTTTCACATGTTTAAGAACAAATTACTATTTAACTGAATAATTATATTAGATAGTAATTTATGATTAGCAAGTATTTATAATTGTGATCAATAATTATATATATTTGGCATGTATTTAAATTTTTTAATTTATAAGAAAAAACAATACTCGACTATCATATAAACACTAACTAGTTAGGACTAAATGTATTTTATGATTACTTAATAATTTTTCGAACTCCGGACAGCATTATCATCGGTAAAAAAAATTATTATTATTAATTCTTATCTGATCCGCCTTCTAGTTTATGAAATAAAAATAATAAAATTTATTAACATTCATTTATTTATTTTAAAAAACATTTTAGTGAATTATGAAACAATTACAAGGCTTTAATAGTACTATCACTATATATTGGTTTTTGGGGCTCATGATCAGAGGGACACATTATACACAAGAGATGCAGTTTGCCTTGGGACAGTGCCACTTTAACTGGGTCTCTCTAGTTATTGATCTATGATTACTGAACTGTAATTAGTTGTGACTCGTTTGGTGTGTAAACCGAAACCTGTAAAATTTCTCAATCCACAACAAACAATCATATGCAATTCTAATCCAACGGTAGACCATTATGGAAACAAAAACACAATTTTACAAATTTCAACCGTCGTGATCCTTTGCAGTCAACTTAAAAAGCAGTTACTCCATTAATTAAAGCCATAAACATACGAAAGCATAAAGTGACATAGTCAAATATATTGCAGTCAAATAAGTATATGCTTGCCTTCTAGGCTTCCAAGCTCAAGGACACGAGGTCATGTCACAAGCTGATTCAATAATATAATATATCATTTATAGATTAGTCGACCCCATATTTTAGTGTATAAATTCAAAGGCATGTGTCTAGTGGTCGTTTTTATTTTTTATTTTTTTTGCATAATTTTCATAATTAAAAAATAAGAAAAGCTATCAAAACAGTGGAAAAAAAAATAAAGAGATATAACATGATAAAAAAAATAAAAAGAAATTATAAAATATTGAAAATATATTATAAAAGTAAAATAATTATTTTTTATTCATTGAGAAAATAAAGATCACACCAGACACAAAATTGTCACTTCTTTTTCAAAGATTCATCGCACGTTTGAGTGTAAGTTAACATTAGACGTGGATCAGCGGCTAAGTCTTGCTTTTGCGTTTTTTTCTTCTTAATTTTGACGTGAAAATGAATAGTGAAGCAGATAATTAAAAAACACTGAAACAAACATACACTTAGATATTTCTCTTTTCTTCACCATTCCTTTTATTTTCATGAGATCAAACAAACTTTCTTCACTTTTTCTATCTCTCTCATTAATCATGACGTTCGAAGTCTAGATTAAAAAATGAAAGCCTAATTAAAACCTAAAACAATAATTTATCATTCATCAACAGCCATGGAGACCAAATAACTATACCATGTTACCCTTAGTTTTGGATTTTTAAATTATAAGAGCAATTAGGCCCAAATTAAAGATAATGGCCTATAACAGATAGAAAATAGTAACAAAATAGACAAAAGAGGCCCATAATTAATTAACAACCGAAATAAACGAAAGGAGAAAGTAAGCCCTAATCCCCTTGTTGAAAGAGAAACTAAGATAGGGTTTGTAGGCAAGGGTGATGGTGGGGTGGTGGAACAGGCACACCCAGGTCACGGGTGGTGGTTCCGATGAGGTGCTTGTGTGGTTGTCGTAGTGTTGGATTTGTGTTATAGCTTAGTGTTTACGGTGGATTTCGTTCGTAGGTTCTTTTTATTCGAACTAGCACGATTTCACGTTTCAATTTATGCGTGTTCGTGACATGACAAAATCGAAGACTTTCAATGAAAAAATAAAATCGTACAAGCAACAAATAGAGTTAAATTGCAGAAATCATATCTTTCATTAAGTTGTAACTGAATTACAATTCGTAAGGATAACGAAACATGTTCAGAATGACTACACTACACTAGGCTAGATTATGCTATGCAACTCTACTTCTAAAAAAGGAAAAAGAAAGGTGGTCGAGAAATTGTACCCAAAGCTGTCTCGTATGCACAATATGCCTTATGCACAGGCTGCGGAGTGCGTGTGAGGTATTGTGGGAATTAGATTTTCGACCTCTGTTACGAGCATGGTTCGTTTAATTTATAGACAAAGATTCAGGAAAGGTAACTGTTTCTGACGTGCCCCGGGAGTGCATAACTGTTATAAACTTCCACATCGTGGCTTACTCCCGGGCCCGTCTTTGGATAATTCATGGAACTGATCATTAACTTCCCTAAACCATTCTGTAGCCTTTGACACTTATCCCATGTTACTTCAACCTCTCTTAAATCGTGTCTCCTTTAAGTTCTTCATTTCGAGAGGTTGCGAAGTGTGTTCGTGTATGTCCGGATTCTTGGGATTTCGAGTAACCAACGAACAATATACTCGAGTGTTTCCAGATTTTTCTTGTACTTTGAGAGGTTGAGAAGTTGCGAGCCTTTCTCCTGAGCAACGTCCTTCCTAGTTCAATGATTTCGAGAGTTTCACGAAAAGTGCCTTCCTGTCCCTCCTAGTTCGATGATTTCGAGAGTTTCGCGAAAAGTGTCTTCGTGTCCTTCCGAGTTCAATGATTTCGAGAGTTTCACGAAAAGTGCCTTCCTGTCCCTCCTAGTTCGATGATTTCGAGAGTTTCGCGAAAAGTGTCTTCGTGTCCTTCCTAGTTCAATGATTTCGAAAGTTTCACGAAAAGTGCCTTCCTGTCCCTCCTAGTTCGATGATTTCGAGAGTTTCGCAAAAAGTGTCTTCGTGTATCTCTTGATTCTATTCAAGCTTTGTATGCCTTCTTCAGAAACTTCTTTGCCATTTTCCGATCACCTAGGATTTTGAGCACCTTTGTATTTCGAGTGCCTCCAAATTCATTTTCCGGTACTAACAAATGCCCCCCTGGAAAACATTTGTTTCGAAGTAACTGAGAAAGAATATTTTTCAACGCCTCAACTCTCTTCCTCTGATAAGACCCTAGAGCGTTGTACTCTTCGCGAGAATTAAATGCCCCTGACATCTTTTAATTCTGAATTTCTCCTTTTCGTACCTGCTGTTATATTTTCTCGGGATGTTATCGAAATTGGTGAATCAACTTCTCCTGAACGTCCTGAGGTATGTTTTGTTGACTTTCGATTTTCCTCGAGCCTTCTCAGCTTTATAAATTTTCATAATTTCAGACTCCTCGAAAGCCTTAGCTGCTGATTTGTCAAACACAACGCTACATCTCGGATAAAGCATAACTTCCCGATCATCATATTTCTTCCTCAAAAGGAAATCAAGCAAATTGTCCCTCTCTTTCGGATACCTAGGTTCCTGCTCTTTCGCGAACTCATCTAAGAGCGCTTCTAGCTTTTCATCCGTAATAGGTTCGACAACTTCCTCTTCTCAATATGTCACTTTTTCTTTTCGAACAAACTTGTCAATTTTCTCAACCTTTCTTCCTCTGCTCGAATTTGTTCAATTCGTCTTACTTTCTCTGCTAGTTGAGCCATATCTCTCAATTGTTCATTCACAAGTTTCTTTCGAATCGAAAAATCCAATCCAGTGGCGGCAATTTTTACCAACTCATGCTCAGGAATATTCGTGTAACATCGAGACTTTAGTTGCCTAAATCTATTCAAATATTCGTCCAATGTCTCATGATGTTGCCTCTTTATATTCATCAAATCAACTATGCTCACCTTGATTTCCTCTCGAAAAAAGTTTTCGTGGAAACTCCTTTCCAATTGTGCCCAAGTAATAATCGAATTAGATGGCAAAGTCGTAAACCACGTAAAAGCATGTTTGGTTAGTGAACTTGGAAAATATTTCATTTTCAGATATTCATTACCCACTAGGTCTCCACACTCGACTAGATATCTTGCTATGTGTTCTACGGTGGATTCACCTAACTCTCCTGCGAATTTTGAGAATTTCGGGACTTTCATCCCCCTGGGTAGCTCAGATTGGGTAATATAGTCAGGAAAGGCAGATACAAAGTAGGGGTGCTCATTTTGCCCCGTTTCAAATCCGTGCCTATTCAGTATCCTCTCAACTATATGATCTAAACTTTCCTCGACATTTCTCAGAGGTCCCCCTTGATTGAGATTGATACGATTTCTAATTTCTTGAATATTCGTCTCGTTGATGGTTGGATTTTTGAGACCGTTCAGATTAACACTCGTATCTCTCGAGAGCTGATTATCATTAATTTTATCTTCTATTTTGCTCATCAGCTCGTATAGGGGTGTGAGTGTGTTTTGCATTTGTGTAGACAACAATTTTACCATATCGTGGTTACTATGATCCATTTGTTGTCGAAGGGCTATCATGACTTCATTGCTTATACCCGCGGGTATATAATTACTTTGTCGAACCAATGACCCTTCTTGGCTTGTGCCAACATGCTGGTGAGGATCGTGCATGATAAAGCCCATCCCATTTGGGACTGCATTATACCCATATGATGATATTTGCATTTGAGGATTGTGCCTAGAATATGGTATTGGCATTTCTACGCTCATGGGCTGGGTACTTCTCCAATTCGGAGGCATCCCCCATGGGTATTCGCTGGTAGCGTTCACCATTTCTTGTGACGCATTCAGAAATCCTGCGGAGTTCGGAATATTTATAGGAGGTGGAGACATTGCCCCCCTGGCCTCATTTGGATCATTTTCTTGATTTGTATTCCGATTTTCTCCATTACCCTGTTCTTCATCAAGCGCATCTCTTCTGCTGGTTGTAGACATAATTCTCCCACTTCTAAGTCTCATAAAAATAGAAGCACACACAAAACTAGTTCGATTAGTTCAATGATGTTCACCAAACGAGTCCCACCGGGCGTGCCAATTTGTTTACGGTGGATTTCGTTCGTAGGTTCTTTTTATTCGAACTAGCACGATTTCACGTTTCAATTTATGTGTGTTCGTGACATGACAAAATCGAAGACTTTCAATGAAAAAATAAAATCGTACAAGCAACAAATAGAGTTAAATTGCAGAAATCATATCTTTCATTAAGTTGTAACTGAATTACAATTCGTAAGGATAACGAAACATGTTCAGAATGACTACACTACACTAGGCTAGATTATGCTATGCAACTCTACTTCTAAAAAAGGAAAAAGAAAGGTGGTCGAGAAATTGTACCCAAAGCTGTCTCGTATGCACAATATGCCTTATGCACAGGCTGCGGAGTGCGTGTGAGGTATTGTGGAAATTAGATTTTCGACCTCTGTTACGAGCATGGTTCGTTTAATTTATAGACAAAGATTCAGGAAAGGTAACTGTTTCTGACGTGCCCCGGGAGTGCATAACTGTTATAAACTTCCACATCGTGGCTTACTCCCGGGCCCGTCTTTGGATAATTCATGGAACTGATCATTAACTTCCCTAAACCGTTCTGTAGCCTTTGACACTTATCCCATGTTACTTCAACCTCTCTTAAATCGTGTCTCCTTTAAGTTCTTCATTTCGAGAGGTTGCGAAGTGTGTTCGTGTATGTCCGGATTCTTGGGATTTCGAGTAACCAACGAACAATATACTCGAGTGTTTCCAGATTTTTCTTGTACTTTGAGAGGTTGAGAAGTTGCGAGCCTTTCTCCTGAGCAACGTCCTTCCTAGTTCAATGATTTCGAGAGTTTCACGAAAAGTGCCTTCCTGTCCCTCCTAGTTCGATGATTTCGAGAGTTTCGCGAAAAGTGTCTTCGTGTCCTTCCGAGTTCAATGATTTCGAGAGTTTCACGAAAAGTGTCTTCATGTCCCTCCTAGTTCGATGATTTCGAGAGTTTCGCGAAAAGTGTCTTCGTGTCCTTCCTAGTTCAATGATTTCGAGAGTTTCACGAAAAGTGCCTTCCTGTCCCTCCTAGTTCGATGATTTCGAGAGTTTCGCAAAAAGTGTCTTCGTGTATCTCTTGATTCTATTCAGGCTTTGTATGCCTTCTTCAGAAACTTCTTTGTCATTTTCCGATCACCTAGGATTTTGAGCACCTCTGTATTTCGAGTGCCTCCAAATTCATTTTCCGGTACTAACACTTAGACAGAAGATTCATGGGGACAGAGAGATAGAGGTAAGAGATGCTATTAAGTTTGTATTGCAATAAAGTTGTGTTGGAGTCATAAAATTACCCCAAATGTCAATTTTTTGTTGACTGATAATGTAAAAGTCATTTAAATTTCCTCGATTTTCAAACATGTATTACACTTTGAGTGCCTTGGACTTGATCGAATTATTAATACACAAACTATTTCCTCGATATTCAAAAGAAAAAAGAACAAACATATTCCATCCTCAACAACACTTGGATGAGACTGAGAGCCTTAATTAGTTACTCGGCACCACCACATCCTTCTTGACCTTTGGAAATATCCACTCACGGAGCCTTTTCCAGAATCCTTTCTTGTTGGAGCTGCTTTCCCCTTCATCAATATTTCCAGGTTCAGCATCAATCCACCCAAGCTGAAAATATTAAGTAAGGGTACGTATTAGAAACTAATGATTTACAGTTCCAGACCTTAATTCTCGTTCTCAGCAACAGAAGAAGCTTGTTCCTCATCATCCTCATCAATACTAGTTTCTGGAGGTGGGGTTTTGTTCAGATCTGGGAGAGCAGGTTCATTGAGATCAGGCAGAAACTTTCGGCGCTTCTTAGTTGCCTCTGAAACCCTCTTCCCCTTGCCCTTCGCCGGAACAGTAACACCATAGTAAGGTTTGTTGTGTTCCTCTTGAACCCCAGCCATGTGTGTGTCACTGTGTGTGGTGTGCTGTAGCTTCGGTGGAAAATGGGGGTATTTATAGGTTTTTCAGCCAATCAAAACACACGCCAAAAAAAGGAGAGAATGTGGTCATGAACAACGTCACTTCACTTGAGATGTTATTTTATATTTTTTTCTAGCATAGCGACAACGGACACGCCCCAACCCCTTTATAGAGTTTAATTATGTTTGGTTCTATATATTGGGATCCATATTTAGTGCACGGTCATCTCAAAGATAAGATAAAAATGTATTTACTATATGTTAGAGTTCCACATCTAGTGCTTTTTAATGCATGGGTTCACAAATCAAATACACCAAAAGTTTTTAAAGTGTATGTCACTTTAAAAATTATTACAAGTTATGATGGGTATAACTTTTAGGACATCTCCAACTCTCATTTTATAAGGTTTTTAAAAATAAGAACTTGTTCTTATTAATTTTTATTATTGGATCTTTCTGACACGTGGCATGATCCTAAATTTAGAACTCAGTCCTTGTTATTAAAAATTGATTGTCAGTCACAATCAATGAAAAATATAAAGATTTAAAATTTCACTTGAAGAATTATATCAAAATCTTAAAAAAGTTGTGATTGAAGTAAAAATTTGTTGGATTTCTTAAATTTTATGATAATGTAGAGTTTACTATAAATAAATTTAAATATCATAGAAAGATTCACTGTAAAAAAATATTTTTAGGATAATCATTATAAAAATTCATAAATTTATCATATGAAAATATATAATTCAATGAGTGCAAAATTCCTTTGTATATCGCAGCATTGATAGTGATTATCTTCTTACTAAATATATATATTATCTTCTTACTATCATTACCTCGAGGGGATTCATGCATTTAACATCCCAGGTGCTTTTTGACCATCTGCATCTTTGTTTGCTCCACCAACAAGAATAACGTCTAATCACGACGTGTCATTATGTCTCATATATATCATGATCTAGAATAATATAATGTTCTAAATTAATTAAACTTCAATCTAATTAACAGACATATTGTATAACTGATTTTCGTGACTATTGTGTGTATTTCGCTTCAAATTAAAGGTTGAAAAGGAATATTAAATGATAAATGTTCATTTCATTCTGAATAAAAAAAGGAAAAAAATAAATAAATAAATATATATATATATATATATATATATATATATATATATATATATATATATGTATAAGTAGGTTCCGGTTCCTTTACAAAGGAAACTACTTTTTTATGAAAAAAAAAATGCCAAATTGAACATTTGCCAGGTCAAAGTTCCAGAATTCCCAATTTTCCTTTAGGACCCAGCTAGTACCTGTAAAGAAGTAAGAATTTGTGAGAGCTATACAAAAGGAACAATTTAATTAGTATCAGTAATTCAGTATACAATACACTCAAAATTACAAACAATTTTTTAATGGTAAATGTTTTTGCTTATAATATAAACAGTAAATAATCTAAGACAAGGTACCAAATTTACCACCATTTATATCCATTGTTGTTAATATATTGTCTTAAAGTATTAATTACTATTTTTTATGAGTACAAATATTTACTATTAAGATTTTCTCTAAATTTCTTTGAACTTTCAACTTCTGTTTCAACGATAAGCAAAAAATAATTATTATTAACAGTACTAAAATAACCAAAATTATTTACTATATATTAGTATTAAATATAAGAAAAATATTTATGGATAATAACTCCAACATAAAAAAAAAAAAAAAATGGAGGCAATATTAGCATTTCTCTTTATAAATAGAAGATATAATTTATTTCACAATTAGTACTTTTTAATTGATATTAGCACTTTGTTTTTGAAGTGAAATGGGTATTTACAATTCGTTTTCTAACTTTTACACTTTAGCTAATACTCCTTTGATTCTTTATAATTATCGGTTTTAAAATAAATAAATAAATATATATATATATATATATTTTTTTTTCAAAATTCAAGTCAACATCGATTATATTGTTTTGTGAGTTATATTTTTGCATCTCATTTAATCTAAACTAATTTATATATTTATATGTTGAAACAACTAATATGTATTTATAATGGAAAATAAAATAAAATAAGTTATAATAATAAATATTTAAATTATTTTATATAAAAAGGAAAATTTATTATTTTTTTATTTCACTTATGATAAACCTTAAACGATTACTTAAAAAATATAATAATTGAAAAAATAATAATTTTCAAAGATTAAAGAAGCAATGGACTGTTAAAAAGGACGGAGAGTATGCAACATATTTATGTGTTAAGCAATGGAGACAGAGACAAGTTTATATCTAGGGAATTATATAATCCCTAAAGAGTGTACTATAATCTTTCTAAATTTTCAAACAAATTTGGAATAGTGTTGTCTTTCCAAGACTTGTGTGTTATTATTTATTTAAATATTTTTGAAGTAAAAATTATACTTATTTATCTTGCACTTCTTTTATTTTTGTTATTTTCATCGCATTTATTTATGGACAGCTGCAATTTTAGAAATTAAATTTTCAGTAGTAAAATGATAATATTTTTAATTTATAATTATATTAATTAATCGAATATAAAATATATATTTTATTACTTATAATTGAATGAATTTTAGATTTCCATGGTGCAAATAAATTATTAAACTAAAACATACATAAAGATAACCAAACATTAGCAGGAAAATAAATTAAATCCAAATCAATATACACACTAATGTGATAAGAGAGATAAAGATAAATAATGATAAATAATAGGTGTCAATGAAAAAATATAATGTAGAAAGATATCTATATATTATCATTCTTTTTGTGAAATATTTTCAGACAAATTGCTCTTTGTTCAAAATAAATATTATATGTGAAAATGAATTTTTTTACATGAAAATATATTACCATTTGAATTACAATAAACACATATTTTTATTTCAATTTTTATATTTTTCTCTAATTCATTGTTATAATGATTTTGATATGACTATATTTTTCTTAAATTATTGTTTCACCTAAATATTATTTATTGATTTTTCTTATCTAACCAAATTAATTTTTTTACATGTAATTGAATTATCTAAACTAATTTAAATGTTAACTATATTTTAATTAAGTTTAAATTTAACAGATAGCTTTATTCGCTAATCCATTCTAGTTTATCCAAATAAAAAATTACGGAGTTTTGAATGTGCATCCATAAATTGGAGAGTAGTTTTTATGTAGAGCACATGTTCATGTATTCCATCAAATGGATACGTATGTCCCTCTATATATATATATATATATATAACTACCAAATTGCACATTAGCCACTATTGGGATTTGGGATACAAATAAATTCTTAAATCATATAAAGATTTATCAAGCACTCTTGTCTTTATTGGTATAAGGCCTTTTAAGATATGATCAAAAGTAAAATTATGAAGGTTTAAATTTAAAGTAGACAATATCATACTAATGTGGAGACATATGTATGTGTGCATGAATCTCAAGTGTCTAATAGTGGTATCAGAGCTAATGGTTAACCAGGTGACCAACTTAAGATCTTGAACAAGTATTTGGCAATAGAAGGCGGTGGATCTAATTATGGAATTCCTTGTGTTGAAAGTCTTCCTAACGGTAGGGAGGTTTGACAATGTGTCCTGTTGAAAGACCCTCCTTGTTTAGGTGTGAAAAATCTTGGAATGGATTTTGTTGAGTCTCTTATAGGTCCTTAGTCAATGATGAGTAAAACATGAAGTCAAGAGTTACATCCCCTTAATTGATTACTGGAACTAGACTTTCCTAATGTAATTAGTAACATTCGAGAAAATCATGTTGTTGGGATTGGTAATCCAATTCGATTGATGGGTCTATCTATTATATAGATGATCAAGTTAATGGGTATATCTATTATAGAGATGATCAGGTTGATGGGTCTATCTATTATACAAATGATTAGGATGATGGGTTTGTCTATTATAGAGATGATTGGGTGGATTTGATAAGGTCGAATCACTTAAACTGCTCAAGTGTTTTATGAGATCTTCGTAGGTGAATGCGTAACTACACATTAGTTGTTGAGTATGCATATGATATGGTGTGAGTTGTTATTGTTGTTTATATGCATTGAATGAACATATTGTTGTGTTATATGATTGTGGTGAATGTTTGATTGCTTGGGTATTTTAGCTTTCAAACATGAGGATTTGTTGTGGGATGTGAATCTTGTGGTGTGATTGTTTGGTTAGCATGATGATGTTGAGTATAGATGTTTCTTCTTATACTTGTATATTTTTTAAATCTAGTTTACCTTTACATATTTTACATGTGAATGGATTGTAACAATTATACTTTGTATGGGAGTAAGACAATGATAGGTCGGCAGAGATGAACAATAGAGTCATATGGTGAATGAGAGTACTTTTAGACGTTTTGGGTTATCCCATGTGGTAGTTGTATATAATTGTACTTGACTTTTTATATTGTACATATATTATATATAATTGTAGAACTATTTTTAGTTACTTATATTTATATGCATGTTATAGTGTTTCAATATAAGATAATTCTACTACTTTTAGTTGTAATCCGCAAATATAATAGTTATGTTGAGTCGTTATATATATATACTTAAATATTTTATATTAAAATATAAGTAAATTTTAATCAAGTTAACTTTATTTAATATTCTTAATTCAAAACTATTATAGGAATACTAATTGTGATAAATATAACTTAAAATATTTTTAAAAAAAATTATATTTTATAGGCTCAATTTCATTTTCTACCCTAAAGTTTTACCTTTTAGCAAATTATGTCTTAATTTTTTTTCTTGTAGATTTTACTCCCAAACTTTTAAATTTTAGTGATTTGTATTTTTTTATTATTAATTATACGTTAAACTATTAATGGAATATTTTCATCAATTAGTGTCATTCATATTATCAAACATGTCACGTTAGTGTTACTATTAAGGCAAACAATTGACAAAAAAATACATATCACTAAAATCTAAAAAGTTTCGGAATAAAATCTATGGAAAGTAACTTGATGATAAAATTTAGCAAAAAAGTGAAAATTTGAAAGTACAAATATAATTAAGCTTATTTATATAAAATCGTACAAATTAAATGTATTGTTTTTTAATAAGTGTGAAATGGTGTCATTTACTTATACATGTTAACAGATGTATAGATGTTACAGGCTGATTTTGTATCTATAATTCGTTTTTCTATCTTTCACACTTTAGTCTAATAAGAGGTTGAAATTTTCAATGATTAAGGAAGCTCACGTGCATTTCAGTCAGATATGATAAAAATCAAACGAAATAATAAACTCAAAAAGGATACCGTCATTTGTGTCATTATTGTTTTCGTTAGTTAGGTGAGAAAAATAAGATAATAAAAACAAAAGGTTAGCTTTTGTGTGATGAAGCTTTCTTTTGAAAATGTAACTATCATGTATAGATATAAATTTAAAAGTGATTTAGAAAACTTTTTAATAAAAATAATCTTTATTTTTAATACAAAAATTAAAATATTTATAACGTATATTCACACATATTCTTATTTTTATAAAATAAAGATTATAAATAGAAAAGTATAAATCTACTCACTTTTTTTTAAGGGGTGAATCTACTCACTTAAAAGTCAATACATGTGATATCCTATTCAATCATAATGATCTTATTCAAAACATTTGTTGTATTCTGTGACAGGGTGTTTATATAGTTGAATGTTAAAAAATAATAAATAAATAGAGACAAAATTCTTAAAAAAATTAATAATTAAAAATAACTGAAAGAGTAATTTAAAACATTATTAAGTAATTAAATATATTATATTTATTGTGGAAACATGTAAAATATTAAAAAAAATAAAAATCGGTGTGCCGTAATTTAAATTTTAAAATATAGGAGTATTGTCTTTATTACACATCTAATATATTTTTTTACTTTACATAAAAAACATAAATTAAAACGAAGGTACGTTTGCAGAAGGAAAGTGGGATCCTTTAAAATATAGGGTTTTGAATGTCATCTCAAAAGCCAAAACTCACGTTTGAATAACATAATTATTGGAAGAAAAAAAAACGGCTTTAAGGCTGGATTATGAAGCTGAGAAATTGGCTTTAAATTTTCTTACAACATTTTATCATTTTACTATGAGTATTTATATTTTTTATAAAATAAAAAAGTGTAGAAAAATTAATAAGAGAATATAGCATTACTTAAAAAATATATATATATTTATTTATTGTTTGTTGAGAATAATTATAATGATAGTGGCGTCTATAGACGCATGGATGGAGACTTGAGGGTCCCACTTGTCAACTGTTGTGAGATATATGTCTCAGTCTCAGTTGCGTGCCATCAGAACCAGCCAATATTTAAAGACAAAAATATATATTAATGAAAAGTCCAAGAGGAAGATTATGAAGAGTGCTGCGTTGGCACTATACTATTGGTTAGCTTGCTTTTTAAGGAATCTCGGTGCTAAATTGTAATATTTCATTTTACATTTTATCAAGTATAATATATATATATATATATATATATATATATATATATATATATATAGATATATAGATATAAATATTATTAGCGTCGGCTAATTAAGTCTATCCACAATTTGAGTTCTAAAAAAAAATCCCCCTCCCTCTTCTTTGAAATGAATTTAAAGCTAGTGCCCTACATTGTTTTTTAAGAATTATATTTAAGGATAGTTAATTTTGTGTAAGATTTATTTTTATTTATTACGTAAATTATTTAGTATTAATAGTTCAATCTAAATAATTTATACGGATAATATGTAAAAATAAATAAATTATAAATATAACAGCATTTATAAATAGTTATTTATTTATTTTTGTATGAAAATTATGATAAACTTTAAAAATAATTTAATCTAATTATAGGTTCGGATAAGTTTTGCTAAAAAAAAGTTTCTTGAACAAAAATAAATTATCTTTTTTGTATATATTATTTTTTTTTTGGCTCTTTTTTCCTTTTCATTGTTAAGTCTTAAACATAAGATAAAAAAAAATCGGAGAAAGTGCGATTAACAAGTTAAAGCCTAGAAATTGTACAAGCATAAAATTAATTATAATGACTTGTGAATTATAATCAAATAAATGTTATATACACCTTCTTGTTTAGTTATAACGAAATAACAGATAGACAATTAAGAAACCTGAAACTTTATGATATATACACCTTAATTTTTATATTTTAAAATATGAGAAAGATTCATTTTTTTTTATAAAGACAAATAAGTTATAATTTTTTTTCTTCAAATGAATATATGATTGTGTTGTATCATTCATTTTCTAAAATGATAAAATAAAGTATTAGTGAGATATGTTTTTAATTTTTTTTGTATGAAACATTTATTTGTAGATAATATACATGAGATGATATAAAAAAAATTAGTGTAGATTTTAATATTAAATTGATGTCTAAATATATATAACAAGAATGTCATTTTTATAATGATTTCTCAATTTGAAAAATATATTATGTTTTTCATACCTATATTTTGTTCCAGAAGTAGCAATTTTTTTTATATAAAAAAAAAGATTAAGAAATATCCTTAGTTGGTTTATTGTCTTTTGAAGACTAAAACAAAATATTGAGGTTTTTTTTATGCAAGAGACCATTTTAACTAGCATTATTTTATTCCCTGAAGTGAATGTTTTAATGTATTAATTTTTGTCTTCTCATATTCAATAATATGAGAAATTAATGTTATATGATACTACAAATATAATTGAAAGCTCCAGAAGAACTAATATATTATTACTGAAAGAAACGAAGTTGCATATTAAAAATATTATATTTTTCTAAGTCTTACAGAAACTTATTGAGTTTCAAGGATATTCGTTTAAATGAGTTTCTTATTGAAACAAACAATGAAGGAAATGTAGAATATCATTATATCACGAAACTCCACTTGATTAAAAAGGAAATATTAGAAAAAAAAATATTTTTTCCTATGCACTATATTACACGTATATTAATACAGTTGAAACACATATTATTGTAAACCAGAAGTTTACAAATCAAAATAAATTTGAGGTTTGACATGACCGGTTGGGTCACCCTAAGACTGTCATGATGCGAAAAATAATTGAAAATTCATGTAGACATTTATTGAAGAGCCAGGAGATTCTTCAATCAAATATTTTCTCATGTACTGTTTGTTCTCAAGGAAAGTTAATAATTAAATCATCACTAACAAAAATTGGGGATGAATCTATCTTATTTTTAGAACGAATACAAGGTGATATTTATGGACCAATATACCCCCATGTGGACCATTTAGATATTTTATGATTTTAATTGATGCATCAACAAGATGGTCACATATTTGTTTATTATCAACTCGCAACTAGGCATTTGCGAGATTATTAGTTCAACTAATTAGATTAAGAGCTCATTTTTCTAATTATCCAATTAAGGAAATTCGTTTGGATAATGTTGGTGAATTCACATCTCATGCTTTTAATGAGTATTGTATATCCATTGGAATTGATGTTGAACATCCGGTAGCACATGTTCATACACAAAATGGACTTGCAGAATTATTTATCAAACGTTTAAAACTAATTGCAAGATCATTACTCATGAGATCAAAACTTCCAATGTCAACTTGGGGGCATGCAATCTTATATGCCGCAATATTAATTCGCATCAAACCAACAAGTTATCATTAATTCTCTCCTTTACAATTGGTTTTTGGTGAGCAACCCAATATTTCTCATTTGAGAATCTTTGGGTGTGTTGTATATGTTCCAATTGCCTCTCCTCAAAGAACCAAAATGGGTCCTCAAAAAAGGTTGGGAATATATGTTGGGTATGAATCTCCATCTATAATAAAATATCTTGAACCATTAACAGGAGATTTATTTACGGTTAGGTTTGTCGATTGCCATTTTAATGAGTTGATTTTCCCAACATTAGGAGGAGAACAAAAACAGTTGGAAAAAGATATTAGTTGGAATGAATTATCACTATCTCATCTTGAACCTCGTACAAAACAATGTGAACTAGAAGTTCAAAAAATAATTCAATTGCAAAATCTAGCTAACCAATTACCAAATGTATTCACAGATCCAAAAAGGGTGACTGAGTCATATGTACCAGCTGCTAATGCTCCAATAAGAGTCGAAGTCCCTGTTGGACAATTTAATACTACAAATGAGTCACAAATACGCCTGAAGCGTGGTAGACCAATTGGTTCCAACGATAAGAATCCTCGAATAAAAAAGGGAGCTAAAGAGCAAAATGACCAAATTGAGGATGTAAAAACTCAAAAAGATTCCTCTGACATAACTCATATTCTAGTTCCAAAAGAAACTCAGGTACCTAAAATTATTGAAAATGAAGAGATCTCAATAAATTATGTCATGAATGGAATACAATGGAATTGAAACAATGTTAATATTGATGATGTGTTTGCATATAATATAGAGCTAAAAGAAATAAATGATATTGAGGATCAAGAACCAAAGTCCATCAACGATTGTCGACAAAGAAATGATTGACCAAAATGGAAAGATGCAATTGAGACAGAATTAGACTCGCTTTCTAAACGAAAAGTTTTTGGACCAGTACTACGTACACCAAAAGGCGTAAAACCAATTGGATACAAATGGATTTTTGTACAAAAACGAAATGAAAATGGTGAAATTGTGAGATACAAAGCAAGACTAGTTGCTCAAGGTTTTTCACAAAGACCCATTATTGATTTTGAAGAGACATATTCACCTGTAGTGGATGCAAACACTTTTTGATATTTAATTAGTTTGGTTGTACATGAAAAACTTAATTTACATCTAATGGATGTAGTTACAGCATATTTATATGGCTCTCTTGATGCTGACATTTATATGAAACTCCTAGAAGGATTTAATTTGTCTGACAATGCAATTTCTAGAGAAGATTATTCGATCAAATTGAATAAGTATCTGTATGAGCTAAAGCAATAAGGTCGTATGTAGTATAATCGACTAAGTGAATACTTGTTACAAGAAGGATATAAAAATGATCTAATTTATCTGTGTATATTTATAAAAATATCTGAAAACGGATTTGTCATAATTGTAGTTTATGTAGATGACATAAACATTATTGGAACTCCTAAAGAGCTTTCAAAAGCAATAGATGCTTAAAGAAAGAATTTGAAATGAAGGATCTAGGAAGGACAAAGTTTTATCTAGGACTGCAAGTTGAATACTTAGAAAACGAAATTCTTGTGCATCAAGAAGCTTATATAACAAAGGTGCTTAAAAAACTTTATATGGACAAATCACATCCATTGTGAACTCCCATGGTTGTAAGATCTTTAGATGTTAACAAAGATCTATTTAGACCCCAAGAAAAGGATGAAGAAATACTTGGTCCCGAAGTACCATATCTTAGTGCTATAGGAGCATTAATGTACCTTGCTAATTATACACGACTATGGATGACAAACATACCCGTACCCGCAGGTAATACCCGAACCCGTCCTGACTTTGACGGGAATACCCGATTTGACCGGGTACGGGTACGGGTACGGGTATGTACTACCCGCCTCGTACCCGTACCCCGTACCCGTCCCCGTTCTCATTTTTAATTTAATATTCACTTTCAATTTAATTATATTAAAAAAAATTAATATTTTTTTATGTGTGATTATTTATTATAATATAAGATAAAAAAAATAACCTAATTATAATTATAATATAATAAAAAATCATTTAAAAAAATCATTTTTTTTACAAAAAAAAAAAATTGACGGGTACGAGTACGGGTACAGGTATGCCCGATACTCGACGAGGACGGGGATGGGGATGAAAATCTATACCCGACGGGTATGGGGATGGGAACGGGGATGGGTTTAACTCGCGGGGACGGGGACATGTATCATGAAACTCGTACCCGACCCGCCCCGTTGCCCTCCCTACACACGACCTGATATAACATTCGTTGTTAATTTATTAGCAAGATATAGTTCTTCACATACACGAAGACATTAGAATGAAGTTAAACAAATCCTTCGTTATCTTATAGGTACAATGGATATGGGGTTATTATATTCAAATATTTCCAAACCAGAACTAAATAGTTATGTAGATGTAGGTTATTTGTCAGATCCTCATAATGGTAAATCACAAACAAGATATTTGTTTACAAGTGGTGGTACAGTCATTTCATGCCAATCTGTAAAACAAACCATATCAGCCACTTCATTTAATCATGCTGAAATTTTAGCATTATGAGACAACACATGCGGGAAACTTGTGATTTATCTTCTGGAAAAATGACATCGACAGTTATATATGAAGATAATGTTGCATGTATTGCACTTTTGAAAGATGTATACATAAAGGGAGATAAAACAAAGCATATTCTACCAAAATTCCTTTTTTACTCATCATCTTCAAAGGAATGGTGATATAAATGTTCAACAAGTCCGCTCAAGTGACAACCTAGCAGATCTCTTTACAAAGTCACTTCCAAGAAAAGTTTTTGAACAGTTGATATACAAGATTGGACTCCGTCGTCTTAAAGATTGTATGCATGAGGGGGATAAATAAATATTTATCAATGATGTACTCTTTTTCCTTCACTAGATTTTTATCCCACAGGGTTTTTCCTAGTAAGATTTTAACGAGACACATTCTAAATATTGGACATCCACGGGAGAATGTTATGAATAATAATTAATGGCTTAATTAGTGGATGCCAATATTCATTATCAATCATTACCATTTATATTTCCGCTATGTATTATTCCCTTTATTGTGTAATTGTTCAGTTACCACATGTACTTATAAATAGGTTAGTCCTCTTCCAAAGATAATACACAAGTCAGATTCTATTTTTCATCTCATATTGTCTTCTTTGTTCTCTTTATTTTACTTTCTTTTATAACAATATACACTTTTTTTTTTAATAATATAGCTACCTTCTCGAAAGATTTTGGCTTAGTTGGCAGTGGCAGGAGCCAGTCTCACCTCTAGTTTGCTGTAGGGAAAGATGGTCCTTCTTGTTTAGTTATAACGAAATAAAAGATAGACAATTAAGAAACCTGAAACCTTATGATATATACACCTTTTTATATAATTTTAAAATATATTTTTAAAATATATATTTTTTTAAAATTTAATTCCACACCTTTAATGTTTAGTTTAGTACTTTCTCTTTCTTTCACACATCTTTTCTTCTTTTTTTAATTTTCACGTGTACTCATTATCTACTCTTTACTTTCTACTTATTTTAGTATATAATTTTAATTATTTTAATTTTTACATTACTTCTCCTCTTCTTTTTCATTTTTTTTTCTTACTATTACTCTCTGCCTCTCCTTCTTCCTCTTTTAGTTGTCACACACACCTAAGACATAAAACTAATACCTGATAGAGTTATAGATATGTGACTTCCTTAATAATTTTGAAGGTGCCGAGTTAAATCTGTATTTTTTCTTCAAACATTTCTCTCATTTACACGTTTAGAAATAATTTCAAAAAGTACTTTTTGGAATAATAAAAATTAGTATTCTAAAAAGTATTTTCCATAATTATTTTTTAAAATATTTTTGAAACATACGTTCTAAAACACTAAATTCACTATTTCAAAAAATATTTTTCGAAACACAAATTTTAGTATTCCATAAAGTACTTTTTCAAAATAGTAAAATTAATATTTTGAAAAGTACTTTCTGGATGTTTGTTATTATATATAATTGTAGAAAGTTTTTTCTAGAACAATAAATCTAGTGTTTCGAAAAAGTACTTTTAAAAGTATGTAAAAAAAATATAATTCCCAAAAATACTTTTTAGAACACTAATTTCACTATTTAGAATAATACTTTCCAGAATATTAAAATTAATCTTCTAGAAAGTATTTTCCGAAACACTAGATTTAATGTTAAGATTTTTAAAAGTATGAAAAGAAAGAAAGTGTTTGAAGAAAAAAGACATGTTTGACTAGGCATCTTTAGTGTTTAAGAAGCTATATGTGCCTATAATGCAGTCACGCACTAGTTCTATGATTCGGGTGCATGTAAAAATTAAAAAAGGTGAGAAGAGAAGACATTAATATAAAAACTGAAAAAATTAAAACTAAAATATGTGAATAGTGGGGAGAATACAAGGGATGTGTGTGAAAATTAAAAAATAAAGAAAAAGAAGTATGTGAAAGAAAAAAAAGAAGAAAGCGTTAAATTAAAAGTTGGAGTGGTAAAATAAAAAAATTAAAGAATAAAAAAATCAAAGATAATAAAATATATTTTTAAAAAATAAAATAAAAGAAGTGTATTTATAAATAATAAAAAAAAGGTGTATATATATATCATGAGTCAACCTGAATTGTGAATTAGCCCAACAAATGGGCTCCGTTCTGGTGGGGGCAGCTGACCCATTGGGCCTTAAATCCCCAAAGGGGCCAATACCACCTCATTATTGAGAGAGCGAGAGAAGGGGGGTTGACATGATTTCCCAAAACTCCTTCCATTGTCAGTCCTGCAGGTGAGTTTAGGAAGAAAAAAAAACAGAAACGAGAAGGAATATATAGAAAATTAGACGGTGCAAGCAGCAAAAATAATAATAATATAAGGCCCACTAAGGATCTTAAATAAAAAAAAATAGAGGTAAAATTCATTACAAGAAAATTAACATATAATAACACACATAATATAGTGATACATATAAAAATTATTTTTACTCATACAATAAATAAAATATATATTGATATATTGTTAAAATATGTGGGTATAAATTATACTGATACATAAAATATGCTGGTAAATTTCATTTAAAATTAATATTAAAACTATATTTAGTTATATATCAAATAAATATATACATACATATATTATACTTATAATAATACTTTTATATGTTATTATATATAACATTTTTTTACAGTGATTGGGTTCGATTTGATATAGGAGAAAAAGAACAACAAATAAAAGGCAAACGTTTGTTGGGCTTAAATAAACTTAATAAGGGCCCTGAAGAAAATGTAAAATGAAGTTGTTGGATTCAACTCAGCTTGGCCGAAAATAAAAAATAAAAACAAAATTAACGGAAGAAAAGCATCATGTTTAGTTGGGTGGAATTTGGTAGGAGGAGGGAAGAGAATGAAAGTTAAATTTTCAAGTGTGTTCAATGTAGGAAATTAGAAGGAAAAACAAAAGGTAATAAAATGAAGTGGCATATGCATGATGCTCTTTTTATGCTTTCTGTCTGATGGGGTTGTGATACAGTAGCCGTGTCACTGTCAAGTTATGTGTGCTATATCTTTTGATTTGATGGGTTATTTTACATAAACTAATTATTCTCTTTAAATATATTTAGAAATGCTCTTTGGTTCATTCACTTTCCATATTAGATGGAAAGTCACATCGAACTGATTCAATAATCAATATTATATATATGACTATCACTTATTAGACTGTTCCATGTACGGATATTGAAGATCGTGCATAATGGCTGCTTTACGTGCCGCATTATGCAACAGTGATGCACGTTCAATGTAGACTGTGCTTAATGCCTACACAATTCATTGGTTTAAAAAATATATAAATACCCAAATGACGGTGGCTATGTTAGTTTAGTGTTTTGCTACTAAGCCAAAGTAGGACGGATTCTATTTGATAAGTAATTTCATGAGAAAGAAAGAGAATTAACAAGTGAAAGGTAGGGTAATAGAGGTTTTCAGGCTACCTACCTAATACAACAATTGAAGAAAGAGGCAATAGCTACTTTATTTTATTTTCCTTTTCTCATTCTTAGTTATCACCTCGATCTATTTTTTTTTACTACATGTTTTCGCCATGTAAAACGATGATGTAATGAAATTTATTAAGAATGAAATTATAGTATTGTATATTTATATTTGAAATGTTTGATCATCCACGTTAAAAAATGTATTAAAAATTATATATTAATTAAGAATATTATTATAATAATATATATAAATGGAGATCATCTTAATTTTACAAAGTCAATTTTGTAATAAAATTGAATTAAATTTTTAATCTAATTACGTATGAATTCATTAAAGTATCTAGAGTTAATTAACGTTTATCTTTTTATAAAGCTAAAATTGAAAGAAGGATTTTTCTTCTTCTTAGTTTTAAGGAAAATAAAAATAAATAAAAAACTACATAAATATACTAATTAATAATGAGTAAATACGACGTCCTAAACAAGTTGCATGTTATAATTGAAAGCAGCCATACACGACAAATTCCACACATGACACAGTACAAAGATGCTATCAACTCTCATATATCCTAAATTGTACTAAATTAATAAAGATGGCGAGGCAAAAGTAGCAAAGCACTGATTTAATTTGTTTGTCCTCTACCCGAACGTGTGGGAGAGAAAAACAAATAATTATTGAAAAGAAAGGTTACTGATACATATAGGCAGACATGCATATGCATATTATTGATTTATTGAGTAGGGGCACCCTTGAAGATGGTGGACAAGAGTGATCATGACCTATTAAGGACCTTCTTCATTTTGGACCAATTGGATCTTTTGTGATGAGTTTCAGTATCTTGCAATGTCTTAGGCTTAGATGCGGCAGTAGTATCAGTGCTGCCTTCAATAGAAGCTGCAGTGGCTAGATGAACATGGGAGAGAAGGTGAAATAAAGGTGGGTGTTCCAGATAGTCTTGATAACTAAAGTTATGAGGAGGAGGAGGGTAGTTGAGATCAGGCAGAGGAGGGTAGTTGAGATCAGGGATATAAGGCCTTGGCCTTGGAGTAGATTCAGTGCTGCCTTCAATAGAAGCTGCAGTGGCTTGACGAAGATTGGAGAGAAGGTGCAATGAAGGTGGGTGTTTGAGTTCCAGTTGGTGTTGATAAGTAAAGTAATGAGGAGGAGGAGGGTAGTTGAGATCAAGGAGAGCAGGTTGGTTGAGATCAGGAATATAAGGCCTTGCCCTTGGAGTTCTGCCATGCTCCTCCATTCTCTTGTTCTTAGTCACACACCAACTAAATGCTGCTGCTGTTGCTGTTGTTGTATCCTATCCCCTCACGTACACCCTATTCCTTTCTTGCTTCTCACTTGTATGTCTAAACTAGGTGTATGAGTGTATATTTATATCCGAAAGAAGGGCAACTTTTTGCTTTGTCATAAAGCTGACATATGCAATCAAGGGCGTGTCTTATTGAAGATGGGGGATGGTGATTGATAAGTCCAAGAAAGTGTAGAACAATAATTTATATTTCAGAAAAGCAGTTTGTCTGTTTGTTTGACGGTTTAGGGTTAAATGGGTGGACGTGTCAAACATTGTACAAGTGTTGATGGCATCTACACATTTATAATTCTGATAAGTGCAGTGCTAACAAGAATCTAGTGATAAGTCGTGTAACCTACTTATCATCAAATGTCACTTTATAAGTACCGCTACTTATCGTGTAAAGAAAACCTCTAGGGTTTGTGGTTCTCGAGTAACTTTTTTGTCATTACTCACTATGCTTGCCATGCGCACCGCCAATTTTCAACACTTCTAGACCCATTTCCCTGTCCCTTGGTGGTGGTGGTTGTTGTATTTAGAAAAAAAAATGTTTTAAAATATTTTTAATGTATTATTTTATGTGCTGCTTGAATTACTAGTTTTGATTTTTAAATTTAACTTTTACACAATGATGGAAGTAGGTAGGTGAAGTGAAGCTTGATCTTCCCTTTTTTTTCTCCACTAGCTTGGATCTCTTCCTTTATCAATGAATACGGATGAATGGATGAGTTGAGAAGGAGAATTGGACGGTTTTCCTAAGCTAAGATGGAAGTATCCTAGCTAGAGAATCAAAAGAAAGTCCACGGACATTTAGGGTTAATTAAATTCAAATTTCAGCCGACATGTGCTTAGCCGTGAGTTTAGATGCTTCTATGCATCTAAGTTTAATTAAGATGACATTTAGGGTTGATTTGAGTAAGCACATGTTCAGCTACTAGTGGTGAAATACATGTGACTCAAATGCAACTTAAATGGCTTCCAAATTAAATCTAGTTTAGCCTAACTATTCCATTTAAGTGATCCTTGCATATTCCTATTCTAATGGCCTAAATACAATGACCAATCAAATACAATTGAAAGGAAAAATTACAAAAATGAAAATGAGTCCAATATTGGGTATCAAAAGCCCAAAAACCCATGAAGTCCAAAATTAGGCCTAATAGGCCTAAAACCCTACAAGTCCTATACTAAGGTCCTTAATACAAGGCCAAACAATATGAAATCCTATACTACCAAAGATATAAGAAAGGTGGTCAATCATGTAAAGTCTAAGTGAAGAGAACCCTAGGCCCACCAAGCTCATTGGGCCCACTAAGCTCTGAAGCGATCAAATCTTCAAGTAATCTTCTGGTCATAGGTCTAGTGGTTGGACCTTTGGTCCATGTTCTTCCATCATACAATATATTAAATTTATTATATATTACATCCATCCTTTTATATATATAACATTTACCCCTTTTTTATTACTTCTTTTAATTATCATTTGCATTAATTATATTTTTTAATAATATTTTTATTTAATTAATAATTCTTTTAGACAATAGATAATAAATACTTAAAATTAATTGGATAAAAGTTCTCTCTTATTAGGATTATAGAAGATAAATAAATACATAAATATCACACTTCCAAACATTGATTAACTAGATGAGGAATGATTAATTAAGTGTAAAGAGAAAATATCAATTTTAAAAAATAGTTTAAATTATTGATAAACTTAATACTCTTAACTAAATTACCTAATTTTATTAAAAGATGTAGTTTAGTTGCGATAGTCTTATATTTTAGGATAGAGATAATATTTATTTTAAATTAAAAAAAATAGTATTCATTCTTAGATTATATATTTATATTGTTCAATTAATGTATTTGATGAAAAAATAATCTTACATTGATACAAAATAGATTTTCGTTATATAAAACTTGATTTACTTTTAAAAAGAGAAAATCTAATTTCAATAAATTTAAAATAATTTTAAATAATTAGATCCAATCAATCTAATATATTCAATTCATTATGATCAAGTTAATTAAGTTTAAGTAAAGATTATATAAATCCAACTTAATCTAACTAAATTTATAAAATTTTATTAGATTAAGTAATATGCTTATTCAAACTCAACTCAAACCCATGCAAGAAAACTTTTATTCAATAATGTCAAACTTATTTTAACCTTCTAGAACCTTTAAAGTCCAACTTGAAAAGTATTATCATAAATATTTGTGTGCTCATAAATTATCTTATATTTTATTTGTTGTGTTGTTTTTCTTCCTTGAATAAACTATCAATTTGGTTATTCAAGTATTATGTTTCTCTTAAATAGTCTTTAAATTAATAAAATTATATAACTAACATCTAAAGAATTATAAATTATATATAGTATTGGAGAATTTAGATAACATATACATAATTTGAAGTTTGAATCTTATTATTGTAATTGTAATTCTTATAGAAATAAAAAAAATTATAAATCATGTTATATAATTTTACAGTATTGAAAATCCTTTAAATTAGACTTTTAACATTAATAAAGTATATCAATATATATAGATTAAATTAAAAAACTTTTAATATTTTTAAAAATGTTTATATAATTTAATTAATTTAAGAACTATTTAAAAATAGGATAAAATTGAATATCATAATTGATTTTTCTTTCCTTTTCTCTTATTAATTATTTAACATACTCTTTGTAGATCGATGTGGCTATTAATCGTACAATGTAGTCTCTTTTGCAACTCTCTAAACAAGGATAAATTATTAAGTAGTGATAAATCATATGATTTTTAACTAATTTTATGTAATATGTAATAAAGTATTATTAATTATTTTTTTATAAAATATAAAATTTAAATATACATTATATAGTGACTGAGTGAGACTGTGAATAATTGGTGGTAATATATTAATAATTAACTCTCCTAATCAAGAACTGAAACCGATGACATAACACTTTCTTATTGAAAGATTCCAAATTCAAAGGGCATTCATTGACCTGAATGCCTTTTCCTTTTATGCCAAAGATATGAAATTGATATTATTAAATATGAAGTCTGAATGATTAATTTTAATTTCATGATTAATTATAGTTAAATATTTTTATTTACTGGAAGAATCGAAAACCTCTTATATATATAAATACTTTAAAATGTTTACAATTTAAAATATTTATTTCTATAAATGTGACATAAACTTCTATTATATATATATATATATATATATATATATATATATATATATTTAAAATAAAAGAGAATGGTGAAAAGAAAGAGAAATGCCTAAATCCCGAAAAGAAAAAGAGTTGCTGTTTTGTCTCGTGTCTTTGTTTTCATCCTCTAAAAGAAATAATTATTTTATTATTAGAGTTTTATTTTTTATTGTAAGAAGCACATAGTGTAAAGAGTTTTTGTATTATTAACTATCGTAATTTTTGTTAGTAACATATTTTAAGATGATTATTGGGAAAAAAATCAATAAAATTATGCTATAAATATTTTTTTTATTGATTGATATTATTTTCAAAAAAATGTACTATTTACTATGGTGAAGGGAAAAATACAAAAACTCTATATAATTAATTGATATATTGGACCTTGAGGAGGCAATTTTATTTTATCACTTTAGAGAATAATGCATTTTCAAAATAATTAGGGTTATGATATATATACCTCTTTACATTAATAATATATTTTTATTACCTACAAAGTTTTATTATTTGAAAATATGAAAAAAAATCTAAAATTGACAAAATATCTTAAAATCTTGAGATTGATTGTATACTTATGAAAACACATATTTGCAAAAAAAATTATTGAGTTATTTCTTCCTTAAGTATCAAATTATCTATTGTATATAAGTCATATTAAACAAGTTACAAAAAATTATCAATAGAAAATGTAGAAAACAATGAAGATAGAGTTAAAAATTTAGATCTACAAAATGATAAAGTTGAAAGTGAATTTTTTTTTAATTATAAAGATAAGATATGATAGAAAGAGAGAAATCAAGAACCAAAAAGTGAAAAAAAAATCAAGAAAGAATGGTTAGAGAAATGAACTAGAAGAAGGAGAGAGTAAATGAAAAAAATAATTTTAAAATAACATTTATTTGAAACAAGAAATTAATTAGAAAGCTATTTTAGTTAAAACATTTTGAAAACAGAGAAAGAGGCATATTTATATATATAGAAAAATAGTTATATATCATGAACCAACTAATTAAAATAGTTTAGTTGTATATACTTATTTTGTTTTTAACCCTTTTTGTAATTTGGGTTTAAGAAAAACAAAGGATAAAAAGGCCTATTTAGACGTAAACAGGCTTAATTAATTTACATAGCCCACGGATTAGTTCTGATGACTCCGCCCCTCTCTACCTCTACTTTTAGGCTTTTCGTTCTCTTTAGGGTCTTTGGGTCTGCAACAAAATTGGGATTACACCAACACAATCTACAATCCATCAGCATTACACTCATATTAATATTTCTTCTTTGTTTTGGGTGAAGTTCATATTTTGATTATTTTCTTTTGAATAATGACTTATAATATTAACATAGGCAGAGAGCATTTTGCTAAGGCTCACTGAAAATTATTGACTCTAATACATAGAATATGTCCTCCTTCTTTGATTCTTTCATTTAATGAAGGTTAGATCAGATATGGGGAAAGATAGAAGTTACAAATAGTATATACTATTGGGTGATGGTGTATTTTCTATTAATGGGGTATATATCTGGAATTTCTTTGTTTTGGCTTTTAAAGAAGTTTTAAGTCTCAAACCATGATCTATCTTATATTAGTTAGGTGTATGATTAATTACTCACCATTACCTAATAACCGTAAATATAATTTAATTAAGTTTCAAATATTCGCACCCTAGTTTATTGCGGGATGGCGGTAAGGACAAAAGTGTTAAGTGACCGTTTCCTTTGCGGGAAAGGAAAGAGATAGTAAATGAAGAAATGAAAGGAAAATAATAAAAATTAAAATATTGTTTTTAGTCTATATATCTTTTAGTTACATTACTTTTAGTTTTTATGATTTAAAATAAATATTCTTAGTCTTTATATTTAATTTTTTTTTATTTTTTAGTTTTATAGATTAAGATAAATATTTTTAAAATTCTTATATTTATACTTTTTTAATTTTTTAATTTTATCATTAAATTTTTTTTGTAATGTTATCTATTTACATTGACGTGTGGAGCTATTTATAAAAGTAAAATATGAAAGAAATAAAATTATAATTTAAGGTAATAAAAAAGAAAGTTAGTGAGATAGTGGAGAGGGGAGAGGATTGAATTCAAGTTCATATTTGCTTCCATTAATGTGTATTACCTTGATAGGTGCTGATTGGAATGACAGCGACACACGCATTATTGCAAAACAAGGGGTTGACCATGGCATCCTTCGTGCACTTGTGATGTAAATTAAATTATGAAAAGTAATATGACTCTGTATGTTCACTTTTCTGCAATTAAATTCCCTTGACAGCTCAGTGCAAGCTTGCGTTTGTATTCTTCATATTCCTCAACAGTGCAGGCAAGAAATCTTATTTGCTTCCATCTGAAAGTTAATTAGGGCCAGCAGAATTATGAGCTCACAGGCAAACATAGCAAGAATAGCAAATGCATGTTTTAACATCCATGATAGAAAAGGTGAAACACCACATCGATCAAATCATTCCAATACACCCGGTTAAAAATAGGGGTTTGTTAATCCTAAATAGCTACTAGAGGGTTAAAACACCAAGGGGTTCTCTATTAACTAGGTTCCTAAAAATATGTGATTGAAGTACTATATTGAAATAGTTTATTATTGAGAACACTTTGAAATGCTAGGGTTTTAAATTAATAATTTTTAATTGGTTTTTATATATATTTTTTTTTCATTTTTATTTTCTCACAGATAGTATCTTAATTTATTTCCATTACTAGTTACTGATAATTTAAAAAGAGACAAAAGAATGGACGTACGAGAGCAAACCAATATACCTTCATCTAGACATTTGTTTCAGTAAAATTTTCAAATGAGCTTTTTTATCAGACAATATTATATTTGAAATGACAAGAAGTGTTTAATTTTTACTTAATAATAATAATAGAAATATAAACAGTAACAATTGTAGATTAACATGAAAGTGAAACCACAAAGACAATATGACCATGTGAGCATGTAGCTAGGAATAAATTCATATGATTATAGTATACACGCTAAAAATAAAATCATAATTTTGAAATAGAAAAAACGCTATTTTCATACTGTGATTTTTCATTATGGTTAGAGGGATTGTTATTTATATTTTTGTCTTTAACTTGTCCAAAGCTTATTTAACATTCATTTTATTTTATAAAAGTACGCTTTAAGGGGAAATTGGAGACGGATTGGCACTTACTGATTAAAAATCCAACAGCTTGTTATTTTATAAATGCTAACCCTTATGAGATTTTAAATTAAGAGCAATTAGGCCCCCAACCCCAATTAAAGACAATGGCATGTGGCATGTAACTGAGATTAGTAAGAAAATAAAGCAAATAGGTCCAGAATTAATAACGAAAATAAATGTAGGGACAGGGACAAAAGAGGGGTAATTCTAATCCCCTTGAAAGATAAGAATATAACCGGCAGAGAGGGAGGTGTGGTGGTTCCGACGGCCGTTGACGGCAGAAAGGTGCTCTTGTAATTCCGGTTAGTCTAATATATATGGTGAGTGAGTGAAGGAAGAAATCATGAAAGCAAGTGTGTTAGGGTTTAGGATTTGGATCCATTCATAGGGCTATAAAGAGAGAGAGGTTATGAGTTGAGTGATGATTCTCTGCGTATGAGGTTACATCGATTTCTGAGGGTCTCCTTTTGATACAAAAACATGCCTTTAGGTGTGGATTAAATTATATTTTAACTTTGTCCCTTTCACTTGACTCGTTCCACCGCTCATAAAACCCACATCCAATATATCACTCATAACCAAATTAATTATATTGATTCTCCAACTTATATATCCCACAACTCATGATATACAACACCTGCCTGCCGCACCACACCTCTCTTTGACACAACAGAAAAAAGGCCCAATTTATTTAACCTTAATTTATATATCCCACAACAAATATCAAATTAAATCAAACAAAACACATATTGAAACATATATTCTTCTTCAACACTTTGACATTGGACCTTGAGTTACTCAACAAGAGCTAGCATCCTTCTTGTTCCTTGACGATATCCATTTGCGGACCTTGTTCCAATATCCTTTGATCCAGTTATAGCTACTCTCACTTTCATTTTCTTCTAACCTCTCACCTTTCCTTGATGCAGCACCAGTAGTACTGCCTTCACCAATCCACACAACCTGAAATAATTAAATGCATTTATAGTAATTTATAACACAATTAATAAGTGTACTTGCAATTAAATTAATTAATTTATGAATGAATGACACATAATTTATATATAGAGAGAGAGATTGACACAACTAGCATTAATATATAAGGATGGATTTAAAAGAAAGGAAAGGAATTAGAATGAAATTAATAAAAGTGAGGAGATATATTAAATTAAAGACGACATGTACACAAGAAGAAGTGACAAATCTCATTTTTTTACTCATATATTAACTAAACTAAGAGGCTTTAGGGTGAGTTTGTTTAGAGGAGTAGAGGACCCATTCAAGTATTTCACAAAATGGAAGCACCATTGCGTTACAAAGCAATTTGACGAAAACATTTTATTGGACTTCTCGTGGAAACTTCTCTTTCAGCTTGTCCTTGTCTTATCATTTTTCAACCTCATCGAGATCGGCAATTAACTCCATGTCGTCATGTCCAACGTGGCAATGCTGCAATGCCAGCCACCATTTTTCATAGGGAAATAAAAATGGTAGAATGACAATTCCACCAAGAATAATGTTTCTGGGCATCAAATTTTAGTCTACACGCACGATAAGAGATGTTATACCGTTGAAATGAACCATATATTATTGTCGCTATACACATGTCGGCTTAAACTTTTTTTTTATCCAAAACAAAATTTCCATGGTGATCAAATTTCAACCTAGACCCCACGGTGTATGATAGTGGGTTTGTTGATGAATCTGTGATTGGTTAAAGTCATTTTTCATTATTTTTCGTGTTGTTTCTTCGCACAAATAGTAAAGCTTTATTTAAAAAGTGCCAGACATGTTAGCCACATTGAAAATCCCACCCTGAAATAGTTGAGGTTTGGGCAATACCATTGGGGAAGTCCGGGAGAAATTAGATAGTAATTTATGATTAGCAAGTATTTATAATTCCGGTCAATTATATATGTGTAATTAGTTGTGACTCGTTTGGTGCGTAAACGAAACCCGTAAAATTTCCCAATCCACAACAAACAATCATATGCAATTCTAATCTTAAAGGTAGATCATTATGGAAACAAAAACACAATTTTATAAATTTCAATCGTCGTGATCCTTTGCAGTCCACTTAAAAAGCAGTCACTCCATCGATTAAAGCCACAAACATATGAAAGCATAATTAGTGACATAGTCACATATATTGCAGTCAAATAATACATGCTTGCCTTCTAGGCTTCCAAGCACAAGGACACGTGGTCATGTCACAAGCTGATCCAATGATATAATATATCATTTAAAGATTACTCAACCTATTATTAATTTAAATGTGTAAATTCAAAGGCATGTGTCTAGTGGTCGTTTTTCCTTTTTTTTTTTTTTTTTTTTTTTTCTCTTTTTTTGCATAATTTTCATAATTAAAGAATAAGGAAATCTAAGAAAACAGTATAAAAAATAAAGAGATATAATATGATAAAAAAAAGTGAATTATAAAATATTGTAAAATATATTATAAAAGTAGAATAATTATTTTTTATTCATTGGGAAAATAACTTTTTTTTTATCAGCCCACAAATATTTATATTATTATATATTCATTGGGAAAATAATGATGGCACCAGACACAAAATTGTCACTCCTTTTTTCAAAGATTCATCCATGTTTGAGTGTAAGTTAACATTAGACGGGGATCAGCAGCTAAGGATTACTTTTGCGTTTTTTCCCCTAATTTTGAAGTGAAAATGAATAGTGGAGCGGAAATAGAAACACTGAAGCAAACGTACAGTTTGATATTTCTCTTTTTTTCAGCATTCTTTTTTATTATTATTGTTTTTCGCGACCAAACAAAAATTATTCTCTACTTCTATCTTTCTGATTAATCATGACGTAAGAAATCTAGATTAAAAAATGAAAGCCTAATTAAATCCTAAAACAATAATTTATCATTCATCAACAGCCATGGAGACCAAACAACTATCCCCATGCTACCCTTAGTTTTGGATTTTTAAATTATAAGAGCAATTAGGCCCAAATTAAAGATAATGGCCTATAACAGATAGAGATTAGTAACAAAATAGACAAAACAGGTCCATATTAATTAATTAACAACCGAAAGGAGAAAGTAAGCTCTAATCCCCTTGTTGACAGAGAAATTAAGATAGGGTTTGTAGGCAAGAGTGATGGTGGGGTGGTGGAAGAGGCATACCCAGGTCACTGGTTGTGGTTCCGATGAGGTGCTTGTGTGGTTGCCGTAGTGTTGGATTCGGGCTATAGCTTAGACAGAAGATTCATGTGGCTATAGAGAGAAAGAGATAGAGGTAATATAAAAGTTGAGTTGGAGTCATAAAATTACTGCAAATGTCAATTTTTTATTGACCGATAATGTAAAAGTCATTTAAATTTCCTCGATTTTCAAACATGTATTACACTTTGAGAGCCTCGGACTTAATCGAATTATTAATACATAAACTATTTCCTCGATATTCAAACAACAAAGAACAAACATATTCCTACTTCAACAACACTTGGATGAGACTGAGACCCTTAATTAGTTACTCGGCACCAGCACATCCTTCTTGACCTTTCGAAATATCCAATCACGGATCCTTTTCCAGAATCCTTTCTTGTTGGAGCTGCTTTCCCCTTCATCAATATTCCTAGATTCAGCATCAGTCCACCCAAGCTGTAAATATTAAGAAAGAGTACGTATTAGAAACTAAAGATTTACAGTTCCAGACCTTAATTGGGGTGGGTTGGGTTTTTGTGTTCACACCCCTCTTGCAATCTATGCAATTGAAAAATGAATTGAGAGAGAGAGATTAATTGACAATTAAAGGCAATATTAATTCCTTTGTGACTAAAAGCCAACATGTAGATATGTATGTATAATTAAAGAAAGGAAAATCATAAAAATGAGGAGGGGTAGTTTACATACACGTTATGTGTAGTAAAAATAAACACAAGTAAGTGGTAACCTCGTTCTCAGCAACAGAAGAAGCTTGTTCCTCATCATCCTCATCAATACTAGTTTCGGGAGGTGGGGTTTTGTTCAGATCTGGGAGAGCAGGTTCATTGAGATCAGGCAGAAGCTTTCGGCGCTTCTTAGTTGCCTCTGAAACCCTCTTCCCCTTGCCCTTCGCCGGAACAGTAACACCATAGTAAGGTGTGCTGTGTTCCTCTGGAACCCCAGCCATGTGTGTATCACTGTGTTTGGTACCCCAGCCATGAAAAATGGGTATTTATAGATTTTTTTAGCCAATCAAAAACATTCCATATAAAAGAGAGAAGTGTGGTCAGCAACGATACTTCAGATGTTATTTTATATATTCTTTTTCTTTCTAGCATAGCGACAACGGGCACACCCCAACCCCTTTATAGATCGAGTTTATGTTTGGTTCTATATATTGGGATTGATATTTAGTGCAAGATAATCTCAAAGATAATATAAAAGTATTTACTAGTTGTGTTAGACTTCCACATCTAGTGCTTCTTAATGCATGTGTTCACAAATCAAATACACCAAAAGTTTTTATTTGTGTATGTCACTTTAAAAATCATTACAAGTTATGATGGGTATAATTTTTAGGACATCTCCAACTCTCATTTTATAAGATTTTTAAAAATAAGAACTTGTTCTTATTAATTTTTATTATTGGATCTTGCTGACACGTGGCATGATCCCTAAATTTAGAACTGAGTCCTTATTATTAAAACTTGATTGTCAGTCACAATCAATGAAAAACTATAATGATTTAAAATTCATTGTAAGAATTATTACAAAATCTTAAAAAAAATTATGATTGAAGTAAAAATTTGTTGGATTTCTTATGTAGAGTTTACTATAAATAAATTACAATCTCATAGAAAAATTCACTGTTAGAAATATTTTTAGGGTAATCATTATAAAAATTCATAAATTTATCATATGAAAATATATAATTCAATGAGTGAAAAATCCCTTTATATATCGCGGCAATGATAGTGATTATCTTCTTTCTATATATTATTACCTCGAGGGGATTCATGCATTTAACATCCCAGGTGCTTTTTGACCATCTGCATCTTCGTTAATTTGCTCCACTAACAAGAATAACGTCTAATCGAGAGGTGTCATTATGTCTCATATCATGATCTATAATAATATAATATCATAAATTAGTTAAACTTGAATCTAATTAACAGACATATAATATAACTGATTTTTGTGACTATTGTGTGTACTGTTTGTGTATTTCGCTTCAAATTAAAGGTTGAAAAGGAATATTAAATGATAAATGTTCATTTCATTTTGAATAAAAAGAGGAGAAATATATATATATATATATATATATATATAAGGATTCAAACAATATCGGTGTAACTTTTATTAAGTGTTACACCGCTTAATAACTTTATATTAAATGTGAATTTTGAAACTCCAACCGTTAGATTAGAAGTTCATTTCAAAATATATTGTACTATTCGATCTGTGAAACCGAGCTCAGAGCTCGGTATCACAGCGCAAGATGACCTCGGGCAAGCGCTATATGACATCAGCCCGATATTTGAGTAGATCATAACTGATCTCGGAGATCTCGCCCCAAACGAGATATATTATCTAATCTTATCATATCCTATCTCAGGCCCAGAGCCCAAACAACCCTAATTTCACACTAAGATACGTGCATTATTTATATGAGACTCACACTCATACAAACACTAACTTTAGCATCGGAGTCTCTTTTGCAGGTACCAATCCCACCTTGGAGCATCAACGTATTGGTAAAGGAGGCTCACCGATCTTACTGGACGGATCATCCCTACGACCGATTTCTGGTAAGAACATTTGGCGCCCACCGTGGGGCCGATCAAGACAGCTCTTATCGGCCACCTATATGGTTTCTACCAGAAGCCATAGCAGACGAGCAACAGACGACGTAAACCACCCAACTACCATGGACAACGAAGCAGCGTTGAGGAGACTGATCGACCAGGTCGAACAAATGCGGCAGCAACACGAAGTTGATATGCAAAGCATGCGTGCAAAACACGAAACCGACCTAGCGGCAATGCGGGCCGCTAATGAAGCTGACCTAGCAGCACTGCGAACGGAGAATGAGCGTATTCGCGCTCAAATCCCTCGGCATCACGAGGAGGGGGACGAACACTCCGTCTCCAACCCCGGACCGCGACTAGGATACCAACCCCACGGCCTGCCATGAATCCGTCTCACGAACCAACGCACAAGTCGGCCCATGAGATCAGCAAGGCCCCTACTCACGCCGCAGGAGAGCAGGCAACCTTCCGCTGTCACCCGTTTGTGGATGGCATTATGGAGACACCACTCCCTCACGGGTGGAAATCTCTCCACCTTGACCATTATGACGGCACTACGGACCCGGATGAGCACATCGACATGTACACGACATAGGTAAATCTCTACACTAACAATGACGCTATCTTGTGTAGGGTTTTTTCGACCTCGCTCAAGGGGTCCGCACTCAACTGGTACACCCAACTGCCTGCCGAGTCCATCGATAACTTCGGCACCCTAGTCAGGAGGTTCACAGCGCAATATGCGATGAGCCGACCTCATCACATCACTTCCACCGCCCTAGCCAATCTCAGGCAAAGCGATGACGAGCCACTATGGACGTTCATGGAACGATTCGCCGCCACCTCAATCAAGATCAGAAATCTGAACGTCGAGGTCGCCCTGCACGCCATGCTCATAGCACTCAAACCCAGACCATTCGTTGATAGCCTATGTCGCGACGCCCCCCACGACATGCACGAACTGCGCGCCCGCGCCGCAGGCTACATTCAGATGGAAGAGCACTCTACCTTCCGTGACCAAGTTCGCGGAATGACCCTAGCGAAGTCAGAACAAGGCCACAAGGACAAAATCAAGGTCAATAACGACAGCCAGTTCAAGAAGCTGACCAGAGCAAACAAAGGGGGGAGATATGACGTCTACACTCCCCTGAATGCACCTAGGGTTCACATCCTAGAAGAAGCCAACAACAATAACCTACTAGCCCTTCCACCACTAGGTCACACTCCCAACAGCGCCGACAAGTCCAAACACTGCCGGTACCACATGAACCATGGTCACACCACGGAAGAATGTCGTACGCTCCGAGATCGCATCAAATAGCTCATCCAAGCAGGTCACCTTGGCCAGTACGTCCAGCGACAAGTCGAGGAAGAGGAAGAGGTCGCGGGCCAGGAGCTCGCATGGACCTACCCTCAGGGTCCCAGCAAAATGCTAGTGGCGCAGTACAAGTCGAGATAAGTCAGGAGACAGAATCAGCTCCCTTACGGGGAGTAATCAACACAATTGCAGGTGGCTTCCCTGGGGGAGGCGCCAGCAGCTCGGCCCGGAAGAGACACCTGCAAAGCATCAACTGCGCCCACTCTACCGTTTCGGTCTCGCACCAAAGCTCGCCGCCGATCTCTTTCTCTGACGAGGACTATGCAGGCGTTAGTCCTAACCAAGATGATCCCATGGTCATCGTGGTGGAAGTCGCCAACTGGGAGGTACAAAAGACACTCATCGACCAAGGAAGTTCGGCCGACGTCCTACACTGGCCAACGTTCCTCAGGCTAGACGTACCCCACTCCCTCATCCAACTGCACACAGAGCCCCTAGTCGGCTTTGCAGGAGAGCGAGTTCACACTCGCGGGTACGTAGACCTACTGACAACCTTCGGGGTACCCCCAGATGCAAGAAGAATCATGGTTCGATACCTCCTTGTGGAGGCTAACACCTCCTACAACATCATCATCGGGAGGCCAACCCTGAATCAGCTCGGCGCGGTGGTATCCACTCCGCACCTCACCATGAAATTCCCAAGGAATGACGGTAAGATCATCTCGTCAAAGCAAATCAGAAGACAGCTTGGTAGTGCTATGCCGAGAGTCTAAGGATCTCCTCGTCCTGCAAGGAAAGCAAGGGGGGGTCCCCACCGTAACCCACTAGATCCCATTCTTCCTTAATGTACGAACAAATTTGTGCACTCTTTTCCCGAGTCAGTCCCTGACTGAGAGGGTTTTTAACGAGGCACACAAAAATGATCAATAAAACTATTCGTTTTGCTCAATCCACTTTCTTACTTATTGCCCTTGTGAAAATCGAAATTGAACTAACCTCTTTTACGCTTATACGATGTCGAGTCCGAACCTCGCCAAAATTAAAAGGTCGAATACGAACCTTAATACCCTTATACGAGGTCGAGTCCGAACCTCGCTAAAATTACAAGGTCGAATACGAACCTTAATACCCTTATACGAGGTCGAGTCCGAACCTCGCCAAAATTACAAGGTCGAATACGAACCTTAATACCCTTATACGAGGTTGAGTCTGAACCTCGCTAAAATTACAAGGTCGAATACGAACCTTAATACCCTTATACGAGGTCAAGTTCGAACCTCGCTAAAATTACAAGGTCGAATACGAACCATAATGCCCTTATACGAGGTCGAGTCCGAACCTCGCTAAAATTACAAGGTCGATTACGAAGCTCAATACCCTTATCCGAGGTCGAGCCTGAACCTCTCTAAAAATACAAGGTCGAATACGAGCCTTGACACAACCATTCAAAGTCAAAATCGAACCTTAGTGCATCTCATTCAAGGTCGGACACGGACCTTAGCACGATCATCCGAGGTCGAATCCGAACCTTGAGTCAAATGCGAACCTCACCAAAATTTCGTTAAATCCTATTTCGAGGTCGAGTACGAACCCATTACCCGAGGTCCAACACGAACCTTGACGAAATCACTCTAGAACATGAAGTCGAATTCGACCTCAATTTAGCTAACGTGAGGTCAGAACGTGTTGCTTAACGAAAATACAAGGATAAATTCAAACCCAAGGCTGGGTCCGAACCCCGACATTCCCGATAAAGATCGAGTTAGAACCTTCACAAAACCATGGCACTCAAATCCGAGGTCGGATCTCAACCTCCTTAAAACCAAGAGGTCAAAAATTAATTCAGGTCGAGCACGAACCTCGATGCCCCCGCTCAAAGGTCGAGTCCGAACCCTAACTAAATCATTTTACTCAAAGTAGAGGTCAAATTGGAACCCTGGCTCAATTGCCTCACTCAAATCCGAGGTCAAACACGAACCTCAATGAAATCGTTTCACCCAAATCTGAGGTCAAAATTAGAACCCCAATAAAATTCGTTGCTCAAAATTGAAGTGTAAGGTCGAATACGAACCCCAGCATGGTCAAGCTCGAATACGAACTTCAGCACATTTACTTAAGGTCGAGTACGAATCACTTATCTAAGGTCAAGTTTGAACCCTGGCAAAGCACACCCCACTCTCAATACCGGGGTCGAATTCAAACCACGCCACGACCACCTTAAGGTCAGATTCTGACCTTGACTCCAGTCTAAATCCGAAGGTCGAGTACGAACCCTAACACATTCATCTAAGATCGAGGTCGAGCTCCCACGAAAAATCTTACCAAACAAAAAACTGAGGCCGACCACGAACCTCGACTTCACCAACTTAAGGTAGAAGTATCACCACATACAAAAGCATATAACAAACACCAAACGTGTACCTCAAACAATGCAAACAGCCAAAATTGAACGCGAATATGGACAAGATAGAGCAAAGTATACATATACAAACAAAGTTCTCAAAATTCAATACATAAATTCAAGCAAAAGAAAAATAAACCAAGCTATTACAGAGGCAGCCTAAGCTGAGGCATTCTCACTTGAGCTGTCATCGACATCATCCTCCTTAACCAGCCTCCCAAAGCGGACCACCTTCTCCACATGCATGGAGGAAAAGTCAAACCCGGGAGCAAGGAGCTCTGCCTGGCGAGCAGCCTTATGAAAACCCCTCTTGTACTCCATCAAAACGGAACGTTCCACCTCCGCAAGCCTCTCTTCAGCGGCCGCCTTTCCCGCCGCCAGTTCCGCGAGCTCCGTCTTCAAAACAACAACCTCGTCCTCCCGACCACCTAGAACGACCTCACTACGGAGGCGCTCCTCAGCCGCCGCCTCCAACTCCCCTTTGAGAGAGGTCACAACATCCTCTAGAGCCCGCACTTGGCCACGAGAAGACATCACCTCATCCTCCAAGGAGCGAGCACGACCTCGAGAAAAGGCGACAAGCTCCTACAGCTCCCCCACCTGGGAAGCATAAGCCTCGTTAGATCGCAACGCAATCTCCAAAGACTTCTGCACCCGTGCGAGGTTGCCTCGCGCAGATCGGAGCTCGGCCTCCCGCTGCTTCGCCTCACCAAGGGCTGCGCTAAGGGCTTTGTTCTCTTCCCTTAGGATCTTGTTCGCCTCCTTCCAGGGCTGAAGCCGACCCCTTAACTTGGTCAGGTCCTCTTGCTGCTTGGCCAAGTGATCCTCCCGCTACTGGGCCCACCTAGGCTTCCAGTGGCCCATGATGCCCATAACTCTTTGCAGCATGACCTGGGCAGCATCAAAACTGTCCTTAGGACCGACCTCGTCAATCAACACCTGGTCCTCGGAGCTCACCGAACCCTGAGGGAAGAACTTATCCGCTGTCACCCCCGTGCCCCACAGCGAGTTCATGTCGGCGGAGGCGCTCACGTGGTCCAGCCGCACTTTAGAAAGGCCCCTCCCAAAACGGTGAGTCAGAAATCAGCTCCGGGAAGCCTCCTGCGACGGGCCTGGCGGCGGCGCCGAAGCCGCATCCGCAGACGGAGGAACTTCATGACTAGAACCTCCCCCCATGGGCCTCAGCAGAGGCAGAAGCCGGCGTCCCCTGCTCGACATCCAGAAAGTCCACAGTGGGAACCCCCGACCTCACCTTCGAAAACCAAACCCATGTCAAAAATAAACAAGGTAACATACGGGGAACCACAAAAACAAATACGCAAACACTACTTACCTCAGCAGCGTGAACAACCCGCTCAATGGTCGGAACCACCACCTTGACAGCCTCGACGACCTGCCCAGTAGCCTGCATCGGAGGCATTTCCTGCCTGCAACAAACGGCCCCAGGTCAAGTGACCAGAAAGCATAATAGAAGGCAAACAAAAAACCCAAGATGCAGGATACCCACCACCTCGGCAACTCGAGCAACCTGGTCAGCAACCTGGCCTCCCACTTCGGCAGCGGTCACCTCAACCTACGAAAGGGCCCATTCCGCCTCAATAAACCAAACTAAGTCAACACAAAAGACGTATATAAGGAAATGAGACACTCACCTCGGCGGCCTGCACAGTAGGCTCAACAATCTGAGCCACCTCTCCAGCAGCCACTTGGAGCGGCGGACTCTCGGTGAGATCCACCGCATCAGCATCGGCGGCCTTGGAGGTCACCTCCTCGACATCCGAAGGGACGGAAGGTCCCCCGACCTCTTTCCCCCCCTCTTTCTTTTCCGGCTAACCTTTTGGGGGGAACTTCCTCCTCTTGCTTAAGCTCCTTCCACAAATTCCCCATACGGCCTGTAAACAAAAAAGGGAAACACATCAGCGAAAGGGGAAGCTCGCAAACCCTAACAGACGATCAAGGGCAAAATACTCACTCTCTAGGTCCCTCTCCCTATGCGCTGAGCTCTCGAGCGACAGGATGAGCTTGCAATCCAGCGGCCGAGGAAGCGCTTTAAGATTCTTGATGGCTACCAACTCCACAACTGTCAATTTCACTTGGCCCTCCCCATGAAACCTAGACGGCTTGGGGCACCAATAAAAAGGGAACTTCAGCAACCCACCGAAGTAGAATGCACCATCCTCAGTCGGATCGACATTCACCAAGGTGACCCGGAAAAACTCCTGTTTAAAATTTTTGTATGATTGGGAGTAGAGGGTGAACAAACCTCCATCCCTACCCCCATTCAGGGACAATATACCGTAAGGGGGACCACCCAGCTTCAGCTGGTAAAAATGAAGAAAAATGGGAAGAGACACCTCTATCCCTAAAACTGTACAAAGGACTTGGAAAGCCCGCAAAAAACCTCAACTGTTGGGGTGCAACTGGCAAGGAGCCGCGTTGATATGGTTCAAAAAATCACACTCAAACTAAGTGAAAGGAAGACGGACACCTAGGTCCTTGAAAAAACACCAAAACATATAGAAATGGGGAGGGTCAGTGGACCTCCCCATGAACACACCCTCATCGTCCCGACAGGGTTCAAGCCGGAGCATCCGAGAGACGGAAGGGTCGCAAATCCATCGCGTCTCCCAAATCGCATCGACCTCAGATCGCGACCGGAACACGCTTTGGAATCCCCCCACCTCGCGCCTGACCCAGTCATACCCAGGAATGTCGAGGACGAGACCCGCCAGTGGCGCCACATCTCTCTTTTTCTCAGTGGCAGCTACCCTGGTAGCCATCGCCCTACCCCGCGCTTTGCCTTTACCCTTGGCAGGCACGGAGGAACCAACACCACTCTCCCCAGCCATAGAAGAAAAGAAGAAACAAGAGAGACTCGACGAAAAACTTGGGGAAAGAAGAAAGGAGAAACGATAGAAAGGAAGTACCTGATACTCCTCCTCAAAAAGGAACCTTAACAACGGGTGGGTTACCGGAAACGGCGACGAAAACAGAGAAAAAAGGAAACAGAGGATGAACAGAAGCAAGGAGGTGAAGAGAACCAGAATACACAAGAAGTTCGAAAGGCAAACGTGAACAAAGTAAAAAGGAAGGAGGCGCGAGAAAGGGGAAAAAGGTCTTTAAAAATTCAAATGGCCGCGACACGTGTCAACCAAGGGACGCACCTGAACACACAATAAATGAGACCCATTATGACAAAAGGAGCCATCATTGCATAACCGTCACACCCATCAACGCGCCGGCCTCGGTCACTGAAATAAGAAACGACAGTTATGAAACTCGGCATCAACATACGCGAGAGGTCATCTCCACCCTACAAGCTCGGACGCAACTCCGTGACCAACGGTCTAATGTACTATCCGATCTGTGAAACCGAGCTCTGAGCTCGGTATCACAGCACAAGGTGACCTCGGGCGCGCACTACGCGACGTCAGCCCGGCGTTTAAGCAAATCATAACCGATCAGGGATCCTCGCTCCAGACGAAACCTATTACCCAACCTCGAGATCACATCTTCTCAACCAAGGTCGAGTTTGAACCTTGTCATGTTAAGGTCAAGTCCGAACCTTGGGATTACGTTCCCCTAACAAAAATCAGATTCGACCCTTGAAGATCGCATCTACTTAACAAGGTCAAGTTTGAACCTTCAAACAATAAATTTGGAAGCTCCTCAAAAAGCCCATTCCCTCTTGCACCACTCGATGCTTAGGTGGAAAGCGTCCTGGCCAACCGAGCCACTAACTTGCCCCTCACCAATCTATTGATTGGATCAAAGGTTTACCAGTCTAATCAAGCAGTAACCCCAGCATTGCCAAATCCCGCAGGTTGACCCTGAAGCATGGGCATTGGAACACCGCATCGGCCCAAAGAAGCCATGTCGCCGAGCAGACAAACACACAATCTTGTCACCACGTCACTTGCATGTTTCCAAAAATGGGGCAACAACGGCGGCACGTGGCATCTCAACAGGCAGATGCGCGTGAAATGCCATTTCCCCCCAGCGAGCTCGGAGTCAACTCCTCGACCCACGGTCTTCGGAGCTCGGGGGGCTAATGTGCTATCCGATCTGTGAAACCGAGCTCAGAGCTCGGTATCACAGCGCAAGATGACCTCGGGCAAGCGCTATATGACATCAACCCGATATTTGAGTAGATCATAACTGATCTCGAAGATCTCGCCCCAGACGAGATATATTATCTAATCTTATCATATCATATCTCAGGCCCAGAGCCCAAAACAACCCTAATTTCACATTAAGGTACGTGCATTATTTATATGAGACTCACACTCATACAAACACTAACTTTAGTATCGGAGTCTCTTTTGCAGATACCAACCCCACCTTGGAGCATCAACGTATCGGTAAAGGAGGCTCACCGATCTTACTGGACGGATCATCCCTACGATCGATTTCCGGTAAGAACATATACTAAATATGAACACTTTGATTACCTTCGAGTTGTTGTCAATTTTAACAAAATTTGACATATATGATCTAAGAGATATGAACTTTCAAACTAACGGTTGGATTTTCAAAATTTACTTTTAATATAAAGTTATTGAGCGGTGTAACACTTAGTAAAAGTTACACCGGTGTTGTTTGAACCCTCCTCTATATATATATATATATAAGAAAAAGATAGAAAAAAATGAGAAATATAATAAGTGATATGATCAAAATTATAATAAATTAGAAATTTTCATAAAAACAATTACCCAACTGTAAGTAGGTGCCAGACTGCCAGTTCCGTCCAAAAGGATTTACAAAGAGGGAACCACTTTTTTTATGAAAAAAAAAATGCCAAATTGCACATTGGCCAGGTCAAAGTTCCAGAATTCCCAATTTTCCTTTAGGACCCAACAAGAACCTGTAAAGAAGTAAGAATTTGTGAGAGCTATACAAAAGGAACAAATTAATTAATATCTGTAATTCAGTATACAAAACACTCAAAATTACAAACAATTTTTTAATAGTAAATGTTTTTGCTTATAAAATAAACAAGTAAATAATTTAAGACAAGGTACCAAATTTACCACCATTTGTATCCATTGTTGTTAATATCTTCTCTTAAAGTATTTACTATATATTTTTTATGAGTACAAATATTTACTATTAAAATTTTCTCTAAATTTCTTTGAACTTTCAACTTCTATTTCAACGACAAGCAAAAAATAATTATTATTAATAGTAAATATAACCAAAATTATTTAGTATTAATATTAAATATAAGGAAAATATTTATGGATAATAACTCCAACATAAAAAAAATGGAGGCTGAAAGACAAATAGAATGAAATTTAAGGAAAAATTTGAAAGAACAAAAAATGGGGAGAATGACAAAAATGAAAGTACATGAAAAAAAAATAGTTGAACGTATTACAGATAAATATGTTGTCAATATTAATATTTTTTTTATAAATAGAAGATATAATTTTTTTTTCACAAATAGTACCTTTTAAATTGATATTAGTACTTTGTTGTTAAAGTGAAATGGTATTTGACTATTAAGGTTAATTAAGTGATTGGATAAGAATAGATTGAGATAATTAGAAGCATGAGAATCTAGGTTCAATGCTCACTACTACCATCTTTGTAATATTTTTTATCTTTATAAAAAAAGTGAAATGGTATTTACAATTCGTTTTCTAACTTTTACACTTTAGCTAATACTCCTTTGATTCTTTTTAATTATCGGTTTTTAAATAAAAAAATATTTTTATTTATTTATCTTTTCAAAATTCAAGACAACATCAATTATTTTTTTGTGAGTTATACTTTTGCATCTCATTTAATCTAAAATAATTTATATATTTGTAAGTTGTAACAACTAATGTGTATATATAATGATCAAAAAAAAATAAAAGAAGGTATAATAGTAAATATTAAAATTATTTTATAAAAAAGAAAATTTATTATATTTTTAGTTCACTTATAATAACCTTAAACTATTACTTAAAAAAATATAATTGACAAAATAATAATTTTCAAGGATTAAAGAAGTAATGGACTATTAAAAAGGACGGAGAGTATGCAACATATTTATGTGTTAAGTAATGGAAACAGAAACAAGTTTATATCTAGGGAAATATATAATCTATAAAGAGTGTAGTATAATCTTTCTAAATTTTCAAACAAATTTGGAATAGTGTTGTCTCTCCAAGACTTGTGTGTTAGTATTTGTTACTTTTGATAATTAATTATAAAATATTGGACACAAGTTGGTGTTAATAACACTATCTCAAGTGTTAATTATATTTAAATATTTTTTAAGTAAAAATTATACTTATATTCATAAATATAATCAGAGAATAGTTTTATGTAGAGCACATGTATTCCATCAAATGGAACGTAAGTCCCAATATATATACACACACCAAATTACACATTAGTCAGTATTGAAGTATGAATAAAAGTCTTACATTATTGGATTACGAGAAAAGAGAAAGATTTATAAACACATATAGTTTTCATTGATATGAGGTCTTTTGGGAGTTGATCAAAAATAAAATTATAATTGTTTAAGTACAAAGTGGACAATATCATACCCATGTGAAAACATGCATATATATGAACCCCGAGTATCTAATAGTGATATAAAAGCTAATGGTCGATCAGGTAACCAACTCAGAGTCTTAGACAAGTATTTGGCAATGGAAGATCACTAGTGCAAAAATTGGATTTAAAATCGGAGTTTTAAGATCGGTTATCTTGTAACCGATCTTAAAAGTGACGCGGTGACAATTTTGTAAATAAACTGAACACTTTTAAGATCGGTTCAAATTTAACCGATCTTAAAAGTACTTTTAAGATCGGTTCTTTTGTAACCGATCTTAAAAGTTGTGTCAGACATAACTTTTAAGATCGGTTACAAAAGAACCGATTTTAAAAATTGTATCAGACATAACTTTTAAGATCGATTATAAAATAACCGATCTTAAAAGTACTTTTAAGATCGGTTATTTTATAACCGATCTTAAAAGTGCTACTTTTAAAATCGGTTATTTCAGAATCGATTTTGTATGTAGTATACAAAATCGGTTCTGAAATAACCGATTTTAAAAGTCCTGTCAGAAACCTTTTATATTTCCCTCCAATCTCATTCTCTTTAATCTTCCCTCCATTCGTTTTTTAAATCTCTCTCTCGTGCTCTGATTTTCTAAAGAGGTAAATTTCGTTATTGTTTTCATTTTCGTTTTCCTCTTCTTGTATCTTTTTTTGTTTTCTCATTTTGTTCTGTATTTTTGCTGTAGTTTGGGTAAATTTCGAATCTGGAACGGCCCGTTCTGCAAGGAAAACGGCCCGTTCTCCTTGCAGTACGGCCCGTACTGAAAGGAGAACGGGCCGTTCTAGTTTACGTTCTTCAATTCGTGTTTTTACAATCTGGAACCGCTCGTTCCAGTTTAATATTTTTTCTGCCAGCACTTTTAAAATCAGTTATTTTTATAACCGATTTTAAAAGTCTAACTTTTAAAATCGGCTCTTTTAAAATCGGTTACGGAACCGATTTTAAAAGTCAAAATAACCGAATTTAAAAGCCTTTTTTCTACTAGTGGATGGTGGATCCAAGTGTAGGATCTCTTGTGTCGAAAGTCTTTCGAGTGGTGTGGAGGTTAGGTAATGTGTCCCGTTGATGTGAGCTAATGGCCGTACAAATATCTAGAGTTGGATAGGTGTGGCTAAAACTCTAATGACCACCATTGCATACTTGTAGATGAAAAAAAAAAGCTTTTCGCTGAAAGGAGGTTGAACCATAGTCCTTTGTTTGAGAGGAGGTTTGTTGGGATACAAACAATGTCTCAGATCATTGGATCAAAGGTATTTGACAGTGGGAGGCAATGGATCCAAGTGTGTGATCCCTTGTCTCAAAAGTCTTCTTAGCGATATAGAGGTCAAGCAACGTGTCTTATTAATGTGAGCTATAGTGGTGCAAATATCTAGAGTTGGGTAGGTGTGGCTAAAGCTCTAAGGGCCCCCATTGCATATTTGTAGATGAAAAACAAAAGGTTTTCGTTGAAGGGAGGTTAAACCATGATCTTTTATTTGAGAGGAAGTTTGTTGGGGAACAAACAAATTAAAGTCCCACATCATTGGATCATGAGAAAAAAGAAAGGTTTATAAAACACATATAGTCTTCATTGGTATGAGATCTTTTGAGAGATGACCAAAAGCAAAATCATGAGGATTTAAGTCTAAAATAGACAATATCATATCAATGTGAAAATATGTACGTGTATGAATCCCGAATCTTTAACATACCAGTGAGAAAATAAAATAAGTAAAAACAACAATACTTGTGAGAGCAATTTTTGTTTTTGGATAATGTGTCTTTACACTTGTGAGAACTAAAAAAAAGGAACACATATCGGTATACAAAACCATCAAAATTACAAATAAAATTTTTAATAGTAAATAATTTAAGACAAGGTACTAAATTTTCAATGATCCATTTCTAGCAATCATATTTCATTTTTTTTTTTACATAATTTTCCGTTGATGCTAATATCTTGTTTTAAATTGTTTACTATTTTTTATGAGTACAAGTATTTACTATTAAATTTTTCTCTAAATTTCTTGAAACTTTCAGTTTTCCATTTTCAACGATAAGAAACTCTTTTTGTTTTTTTACTATTAAATAATAAATATAAGCAAAAATATTTATGGATAATGCTAAACATAAAAAATGGAAGCTGAAGACAAGTAACAATAATTTTTGAAAAAAAAAATTGAAAGAAAAAAGGGCAACAACTACATATGGTTAAATTGCTCATATTAGCACCTTTTCTTTTACATAAATTATCACTTTTTATTTATTTATTTTTAAATGATATAATTCTCTCTTATCATGTCAACCTATTAACTTAATTAAAAAATACAATAGTTAAACTATTCGTATTAACAACTTTTAACATTAATATTATCAGTATAAAAGACATATTTTGTACTTTAATGTATTTAATTTAAAAATAAAATAAAAAATATTTGAAGTTAAGTAATAATAAGTGGTTAATAATCAAAATATTTAAATGGTTTCAAGTATCTAACTTATGTAAAAGTAGAAGTAACTTTCAATAAATGTTCTAATAGGAAAAGAAAAAGGATACCTAAAATGTGGATAAAAAACAACTACTATATTTTTATTATATAAGGATATAATAGTCTTTAAAAAAAAAAGACCAAAGATGCTTACCAATAGATGTATAGTACTCTCTTTAAAGTTACACACACACATAATATATAAATAAATAAATAAATATATATATATATATATATATATATATATATATTGTAGCATTGTGCATTGTGAGCGGTCAATATTTGTGTAAGTCTTGAGAGTGGTTGTGGTACAACTTTGGTTCCTAAAAACCTTCATCTTCCTTTTTTCTTCCTAGATTTCTCTAATGTGTGGAGATCATTGTTGGGTCATGGATTCAAAGCTTGAAGTTGAGAATCAAAGTGAGTTGGTGCAAAGCTTTTGTTGATCAGAGCATGGAGTCGTCCTTCTCCTTCTTCTCTTCTTCTTCCTTGATTTAGCTCATAATCGAGGTAAAGGAAGTTAGAACTTAAATTGTTGTTATATTTTGAGTAGCATGTGGTTGGATCATCATAAAAAATGTGGTTGTTTGGCTGAGTTTTTTGATTTATGGAAATTCCATGTTGTGAAGTTGAGATTCTTGGGGAAGGTGAACCAAAAATCCAAAGTCGTTGATATAACATTGTTAAGGGCATGCATGTTTCATTTGAACTAGTTTTCACATTGTATATGAGGTTTAAAATCATTTTGATGGGATGCATGTGAGTTTGATGATTTTGATTTGATTTTGGGGCTCATAGATGAATATGTGAGGTGGTTTAGAACTCATTGGAGAAGTTGTTGAGGGGTTTATGTTTGTAATTCCATGTTTGGGGATTGTCACGGGCGTGAAAATAGAGCTAGTCACAAACGTGACTCAGTGCTCATAACCGTGATCCTTGCGGCCTAAAGTAAAAAAAATGACTAGTAGTAAAATAGAGCTTCTCACGGGCATGACAAAAATTTCATGACTGTGATTGATTTGTTTGTCCCTATATCAATCGAATTGTTTGTTAAGATCTTCATGAAAGTTGTAGCCTTGGATACTAGCTTTCCAATAGATTTGGAATCACCTATGAAGGAGGTCTAGAATTCAAGTTATGACCTTTTTAGTGAATAAAGGTCAAGTTGTTAGCATTAATCCAAAATATTGTGATTTTTATAATTTTTAGTATAATAGATGATGGAATTAAAACTTGAGGTCTTCATAAGAGTTATAGATAATCTTCTTATCTTTCATATGATATAAGGATGAGCTTGATAGGAGTAGTATAACTCTTTGTGATATTTTATGTGGAAGTTGTCATTGTATGATAATTGATTTTGATAAGTTGTATGTTAATACATGTTGTGTGATGGGTGACCTTGGTGAACATGAATAGAATACTTATGTCTATTGCATGTTGTATGATGTAGGATGATGATAATAAGAATTGGTATGCTATATTTGTATAGTTGATATGGTGATGAACATTAATATGTTATATATGATTGATTTGCTATAAATTGCATGATTGGAGTGTTAAATAAGCATTGATATGTTATTATTGAATGAATTGTTAAGCATTGATATGCTATACTTGGATGAACTTTTAAGAACTTATATGTTATTTTTGATGGAGGTTTAGCATTAGTATGCTATACATGATTGGTATGATTTGATCTCTATATGCATTGACCTATGGTAATGTATGTGAAAGATGTATGTTGAGATGTTGATAGCAAGAATGTTGTGATCATTAAAGCATGTTGATTGACTTAAGACTAAAAGAAAGGATGTTATTTACAAAATTGAAGATCCCATATAAGGAATCTTGTTTTGGCGTTCTAAGAGACCAATTATTGAAAAATCCTCCTTGAGTGGGTGTGAAAACTCATGAAAGGGATTTTGTTGAGTCTTTTCTAAGTCCTTAGTCAATGATGAGTAAAGCATGAAGTCAAGGGTTACATCCCCTTAACTAATTGCTAGAACTGGACTTTCTTAATGTAAGTGGAAAAATCCGAGAAAATCATGTCATTGGAATTGGTAATCTAATTTAGTTGATGGGTCTATCTATTATATAAATGATCGAGTTGATGGGTCTATCTATTTTAGAGATGATCATATTGATGGGTCTATCTATTATAGAGATGATCAGGTTGATGAGTTTATTTATTATAGAGATGATCGGGTGGATTCGATGTCGAATCACTTAAACCGCTCAAGTGTATTATGAGATTTCTATAGGTGAATGTGTGACGATGCATTAGTTGTTGAGCATGGATATGATGTGGTGTGATTGCTTGGGTGCTTTAGCTTTCAAACATGGGAATGTGTTATGGGATGTGAATCCTATGGTGTGATTGCTTGGTTAGCATGATGATGAGTATAAATGTTTCTTCTTACTTGTATATTTTTGAAATCTATTTTACCCTTGCATGTTTCCCATGTGGATGGAATATGAGAATCATACTTTGTATGAGAGCAAGGTAGGGATAGGTTGACAGAGATGAGAAGTGGAGGCCATATGGTGGTTGACAATACTTTTGAATGTTCTGGGTTATCCTATGTACTAGTTGTATATAGTTGTACTTGACCGATACTTAGAATTTTATATTGCCTTTATATTGGATAAATGTACATATGTTGTATAATTATTTTTAGTTGCTTATATTTATATACATGTTATAGTGTGCAAATTCAATATTTTGAGCGTAAGTTTTTTAGTATGAGATAGTTCTACTACTTGTAGTTGTAATCCGCAAAGTGTGATAGTCATGTCAGATCGTGTTATATATATATATATGCTTAAATATTTTAGACTAAAATACCAAATTTTTTTAATCAAATTAACTTTATTTAATATTTCTAACTCAATAATATCCCTAAAACAATAAATAGGAATACTAATTGTAATAAATATGATTTAAAATACTTAAAAAAATAAATTATATATTTTATAGGCTCTATTTCACTTTCAACCTCAAAATTTTACTTTTTGAAAAATTTTGCTCCCAAACTTTTATATTTTAATGATTTGTGTTCTGTCGCAACCCGAATATTTTCGATCTCGCGACTAATGGTTTAGACATCCTTTTAAAAGTCTCATTAATTAAGGAATGCCCAGACACCAGACTAATCCTTAATTTATGATTTTGAAAATGAGTTCATGGAGTCGCCACCAATATTTTATTCAAAACATTGGAAAAAGAAAAGGTTTTTAAAGATCCAATAATGACCTTGATAACCAGAATTGGGTTCGGGGATCGGTTACGTGTAGGGAAGGTATTAAGCACCCCTACAGCGCCCTCAATCGGTACCCTATGATGAAGTTAACATGATAAACAATAATAAATTAAATATTAGATCCCCTTTATTAATAATTATTTACATGAAAATTAAATTACACGGTAAACCCCTAAAATATTTACATAATTGCGATTATTATAACAATATTTATCAAAAATAAGAAACAAAAAGAGATAGAAGAAGATTTGATGGAAATACCTCGTATCAGGATTTGTTAATGGAGATTCTAGGTGCTTTTTGGCAACCCTTCACACTACAATGCCTCACAAAAATCTCAAGAAATACAAAAAGAGAGGGGAAAGAGAGAAATTACGAGCTATACGAGGTCTGGAAATTTCGGGGTCCTGAAAAAATGAGCCCCAGCTGTCTATTTATAGACTTCGGGGAGGGGGTCCAGAACGGCCCGTTCCAAAATCGGAACGGCCATTCTGGATATGGCTGTTGTGCCTTTTTTTGTACCCCAGAACGGCCCGTTCCAAAATCGGAACGGCCCCTTCCGGGAAACTAGAACGACCCGTTCTGATTTTAGAACGGCCCGTTCTGATTTCAGAACGGCCCGTTCTGGGGGCCTAATTAAGCCTATATGACTGGTCTAGAATGGCCTTGGAACGGCCTTGGAACGGCCCGTTCCAGATTTAGGAACGGCCCGTTCCAGGCCCGTTCCAGTTAAGTTTTTACCCCTTTTTGGAGGGGTTTGGAACGGTCCGTTCCGTTTTTGGAACGGCCCGTTCTAATTCAGGTTTTTTGGCCCTTTTTGGATTCTCGGAACCGCCCGTTCCAATTCCAGAACGGCCCGTTCCGGAGTTGAGAACGGCCCGTTCCAGGCCACACAAAAAATTGATTTGGGCCTTTTGGGCCCTTTGATGTCCTGTATACCCCCGGACGAAATTGGGTGTCTACAGCTGCCCCTCTTTACTTGTCCTTTGGAATAGTAGTGTTGCTTTTCCAAAGGCAAGTAAAGATGTAGACATTTCGTCCGGGTCTTCTTCTCGTCTCCGAGTTGATGCTTCTACGTTGCTTCCCTTGTGATAGTGAGGTGGAGATCCCATTCTTCAACCTGCTGATGTTGAGTATTCTTGTGCCGGCCTCTCCAAGCCGCCTGCTGACATTGTGAGTATTGTTGTGCCGGCCTCTCTAGGCCGCTTGCTGAACGGTGAGTATTATTATGCCTGCCTCTCGAGGTCGCCTGCTAATGTTGAGTATTATTATGCCTAGCCTCTCGAGGCTGCCTGCTAATGTTGACGATGTGATTGCCCTTTTTCTATGGGAGGACGTCTGATGAAGACGAGGATTGCTAGTAGGTGTTGCCCTTGTGATGGTGGGCAAAGGAGTAAATGATGAGTATTATTATGCCTGGCCTCTCCAGGCTGCCTACTAATGATGATGATGTGATTCCCCTTTTCTTTGGGAGGACGTCTGATGAAGACGAGGATTGCTGGTAGGTGGTGCCCTTGTGATGGTGGGCAAAGGAGTTGATGGGTGACAGAGATTCTTGTATTGCCCCTGCCATGTGAGTATTGTGATGCCTCTCCAAGCGCAATGTTGAGTCCTTTCGATGATTGATTGTTTGATTGTTGGTGAAAGACTGCCCCCAGGTTGATGGGTAGGAAATGTTTGATGTGCCCCTGTGTTGGTGGGCAGGAGATGTTTGATGTGCCCCCATGTTGGTGGGTAGAGAAGTGGATGACTGGTAAGGATTCCAATGTGGCCCCTGTCGCTTGAGTATTGTGATGCCTCTCCAGGCGCTTCTTGTTGTAGGTTTTTTTTTTCATTTTTGTTTAGCTTTGGCTTTTTCATGTTTGATGCTTGCCTTTTTCTGCTATTTTTCTAAATGCTCCGGCTTTTTCAACGTGTATGAAGCTTGCCTTTTTCTGCTGTTTTTCTAAATGCTTTTGTTTTTTTTCAACGTGTATGAAGCTTGCCTTTTTTCTATTTTTGTCTTTTGTTGTCATCATTGGTGGAGGGATCCCATCTCATGATGATGTTATTTGCTCAATCTTTATTGATGAGTATTATTTTGGAAGCCACTCCTGGCTTTGGTAGGAAAACATTCCTGGTCTTGGCATTTTCATGAATCTTCCATCATTCAGTTGGAGGAGTATAACTCAGTCGAAGACAGAATAAAGCTCGGTGGTTTCTTCATGCTTGTGGACTTGATTATTCTTCCTCTCCTAGTTCTATCCCGTCTTGCTGTTGACGTGTCTTTCTTTTCTTGGTGGTTATATGAAACCACTTGTATGGAATGCCCTTGTTAGAGCTAGGCTTTTTGACATAATCTTGGCTCTTAAGACACTGTCTAGCTGTTGATCATTTTATGAGTGCTTTGGCCTCTTGATTCCTCCGACAAGTGATGGATAGACACACACAAAGAATGCAAGTATGCAAAGGAAAATGCAAAACAGGAATGGGTTGGATTTTTTTTCAATCAAATTTTTTTTTTGAACTTATGCCGTTTTACGCACACTCGTGCCGTATGCATGTTATGCGATGATGCTTCTATGCTAAAGCTTATTTATGCAATATTTATTTATTTATTTTTTGAATGATTCCCATTGGATAGAGAAAGTTTTCTAAGTGTGTGAAATGCTTGTTGGATGCATGCAATGCATGTTTTGATTTTAGTTTTTTTTTTCTTTGAAGGGGGCTTTCCTTTTCTCCTTCTCACGAATAGACTGCTCTCATTAATGCATAACTTCAGTTGTATTGGCCACTTGGTATCAAACTGCCTTGGGGTTTTCTCTTTTTCTTTTTGTTGTTGTTTTTTTTTTGTTCAAAAAACCCTAACTTTTGCCTAGGATGTATCCTAGCGGGTATTTTTGCTTTTTTCATTTGCCCTAATTTTTGCCTAGGACGCCCTTTGCGGGTTTTCATCCCAGCGGGTCATTTTCATTTTTGTTTCTCTTTTTTGTACTTGTTTAAATTTTAACAACCATCAACAATATACGTCATTAAGATTGGACAAGACAGAAAGGAAAGAAAAAGATGATTTAGAATGAATGGTTAATGGAGGTATGATGATTTAGAATGAAGGGGTAGTGGAGGTAGGTGAATGTTTAAGTTTTTTAAACAAACATTTCCTTGGATAATTATTATAATCATTCTCCTAATTATCTTAAACTACAAATCTGAGTCTCAGGCAGAGTCTTCGCAGAATTTGGCCCCCTGTAGAAGTGTTCAAGCCGCCTTTTAGTTTTCAACTATGAGAATCATCACTTGCTATTTTTATTCTTTTTAGATCCCTAATTTTTGCCTAGGACGTATCCTAGCGGGAACTTTTGATTTTTTTTTTCATTTTTTGTTGTTTGCCTAAGATGCCCTTTGCGGGTTTTCATCCTAGCAGTATTTCGCAAGTGATATTATTTTTTGGCATAACACTTCTTTGCTTTGACAAAATCTCCTGCCATCCGCGTTTGGGAGGACCAGCGTCTTTGATGCTTAACACTGCCCCTCATTCCCGTACACTAAGGAGAGAGATGTTGCCCCAACCTATGGGTGTTGAGAGAGAGTTCTTTCATGAGCCGAGATTTGTGCTTCCTTCGTCGGCCAAATTGAGCAAAAGTTGTTTTTTTGCAAGACTCTTCATATGCAATGAGGATCTTGTGTAAGACTCTTCTGATCACTTTCTTAATTTTGCATGTTTCGAGGAGGTGATCTCCTTATCTACCTTAGACTCAGATAATGCGTCGTAGATGTTCAGAGTTTGATTAATTTTATTATCTTCGGTCATGTTTTTTCTTTTTCATGGTGATTGATTTTTTGAATTTAGGGTGTGACATAAGAGAGAAAAAAATAGAGGCAAGGTTTTTATGGAAATGACGTATGTTATTGATGAATGTAAAAATAAAACAAGCCCTTATTTTGAACTCATGATCGTGGGTGCAGGTCATGAGTTTGAGAAAATATTTTTTTTGAAAAAACGAAGGGAGCCCCTAACAACAGACAATCCAAGATGATTACTCATCTAGTCATTCCTTGATGTGTGTTGTGTTGGCCTCAAACTTGAGCTGCCCGGCGTCAATAAGCTCTTGTACACGAGATTTCAAAGCCTTGCAGTTTTCTTTGGAGTGGCCTGCTGCCTCGGCGTGATAATCGCATGTTTCCTCGGTCCTATACCATAGTGGATAAGGCAGTTGCTGCTTTCTTTGTGGTGGAGTTCTTACCAGTATGGATGCCTTTACCAATTGAGGGAATAACTCTGTGTAGCTTATAGGAATTTTATCAAGTTCCCTTTCTGCTTTTGGTGACGCTTTGGTCGTTCGAGGAGTGGCGGAAGAGGTTAGAACGTTGATCTCATTTCCCCCAAAAGTCTTCTTATACCCTTGGCTTTCGGGAAATTTTCCTATCTTCCCACTTTTTGGACCTTGCTCAACTCTTTCCCCGATAGTGACTATGTCGGCAAAGAGAGTTGAAGTGTTCCCTATCATCTTGTCATAATAGGGTCCACTTAAGGAATTGATGAACATTGTCACCATTTCCTTATCAGTCAATGAAGGCTCTACTTGCGCAGCCATTTCTCTCCATCTCCGTGCATAGGTTTTGAAGGACTCGTCGCCCTTCTTGCTCAAGCTTTATAAATCAGACCTATCAAGGATTAGGTCGATGTTGTACTTATACCGACGAAGAAAGGCGTCGGCTAACTGTTTCCATGTCTGGATCTTCCCTCCATCCAACTGCATGTACCAGTTGAGAGCAACATCTGAAAGGTTTTCCTGAAAACAGTGTATCAGGAGCTTTTCATTGCTCACATAGGCTGCCATCTTCCTACAGTACATTGTTAGATGTCTTTTTGGACAATTAGCTCTGGCGTACTTTTGGAAGTCAGGGATTTTGAACTTGACAGGAATTGGATATCCTGCACCAAGCACATATCCGCAGCCTCTTGAACGTCAAAACTGTGGCCTTCCACAGCTCTTAGTCTTTCCTCCCAGGCGTTCAGATGATCTTTGGAAACGTTGCCGACGTTGCTAGTACCATTGTCGTGCTACAATTTGTTCATGGCCTCAAGCATTCTAGCCATTTGTTCCTTGAGTTGTTCAAGATCCTCATTGAGAACACGATTTCTTTCCTCTAGGCCTTCCATAGCTCTTATGTTTTGAGCTCGTGTGAGTACGGAATGTTGAAAAGCCACCTTTAAGGGAAAAGATAGTTTTCTATCAGGTTTACTTAAATGGTAATGCATGAAGGGAGTTTCTATCAAAGACTTGATGGCTCATCCTTGCCACGAGGTGAGTTATCAGTTTTCCTCTTCATAAAATTTTATGATGTCACAAAGGTCACACTGATTTCTTGTCTTTGATACAAATTCCCTTGTGACCCTAAATATATGATATGCATGTTCCTTTTTTGCCTACTCTTTATCATGTTTTTATTATCTAAAGGGGAATGATGCATGGTAAAGATGAGATTTTTTATTGATTTTTTTACAAAAAAGAAACTACCTATATGATGTTAATGAAATGATGACCTAGGAATGTACAAAATGGGTATAAAAAGTTTATTATTATTCTTTTTATTTTTTTTATTATCTATTTGCTTATTTTAAAAATCCAATCCACTCTTATTAAAAGAAATAATACAAACAAATGCACACACACATGCTCAACCAACATACACCCACGAACGATCGTATTCAAATCCTTGGTCTGTGGTCCCTGTTAAGAAAAGTGCGTTGTATAGGATAGTTCTAATCTCACCGGTCTTAAGGCCCCCAAGGTGCCCCCATTATAGGGACCTAGTATCTCTATCGCCGTCACCTGGCAAACTCTAAGGTCTGTCGCAATATTTCGGGCTAGAGTAATCGGTTATCACCTTGAGTGTGATTTCCAACAAGGCTCGCAGGCTCTAAGGCCAAACTTGGGCCGGTCGTACGTCAACCACTCCCTATGTGTATTACCCTCATGCCCCCGAGTGTAGGGGGAACTGTTGTGTGCAAAGGATTGTGTACAATTTTTATTCCAAACAAGTACTGAATTTAAGCAGGCAAACAGATATGAAAGCCAAACAAATAAAACAAACAAGGTAAAGGGGAAAATATTTAAATTATTATTTTTATTTTGTTAATTTCATCAATTAAATGGGCCTGACCCTCTTTAAACGTCCCCAATGGAGTCGCCATCTATCGCAACCTGAATATTTCTGATCTCGCGACTAATGGTTTAGACATCCTTTTAAAAGTCTCATTAATTAAGGAATGCCCAGACACCAGACTAATCCTTAATTTATGGTTTTGAAAATGAGTTCATGGAGTCCCCACCAATATTTTATTCAAAACATTGGAAAAAGAAAAGGTTTTTAAAGATCCAATAATGGCCTTGATAACCAGAATTGGGTTCGGGGATCGGTTACATGTAGGGAAGGTATTAAGCACCCCTACAACGCCCTCAATCGGTACCCTATAATGAAGTTAACATGATAAATAATAATAAATTAAATATTAGATCCCCTTTATTAATAATTATTTACATGAAAATTAAATTACACGGTAAACCCCTAAAATATTTACATAATTGCCATTATTATAACAATATTTATCAAAAATAAGAAACAAAAAGAGAGGGAAGAAGATTTGATGGAAATACCTCGTATCAGGCTTTGTTAATGGAGATTCTAGGTGCTTTTTGGCAACCCTTCACACTACAATGCCTCACAAAAATCTCAAGAAATACAAAAAGAGAGGGGAAAGAGAGAAATTTCGAGCTATAAGAGGTCTGAAAATTTCGGGGTTCTGAAAAAATGAGCCCCAGCTTTCTATTTATAGACTTCGAGGAGGGGGTCCAGAACGGCCCGTTCCAAAATCGGAACGGCTGTTCTGGATATGGCCGTTGAGCCTTTTTTTGTACCCCAGAATGGCCCGTTCCGAAACCGGAACGGCCCGTTCCGGGGAACCAGAACGGCCCGTTCTGATTTCAGAACGGCCCGTTCTGGGGGCCTAATTAAGCCTATATGACTGGTCTGGAACGGCCCATTCCAGTTAAGTTTTTACCCCTTTTTGGAGGGGTTTGGAACGGTCCATTCCGTTTTTGGAACGGTCCGTTCCAATTCAGGTTTTTTGGCCCTTTTTGGATTCTCGAAACGGCCCGTTCCAATTCCAGAGCGGCCCATTCCGGAGTTGGGAACGGCTCATTCCGATTTTGGAACGGCCCGTGCCGGACCACACAAAAAATTGATTTGGGCCTTTTGGGCCCTCTGATGTCCTGTATACCCCCGGACGAAATTGGGTGTCTACATGTCCTTTTATCAATTGTTCATTAAAATATTAATAGTTTTAATGTAGATAATATTTTCACCAATTGATGTCATTCATATTGTCAAAAATGTCACCTTAACATTTTTTTTACTATTTAGACAAACAATTAATAAAAATCACTAGTGCAAAAAGACGCTTTTACGTCACCTAAATGACGTCGGAAAATGGCACCACCGACGTTATAAAAATGCGGTGGCATGTACCGTAATTTTGGTAGATTATTTATGTCGGTCCTAATTGGGTCCGACATAAATTTTAACATCTACGTCAGCTATGCATTGTGTCCGACATAGATATTAAAATTTACGTCGGACCCAATTAGGGCCGACGTAAATAACCCCCAACTGCTTATCAAAAGAATGTGCATGTGCGCGCAAAGGCTTAAGTGGTAGGGCAAGAGGCTTGATTCCTTCTTCTTCCTCTTCTCCTTTAGAGTTGCTTTTCAGGGATTCATTTCAAGCTTCTCCTTCTTCCTCTTCAACAACTTAGATTTCTTCCCCGTGCTTCTTGTTTAGCTTGGAACCACGAAGTTTACATATTCGAGGTTAGGGGATCTCACTATCTTGTTTTTCTTCCCCGTTCTTCTTTCAAGTTTGTGTTTTCTGGGATGTTTTTTTTTGTAATAATGTTTGTGTTGCATTTCAAGTTTTTGAAGCTGGAGAATGAAGTGACCAAGTCCGGATTTGGAGCTGGGTCTACCAAGCAGAACGGCAGAACGGCCCATTCTCCATGGAGAACGGGCCGTTCTCCAAGCAGAACGGGCCGTTCTCCAAGTAGAACGGGCCGTTCTGCTTGCATTCGTTTTTTTTATTTAAAATTTTTATGACTTTTTTACGTCGGACCTTGTCATGTCCGACGTAAATTTACGTCTATTTTCGCGCTCCGACGTAAATTTACGTCTCCCGCTTCTATGTCAGACGTTTTTCTGACGTAAAAACCCCTAAAATGACTGACGTAAAATGTGTATTGTGTACTAGTGAATTACATATCACTAAAATCTAAAAGTTTGAAAATAAAATCTATGAAAAAAAACTTGATGATAAAATTCACCAAAAGCTGAAAATTTGAAAATTCAAAATTCAATTAAACTTATTTATATAAAATCGTAGAAATTAACTGTATTTTTTTTTAATAAGTGTGAAATGGTGTCATTTACTTATACATGTTAATAGATGTATAGATGTTACATGCTGATTTTGTATCTATAATTCGTTTTCAAGCTTTCACACTTCAGTCTAATATGTGGTTGAAGTTTTCAAGGATGAAGGAAGTGCACGTGCATTTCAGTCATATATGATAAAAAGCAAACGAAATAATCAAAGTCTAAAAGGATACCGTCATTGTGTATCATAAAGGTTTTATTATTTTTATTTTTATTTTTATTTTTATTTGTATGACTGTTTTCGTTAGTTAGGTGAGAAAAATAAGTTAATAAAGACAAAAGGTTTATGTGTGATGAAGCTTTCTTTTGAAAATATAATTATGATGTATAGATATAAGTTTAAAAATGTTTTAGAAAACTTTTTAATAAAAACATTCTTTATTTTTAATAAAAAAAAACTCTTAAAATATTTATAATGTGTATTCATTCATATTCATATTTTTAAAAAATAAAGATTATAAATGAAAAAGTATAAATCTACTCATTTAAAAGTCAATACACGTAATACCCTCCTTAATCATGATGATCTTTATCCGAAGTTTGTCGTCTTCAATGGCAGAGTGTCTATATAGTTGAATCTTATAAATAATAAATAAATAGAGACAAAATTCTTAAACAAAAATGAAAAAACTAATAATTAAAAATAACGGAAAGAGTAATTTAAAACATTATTAAGTAATTAAATATATTATATTTATTGTGGAAACATGTAAAATGTTAAAAATAAATTGGTGTACCGTCATGTAAATTTTAAAATATAGGAGTATCGTCATTATTACACATCTAATATATTTTTTTACTTTAGATAAAAAAAACATAAATTAAAATGAACGTAGGTTTGTAGAAGAAAAGTAGGATCCTTTAAAATATAGGGTTTTGAATGTCATCTCAAAAGTCAAAACTCACGTTTGAATAAAATAATTATTGGAAGAAGAAAAAAACGGCTTTAAGGCTGGATTATGAAGCTGAGAAATTGGCTTTAAATTTTCTCACAGTATTTGATTATTTTATGATGAGTATTTATATTTTTTATAAAATAAAAAAGTGTTGAATAATTAATAAGAGAGTATAGCATTACTTAAAAAATATATATTTATTTATTTATTGTTTGTTGAGAATAATTATAATGATAGTGGCGTCATAGACGCATGGATGGAGACTTGTAGGGTCCCACTTGTCAACTGTTGTGAGATATATGTCTCAGTCTCAGTTGCGTGCCATCCGAACCAGCATATATTTAAAGACAAAAATATATAATAATATTATATAACTTCAAATGATACTATAATTAAAAATTAAATAGAAAAGTAAAATTTAAAGTTTATAATGAAAATATAATTGAATAGGAGTTTGAGTCATAAAAAATGTGCATGGCCTTTGTGGAGCAGTGAAGATGAAGTGGAGCAACAGAGGGAAAGAGAGGAGAAAGAAAACAAAGAAGGAGAGATTAAGCACGTAAGCATGAAACCAAAATAATAAGGAAGAATATATTTTCATTTCTTTTAACTCCAAACTCACCATATTTAATTGCTTTTCAAATATTTTTAAATCAATAGAACCCGTTCAGATGGTAATTTTTTTTTTATCAGCCCTAGTTGGAAGGAAATATATAATAAAAAAAATAAAATAGTTTTAAGTTTTTAACTTTTTTTTTTGTTACATTTAGAAGATATTTGGTGGTAGAGAAATATTTTTATACATCAGAATCATAATTTATAAAAATTATAAATTTCAGAAATCATGATTTTTAAGAATGAGAAGAATCTATTTGTCGCGACAGCAGTGACTAATCTCCTCGCTACGTTGCTTAAGCGTGGATCAACCCCTACCGCTGAACCACACGCTTGGAGTTAGAATCTGTTTGATTATTAATAAGGATTTCAAAAAATATTTATATAGTTTTTTTTTGAAAAATAAATATTCACACATTTGGTTACAATATTATTTTTTTGGATATATAAATATTTTTATAAAAAAATATTATTTATTATAATAATCTCATTAGAATTTTTATAATTTATAAATTTTAAATAATTATATCTTATGAAAATTATATAATTATTTAATTTTATTATTAGGTTAACGATAAAATTGATAAAAAATGATAATTCCGGCCTAATAAACAATCAACTATTTTGTAATAAAAATACAATAAAATAATTTATTAAAAGTTTATAAAAAAATGTTGCACTAATTTTCTTTTTCTTTTTTTTCCCTTTAAAAAATAACATTATTAGTGATAAAAAATAAATGGATAAAAAATAATATGACTAATGAATTTTTTAATTTACTTTATATTTTTATTAGTTAATAAAATTAATGTGTTTTTATTTTGTTGTTCAAGTGATAATAGATAAAAATAGAATTAATTAAATTTTACATATTAAAATTATATTTTATGAAATCATGAAAACACACAATTTAATTGCTCAATCAAATAGGTATTGACATAAAATCTGATGAAAATAAAAGTTTTGAATAAAAATATCCACATCACATAAAGACACAAAAATGTCAAAAGAGAGAGAAAGAGAGAGATAAGGACTTACATGGAACTTGTGAGAGAGTGTACCGTGTTGTTATTTCTTCTCAAAATTTAATAAATAAATAATGGAATGTGTGAAAAAAATGGATGTTTCAGAAGAAGATGAATTTCAATTATATATTTTCTATTTTAAAAAGGAATATTGTAGTCTTTATATATACATAAAAATTTTATCTTAACTCGAGAAACTTAGATTCTTAATCTTCTATGAGAATGATTTTGTGGAAAAGAGATAAAAATGACTTTCAGAAAGATATGTCTATTGAGATTTTTTTTATTCATAAATAGTTACTAAACATGAAAAATAATGAAGATTTTCAATTTAAGATTTTCATAAAAGTAAAAAATTTTGCTTATCAAATGCCTCCTTAAAATGTTTAGCTTGATACTTCTTTTAACATTGTAGAAACAAGGGAGAAATAGATTTAAAAAAAAAAACAAAAAACACGTGAGAAATGTTAAAACGTGTTTGACTAAAAAAACTCAAAAATAGAGAAATAAAAAAGGTTAAAATATTTTTTTAGTCCTATAATTTTACTTATTTTATCTTTTAATCTCTATAATTTAAAAATTGTGAGACCCATATTTTCGTTTTTCGTTCCCTTTTCTCTCCCTCACTTTCACTTCTACTCTTTATGTTTCCATCCTCTCTTTTCCTTATTCTCTCAAATTTCATGCTCTCTAGCTGAAGAGGTGGTTACCTAGAGGTTGAACTTCTCAAACGCTAGCCTTGTGGAGCTAGCCAGAAGATGGATTCCTTCTCCTTATCTTCTCTTTCGTTCTCCTCTTCGTTCAAGCTTTTTAGTCTTCCCGGAGCTCGGATTCTCGCATCGAAGTAAGGGAAGTTAGTTTGGTTGTGATTGATTGTTGGGAGTGAGCTAGAAACTCACATGATGGCTGATTGTTCTAGATTGATGGCTGAGATTGATGAAAATGGATTTTTCCGGGGTTTCGGGGTTTTGATGAAAATTTGGGGATTTTTCTTTGTTTGATGTTGCATGTGTAAAAAGATGGGATTTTTGAGCTGTTGGATGAAAATGTGGAGTTTTGAACCGATTGCATGTGTTTGGATGACTTAATTTGTGCAGGTTTGATGAAATTTTTTAAGTAGGTAAGGGTTCCTGTTTGAATTTGCACCAGGCGCAGTTCTTCGCGCCGGGCGCTGGGAGAACCACGCCGGGCGCAATAGACCTCTGTATGTCTCTGGTTGAAAACTGCGCTGGGCGCGCATTTTAATCTCATATTTTGACTTTATAGTCTTCATTAAAGTTGTAGCCTTGGATTTTAGATTTCCAATGGCGCTGGAATCACCCAAAAAGGAGTTTTAGAACTCCAGATATGGCTGTTTTAGTGAAGAGGGGTCAAGCTGCCAGCATTACTTATAGCTGTTGCGGGTTTTAGAATTTTTAACAAGGTAGATGAAGTAATTAGGACTTAGTGTATTCATGAGAGTTGTAGGAAATCTTCTTATCTTTCATATGAGATAAGGATGAGTATGGTAGGAGTAGTATAACTCCTGATGCGCTATTTTCTGTGAAGGCTGCCATTTCACATTTAGTGATTTGGTTAAGTTGAAAGTTGTTTTAGATGCTTAGGTTGATTGGTATTGTTTGGGTGAGTAATTTGACAAGAAAGATGAGTTGTAAACAAGATGGTTGGGTCGTATTATGTGTTGAACATGTTGTACGTTGTGAAGTTGTTGATCATGTTGTTTTAAGCTGTTAACGATGAATGTTGTTGAGCTAAGTGATGATATTGATGTGCTGCGCTGAGCGCGGCCCTTGTCGCGCTGGGCGTTAGACTCCTTGGGAGTCTTTGCCTCGAGGGCGCTGGGCGTAATTTGGTTTGCACTGGGCGCGAGACCAAGGGAGGTCTCTGCCTTACCTACGCTGAGCGCGGGTTGGGGCACGCCGGGCGTGTAAGACTCCTTGGAGTCTCTGCCTGGCCTGCGCTGGGCGCAATTGGGTATTGCGCCAGGCGCGAGAGAGAGCTTTGGACTCTTTGGCTAAGTCTCGTCGGGCGCAGGCACGCTTGCGCCGGGCGCGCTGGCCCCTGGAGTCCTCTAGTTGTGCCACACCGGGCGCGACCATGAGTGCGCCAGGCGCGTATGAGGATGTGAAGTTATATGCTGAATTTGATGATAATGTTGTTTATGTTGATTAATGCTGCCAATGTCGTGTGATGAAAAGTTGTGTTGTGCTGTATGTTGTTAATGATGTAACGTTGAGTTGTGTTGTTTGATGCTAATGCTGAACTTTATTGTTTGAGTCGAGCTGAGATGTAATTGATAAATATGTTGTGCTGACTAGATGTATATCGTTGTGCTGAGCTGGGCTATTATAGATGATTTTAAATGCTGATTTATAATATGGTTGTGCTCTAGAATGATGAACTGAGTTGTGAGTAGTAAGCTGTGTTGAATATTACTTAGCTGTGCTGTATGCTGATTTTGCTGTGCTGTGCTGTGAGCTATTTTGTTGTGTTGTCTATTGCTGAGCTGTATGCTGTGTTTAGCCACTACTGTGGTGCTGTTATAGCCGCTATGTCGGTGCTGTTATAACCATTATTGTGATGCTGTTATAGCCGCTATGTCGGTGCTGTTAGCCACTATTGTGGTGCTGTTATAGCCGCTGAGCGGTGCTGATATTGCTGAATTGCTGTGGTGTAGTATAAGTTGTGCGGATGTGCTGATAGCTGTAGATATTTTTTCTTATTTTATTTTATTCATTCACATATTTATATATGTATGTTGATTTCTTTATACTAGCTTACCCTTTGTTGTTTCCATGATGTTTGGACTGCGATGATCATACTATGTATAGGAGCAGAGCAGGGATAAGTTGGTGGCTGGTGGTAGGTCTGTAGCTGGCAAACGGAGCTGATTTGTGTAGATGTTTTGTTGTTTTAGCTACTGGGTGTAGTAGCTTTGATGTATTTTGTTGCACACTCTAACTCTAGTCGGATTAGAATTTTGTATATATTTATATTCTAGATCCTATATTTATATACTTGTTCTATCTGTCTGGTATTTTCGGTGTGCAGTGCCGAGTGTAGTGACTAGCTGGGGGTCGTTACAAAAATAGATATTTTTAATCTCTATAGTTATCTTTTAAATATTTTTTAGCCCATATAGTTCTAGAAAAATATTTTTAGTCTTTATATTTATAATTATTTTAATATTTTTTTAGGTTTTGTTGTTAATCTTTTATAACGTTTTATTTTTTGTATTGATGTAAAAAAAATATTAATTTTAAATAATATATCATAAATTATAGAGACTAAAAAATAATAAAAATAAATATATGAACTAAAAATTTTATTTTAAACTATAAAGACTAAAATATAAAATAAGTTAAATTATATAGATTAAACAAATATTTTAACTATTAACAAATAATAAAGTTCCCCATCTTAAATTTCGTTACTTAAAATTAATCGATTAAATTCATATTTAATCAAAACTTTATTTACACAAAATGACTACTTTAAAATATTGAGTTTAATGGTTATATTTTTTTATTATTGATAAAATTTAAAAGTAATTGATTAGAAATTATTTTTTTATTTATATTTATTTATTTCATTATTCTTTATTTTCATATATTTTATTTTTCACTCCTTTCTTTTTTCCTATCAAATATACGTAGTATTGTTTCTCCTTTTTTTTTCTTACATAGTGTTTAGATGAAGGAAAATGAAAGAGAAAAGAAGAATTATTATAAATTTTTATTATTTGGTTCAATTTTTAGGAAAAAAAAGAAAGGAAATTGAGAAGAGCAAAACTCCTCGTCTAAATTTATTTTCCTCCGATATTGAAGAGATTTAAAGTGGATAAAAGAGGTTTTAAAACATTTTTTTTATACAATATCTACAATATTTATATTTATATTCTTAAATTTAAAATTATAAAAATATAAAAAAAATTTAATTTTAAAATCCATTCTTTCGTTTTGTAAACTAAATAAGAAAAGAGTTAATTTTTTCCTTTCAATCAAATATAATTTTTAACACTCCATCCCTCTCCCCTATTAAAATATCTATCATTCCATCCCTTTGTAATTAAATGAGAATATAAAATTATTTTATAGTCTCAATTCCGAAGAAAATAAATAAATAAAAATAAATAATAAAAAAGGGAGATGCCCGTGCCCGCGTCACTACTTTCTCCGAAACCAAAAAACAAACCGCCAATAATTAACCCATTTGTCAAACTATATATGGCAGGCAAATGAACCGAATTTTGCGATGCAATTATTTAATCTGAAAGCAGTAAGACATGGCAGGACACAGAATAAAAGATGGCTGCAGCAGATCATCAACATAACCATATATATGAAAAGGGAATTTAGATTATCTTGCAATATTCTCTTTCCAATCTCTTTCTAGTAATATTAATAACCATTAAACATATTTAATGACTTAAATTTAATTTTATAAAAATCATTTAAAAAATTATATTAATTATAAAATTAAATTTGAGTCATTAGATATATCTAATAATTATTAATATTGTTAAAAAGAAGCTGGAGAGAAAATATTGACGGAGAGAATCCAGATTCATAAAAAAAGACCTTTTGTGGTAGGGCTTAGTTAATTCCTCTTTCTAACCTACATTTCATATATTTTTCTTCCAAGAGAGAATGAATTCCCATAAAAGATTACTAATATTTTAAATAATATGTATATTGATAATGTAAAACAAATTATATTATTATTTAATTATAAATCATATATTTTGTATAATAAATTTGTTGAATTTTATAATAATATGTTAAAAATTATTTTGAAGTTAAATTGTAATTAATTGAGAATTTGAAAAACTTTTATGTTAGCATGAACACCTCAAAACTCTTATCATAATACTAATCAAAATTCTGCAGGTGTAAGCCAATTGAAAAAACGTTGTACGTTCAAACAAAAGTTGCATCACTTTTTTTTTTTTTTTTGTCTGTAGTGTGGGTTAGTTGGAATCGTTTGGGTTGGTAATAATTATGTCAATATTCAAATGCAAGAATTGGCTTTCTTGCAGTGACCGAGACTAGGATATATACTAATAAGTAATAACAATGAATCTTCTCTCATCGCGGCAAAGTTCATAAATGGTGATATAAAGTATAAACGGTGCATAATCTACTTGTACATATTTCAAATCTTAATTTTGATTATAAAATAGATTATGGTGATTTCAAATCTTAATTTTGATTATAAAATAGATTATGGTGAGAGAAGAATATTTATCTTGAATGTGTTTATAGTTTCATGTGAAAATTAGTCATTATTTTTGTCTTTTTATAATAAATACTTTTTTTTATCAATATTATTATTTAAAAAAGTATAAATTGTCCGTCTATTTTTTTTTTCTCGAGTACAAAAATTGCCTTTTTAGAGAGACCTTCAACATAATAAACAAGGAAAAATAACTTAAAATTGTATTTTTTTTTCACTACTATTTTATTGCATATTATTTCTTGAAAAATAATGTATGAAAATAGTTGTGTTTAATGATAATGAAAAATCAACAAAAATTGAATATTGTCCCATTCAAGTTTTCAATCGATCAAGACACCATATACATTTGGACTCTCGAGCTTGGAGGGTTGCATGTTGGTATACAAACAAGGTTTCATATTGATAAAATAAGAAAAGAAATAAAAGTTTATAAAACACACACATACTTCAATGCTTGAGAAATCTTTTAAGTGATAACTAAAAGAAAAGTTGTGAGGACTTAGGTTTAAAATGAATAATATCTCATTATTGTGAAATTGTGTGTGAAATAACTTTATAAAAATAACGAGTTATAACCTTCTCTTCTTAATATAAATATCCCTTCTGGATGAAAAGTTAGGTCCTTTGTTTGATAAGGTCTCACATTGATAAAACAAGAGAAGAAATAAAAGTTTCTAAAGCACACACATAAGGATATAAACAAAGTTTCACATTGATAAAACAAGAGAGAAAATTAAAGTTTATAAAACACACACATACTCTTATAACAGAGGCCCTTGGGATGATAAAAAAAAGTGAGGGCTTAGTCTCACATCCTCTTAGATAAATATCAAAAAAAAAAATCAAAATAATTCTATGATTGCAGACCCTTTGCTTGAAGGGTTGTGTACCATCCAAGTCTATGATCGATCAAGGTTGTTGGACAAAACCCCCATCAACTAAGGCATCCCATTAACAAGTGTCCTTGTAGCAACGTTAAGCTTGGAGAACTTGAATTTCTAGGCCTACGACCAACTGACACCCCTGAGGCTTCCCTCTCTTCTTGATATAAATATTGGAAAAATAATCAAAAGTAATTCTATCATTGCATACCCTCTACTTGAAGGATTGTGTACCATCCAATTCTATGATTGACCAGGATAAAACTCGGTTGGCAGGCAATTACAGAATGTGTACCGACAAATTATAATGTTGTGATTTATGGGATCATTCATTTTAATAATTGTGATTTATGGGATCATTCATTGTAATAATTATAATTTCATGATCGGTGGGATTATGGCAAGAAGTTAAGAATACATATAGAACTTTTGTATATAAGAGAGTTTGTTAGGGCTAAGAAACTTAGGTTATTTAGAGGCAATCTTTCACACTAAAACGAATATTAAACACATTTCCAAACCATTGCATTGGCTTTGTTCCAATAATAAAGTTTCTATATTTTAATTTCATTAGATTTTCTTTAAACAATTACTTTGTTTCCATTAGAATTCATATATAGATTTGTTTTAATTTGATCATTATATAAAGGCAACCTCATATACTAATGGAGACATTTATATGCTTATAAACACATATTCCTCCTCTTGTTCAAATGATGCAGGACTTTATTGATTTTTATCTCCAACCATCATCATCCTTAGTTGTACAACCTTTAGATCCCTCTCATTTTAGTATATTAGGAATGTTACAAGCCTAACAACTTCTACTTTATTCGCCCCTAAACCACACCATACTAAGAGAAATATCTAAGATTTGATACTGTTTGTAACATTCCTCAGATTTAACATTTCAATGATTACATTCCACATACAATAATAGTCATCTATGAGGAGTGAGATTCTTTAAATGAATTTATTGAAAAAGTTAAATCATTTGTAATCTTATTTTCATAATAAAGATCTTTTATTAGACTAGGTTATGTAGGTTTTGTTTATTAACATTGAGAAGGTTTTCGATGTAAAATTTTTGATATTATTCATTTTTATTTTTGTTTTCGCACAATGCCTATTTTACCTTATAAAGGTGGAAACTAGAAGGATTAATTCTCAACACAAGCAAATATTCTTATTAGAATCATTCCCTATATATATATATATATATATATATATATTTTTATCAAGTAATTAATTATATTTTTAATAATTATAAAAAAAAGTATAACACATATTCTAAAATCCAAACTCAATTTTCTAAGTCGGGAAAATTTTCAAATTAATCTAAACTCAGTTAAACATATATATTGTCTGAATCAAAATGGGGATCAGCTGGGCACTTGTGTATACACGTGGCTGTATATGAATCCACCAGGGTGGGTTAGGGACCGCACACCTTCGAATTTGGCAACTCAGATACATTATATGCTTTATTATGAGCGTCGCTTTCTCTGCGTGCACACAAAGCCTACAAATTATTTTTCTATTGCATATATATATAAACACCATTTATTTATTTTTCAATTTATATTAAAAATTATGTTATTGACTTGATACAAATGAAATGAAGAGTACTATTAAAAGTTTGGAGTTTGGTATTAATATTTAAATTAACTTTAAAATAAAGAAATTGGAATGTAATTTGCTTTAAAAAAGATGTATCTAATGTATATAATATTTTTATATAATTTATTTATCTTTTTTCACTTATCCAAGTAAGTGAAGAAAAAAAATATTTTTTTTATTTATATTTATTTAATTAATGTATCTTTTTAATTTATTTCCCTTTTATGAAAACAAAAATATTAAGATATTTCTGAAATGGTATCGTCTTTTACAGTTTGTAACGTACTTGGGACATTTCTAAAGTGTTTATCAGGTTTTTTTTTTGAAAAGAATTGCTCTAAAATTAACATTTCCATTTCACTTATTAATAAATAACTTTCCAATTGTGTGTTCCCAAGACTATTTGGACGAGGATGGTAACCAACTACTCTCGATGTTTGCAAAATGTGTCGAGAAGCTTGTCCTTTCCCCTAAACCGGCCCAACATACACAAACGTCACACTCAATGGAGAAGAAAAACACATGGACATGGGATCTTCCTCTTTCTATAAACTCACCCATTGCACGCCCACAACCCCCAACAATTCTCCTCACGAGTTAGGTAGTCTGAGACCCACAACAGGAGTTCTTCTTCTATGTCTGTGAATGTTCTAGCCATGGACAAGGGCAAAAGGAAGAGAGGCTCACCAGAACCAACCATGAAGCGTGCAAGGTTTCTTCCTGATCTCAACCAACCCTTTCTTCCTGATCTCAATTACCCTCCTCCTCCTGATTATAGTGATGAAGAGGAGCAACCACTTTTTGTTGCTCAAAAAAATGAGGTTTGTCACTTCTTCTTGTGTCGTTTTTAATTTAATATATCTCCTCACTTTTATTAATTTCATTTTAATTCCTTTCCTTTCTTTTAAATCCATCCTTATATATTAATTCTTAGTTGTGTCAATCTCTCTCTATATATAAATAAATATATGATATTCGTTCATTGCAATTACATAGATACATATTTATTATAAATGAATCTTAATTATTTCAGGTTGTGTGGATTCATGATGAAGAAAGTACTACTGGGGCAGCAACAAGGAAAGGTAAGATGATAAGAAAGAGTGAAAGTGGGAGCAGCTCTAACTGGATCAAAGCATACTGGAACAAGGTCCGTGAATATTGGATAACCTCAAAGAACAAGAACGATGCGTGCTCTGAGTAACTCAAGGTCCAGTGGCAAAGTGTTGATAAGAAGAATATGTATGTTTCAATAAGTGTTGGTTTGCTTTAATTTGATCTTTGTTGTGGGATATATAAATTAAGGTTAAATAAATGGGGGCTTCTTTCTTTTGTGTTAAAGAGAGATGGGGTGGGGCAAGTGTTGTATTATGAAATGAGTATAAGTTGGAGAATCAATATAATTAATTTGGTTATGAGTGATATATTGGATGTGGGTTTTATGAGCGGTGGAACGAGTCAAGTGAAAGGGACAAAGTTAAAATATAATTTAATCCACACCTAAAGGCATGTTTTTGTATCAAAAGGAGACCCTCAGAAATCGATGTAACCTCATACGCAGAGAATCATCACTCAACTCATAACCTCTCTCTCTTTATAGCCCTATGAATGGTCTCGGTCTCACCATCCAAATCCGAAACCCTAACCCTCTACCACACTTGCTTTCAAGATTTCATCCATCACTGCATATTAATTAGATCAACGGGAATTACAAGAGCACCTTTCTGCCTTCAACGACCGTCGGAGCCACCGCTATATGTGCCTCTCTCTATCTTTCATGGGGATTAGGGTTTACTCTTTCTTTAGTCCCTCTCTCTCTCTACCTTTATTTTCGTTATTAATTAATTCTAGGCCTATTTGCTTTATTTTCTTACTATTATCTGTTTCAGGCTATTGTCTTTAATTTGGGCCTAATTGCTCTTGCATTCAAAATCCCTAATCTCTGTTTCAGGCTTAGCATGGGTATAAAATAACAGACCTTTGCATCTTTTAATCCGAAATTAAGTGACAATTCGTGTCCTCGTTTGCGTATTATTTTTTAAATAAAAAAGAATTTTAAATAAGCTTAGGACAATATAAAGAAAAAATTATAAATAACAATCCCTCTTACTAAAAGGAAAAATCACAGAATGAAAATAAAGTTTTTTTATTTTGTACTGATCATTTGAATTTATTCCTACCTGTTCATGGTCGTAGTGTCTTTGTGGTTTTATGTTAATCTGTTACTGTTAATTTGTTATTATTAAATAAAAATATTAAACATTTCATGTCATTTCAAATAGAATATTTACTGTGAAAAAAATTCATTTGAAAATGTCAATTTTCTACTGAAACAATGTCTGGATGAAGAAGGTATATTGATTTGCACTCATCAAGAAAAATCATATTCCCAATAACACTATGTTTGTGTTATCTTATTCAATCATCCATTTTTTTTTCTTCTTCTTTTTCTGTTTTTAAAATTATCAGTAAAAAATAATGAAAATAAATTAAGTACAATCTGTGACAAAATAAAAATAAAAATAAAAATTTTAAATACAAAACCGATTAGAAATTATTTAAAATCCTACCATTTCCAAGTGTTTTCAATTATAAACTATATATTTCAAATACAGTAAACTAATTCAATCACACACTTTTATAAACCTAATTAGTAGCCTATCCCTTGGTGCGTTAACCCTTTGTAGCTCTTTAGGATTAAACCACCTTTATTTCTTGATCATAAAGACTACGTACGGACATGTCTTAATTCCCCAATCCCTACCTAGAACAATCAGTGGTCAAGTTATAGAAAGCGTTGAGGTTACCTAGCTTTTATAATGTTTTTTTCTCTTTAAAGTAAAAGTTTCTTTGATTAGTTTCTATAAAAGCTCCATTTTTGGGCTTTAATTCTTTATAGAAGTTACTCTTTTTAGAGAGCTTTCCAGAATTGTGTTCGGCCCAATGTTTCTAATAAGCAAGAGAAAAATCCAAGAAAAGTTGGGCCAAAGTAGAAATGGAACAAACTTTTAAGAACTCTTGTTCATGTTGACTTTTCCACTTTAGATCTACTCCCCTTTTCTCTGGTCATCTAAATAGAAGCCATATATGTTACTTGAGATGCACATTATGTAAGTTGGAGACCACCTGATCTAATAGGAAAAAAAAGTGAGTTGCATGTATTTCAATTAGTTAAGAAGTCTGGATAAATAATTAATAAGTCTTTTACTAAAATTAGTTAAGCACTTTTATCACATGATTAGAGGGTTTTGTTGCTGTTGCTGACATTCATAATTCATTCAATGACAGACGAGCAGTTTGCCATTAATTAGTGTTATAGAATACATAGCTGTCGGTAGCATACCATTCCAACAAGTGAGTTTGATGTGCGCCTTCACTTTTTTTTTTTGTTTTTTTTGGGTAAATATGCCTGTTTTTTTTTAATCAGATCAGTAAGATATAGTTAGGTCATTAAGACACTTCAATTACATTCTGAACAAGATCATTAAGATAGTTAAGTCATTAAGACACTTGTCTCAGCTAGGCCTCATAAAAAATGCTATACAATAATTCAATAGTTTTTCTCTAACCTAGGTTATGCTTTTAAGGTTATTTGCTCCGGCTTGGTCTTGGCCAGGTAATATAGATGCCAAGTGTGTTTGTATATTGAAATTCGATAATCCTTGATTATGTTTGCAAGTTTTGTGGATGAGTTAAATCCGTAAATATGAATAACAATTTCAGTTTCGAGATTTGACATTCTTTATGAAAGAAGTTATATTTGTAAATAGTTTTGATGTTTGTAAAGGTTGGAGGAAAGAACTACCGTACCCAAACCTAACCCCTCTCATTAGACGACCGTGAGATTTTGATGAAATCGAGGGTTCCATCGGTTAGCCTTCAAATCATGAAAAAAAAAATAATTGTATAAAGATCTAATTAATGTAACTGGACTTTGATATTGGAATAGTCAAAGCAATGACAACGTAGAAAAGTTTGGTTTTATTTTAATGAGAAATTGATTGGATTAAAATAGGACTTAGAAGTTGGAAACACAACCAAGACAAGAAGTGTTCTAATTATTTCTTTTTTTGAAAAAGAATAGAGCTAAGAAAATTAAAACTAGTCAACTACACAAAATAAGTTGTCTAATTTCTGAACATTCAAAATCCAGTGCATATCCCTATAGCAACAATTTGATGTCGTCTAACTCTAACTTGATCTTTAATAAATAAAAATCACATTTTTCCTATAACTAAGTAGGCCTCTCACTATGAAGCTTGACATAGTTGACTAATTGATCCTCGCGTAGTCCATGCTTTTCACCGCAAGGCTGAAACCAAATAGTTGGCATAAGGACTTTTTTATTCTCCATTTTTTTTAAACAAAAGGACGAAAACAAATAGAAAGGCACAAAATTTTACTCCAAGAAAGAGCTTGTAGATTCTAATTAACAAGACACCCATAAATACTACATTGATAACATAAATATCATGCACTAAGCAAGTTCGTAAAGCTTATAAAATTGCAAGCAAGAAGTGGACCAGATACCACCAATTGACACATTAAAAAAATAGAACTCAAGAACATACAAGAAGTGCCCAATTTATTAGAGGCAGATATGAGACATTTGAGACGACATCTACGCGGACATGATCCTTAATTCTTCCTAAACAAAGTAATTAAGAATCTTGTTCATGAGGAATTTGATTTTGACCCAGTTGAAACTACTCTCTCCCTCATCACCCTCTTCTCGCATATTGGGGTTTCCAGTAGAAGAAGCAACATCATCAGCAACCGGCAGAATTAACTGAAATAAATTTCATCAAATATAGAGGGGTATATATATAATTATATATGAATATGTTTGAATATAAGTTAGACTTATTTTTGAAAATTTTCCCATTAAATAAAAAGCTCATTATCGGTCTCATTAACTCTTTTAAACTAGTATATACGATAGAATAAATAAGTGACCTCAATGTGATAAGCAGACTCATCATAAGTATCATCAGGATGAGGGGGTTTATTGAGATCAAGAAAAAGCCTTGGACGCTTCTTAGTTGCCTCTGAATCTGATGACACCTTCTTCCTCTTCCCCTTATCAACTGGCTTTGTAATCACAATCACACTCGGAGACTCGGAAGAAGAATGCTTCTTAGCCATGTTATGTGCTGAGTATGCAAAATAAGAGGGATGAATTAATTAATATTGGATATGCAATCTTAAATGAAAATGAGGGTTTTATAGAGAATCCAACAATTAACATGATTCAATTAATTTCAAGCCAGCACGAGGTCGTTGTCACAACTTTCATCATTGAGTGTCAGTTGATGGGTAGATATATGCCGTGGTCAAACCTCCTTGTTGTAAAATGTAAAAAGTCTCATGATGTCGCATTCAGCCTTTTGGGCCTATTGCTTTTCCATCTTCTGTCTTTTCACGCTAATGCAATCTCTCTCGAATCAAGATTCAAGACAAGATAGTTATTCTCAAGGTACTAAATTGAGAATAAAGCAAGTCGGCATTTTAATATTATGAACATGGATCGGATCCTTTGCATTGCCTTTCTATCTCTCTAACTTTCTTTTTTATTATCTTCTTTCATTTCTCCATTCTCTATCTGTCTCCTTTTTAATTTTCTTCTAGAAACCAAATAAAAATTAGGATTTAGTTTAATTCCTTGACGTACTTTAATTAAGATAATTGGTTGAATGTATTAATTGCATCAATTATTTAACCTCAATTTTACTTGCACTGAGTTTGACAACTCCTTATAAAATACTTTATAATTAGGGTTATAAGGTAAATGTTCAAGTATGACTTAATTAATCATATTCCTCAAAAAGAAAAAAGTATGACCTAATTATACACCTCAATAGGGGAGATGATGCTTTGAATGTGCCTTCCATGAGGCACTAGTTTTTCTGTTGTAATTTTTTACCCTTTGTTTCTCTGATGTTACCAAAAAGAAATACACCTAAATTACCTAAAGCTAATTCAAGTCACCGTTGTAAACATAAAAACTCACAATTTTAAAAGCCAATGAAAAAAATCTAGATACCCCATTAGTCAAGATCGACCTTGAATATTTACACGTTCACTGGACATATATCCACAAATCCAAAGCCTTTAATATGCTGTCTTCTACGGCGACTGTGGTCAATGGGAGAAATTAATGTATACTTAAAGCACTATATATTAAGTAATTAAAATAAATTGCTAAATGTTAAAAAAAAAAAAAATTGGTGTGACATGCTACATGAAAATTGTAAAGGTCGAGGTTTCCAACCCTTAATCAGAGCGTTTTTGTTTCCACTAAATTTATCAAATATGGTTTTCTTTTTAATTTTATTTTTGATATGCAAAAATTTTATTAACCAGACAGCACAAGATCTGCTAAATAGGAAAGACAGAGAATACAAAATAATCTTAAGGTCCTTTGACCATGGCATCCCACAACTCACAAGTGTACCCACCTTAAGGTCCTTTGACCTAGGCATACAAAATAGTCTGAATGATTACCCCACCTAGTGATCAATTCCATACAATACTCACTCAAGACAACAAAATGTACATGTGATCAAAAGGAAAACTACACGAGACACAACCTCACCCAATATTTCGCACAAAACAAAACCCTCTACATCTAGTTTGGCAAATGCGAGAAGAGCTCCTTCAAAACTGTGTGTTCAGTGTTACCACCATTTATTATCCATTAAAAAATATTGCCACCCAATATTCACACAAAACAAAACCCTCTAAATCTAGTTTGGCAAATGCGAGAGGAGCTCCTTCAAAAATTTGTGGATTGATTGTTACCACCGATTATTATCCATTAAAAAATATTGCTTTTCTTGTTGTTTTCTATAGTTTGAATATGATATCAATGAATAACAAACACAAAAAGGCTACTAACTTTCTAATGTCTAAAATCGAAAAGACTTTATTCTTCGATGTGTAAATAGTTAACAGTGATAAATGATTTCCAATTTTAGACATATTATGAATAAGTAACCTATCGCATTGATTGATGCCATAGCCATATTCTTAATCCTAAATGTGTTAACGAACAATTTATTAAAAATAAGAAAGAACCACTTCAGTATTAGATGTATCAAAGAATAACTTTAGCAATTTATTAACAATTTAGAACAATGAAGTTAAGGATGCTGTAATGTTTAGGAATAGGTCAGATGCCATCAATTATATAACACACTAAAGAGAAAAATTGAGTTGAAGCCAATGACGGATGCACGTATTGATTTGTGAGGGCAGTTGCCCCTACTAACTTTTCCGGATTTTTTTTAACAATATATATAATATTATATTATATTATCTTTATTTAAAATCTAAAAACAAAACAAATATAAAAAGTTACAAAATTAAAATTGAATTTGAGTCTTGCTGCAGTTATTTTTGTGTGAGGAGGAAGATTTAAAAAAAATATTTTAATATGTTATAAAAGTTAACAACAAATTACATATTTTATTAAAAAAAAAGTTATTACGCATTTAAATTGTAAATCAAGATAAATTTTTTTTATAAATTAATAATGTATGTATTTTAAGTATAAAAAAAATTATAAGTTGTTATTAACCTTTTCTTGAATATTTTATATCTTTTTTCTATTTTCTATTTTCTTTTTTCAATTCTTTTCATATTTTGAGGTACCTCTCTATGTCTAACATATTTTAAAGTGTAGAAGAGTGAAATTGAAAAAAAAAAAAAAAACAAACAAACTTCTTCTTCCATCTCTACTCCTTCTTGTTTGAATAGCTAAACTATACATTTAAAGTGATCTTTGAGGTTAGTGTATTTAAAGTTATTGTTTTTATATTACTTCATTTGAATTTTTATTTATTTTCAATGTAAAATTCAGTATTTTAATTTTTATTTACTTATTTTATTTTTATGTTTAGAAGAAACATTGTATGTTATGAACATTACATATAACCAACTTGAAAATTATTTCATAGAAGTATGTTTTGACAGTGCCTTTTCAAAATTAGAAAGGATTGGTATCTTTCTATGAAACTTTTGGAGACAAAAAAATATGTTGTATATCCATTGATGTATTTGTTTTTAGAGTTATTTTTGATACTACCAGTGGCAATTGCATCCATTGAAAGAGCTTTTTCTGCTCTAAATATCATCAAGAATTAGATACGAAATCGTATGGGAGATGAATGGTTAAATAATTGTTTAGTTACTTATATATATAGAGAGAGGTTTTTGATAGTATTGAAAATGAGCAAATTATTCAATGTTTTCAAACTATGAAAATTCGTAGAGAACAATTATGATATGTATTTGTCTTTATAAAAAATTTATGTATTTAAATATTGTCCCCACTACTTAGAATTCTTGGATCCGTCACTGGTTGAAGCACTTGACAATTAAAGAAAGAAATGAAAGAGTTCTTTATTTCTCCACCAAAATGGTGTCCAGGATGCATTTCCAAAATGTACAGCAAGTTCAGAACAACAAAAATGATTCAAAATATAAACACCTTCTACGTGTATCTACATCAATTAATGTAAAAAAAAAAAATGCCAATTTTTTTTCAACTGTTGATGTTGCTGCAAATTTACTCGATTTCAAGCTTCATTTGGTTATGAGGTGGCAACCTCGGAGTTGGGATGAAGTTCATGAAATGTGGTTGTGTTGTGTGTTCCTTGATCCAGAAGGTGCATGTGGAAATGGAAGACAGTCAATTGGAAAGATCTAGCTTGCAAAGCTTGTGTCATGCCTCTTATTAGTGGTTGAAGTAGAAGGTGCAAATTCCACATAACCCTGCCATAGCATAATATATAAACGCAATTGTTAAAATGCTCTCCAATAGGCTTTTTATAAAGCAACAGAATCTAAAGACATGATGTAAAGCATTTTCCCATCATGATAACAAGTCCAAATGTAAAAAAGTGTCAAGTCGAAATAACGTGGATTGTAGCATACTTCGAGTCCATCATATATATATATATAATGTAATCATACTGCTAGGTTTGTTTCATTTTTGGCATCTTACTATAAATAAGGATTTCTCATAGTGAAAAACTGATACTCATGATGGGTATACACAACAATATATATTTGTACTTGTAGCTACAACAGCATAAGGCATCCAGTCATATACATTTGTGGTTGATTCCTTGAATTGGATTGGCTGAGATGATGGAACAAATTGTGACATGGTCCACGTAGTATAAAAAAACTGACAATCAAAAATTTATCTGCGCTTATTGAATGTGAAAATTCAATTTGTGGTGCCCCAATTTAGGTAGCACATACTGTTGAGACTCACTATACCATACCTTGAATATAAGGTTTTCATGTCACCCATTTTCATCATCAATGTTATCATATTTGTTACTCATCATATTTGCTATCAAGTTGTTCCTCCTCAAGCATTAGAGCCTCACCGAGTGTAACCAAAGGTAATTATAGAAGTCATCCTGCAAATGCACATACCAAGAACAAATTATTTTTATGAAGAAAAAAAAGGAAACTACTAAATTCTGACCAAATACAAAAATTAGAAGAAAAAAATTAATTAGTGAAAAAAAAGGACCACACCATGAGAATAGGAAGCACTTCTGACTGAATAGTTACAATTTGAAAACCATTCTCATACAAATGAAGACCGAATCCAACGCTTCTGACTTTGACTTTAGACAAGAAGCATTGTTCTCCCTCTCAAAGTAGGAAACGATGTCAATGATAGTCTAATGTGGGGAAGAAATTTGGGTGGTTACAGACTTACGTCACAGTAGAAACTACGAGAAATAAACCTGTCCTATAATACACTTTCACATTAGTTCCTGAAATCAAAGAAATTCCAAGAAAAAAGAGGTCTCTCTGTCAAGTTGTTTCATCTAAATCTCTAAACTATTTACATTTTGATCTCTATATATGTTAATGTTATCACTTAAGTCATACACACAATTAAACTTTCCAATAATATGTAATTGACAAATTGCTCTTGTAAGAAGTTATTTAAAATTTCCTTAGTTTTAAGGATTAATTACTCAAGAGTTAATGAAGGATCAATTGCTTAATACATTTTTACCTTGTCATCCATATTTCCCCCTTTCAAATCGGTCCTTACTTAATACATTTAACCTTCGTTTTAGTTACTATTACTTGGTGTCAATTTGGCCCCTATATCAGTTATGTTAATGTGGGTGTCATTTAGCCATTTATGATTTAACATCTAGAAAAACAGGGAGGGGACTATAGGAAACAGGGGAGATTGGATTGCTCTTCTCACATTAACTGCATATATTGATACTCTAATTATATTAGAATAACTCTTAATCATAACATAACATTTTAGTTAACACACTAAATTGCTATGTGGATATAATAACAAGAAGCCTTCAAATATTTTGTTGTCATACAATAATAATGTCTCTTGATACACATTAACTCCCAACATTTCATATTCTAATACTCATACACAGCCCTTTAATGTCTACTTATTATTTCTACATAACCATTTTGTTTTAATTTAATTTCTGGTATAGAATCTGTTTGGATACAAACATAGAAACGTTTTTGAACTTTGAAAACTTCTTTAGTGAAAATACTCTTTACTTCTGATAAAGAAGTTTCAAGCGCTTCTAAATTGTACATAAATAGGCTTGTAGTTGTTTTCTTTTCTTTGATTCCTTCACATGTAAACGTCAATTGAAGATTAAATCACAAACTTGTGAAAGATAGAAGTACTTCAAAGTCAGAACTATTTTGGATGGTGCATATGGGGATATTAGCAGAAGAAATTCAAGAAAATAAAAACATATTGAAAGCACGGAATTATACTGAAAAGTAAATTGGTTAAACCTTTATACCCTTAACCCGCAACAGAGACAAAATATCACTTGGACACTCCCTTCCACATATCAGCGCGTGTTTAGGAATTCATTCTGAACATACTTATTCTTTAATTTTTCACGTCCATTTCTAAGATTGGTGCAGAAGTTAAAGATTCACCAAAATGGTTCCAAACATGCATTCAGAGAAATAAAACAGTATTCAGACTAAAGTGCAGATGACTAAAAGGCATCATATTCTCAACATCGAATCAAAACGAAACAAAGGCACACATAAAACTTATTAATAAAGCAGTCCATGATACGACACTGCTGGCCTCATGTTTTATTCATTCTTCTTCTTCTTAAAAATCTTAGAAGTGGCACTCAACCACTTCTTTATCTTCTTCCTCTTGTTGGCCCAAAGGGAGCTACCTTCCTCAACTTCACCTTTTGGTATCTCACTCACACGTATTTCAGGTTCAGCTTCATCAGGAATGAGCACAGGCTGAAATAATATATTTTTTTTATGTCATTGCAACTTATTAATTGATCAATGAATGAGACATGTTTATATATGTGTGGTCATTGACAAAGACAATAATAAATAACTAAACAGCTGATATAGATGAGGGTAAGGGAAAGGGATAAAGTGATAGGAAACAATTAAATGGAAATTAATAAAAAATCAACACAAGAAGTAATTAATGGCCCCTTTGATTATACTTTTTAAAGAATTTTCCGTTTTCTAAAATTAAGAAATTGAAAGACCTGTTTGATTGTTGATGACATACTTTCCCACAAATGTTATCCTGGACCATCTTTATAGGTAGTGTATACTGCATCACTTTTCACAGCGTTGGATTCATCTCATCTACATGGAATAACCTCTGCATCAAAATTGGTTCTTCTTCTTTCCCTTTTCCTTTCTTTATCTTCCTCTTCCTTTCTTGGACCGGTCACCACTGATCTGGGATCTGACTCGGTGTGAAGTTTTCTAGACCTCACTAATCAATGGTGATTGGACCATGAAAGGAGATGAAGAAAGGACCACATGACTGTCCGATGAGATGAATCCGATAGTGATTAGAAGTAGTGCATCATAGATCACCTATAACAGTTGTAGCAGTCAAAATTAAGAACAGGAACACCAAAGAATCTATCAATCAGAGGCGATAAATCTAAACTCAACCGTAGGTTGTTCTGCAATAGTTTTATCAATCTAAACTCTATGAATCTACCAGTCCCCCCTTGACCAAAATTCAACACCAAAAACTATCGGGACTTTTAGAGGATGAACAAGAAAAGGAAGGTAGGTGAAGGCTTTTCCTGAGGAAATCAAAAATTGAAATTAGAAAACATCTTTGTGTTGTTAAAAACCTGGTGTGTTTGGATTCCCATCAGTGATCCACGTTTTATGCGCACTTGATAGATTTTTGATGAGAAATCAACTAGCAAGAAGCATAAAAAATTGCTTCAAAAATAAGTTTTTAAAAGCAAAAAAAAAAAAAAAACATGTCCTTAGTTACCTCATTGTCATCGTTACTAGAGTCAGGAGGGGGTGGTTTATTGAGATCAAACAGAAGCTTTGGAGGAGCCTTGTTATTGTTACTCTCCTCCGTGACCACCATCTCAAAGTCAATGGCACGAACTGAAGCAGGATTGTTGCTGTAATTGTTCACCGACTCAGCTGAAATAGCCCTCATCAGACTCTTAGCCTCCGCCATGTGTTTACCACTCACTGATAGATCTGTAAACAATTTCAGAATCAGAGGGAACCATAAATACTACTAATGCATCATATCACGAAAGCGATGTTTTATTAAATAATGATTTTGTGTAGCCAAATTCAACCAAGTGTGTTATCTATCTAGATTCTTATCTTTGACCAAGTTGGTTTCCCATTGTGCTGCTTTGAACAAGGAAATACTAGAAAATATTGGAGTGAGTCACGTTGAGACACTGCCAAGACCTTTTCTATAGATCAATTTCGCATTCTTTGGAATTAGATGTTGAGAGTTCCAAAATAACTTCCAAACTTGTTTTTCCAGCTGCAAAAGCAAACATCTTGTGCTGCCACGTTAGTCATGAAGAAATAATGTGGTCCAAACGTTTCTAGAGAGAAATAGTTTATATTTATGTACAACACGACATTCATGTATCTTCGTTAAAACAAGAAAAGACGATTCATGTATTTCACCAAATGAAGGCCATGGCTAGTAGACAATGCTAGTAATATTAAGATTTTTTCTTTTTATTTAATTAGTTTTGGTTAGTCTGTTGATTGTAACCAAAAAAAAAAAATATAATAGTATCAGTAGACCTGTCAATTAATTTTCAATTAAAATGTGACATTTTTTTTCTTTAAGAGGACATAACTACAAATAAGTTAAAAAAGAGGCCTAACGATAAATCCAACAAGGCTTATTCAATATTCATTAACTAACACCCAACATTGGCTTTCTCATCTCTTTATTCCAAGCCGACTAATCATTTCATATTATGTTTTCACTTTTCAGCATGTACCATGTCCATTGGGTGTTCCATTAACCTTTTATTATTAGCTTTAGGGTGGGTTTCGATTCAACTTTATTACATTGAAGAGGAGAATTATATAATTACCTTTCCATTTTGTATTTCTTTTCTTTTGACTTGGCACACTGGTGCTTCTAGTGCAACAATTTTCTTATTAACAAATACCTTTTGCTTATATATATATATACTCTCTTTTTTTCTCCCTTGCTTTTTCCTTGTTAGTGGGATATGGTATTTTGTTGTTGCAAAATTTCTGTAGAAACCTAACTAATTCTCAAAATTAGCTTGGCAGAAAAAGTTTAAGAAAAAAAATCCGAACGAGTCAAAAGCATAGAACTCTGACAAAAAAATTTTATAAAACGTCTACAATTGAAGTATGACAAAACGAGTCATTTATCTGGTGAGTAGAGCCTATAAGCAATGAATTATGACAAAAATATATATATATATATATTATGGATAAAAACGAGTCAAAATCACACAAGTGAAGAACAAAACTATGACACATACATGATACGTGGGTAACGACAATCCTTATTATATGATAAAATCCTTGTCCCAATCTCAAAACAGAGACGATAAAATTTTGAACATGGGAAACGTGGGCACACCCCCAGCCTCAACTTTTCAGAAAAATAAAACAAATTATATATGTACATTTTCAACACATGCAAGTTGCTTCTTTTGTTGTTATAGAGAAAAATTGGTTCTTGTTAAGTTGTTTCATTGAGGATGATCTAATGTTATGGTCCTTATGGACCCATTTGTTCCCTTCCAGTAATAAAATTAAAATTATAGTATATTTTATAAATCATGTAAATAAAGATACCAATCAAATCATGCCTCTTTCATTCATTCCCTTGACAATTGGAATTTGGATTCCTGCTGAGTTCATATGCATGTGTCATATTCATGGCAGTATTAACTTTGTGGGTTCATAAAGAAGAAAAGCACAACCCCTTCAACTACTCTTTGAATATCTGGATACTAATTTTCAACAAATATCTAGATTGGTGCTGAGTGGGAGAGAGAAAAAAGTTGAAGCATGCAGCATATACTAAAGTATCTTACTTGTGGCTGCCAATAATATAATTGTAATAATCTTATCTTTTGAGTTTGGTGGTTAGTACGAAACAGAAAGTAAAGAGAGAGATTTTTGTCGTGTCTGTGTGTCATGTACCGTGTACGTACAGAATCGAATCTATTGGTCAAATCATAGAATTGATGAAATATAGGTAGGAGGCTGTTGACTGTTGAGGCTCGTTAATTGATGGCACTTTGCATCAAAGATTTAAAAAGTCCATTGTATATCAAACTGGATATTGAATCAATACATCACAACTTAAATTAGTAAGTTATAAATTGTGATTTTTATTAATTTTTTTAAAAAAGATATTCATGTTATATATTTTATATCTATAAATTTTAATCAAATTTATATCAAATTTTAAAGATGTTTTGTTTTATTTTTAAATTAAAATTAAAGTCATAAAGTAGGAGTACTGAATCTTCATAGGTTACCATCAAAGGTGGTAATAGCTTTGCTTTAAATATCGTGGACACGTCCCTTTGCATTGGTAGGTCGAACCTTCACAAACATCGATTCTCACTTATCATGTTTTCATATTATTATTTTTTTTTTTGTTGAAATAAATGAACCACTATTTCAAACTTTGTGAATTGTTTAATTGAGTTTGAATCTCATGTTTTGTGCTTCAAATTTAAGGGAAAGAGGACAACTAAGAAGCGTTCAAAGCTTCTACACTACAAAAAAAAAAAAAAAAAAAGTCAATTTAGCGATCAAAATTAGCGACCAATTTTTTTCCGTTGCTAATAGCGACATAATTAGCGACCGAATCTAATTTGGTTACAAATTTTATTTAGCGACCAAATTTTTTAGTGACAAATAATCGGTCGCTAAATCGGTCCCTAAAAAAATAAAAATATTATTATTTATAATAATTTTAGCGACCAAATTAAAATCGGTCGCAAAAAAATAAAAATAATATTATTTATACTAGTTTTAGCGACTAAATTAAAATCGGTCGCTAAAAAGATAAAAAAATATTATTATTTATAATAATTTTAGCGACTAAATTAAAATTGGTCGCTAAAAAAATAAAATATTATTATTTATAATAATTTTAGCGACCAAATTAAAATCGGTCGCTGAAAAAATAAAAAAAAAATATTATTTATAATAATTTTAGCGATCAAATTAAAATCGGCCGCTAAAAATAAAATATTATTATTTATAATAATTTTAGCGACCAAATTAAAGTCGGTCGCTAAAAAAAATATTATTATTTATAATAATTTTAGCGACCAAATTAAAATCGGTCGCTAAAAAATAAAAATAATACTATTTATAATAATTTTAGCGACCAAATTAAAATCGATCGCTAAATGTAAATTTTTTTAAAAATTTAGAAATATATTTCTTTTAAATGAAATCAAATATAAAAATATATAATATTATTTTTATAATGATAAAAAATAAAAATCAGTACCCTCCCAACAAAATTAATTTATTTTTTAAAATAATACAAATTAAATAATTTAAAATAGATAATTAATATATCATGATGTATTAAAAAATGAGAAACATAATGCTATAAAAGAAAATTAAACAATAATCTTTTTAATTGAATCTTTTTTAAAAAAATTAGACTAATTTAAATAATAATTTATCTAGAAAATTTATTTATTTTTCTCTTGAGAAATTTATTTCTCTTTTACCATGCTTAATATTTTATTACATTATTAGATAATATGAAAATACATAATTTATTGTGCTTTCCAATTTTGTTAAGATAAATAAACTTCTTTTCATAAATCTTATTTTATTTTCTTTATTATTTTCAAAAATGACTTAAACATCTAGTTCAATTGATATAAACACGTCAGTTCCATTAAATTAAAAATAATTGGTTTATATAAGGATTAATAAAAATTTATCAAAAAAATCTAAAATTGATAAAAATATAATTAATGTTCCATTAGTTTAATAAATAAAAATTATAAATTAAATTATATATATAAATATATACACCAATAACACATTAGATCAATTACTTAAAATACGTTATACCATCTATCTTTGATTATGCTCGTACTACTTTGGGGTAAATATCGCTTCTTTGAGGAGACATGATTCTATTATTATATATGAATATGATCCCACCATGGGAAACTGATTCAACAACTACCATATTTTGAAATATTTTTATTTTGTTTAATGATAAATTAATTTTTAATATAAAAATATTTATTTAAAATATATCTAATTATACTATATATTTTAAAATTTTATTAATTAAATATGTATATAATAGTTTATCTTAAAAATCAATTCATTTATATTATAAAATATTTTATTTTAAACATCAATTAAATAATACCTTGCTACTTATAATTTATTTAAATATTTAGAAATGAATATTACATTAACTCCATTGATTATTTTAATCCTTGTCTTTAATTTTATTATATATAAAAATTATTTACCTAATATATTTTGAAATTATTTTCATGAATCTTATTTTATTTCAATTGTTATTTTAAAAGTTAGGCTTAATCATTCAATTCAATTGATATAATCGTGCTAGTTTTATTGTTTAAAAAATTAACTTATGCAAAAATTAGTAAGAATTTGTGAAACAATTATAAAATGAAATATTTTTTAGTAATTTAAAAAATTATTATCCTTTGATTTTAATTTACTCATAGATGTTCATAGTATTTAACTTATGACATATACACCTCTTTTTTATTACAATTACACCTGCTTTGTTTAAAAATGCTAAAATTGTTGACAGTAGAGCTCGAATCCACACACATACTTACGTGGATAAAATCTTAAGTCTTCCCCCTTAACTAATTGGGCAAACCACCCACTGGTTCTTTTTGATCAGTTTTTAATACATCACAATGCGTTTCCTTGCTTTTTTCTCTATCAAATAGAATACGTGAATGTTTTAATAGAATTTTTTTTATTCGCACATTTATTTTAAAGTTTCATGTTGAAATAAAATTTCAACACAAATTAACATATTTTATAACTAATATCTGGTTTTAAACTTGATATGAAAATATTATGATATAACTTGATAAGATTTTAAATTAGTATTTTATTAATGGTTGATAATTAGAAAATAAAACAAGGATAAATACATTTTTTGAAATTTATATCTTAGATTTAAGATGAATAAATATATTAAGTTAATTAATAATTTATTTAAAATGTTAAAATTTAATTTATAAAATAATATTTTAAAAGAGAAGTGTTATAATAACACAGGTGTAACTTTTACTAAGTATTACATCGCTCAATAACTTTATATTAAATGTGAATTTTATAAATTCAACCGTTAGATTGAAAGTTTTTTACTCTTAGATCATATATAAAAAATTTTATATAAATTCAAGATGATTTGATACTTCATTCTTGTAAAATAAAATTGAGGTAACATATACATTTCAAAATATATTAAAATATGAGCACTTTGATTACCTTCAAGTTGTTGTTCAATTTTAACAAAACTTGATATAAATATATAAAGTGATATGAACTTTTAATTTAACGGTTGGATTTGCAAAATTCACATTTAATATAAAGTTATTGAACAATGTAATACTTAGTAAAAGTTATACCAGTGTTATTATAACCCTTCTCACTTTAAAATATAAATATTATTGAAAATTTTAAATTTATAATAGAGAATTTAAATTTTATCATAATATTAATTTTAAATAGAAATAAGTAGATTGTTAATTATAAAAGTAAGTATATATAAATAAAGATTAATTAAATATAATATAATTATTGTTATTGGTAATATAATTATTAAATATATTATTATATTTTTATAACGGTTCGGATAGACTGAAATGAGAGGGTTCCAAAGATAGTATAAGTATGAGATTGTATATTTGAGGATGACTTAAATGAACTAATTTGTACTACCTATACTGACAATTTGGAGTAATATAGGGATGGGTGACCTTCTGGGAAGTTTCCCAAAAATTGTGTAATTAAGGACAAAACATGCAAAAAAGTGAAGTATTGTGAAATAGAATCCTTGAGAGACCAAATATGAGTATTTCCTAGCGACTGAATTTGCAACGTCTATAAAATTTAATAAAATAAAAATAAATTTTTAGCGACCGATTTAGCGACCGATTTATTCGGCCACTAATTTGGTCCCCATACACATCAGCGACCAAAATCATTGCAATCATTTTGCGACCGAAAATTTCGGTCGCTAAATAGCGACCGAAATTTTTTTGGTCGCTATATAGATTTGCGACTAGGGTTTTTGCGACTACTTAAATTCGATCGCTAAGGTAAATAACGACTGATTTTAGCAATTTAGCGACCGATTTTAGTGGTAGCTAATTGCAATTTTTTTTGTAGTGCTACTTATACTAGTGACATTAGGAATGAAGTAACTTTTCGTGTTACTATACTTTTTAAAATTACATATACCCTGCTCCCTTTTAATTCCTTTCCTTTAGCACCAGCTATCCATAGCATGCTATTAGTGTTTACATTTTTCTTTCTTTTTGATAAGTAATGAAATACATTATAATAGAAAAAAAACAGATCAATAACACAAGGTGTGGCTAGATTTGAATTAAAAGGGGGTTCTTTTTATTCTCTCGAGCTAAAAAATGTTATTAATGAGAAGGATTGGGCATGATTTGAATAATAACAAGTGTGCCCAAAACACGACCTAAATAGTTTGATACAAATGAATGAGGCCGTGTAGCTGAGCGCCAATTTTGTATATCACATCAATCCTTCTCACTGCTGTCTCAAAGGCATCTGTTTTGTTATTTCTTTCACATTATACATGTCATTATGAGTAACAATCTTTATTTTAAACTTTGGAATTATCCAACTATGATTTGTGCTTGTGGATGGTATCTCTCGACATCAATAAATGAGTAATTCGTATTATTAATTATAATCCAACTTCTACCCTTGAATTCATAGGTAAACCACTTACGGTATTAATTAATGTTGGGGCCATACAAAACATTCATTCTTTTAAAAAAGAAATCGATATTTAAATGCAACATTTCGTGGACTTCTTTTTATTTAAATACTACAAAAAAAAAATGATCAAATGTCATTTATTATGTGTGTTGAGAATTTAGTTCTCTGTTAACCAATTTTTCACCTAAATTTTTTTAATTTTTTTATTTATGCATTGATAAATTGATTAATTAATAATCAATTTCTCAATTTTAGTTATTTTTAATATTATTATTTGTATAATATATGTCTTTTATTTAATTTATTAACTTAAAATTTTATTTAATATATAAATAAATTCATAATTTTTTATTTTGCAACTTTAAGATTTTTTAAGAAAAGATTATAAATAATTTAAATATGTATAAATTTATCATGCAATACAAATAGGACGCTAAAAGATAAATTATATTGAATATATATATATATATATATATATATATATATATATATATTAATTTTTACACATATTCCAAAATCAAATTCATAACACACATTACACATAAATCAAAATAAAAAATACATAAATAATTAACTTTCCCACATACTTCAAACTTAAATTCATAGGCTATAATTATTGTTAAATGTTTCTACCAATACCACATCTTGGAAGATACTTGTCTCTTATTGGATTTTAACGTATTCAGAGTTGTTCTTGAATTTTAATTTAGTAGTTAGAGTTAACATTTTCATCATTTGCAATGACGTCATTTGATTTTTTCAATGTATGAAAACTTGTAACATTATCAATCATGGGTGTTGTAAAGGCTCCACTGACATTTTCATGAATTGAAGCAAATGAAAAAATTTCTTATGCTTTGAATGTAAGTGTACACAAATTATGGTATTTGAAGGTCAAACCCAATTAAAAAGCACATGAAGTTATACCCAACACTACTTTTTGAGTATAGGGTATTTATAAATTATTCATGTGATAGGGTGAATTCAAAGGTTTGGAGATAATGTTCAGTGCGTGTCTTGCCCTTGTAAGTTATTTTCGGTGATTGAGTTTGGTTGAGGTGGTTTTGACGTTGCCTTAAACATTGCCCTATTGGCATTTGTGTACTTTCAACAGATGTGTTACCTGTATTTGTGGAGCGTCCAACACAGAAATTTTTTAGAGTTTGCACAATACAATTTCAAATATTCATGAATATATTGTAGAGGTTTTTGAATAGGTTGACCAATGATCATTTGTTTTCGTCATTCTTTCCAAATAACTACTCATTATATATGTTCCTCCATCCAATTTTTGTCGCTATATATGTTATAAATATTTTTCATTATAATAAATTAAATAAAAAAAATATATTATAAAAATAATAATTAAAAAAACAAAATTATAATAAAAAAAACTACAATTGAAAATTTGGTTACAATAAAAAAATAGAAAAACTTATGTAAAAAATTAGTTAGTGAGAAGACCAAATTTTTAATATGAATAATAAACATAACACTTTGATAAATATATTTTAAGGTATGATATTTTGATAATTTTTTTTAATAAGTCACATTTCGTTTTCTATCTTTTCTTACAGTGACATAGGATAGCTACTTCACTATAAGGATTCATCTTTTCTCTCGTAAAAAAAGCATTTTACAATTTATACATTTCCTTCTATTATCGACAATCAAAAATCTCGTCAACGCCTCAAAGGGGTTGACAATGTACACTGCCCATCTAATGTTATTAGAAAGAGACCTTAGCATAAAAGAGAAAACAAGAAACAGAAAAAAGGTGAAAGTATACATATATTTTCCCACTATTTCTTCAAAAATGGATGAAAAAAAAAATCAATTAACATATTTGTGTACAAGAAAAAAACATCTAAAAAAACGTTAACTTCTTAAATGAATCACCACCCATATTAGTTTCTCACTTTCAACTAAAAAAATGATACTTATCTACGTCAATGCTTTGGCTATGTTTCCACATTAAAGTTCTTATATTTCAATTGGCAACGGCAACCATGTATTTTACAACACTGATGCCAAAATGCTCATCAGTCATTGAATGAATGCCAGCAACAGCAACTCTGAAAGTCCCACCAAATCTCTGCAGGTTAATGCAATCAACGAATACATTAGTAGGACAGCATTTAAAATTAAGGTTCTAAAAGTACATGATAACCTTATCTTGATTGACAAATTCAAAAGTAATTTCATGAGATAAAAGTGATAAAGTAATTTTAATGAAAACATGAAACTGAAAAATCTGATCTGAAACATAATGTTAACCAAGATCCAAATTAATATATAATTTGTACTTCGTAAGAGATTGATTCAAGGCTTACACTTTCAAATGTAACAGCATGATAGTAACAGTTCTTAAGTAACCTGACCTGGATGAAGTAATTGATCTTTGTATATTGAATGTAAGTTGTATTTCCTTAATTTGAGTGTAATCTCTCTAATTTAGTAGTATTTGGCACAACTTTTCTTGGATTCTTAACTTCCTTAACAGATAAGTCGGACCAATCACAAGTCTAGAAACAAGGATAAGGTGAAAGTCAATATCCATCGGAACTTTTTTTAGGGTTTAGGGTTCCCCCCAAAATTTCTAGATTCTTTAGAGAAACATTCGCTTTTGTTCTATTTTTTAGTTTAATCCTCTTTCAATTTAGTTAACTCTTTTGTCTATAGTTGTTTAGAGCGAGCTCCCTTTAATCCCAATTTTGTAGTCTAAATAGTATTAACCATATTAAATTGATAATGGCGTCCAGCCATCGATTTTTTAACACTTTATTTTTGTGATTTGGTACACTTGCGAAAGCCAAAAGGACCAACAATTTTTTATTCCTGAACTAGCAATCAATGTCAAGTACATGCTAATACCTAAACTAATTGATAGTAACAAACCTAATGTACATAAACTTGGGAGCAAAGCAAGTCATTAATTTATGTCTAAAAGTTTTAAACAGTTAGAAGTTTCTTTAGTTAATCAGTGCATAATCTAATGGATCGGCCACAGCCACATATAATAATAAATAAGACCAATCATCAATATCCGGGTTAGCACTCAATGCTACCTGAACTGACAACTATTACATGCCATTAACTAAGGAATAAAAAGTATGCATTCTGCATAGATGTTTCTTATGATCATTAGAAGGAGGACCACAGGTACTAACCTGTATGTTACATTCTTGTAAAATTCCACATGTTCATTTACATTCAGCTCAATTGCTTTCTCTTTTAACATTTGAAGTCAGTCTTCATCTGATGGCAACTGAAAAAGCCTCAAGTTGAAGAGTGTGGACCTATTTTTGAATAAAAAATATCATATTGGTTAATTTCACAAAGGACAAAAAAGAGTTTGTACAACATTTAGTAAATAATAAATAATAAATAATAATATACATACTACATCGGGGTGAAACAAACCATAAGAGCCTTCAACGCCATTACCCTGTCAACTGTCATTCCACCATTATGATTCTGTGTCGCCAAATGCGAACTTTATTAAACTCTTTTCCCATTCTCCAACTGTACGAGGAAACTTTACTCATCTTTTTGCCCACCCCTGTCTAATGATCTTTTTCACAAAATGTTAACAATCATGCATACATATTTTTAGAAGTCATAAAGAAATGAAGACATATAATGTACCTTGGCACCATTTCAATCCACATCTACTTCATTCCATAGATCTTGCTGTTGAAAGCATAGCTCTCATTAATTAATTCAAAATACATAGACATGATTCATAATTTCCAATGTTAAATAAGTTATTTTGGTTTCTCTATTCACTTGACTTGTTAGTGTTAAAAATTTAAAAGCTATTCCATCCGAAACTTGGACATGCATCTATGTCTTGGCGCATTATTAATTGACACGTTTGGCCTTTTCGTCACTTTATTGGGGTTTATTCCTTGCCGACCAACCATTTCATGTACAATATGTAAAGGGTATTCCTATGGCCTTAAATTAGGATGGGTTTAGAGACAACTTTATATTTGACTACTTTATCTCATTGGATGGGTTTCTATCTCTTTTCTTTTGACCCGTGCACATCTTGTGCCTATATTCCACAACAGAGACAAAATAAATATCCACATATCAATGCGTGTTTGGGAATACGTTTTGAACGCTTATTCTTTGCCAATTTCTCAATTTCTAAGAGAAGTTAAAGATACTTGATTCTAGAGATTCATCATCAAAATGGTTCCAAACATGCACTCAGAAATATTAAACAGTATTCAGACTCAACTGAAAATGACTAACTTAGAGGCATCATCATTTCCAAGTTCCAACATCCGAAGCAAAACAAAACATAGGGCAGAGATAAACATTTATTACTAAACGCTTCAAAACCTCAGACATTACAAAACAGTTTTAGTCGGAACGGTCATTCCTCTTCTTAAAAATCTTAGCAGTGGCACCCAACCACTTAAAGAACTTCGTTTTCTTGTTGGCCCAAAAGGAGCTACCCTCCTCAACTCCACCTTTTGGTATCTCACTCTTTCCTATCCCAGATGCTGCAACATCGCCTTTATTATTGACGAAAACATACTGAAATAAATAAATAAATGTCATTTAAGTCATTGCAATTGATCAATGATAAAAGCAATAACAGATAACTAAACAACTAATATAGATCAGGGTAGGAAAGTAACTAAATAGAAATCAATAAAAGTAAGAAGGAGTACATTTGTAAGATCTAATTAAGGGCCTCTTTGATTATAGTTTTTATAGAGTTTTCAGCTTTCTAGTTAAGAAATTGAAAGACATGTTTGATTGTTGTTGATTACATACTTTACCAGCCGTAGACCTTCTTCATAAGTAGTTTATACTGGTGTGAGATTCATCTCATCAACATAGTATATCCTCTGCATCAAATTTGTTTCTTCTTCTTTTTCTCTCTCGTGTTTCTCAACCGGTCACCACTGCACCGGCTGAAAACAAATCTGGGATCCTCACTAATCAGCATGCTCCGGTGCGGTGGTGACCAGACCCAGGAGGGAAAGAGAGAAAGAACCACATGACTGCATGTGTGATGAGATGAATCCACTAGTAATTAAAACTAGTGCATCATGGGTCATCTATAACAGTAAAAAATTAAAATTAGAAACACCAAAGTATTATTCTGAAGGGATAAATCTAAACTTAACCGTAAGATTGTTCCCATCAATCTAAACTCTATGAATCTACCGTTAGAGGATAAACAAGGAGGAAAGGAAGGGCTTTTCCTTAGGAAATCTGAAATTCAAATTAGAAACCACCTCTGAGTTGTTAAAAACAAAGACAGTTATCAACCAAAAACAAGTAATAGTGATAATCCAAACAATTACTTGATAGATTTATGATGACAGTAGCATTAGCAAGAGAATGAAACATGTTCTTAGTTACCTCATTCTCATCGTTACTGGAATCAGGAGGAGGTGATCTGTTGAGATCAATCGGAAACTTGTTACTTGGCTCTGACACTGCCTTCCCAGAGTCAATGACATGAACTGAAGAAGGAATGATGGGGTAATTGTTCACTGACTCACAAGATGAAGCCCTGTTCAAGGTCACAGGCTCAGCCATGGGTGCTAGTTTTCCCTACTCTCTGATATCTAAGCAAATTCAAAAACAGATCCGAGGCCATGGCTAAATACTACAGATTATGAAAGTGATGTGCAAATCCATTTCACCCAGTTGAATTAAATAAGGATTTTGATAGCCAAATTCAACCATTGCATTCATGGCTTTGACCAATTTCCTTTCCCAATAAGATGTTGAGACATCCTAAATAACTTCCAAACTTGTTTTTCCAGACGCAAAACCAAACACCACGTTAGTTATGAACAAATAATGTGGTCCAACGTTTCTAGAGCTATATTTTATATACAACAACAAATTCACGTTTTTCACCAAATGCTGGTAAACAATGGTGCTGATATTAAAAGCTCTTCTTTTATTTTAATCCTATATAAACCCTTAACTTGTTTTAATTTGCTTGGTACAAGTAACCATCAAAAACAGAATCTATTTAGGACGTGAGAGAGGCCAATAAGTTTTTACAACATATTTAATTTGGTCCTTGATTTTTTAAAAATATGTAATGTTATTACTTTTGTTAAATCTAGACTTATCGGTGTTTATTTGTCATTCTTTTATTATATCGTTAATCTAAATTCAATCAAAGGAACAATATTGTGTTGTTTTTAATAATTAAATAACCAAATTAAAATATCAAATCCCAAAAAGAGAGAACAAAAAAGTAATTTAATTTATCAAAATACAAAATCATAAAATCAAGGTAAAATTTTATAAATAACAGATTGAATAAAACAAAATCCTATATATATATATATATATATATATATATATATTAGTTTTCGTGGTAGTTACATTCAAATTTATTGCTATTTGATAAATAAAAATATTTAAATGAAGTTAACTTACTAAATTATAATTATACACATGTCCATAGTAAGTAGTGTTAATAATTTAATGGATAGGAGTATTAATAGACCAGCCAATTAAGTTCAATCAAAGTTTAATATTTTTTTCTTTAAAAAGAGATGATAATAATAAAAACTAAAACTAATTAATAAGGTTTTAGTGAATGTTAAGGACAGGTAAATACAAGTTTCCACCATCTATTCCGTCATCAGAGTTTTCATTTATATATATCATTCAAATATCAGCGGTTGAGACTTGAGACATTCTTTAACCACTCTTATTTAAACCTTCAGGAAATGTGTGTTTAAGGGACTGCTTGAAATTTTGAAGTCTTAAGAAAGGTAGCATATGCTTGGGACCCCACTCTTAATCCTTTTCACACTGTGTAATTAATTACTCAGCCAAGTGTACGTGACTTTTATAAAGCTCTTATGTGTAAGGAATTGTTCAACGTTACCTCGTTTTTGGTGGATAGAATGATTAAAAAAAGTGGACAAGAGACTTATCGTGTCCTCCATTTTTAATATTATCCTTGGTGAGCTATTTTATATGATGGATAATGGAGTTATAAATTACAATTGCTGTAACTTACAAGCAATGCTGCTCCACAGGTCAACATGCTAGCTTCTGTTATGAATGGTTATTTTCGATTCAATATTCATATTATTTTATTAGAATGGAGTTTGTAAACCTATTAAATTTATATAGATTTTATTTTACAAACTTGATTTGCAAAAAAAATCTTTGTATTACTTCCGATTCAAATTGGTTTCAGACTAAATATAAATGTACTTTCGAAAGAAATTATATTCATCACCAAATTTAATTAGTAGACAAATAACTTAAAAGAGGTCTAGCGATAAACTAAACAAGGCTTATTCAATATTCATTAATTAACACCCAACATTATTAGATTTCTCATCACTTTATTGCAAATTTATTCCATGCCGATCAACCATTTCATATTATTTTTTCACTTTTTCATCATGTACAATGTCTAATGGTTTTCCAATAGCATTAGTACAGTATATTTTTAGCTTTGGGGTGGGTTTGGATTCAATTTTATTACACGCAGGGAAGGATTATATTGCAACTTTTCCATTATCTATATTTCTTTTATTCTGACTTTGGCATATCTGGTGCAAAAATTCTGTCGAAACCTAGCTAGCCCTAAAAGTTGGCTTCCCAGAAAAAGGTTAAGAGAAATTAAAAAAACAAAAACTCCAAAAGATTAAAAAATATAGAACTATGACAAAATTTTAGATAAAAGGTCTATGATTAAAGTATGACAAAAATAGTCATTTCATTTGGTGGGTAGAATCTAGAAACAAAGGTCGATGACAAAAATTAAGAAAATAATTAATATTTTAATTTTTTAAATATTTATTATTTATTTTTTTGTTATACTCTTTAAGTTGTTCGAGAAAAAATAAGTATATTAAAAATGAATAAATATATTGTCTAATAAACACATATTAATTATCAAGAATAAAAATAAAAATAAAAATTAATAAATTATTAATTTTAGAAAAATTATAGTAAATAAAAAATAATAATGATAAAACAACTATAAAAAACGGAGGATCTGTGACAAAAATTTAAAACATGGCAATCATGAAAAAAAAACTTCTCTATTTTTTTTCTTACACTAATTTTGGAAAAATAAATAATACTCTCAATTAAATATATAACATCTTCATTTCATTTATTTATCTAAAGTCTTAATAATAAAAAATTGGAGGAAGAAAGAAATGGAGAAATTCTTGATTCAGCAATTATGACGTGGCCCACTCTCAACTTTTAAGAAAAATAAAACAGTTTATATTATATATCTTTCCAACCCATAGAAGTGGCTTCTTTTATTGTTATAAAGAAGAAAAATGATTGAACCTGCGTATGTGTGGAAAATTATTTCGAATGATTAAAATAGTAATTTAAATTATAAAATATTAAATTAAATAATTATTTTATAATAAATTTATTAAAAATACGATTTTGAAACGTATATCATTATTCTATAAAAAAGATTGGTTCTTGTTAAGTTGAGATGTTTATAATTTTCTTAATTATAAAATATAAATTTTAATTAAAAAAAAGCTTTTAAATTTATTGGAGGATGATTTCGAAACGTGAATTCAGAAGATACAGCATATTTCATATTTTATTAATCATATGTCTTTTGATTCCCTTGACAATTGGAATTTGGATTCTTCGTCCAGACTACTTTTTGATTTCGTGTGCCGTATTTATAGCGAGAGCATTAATTTTGTGGGTCCATAAAGAAAAGACACATCATACTGCAATTTGAGTTTAGATTTTTCATATGATAATTTTTAGTAAAATGTAAATAATTAATAATAATAAAAAAGAAAGTATTTCCTCCATTTTTTATTTATAATCATGTTGATATTTTTTTTATTGTCACTTTTTTAAAATTAAGAATTTATTAATTTTTTTCATTTTTGTGAAGAAAAATAAAGTGAAAATGTGCATGAGAAATATGATTCAGGAAGATATCCCCTTCTTTTTGAATCTGAATCCTAATTTCCAACCAATATCATGATGTGGGAAAGAGGAATGGAATGAGCAGATTATAGTAATAAAGAATCTTAGTTGTGTGTGCCAATCATATATTATCTTTTTAGTTTGTTGTGGCACAGAATAGGAAAAGGAAGTAAAAAAAGGTAACTTTGTCGTGTGTGCGTACCATGGAATCTAATGATCAAATCATAGGATAGAATGAAATATAGGTGAGACACGGCATCGAGTTGTTGGGGTTGGTTAGTTGATGACGTTCATTGCTTAATATCCAACTTACATTTCTTTATAATGCTTTCATATATTATTTTATCCTACCCGATATTTTATGTTCTTACAATAATGAAATCGGAATAATATTTTATATAAATTACAATGATTATCTTAAAACTGTATTTTAAGGAATTATTATTCGGTAACAATCTTTTATCTCTTTTAATTTATTATTTTCAAAATTAAATTTTAATATAAATGTTGGAGATCTTGGCATAGCTGGCTCCAAATTCTCAATATTACTCTATTTTAGAGCTAGAATTGTGAGATTTCAGAGATCTTAATAGAGTTATAATAGTTTTTATGACACGTACTCTTCTTCAATCTTATGCTAAATTGTTGCTTTCTTTTGTTCTTGCTTTCACATTATACATGTCATTATTAGTAACAAACAACCTTTATTTTAAACTTTTCAACTCTACCATGGAATTATCCAACTATGATTTGTTTATGGATGGTTTCTCTTACCAACAATAAATGAGCAATTCTTATTATTAATTACAATCCAACATGTACCCCTGCATTCATAGGCAAACCACTTATATATACCACATGAATACGATGGTATTTTCGGGGCCATACTAAACTTTTTTCAATATTTAAATGCTACATTCCGCTTTCTAACTTTTCTTACAGTCGCACAAAATAGTTACTTTACTAATAAGGATTCATCTTTTCTCGCATAAAAATTGCATCTAACAATTTATACATTCACTTCTATTATCTACAATCAGAAATCTGATCAAAGCCTCAAAGGGGTTAACAATGTACACTGCCCATCTAATGTTATTATTGAGACCTTAGCATAAAAAAGAAAACAAGAAACAGAAAAACGTGAAAGAATATGCTATTTCCTTGCACACCATAGGTGTTTGATTTTAAGTTCCATAACTGACCCTCAATCCATCCTTCCCGCTGCCTCTACGTTTTTGTCTTGAAAAGTGAAAAAATAAATAAAAATCAGTTGAACAGCATTCAAACTGTAAAACCAACATGCTCTATTTCTTCAAAGTTGGATGAAAAATGATTCATTTCTCGGATGTGTATACAAAATAAATAAATAAATTTGTATACGGCATCGGTTTGGCTGTGTTTCCACATTAAAGCTCTTATATTTCAATTCCATTAGAATCTTTATACATTTACTTAGTTTTCATGATTTATCATTTTTTTCTTATATATATTATAATCTTATATTTTAAAATTACAATTATTTAATGGAATAGTTTCTTCCATCAGAATCTCTCAGCAGATTAGACTTGTTAAAGTGAATAACTCAACTCGATCCAGATCCAACTCATCACAGTTTAAATGGAATAAATGGATTGACTTACTTAAATTAAAAAATATATATATTAAAAAAGGTTATTGAAATTTATATAAAAAAAATACATATTATAATCTTATATTTTAAAATTATAATTTTATTAATAAATAGGACAAATAAAATGTTAAAAAAAAAAAAAAAAAAAGACACCATCCACAATCAAATTAATCAACTTATAAATCAAAATTTTGCATAAAATATTGACAAATAATATCAAATTGATACTAATTATAATTCACAATTAATATGTACAAAATTTATTCAATGGTATAAATATATAATCACATAAATTAATATTTAAGAACCTAAAAAATTAAATAAAATAATTAAAAAATAAAAAATATATTAGGTGAGTTAACTCGTGAATCAACCTAACTCACCATTGGATTGACTCATGATGAATAAGACTAAATTTTTCTTATACAGCAGATCATCCAACCCATCTTTGAGAGAGTCTGGGTTTGGGTAGCGTTCTTTCCTACAGCCTTTAACTTGTTTGCTTTGATGTTTTTTGTATAGAAACTAGACAAGTCATCAAAACTCTTGTCAAGGCCCGAACTGAAATTGTTTTTCGTATTAATGATTCATCTCATCTCATCCACAGAATTTACAAACATAATTTTGGATTATTGAATTTCAATTTACAAACATGCCTGGCATTTGTTATGCACGGCCAAGACAATCGGAGCAAGCAACCATAAAAAACATGTTTCGATAAAATCATAACTAAGGTTAGGCAATAAAATACTATCTTACAAGTGTTCAACAATTACCATTTGGAAGAAAGAATTGTACGTTAGACAAGGAAAAAAGATGAACAGTTGATTTTTAATATTAAAATCCAACTTCCAATAGTACTCTGTACAAGTAAATCATTTACTATTTGGTATTAAGACATGGAGATGCCATCAACTAAGAAACGATAGAGAAAACAAAAGTATAAGTGTATAACTATTTCTGTAACAAAATTCTTGGTCTATATTCTCAAGTTAAAATCATGCTGATTAGTTGGTAGATAATCACCTAGAAATATGACTCAGAATAGGATGTATAGCAGCTTTGAAATCATCATAAAACCTCTGCTCGGAAAACCTGCTTGCTCGTCTCCTTGCAGCTGCAGCCATCTTAAGCCTTTCCATCTCTGACATCGTTACAATTCTCACCATGGCATCAGCATATTCTTCAACAGTGCAGGAAAGAAATCCTGTTTGCTGTCCATCTTCATCCAACACAATGTCCATTTTTGGGCCAGCAGAATTATGAGCTGACAAGAAAACATAGCAAGAATAATTAATGCATGTAAGAGCAGCCATGACAGCAAAAAAAAAACCCGGCATATGTACCCAAACAGTGAAATTGAACATCAAACCCACCAATTGGGATGGCACCGGCAGCCATGTATTCTACAACACTAATGCCAAAATGCTCATCAGTCATTGAATGAATGCCAGCAACAGCACCCCCTAAAAGTCCCACCAATTCTCTGTAGGTTAATATAACCAGCGAATATATTAGTAGGACAGCATTTAAAATAACCTTATCAATTGATTGACAAGTTCAAAACTGAATTCATGAGATAAAAGTGATTAAGTGGTAAACTAAATTTAGTGAAAGAGTTATTAGTTTTTTTATCAAGACTTCTTAACTAATTCAAAACCTAATTAACAATTCATGCAACTTACTTTGTTTCCCTATTACGACAAGTGATCTCCAAGCTACAAATCGTGTATCTCAAGTAACACACCTCCCCAGTCCAATAAAAGGCTCAATGACACCATGTATAAAGTATTTAGAAGAAAAGTCCTTGCAGCCTTATCAACATGACTATAGATAGAACTTTATGACTGAAAAAATGCACTGTAGAGGAGCCATACCCAACCATAAAAAATTTAATAAAAATACCAATAGATGAATGAACCATATACCAATTGTAAGTCTTCAGTTAATTGTTAATAAAGTTCCCAAATAATGTATGCTGTGTTTGACTTTGACAAATGATATCAGATTAATTGATATGAATAAACCAATATTAATTCCATGTTGGAAATCTTCTACAAATTCTACGATCTGAAACAAAATGTTAACCATGTAAGATCCAAATTCATATATAATTTGTATTTTGCAAGAGATTGATACAAGGCTTACACTTCAAGTGTAACAGCATGCTAGTTACAATTCTTAAGTAACCCAACTTGGATGAAGTAATTGATCTTTGTACATTGAATCCAAGTTCTATTTCCTTAGTTTGAGTGTAATCTCTCTAATTTAGTAGTATTTGGCACAACTTTACTTGGATTTTTATCTTCCTTAAACAGAGAAGTCGGACCAAACACAAGTCTATAAACAAGGATAAGGTGAAGTCAATTATCCATCGGAAGAATCAAAAGGACCCTACTCCCACCCACACCCCCCCCCCCCCCCCCACACCAAAAAAAAAAAAAATTCTAGAGATTCTTCAGTGAAATATTCGCTTTTGTTCTGTTTTCAGTTCAATACTATTTCAATTTAGTTAAATCTTTTGTCTATAGTTGTTTAGAGCTAGCTCCCTTTAATCCCAATTTTGTAGTCTAAATAGTATTAACCATATTAAATTGATAATTGGCATCCAGCAATCTTTTTACAACTTTATTTTCGTGATTTGGTACCCTTGCCAAAGCCAAAAGAACCAACAAGTTTTCATGCATGAACTAGTAATCAATGTCAAGTACATGCTTATACCTAAACTAATAAATAGTAACAAAACCTAATGTACATAAGCTTGGGAGCAAAGCAAGTCATTTAGGACTAAAAATTTGAAACAATTTGAAGTTTCTTTAGTAACCAGTACATAATCTAACTGATTGCCCACATAAAATAATAAATAAGACCAAATCATCAATGTCTGGGTCAGCACTCAATGCTAACTGGACTGACAACTATCACATGCCATTAACTAAGGAATAAAGAGTATGCATTCTGCAGAATATAACTTTTTTAAACATTATATTCTGCAGAATATAACTTTTTAAACATTATATTCAGCAGAGGTGTTTCTTATGATAATTAGAAGGAGGGAAAGACTGGGAAATCCACACGTACTAACCTGTATGTTACATTCTTGTAAAATTCCACATGTTCATTCACATTCAGCTCAATTGCTCTCTCTTTTAACATTTGAAGTCTGTCTTCATCTGATTTATTTCTACAGCTACCCACAATTTGAAACTTAGGTTTTGGCATGCTAGGATCTAATCTCTTAATGGCAGCTGAAAAAGCCTCAAGTTGAAGAGTGTGGGCCTATATTTGAATAAAAAATGTCAAATTGGTTAAATTCTCAAAGGCTCAAATGAGCCACATAAAAAGGTTGTACCTCTTGTTCACAATATTGATAGGAGTATGCCCACCTTCTCTGGTCGAAATTGTGCAACAGATATTAGTACAGGAACTTCTGCTGATCGTTCCAAGGGAAGTACCTGCCCATATTGCTTACCAGTTAGAATCCACTGGTGATTACAAAACTCCAAAAAACAACACACAAACATGTAATATCATGCTCATATTAAGTGCTGACATTTTAAACATTTGGTAAATAATAAATAATAATATATATACTACGTTGGGGTGAAACATAGAAGAAACAGGCCATAAGAGGCTTCAATGCCACAAAGTAGCATGCAATACAGGAAAGTTATCCATCCAACCAAAAGAAATGTGGACAATAGGAACTTGACAATATAACAACAACTGTAGGACTATAAAGAACAAATTGCAAACCTGGAGTCCTGAGGTATCACAAGGAGGATAAACTCGCTTAATACGATCTGGAACTCTCCAAAGATTTTCAATATGGGATTTGGTCCAAGATGAATTGACCATAGCTAGGTGTGCACAAGATCCTACAATCCCATACAAGCAGCTGAAGAATGCATAATAGATTATTTTGCACCTTGAAAGCCAAACACTGCAAGAAAATAACTGTTAGATTACTCAACATATGAAAGAGGTTAAATAAAGTATGAATTTAGCGAATATTATAATAGCATAGAAGTGTGTATGCATTGAAGGGTAAAAGGAAGTATGCAAAAGATGAGCTTTCACATACAAAAACTTCAACTTTACCAATTTCTATACCAAAATATTACTGAAAAAATCAATTCACATCTACTCTCACCCTCAACAATTTGAATAGGCTATAACATTCAAATTTATGAAATATTGAAAATATAAAACCAATAGCATCATTAACAGGTGAGGGAAAACGGAAAATGCAGAAGTACGATTAAACTAGAAGAAGCAAAAAGTATACAAAATCCAATAGGTAGAAATTAAACCTTTTTGCAATTAAGGCATCATTATTATACATCAGGCTGTGTTGACGAACACGAGCTAGCATGTCTGAACTAATAGTAGGATAATGTGTATAGCAAATAACTTTGCATCCAAACAATCGAGCAAGTGGATATGTAAAAGCATATCCACTTGTGTCAAAGTAATATAAAGGGGTAAACTTGCACAAAGCCTCCCATGCAAGATACATAGAACCCAGACTTTGACCAATCATTGTAAAGTGTGGATAAGTGGTTTCTTCAATCCACTTTCTCTTGTACAAATGAACCACCTGAGAATAATGGAAAACATAATACACTGGTTATTAAGCTTTCAAACAAATCAAGTAGATTCTAGCACAATAGGTGCCAAAATAAATGCTATTTACCATAACAATATTTGTAACTTTATAATTTATATAAGCCAATGATCATCACATTCACATTTATCTTATTCCATGGGTATATATGATCCGAGTTCAGTTCTTCTGTACCAGGCCATAGCATTAAACATCCCTCATCTCCTCCATCCTATCACCAACTCAACCTGCTAAGCAAGCAATACCATGTTTTACTGCCTTTCTCATTTATTCAAACTCTTATGTGTAAATTAAGAGTTTGAATAAATGAACCTAAAATTTGTATCATTTTAGATAGTTTTAGCTACACAAGAGTCATTGTTATTTTATTTGATAAATTACTTCGTTCTAGAAATGCCCATTCTCATAATTAGGGGTTGAAGTAATTAAAGGTTCTCCAAAAGTCATGCAATTAAGCCACGCCAGATTCCAGTCAATTCTAGAACCGCTTGGGGTCAATAGACAGCGAGTCTATTTCAAAATAATTCAGTACAATCATAAAATACCTTCTGGTCCACCATTGTACTAAAAGAAAACATCTCTTCTGGTCTTTCTTTTCATATAAGATTTCTGACCACATCGGATTTCTAATCCACCTGGTGGACTCTTCCCACACAAGCCCTATATCCACATACTTGCCAAATCTATTCTCGCAATTTCCTTTCCCATCTAAACCCCAAATTAATTTAGAATCCTTTGCTGCAGTCCTAATACTAGGGAAAGTCATGTTTGATCCATAGAACAAAATGGGATAAATCATCAATGGGCTATTCAAGACCTTGCTTGAGCCTGTCAACTCAACACTTCACCTGAGCTTAAGAAGGACAATTGGATCCTTTGATTGTAATCCACTCATTTAACAGAGAGAAAAACTGACAGCCCATTTTATTCATATGAGATTACAAGTGCACTAAGAACTGAACCAACTGGAGGACTAATTAACGGCTAAAATAACAACCATGGTTGACTAATATTCTAATAACACTAAATTCGCCAACAAATCTAGACAAGTACTCTAGCAGATTCAATTCTCCCTATCATCTATCCTCTCATCATTACTTCAATTGAAAAAATCACTTCCCACTCAGATAGAGCCATAATCAGATAGAAAAGAACCCAGATAAGAGAATGGTGAAAAGAGGGTACCTTTGGAGGAGAGAGGAGCGTGACCCCAAAGCGATCAAGGGCCCGAGCCATCAACGATTGCGGGGTGGCTTCATGATCTCCAGTGTATACATAGCAGTCAAGGTCGTGTCTCTCCTCTTGGATGCCTCTAACAGCGCACCACAACACCCTTTCTCCACCACCGCCATCATTGGTGTACGGATGGAAGAACCCAACAGCTCTCTTCCTTTGCCGTCTGCCATTGATTGGACCAATGAAAAACCCCACGAGTAAGGAAGTGATGAGCACAATGATGATCATTGTCAACATCATGTCACGGTGTTGCAGTCACAGATGCAGATGATCAGAGCTTCATCATCGTTCAATTAATTGGACCTAATAATTCTAAAATAAAGCCTCAAATTAAATTAAAAAAATATATATTATTTCCCCACATTTCGTGTGAGACTTCAAACAAATTTAATACTGCATAAAGGCTATATGTAGTAAAAAGAATTGATAAGTTAATAAAAAATTAAAAAAAAATAGTTATTAAACTCAGTTAATGAATTAAGAATGTTTAGTCAAATTAACTGTACGGATGATTGCTGAATATTATTTTCAATTTTCTGTTTCTTGGCTTATTCACACAGAATTTCAGCAGAGTCTACTGCAGTTAGCATGTATATGATTCAACGTCCGGCCATTTGGGTTAGAAATTAGAATATAGCAATCCAATTATAGTCTAAATCCCAACTAGAAATGAAGCTCCTTCGGTTCACCTAGTATATTACTATCGTCCAAATTCGAAGCATAGCAAACAAAATTATCTAAAGATTGGAATCAAAATTAATTTACATCCAAACTATTTGTCATAAAACAATCAAGCAGAACTTAGAAAAGATAACTCCGCTAGTTACAAGACAATGAATTAAAGGAGGAAATAAATGAGTTACCGGCAATCGGATTTGGATCGAGCTTCTTATTGAAGTGTGTGCCCTTCCACAAGAAGACCGAGCGGTTTTCACAGCAAGGGTTTCATTTTCAGCAATTGAAGAGAAATTGACCTGCATGTTCCCAAACGTGAAAGGGGCTGGGCTTCAAAAATTAAACTCCTTTGGATGTGGGCTTGGGCTTTGCACGCAAATGGGTCCAAGAGGGAACATGGCTCAGGTCCATCTCTTATTTATCTCTTAAAAATAATATCTAAAATATAAAATGTCATCATAATAAAAAATATGAATTAATAAGTTCACTGTTTTGTTTAACTTAGTATGAAAATTTAGAATTAATAAATTATATTTTTTATCGATGTAAATGTACATAACATGGATATTATTCACCTATCATAATTTATTTAATACTTGAATCAAAATTTAAATTCTGAATAATTTGATTAAGAAATATAAATTATTATTATTTATGCTAATCAATATCGATAGATAATAAGTTCAAAACAGTTTTACTACTCATTTTAACCTCCAGAATTAAAAAAAAAAAAAAAATTACCTAAATTTTCATGGCTTTAAATATCTGAAAATAAAAGGTTTGAAATATTACACGGTGCAACTATTGATAAAGAATAGGTTATAAAGAAATTTGGTAAAATAATTGGACAATAAAATAATTTGAGTATTTAGCATGTCGAAGGATAGTATATTTAAGAGTTATATTTTTCTTTTCTTTTTTCATTTTTTATATTTTTTTTCATAGATATAATTTTTTTATGTGCCTGTTGTAATAAGGTACGTCAAATTTAACATTCCAGCTCAATTGAAATAATGGACATAAATTATTATAAACATTTTTAGTTCGATTTATAATTTTAATTAATGCCAATTTAAATTTAAGTTTGGAATTATGAATGTTTACACATTATATTAGCACATATAACCTGTTTTAATAGATTATGTGCTAATATTTATTGAATGTGTACAAACATAATCTATTATTACAACTAAAATTATCCAGTTTTAATAGATTATGTGCTAATATTTATTGAATGTGTACAAACATAATATTCCATTATTACAACTAAAATTATCCAGCTATGTGCTAATATATATTATACGACAATGAGTTCTCGGGTTTCATAATAAAGTCATGTATTTTAAAATAACAGTATTTACAATAAATATTCTATTCAATAACATACCAAAAAAAATATTACTATACATACACATGTAAATATAAATTTATTTGACATATAATTACACATAATTTTAGTATTAATTTTTAATAAAATTTAATAATATATATTGTGTGTCAATATAATTTATATCTATATTTTTAATAATATATTAATGTATATTATATCTATAATATAAATAAAAATAATTTTTATTAATAAATATTATATTAATATAAAATATATATCATGATAATTTTGATAACTATTGTATCATGATAATTTTCATTTTCCTTTTTTAAGTCTACGTACACATATTTTACCGAAATATCAAATCTTCAACACCATTTAGTTCAAATCCATTCACTCGCTAGCCGCTAAAATAACTAAAATATAAACTTTTTTCAATGTTAAACATTATTAGTTTTTGTTGAATTTAAGATTTGAAGGTGTCGAAACCCCACCAGTTATGAAATACTATAAACTACACTTGCATAAAAAGTCTAAATATTAGTATATAATTTATACTTATAACGTACATCAGGGACGGAGCCAGGATTTCAATACTGGGGGTGCCATATAGGGGGTGCCATATAGTAATATACATATGAGTTTATATTAAAAATATGAGTTTATATTAAAAATAGGGGGTGCCATATAGTAATATATATGTATATAAAAAAAAATTAAAATTGTTGGGGGGGCCGTGGCACCCGTAGGTCCCCCCTTGGCTCCGTCCTTGACGTACATAATAACAACATATATGTCAAAAATAGTCATTGTGTTATAAAAGGAAGAAAAATAGAGAGAATAAATAAGACAATATGAGATGGAGAAAAGAATCTAATTGGTGTATTATCTTTGGGAGAGGACTAACCTATTTATAAGTACACGTGGTAACTGAATATTTACATAATAAAAGGAATAATATATAACGGAAATATAAATGGTAATGATTGCTAATGAATATTGGCATCCACTAATTAAGCAACTAATTATTATTCATAACACTCCCCCTTGGATGTCTAATATTTAGAATGTGCCTCGTTAAAACCTTACTAGGAAACACCCTGTGGGATAAAAACTTAGTGAAGGAAAAAGAGTACATCAGTCATAAATATTTATTTCTCCCCCTCATGCATACAATCTTTAAGATGACGGAGTCCAATCTCAAAAACTTTTCTTTGAAGTGACTTTGTAAAGAGATCTGCTAAGTTGTCACTTGAGCGGACTTGTTGAACATTTATATCACCATTCTTTTGAAGATCATGAGTAAAAAAGAATTTTGGTAGAATATGCTTTGTTCTATCTCTCTTTATGTATCCATCTTTCAATTGTGCAATACATGCAGCATTATCTTCATATATAATTGTCGATGTCATTTTTCTAAAAGATAAACCACAAGTTTCCTATATGTGTTGAATCACAGATATTAGCCAAACACATTCACGACTTGCCTCATGTAATGCTAAAATTTCAGCATGATTAAATGAAGTGGCTGATATGGTTTGTTTTACAGATCGCCATGAAATGACTGTACCACCACTTGTGAACCAATATCCTGTTTGTGATTTACCATTATGAGGATCCGACAAATAACATGCGTCTACATAACCATTTAGTTCTGGTTTGGAAACATTTGAATATAATAACCCCATATCCATTGTACCTCTAAGATAACGAAGGATTTGTTTAACTCCATTTCAATGTCTTTGGGTAGGTGAAGAACTATATCTTGCTAACAAATTAACAGCAAATTTTATATCAGGTCGTGTATAATTAGCAAGGTACATTAGTGCTCCTATAGCACTAAGATATGGTACTTCAGGACCAAGTATTTCTTCATCCTTTTCTTGGGGTCTAAATAGATCTTTATTAACATCTAAAGATCTTACAACCATGGGAGTGCACAATGGATGTGATTTGTCCATATAAAACCTTTTAAGAACCTTTGTTATATAAGCTTTTTGATGCACAAGAATTCCATTTTCTAAGTATTCAACTTGCAGTCCTAGACAAAACTTTGTCTTTCCTAGATTCATTTCAAATTCTTTCTTTAAGCAATCTATTGCTTTTGAAAGCTCTTCAGGAGTTCCAATAATGTTTATGTTATCTACATAAACTACAATTATGGAAAATCCATTTTGAGATCTTTTAATAAATATACACGAACAAATTGGATCATTTTTATATCCTTCTTGTAACAAATATTCACTTAGTCGATTATACTACATACAACCTGATTGCTTTAGCTCATATAGGGACTTATTTAATTTAATCGAATAATCTTCTCTAGAAATTGCATCGTCAGGCAAATTAAATCCTTCTGGAGTTTCATATAAATGTCAGCATCAAGAGAGCCATATAAATATGTTGTAACTACATCCATTAGATGTAAATTAAGTTTTTCATGTACAACCAAACTAGTTAAATATCAAAAAGTGTTTGCATCCACTACAGGTGAATATGTCTCTTCAAAATCAATATCGGGTCTTTGTGAAAAACCTTGAGCAACTAGTCTTGCTTTGTATCTCACAATTTCACCATTTTCATTTCGTTTTTGCACAAAAATCCATTTGTATCCAATTAATTTTACACCTTTTGGTGTACGTAGTACCGTTCCAAAAATATTTCGTTTAGCAAATGAGTCTAATTCTGCCTCAATTGCATCTTTCCATTTTGCTCAATCATTTCTTTGTCGACAATCGTTGATGGACTTTGGTTCTTGATCCTCAATATCATTTATTTAATTTAGCACTATATTATGTGCAAATACATCATCAATATTTACATTTTTTCGATTACATCGTATTCCATTGATGACATAATTTATTGAGATCTCTTCATTTTCAATAATTTCAGGTACCTGAGTTTCTTATAGAACTAGAATATTAGTTATGTCATAGAAATATTTTTGAGTTTGTACATCCTCAATTTGATCATTTTGCTCTTTAGCTCCCTTTTTTATTTGAGGATTCTTATCTTTGGAACTAATTGGTCTACCACACTTCAGGCGTATTTGTGACTCGTTTGTAGTATTAAATTGTCCAACAGAGACTTCGACTCTTATTGGAGCATTAGCCGCTGGTACATATGACTTAGTCACCCTTTTTGTATTTGTGAATACATTTGGTAAATGGTTGGCTAGATTTTGCAAATGAATTATATTTTGAACTTCTAGTTCACATTGTTTTGTACGATGATCAAAATGAGATAGTGATAATTCATTCCAACTAATATCTTTTTCTAGCTATTTGTGTTCTCCCCCTGATGTTGGGAAAATCAACTCATTAAAAGAATGAGATGTGAATTCACCAGCATTATCCAAACAAATTTTCTTAATTGGATAGTCAGGAAAATGAGCTCTTAATGTAATTAGTTGAGCTAATAATCTTGCAAACGCTTGGTTGCGAGTTGATAATAAACAAACATGTGATCATCTTGTTGATGCATCAATTAAAATCATAAAATATCTAAATAGTCCACATGGGGGGTGTATTGGTCCACAAATATAGCCTTGTATCCCTTCTAAAAATAAGATAGATTCATCCCCCAATTTTTGCTGGTGATGATCTGATTATTAACTTCCCTTGGGAACAAGTAGTACATGAAAAAATATTTGATTGAAGAATCTCCTGGCTCTTCAATAAATTTCCACATGAATTTTCAATTATTTTTCGCATCATGATAGTCTTAGGGTGACCCAACCGATCATGCCAAACCTCAAATTTATTTTGATTTGTAAACTTCTAGTTTACAATAGTATGTGTTTCAACTGTATTAATATATGAGCAATACAGTCCATAGGAAAACGCAAATATTTTTTCCAATACTTCCTTTTTATTCAAGTGGAGTTTCGTGACATAAAGATATTCTACATTTTCTTCATTGTTTGTTTCTATATGAAACTCATTTAAACGAATATCCTTGAAACTCAATAAGTTTCTATAAGACTTAGAAAAATATAATGCATTTCTAATATGCAACTTTGTGTCTTTCAGTAATAATATATTAGCTCTTCTGGAGCCTTCAATTATATTTGTAGTATCATATAACATTAATTTCTCGCATTATTGAATGTGAGAAGACAAAAATTAATACATTAGAACATTCACTTCAGGGAATGAAATAATATTAGTTAAAATGGTCTCTTGCATAAAAAAAATCTCAATATTTTGTTTTAGTCTTCAAGAGACAATAAATCAGCTAAGGATATTTCTTAATCCTTTTTATATATATATAAAAAAATTACTACTTCTGGAGAAAAATAGATGTATGAAAAATATAATATATTTTTTAAATTGAGAAATCATTATAAAAATGACATTCTATTATGTATCTTTAGACATCAATTTAATATCAAAATCTACACTAATTTTTTTTATATATATCATCTCATGTATATTATCTACAAATAAATGCTTTATACAAAAAGAAATTAAAAACATATCTCACTAACACTTTATTTTATCATTTTAGGAAATGAATGATACAACACAATCATATATTCATTTGGAAAAAAAATCATAACTTGTTTATGTCTTTCGTTATAAAAAAAAATGAATCTTTCTCATTATACTTATTAAAAATATCATTTAATAAAAATATATTTATGTCATTGCTAGGTTGACTTTAAGGAGATAAAAAATAATGCTAAAAATTAGGGAAATTATTCTCCTTATAAATATTGTACCGAAAAATTAAGAAAATAAACATTGATCATAATTTCATTAAATTCTATATTTTTATACAAATCATAATCAAATTATAACATAATGATATCTCCATCAATTAAAATAATAGACGCATAACATTATAAAAACAAATAGTATCAATTATATCAATAAGATTTGAAACCAAACTCTTTAAGATTCAATAACGTAACACATGAATTCAATTACATGACAAGTTGTTTATTTTAATCAATTTAATCATGAACAATATCAAATTACAAATGTAGGAAAACTCATAATCTTTTCAAGACATCACACAAAACCTAAATAGGCTTGAGGACACGCTTCATTAGTCATAATTTTTACATGTGCCTCAAATATCATTCAACATTATAATTATGACATTTACAAAATTATTCCACTTCCGGTGATGACCTCATTTATATCAAAGGATCAAATACAATGTAATGTATTTATATCAAAATTCACTTCTGGTGAAATTTATTTTATTTTTCACTTTTCATATTATTTTCTCACTTCTAGTGAGAAAATTTATTCCTTCAATTTTATTTTTTCATCATTTTCCCACTTATGGTGAGAAAAAAAAAAATAAAAGAGGTTAAACATTCTTCTTTTATATTGTCTTCTAGACAGAATTCAAAATTGTATAAATAATTTCTTTATTTAATAGTGTCTTCAAGATTACTATAATGTCTTCAAGAGTACTTTGATTCATATAACAATGTAAATAATACAAATATTTGATAAAATTCTTATTGTAAAAAAATGAATAGCTAACCTTGAAATATTTGTCTTGAAAAATATGACTTTCTTCAAGAAAATTCTTCACAACTTTCTCTTGTAGTTGCAACACCAATAGATAAAAGACTATCGTGCTGATAACGTGTTATAAAAGGAAGAAAAATAGAGAGAATAAATAAGACAATGTGAGATGGAAAAAAGAATCTGATTGGTGTATTATCTTTGGGAGAGGATTAACCTATTTATAAGTACATGTGGTAGCTGAACATTTACACAATAAAGAGAATAATACATAACAGAAATATAAATGATAATAATTGATAATAAATATTAGCATCCACTAATTAAGTCACTAATTATTATTCATAACAAATTCCGAGTTATCATTTCTTTTTCTTCATTTTTTCTGTAAATGCATTAAGAATTGTCACAACTTTTGACCCATAGATATGTACAAATCAAAGGCCACAGTTCATCACTCATTGATCTATCATACATCATACTCAATTAAATAATAAAATATCAATCTAAAGTTTTTTTTTTTTTTTCCTTCAAAGTCTATATCTACAAACACATTACACATCTATTTTAAATATTCAAAGATAATGAACAAGAGTTCATAATTATTTATTTAGCCATTAAAAGAAAGGTGAAAGTTGTTAAATGTTCGATTAAATAGCTAACGAAGCATAAAATAAATAATGTAATCAGCAATTGAATTTAGCAACCGATTTGATGTTGGTCATTTTATTTTCTCAGTAACTGAAATAGTAACTCAATTAATTTGTAATAAGCATTTTATAGTTAAATTTTTTTATTATTTATTTAGAATTAAAGTTTGCGATTGATATAACAATGGATCTATAACTAAGTTAAAAATATTCTAATGAACCAAATCATATTGGTTACTAAACATAAATTTTTAGATATTAATAGCAACTGATGATGATGATTCAATTGCTAAAATTAAGAAATTTATGTCCAATAATGACCGAATATAATTCAGCAATTAAAATATTCGATACTAGTCACCGATATTGATTCTATCGCAATAAGTTTTGAAATGTAGTGATCAAACAATTTTCAGTCACTAAATTTATTTTTAAAGAAAAAAAAAACTTTAAGTTTTGATTTAAAAATTCTATATAAGTAAGAACAAGCCATTTAAATCATTTAGTGCATGTTTGGATTAGATTTTCAAACGTGATTCTACATTCTCTCTCCATGTTGAATATAAATTTTACGTGGAAGCAAAATTTTTTTGCTTCAAATAAACGTGAAAATTCACGTTAGAATTAGAACCCAGACATGCATAGTTTGAATATGACAAAAGTGATCATCTTGGTAGTGATAAATTTCAAAATCTATTAAACAAATACAAGGTACTATATATATATAGTTAAATTGCACTTTTAGTCCTTTTATAATCTTCTATCCACATTAGTCCTCCAAGTTTTAAAATTATACAATTTTAATTTCTTTTTTTCTCAATTAAATTGTGACATGTCGCTAATGTTTAAAAATCATTGAAGAAATTGACGTGATTAGAACTAGAACCACCGACATAAAATTAAGGCAACATTTATATCACATGATACTTAGTTTTATAATTATAAGTTGAATAGTATATTAACATCTAACATTATTGTTCGAATTAATTTTTATTTTTATATTTCTTATATAATGTTAATCTGGTTTAAATTAATAAATAAAACATTTATTTAATAAAAATAATACTTTTAAAATAAATTAATTATATAGTTTATTATTTAATATATTCTTTTATATAGAATGCAATATAAAATAAATAATATAACATTAGTATATATTAATTATTTAATATAATAATTATTTTATATTGTATATTTGCAATATTATGTAAAAATATATTAAAATAATATATATATATATATATATATATTAGTATTTTATTATTTAATATGTTTATGCTATATGCTTATATTTATTGTAAATATATTAAATAATAAGCTTTATTGATTAATATACTAAAAGATATTATTTTTTATTAAGTAAATTTAATATTTATTAATTTTAAACTAGATTAATATAATAGATAAGGATTTTTGAAAGAAAAAATAAAACTAACTCAAGTTCTAGTGAACTTTTTAAAAATATATTTGATAAGGAATTTTAAACTAAATCAATATTACAGTATAAAAAATAAAAATAATAATAAAAAAAGAAGTAAAGGAACGTATATAAGGTATAAGTTTACACACTTAGCAATTTACAAAAGACAACGAATTATTTTTCCTTCCACCAATGAGTTTCAGGAACTACGCAAACAGACTTAAAACCACAAAGAAAAAGAAATCTTAATTATATGGACAAAACCATAAAGGATTGTCTTTAAACAGAAAAATGTGAAGCAAAAGTTGTTGTCTTTTCCCGGTGAAACCACATTTCTCTCTCAAAAGGACAAACTCACCTTTAATGCAATTATAACATTACTTAATTATAATAAGTGACATAAAACAAATGTACTTAAATCATAAATGGGTTCCATTTCATTTTGGTGTACAATAGTTAGATTTTATTTTAATATGCGAAATATTTGACCAACTTATTTTCTTAGTTTTCATTTAGTATTATTTTCCATTTATAATTATTTCAAAATCATTTAGTAAGTGATAAAGGATTTTGATATTCTCTTAATTTCTTTCGATTATATATTATCATTTAAGAGTAAGGATTTGCATTGATTAACTTAGTGAAACCCCTAAAATAACTATATATAAAAAATAAAAATACAAAAAAAGACAAAAGCCTATAAATAAGTAGTGTGTAGTAAAATAGTAAAGATATATTTTTAAATATTAAATTAAATTTAAAATTATTATAAATGAATAGATGAATATAACTTTAATTTTTCAACTATGTGATTTAGTGTTTGGATATCAAACTTCTCATGGATTATAATTTGGTTTGAGAAAGCTCATAGTGGTGTATATATCGTTGCCTCCATTCTTTTGATGGTTTTTATTTGGTTCAAATAGTTTTTGTGTAATGTAATGATTGTCTCTCTTTATTTTTATTTTTTTAATTTGGTTCAATTAATTTTTGTGCAATGTAAGTATTGTCTTATGGGATGCATATGTTGTAAAGGTTGGATCAAATGAAAGTTTTGTATCATCAAGTCGATGTGATTGAAATAGGAAAAAAAATATTGATGTCGTTGATGATCCAGTGATGCCCATATGGATATAGTTAACTTTGGAGTTCAAATAGGACAACTCTTTTTTCTTTACGCACTTTTATATATGGGATAGATATAAAAAAAAAAAAAAAAATCTTGCATATCCACACAAAATGATTGAAAAAAAGTATCTTATATATAGTGTTATCCAAATGTTGGCCACTTACATTAGTTTTAATTTCAATTTTTTTATTTATAAAAATGCATGTCTAGGTGAAAAAAATCAAAACATTAGTTAATATTGTTTGATCATTGTATAGCCTACTCAGTACAAATATTTTCAATTTTAATTATAAATAATTTAGTTTTAGTTACTATGTTAATATTAGTCTATTATTTTCTATAATTTTATTTTGTATTTTTCTTCTTCTTTAAAAGGTGTAACATGAATTATCTACTGAATTTAAATCAAAGTATGTATTGTTTTGTAATTTTAAGTATTATATTTTTTTTACTATTAACAACCTTAGCTATATATTTAGGTATTATATTTTTACTATCATTTAAAGTTTATTGTGTTATTAATTGTAAACAAAAAATATTTTTATTTTGTAGGAGAAATATAATTATATAACCAACATTTAAATAAGGTCAAATAACAAGTCACACAAGAAGGCACAGAGAGCTCTAGTTCTACCTCTATCAGTGATAATGAAGTTTATTTGCAAGTTGTTAAGAAGGATGTGAATGGAACTTGTATGAGTTTGTTAGATTGGGCCATGACTTCATTTGCTTCACATGTCCCCAGTCTACTATGTTTCAAGCACCACCAATCACTACAAAGGTGATAGAGGAACTATAATATAGGATAAATAAACTAAATAATGTTGATCTTGCTACAAAGACTGCTAAGGAAAAAATGTTGGAAGAACATATATGATAATATGATGAGTACGGTTGTAGATAATCCAGAGCATAGTGTTGATGATGCTCACGATGATTATGTTGATAAGATAGCAGAAGACCTTTTATTAAGCTCCTTGATTTTACTTTTTTATTTAAGATTTCTAGTTGTATTTCAATTTTACTATATCATACTTTTGAATTTCTAAGTTATTGAGTTTTTAGTACATCTTATTGATCTAGTTACATTTTATGTAGTTTTCATTATCAACTCGTATGTTTGTATTAATGAGAGATACAATAGAAGTCATTTATTATGTTTTTGTTTAGTATAAATTGGGTAATCAATATTTTATTCATTATAAAACTATAGCAGGTCTAAAATTATAAATTAAAAGGTAATATTAAAAAATACTAAAAAATTAGCGATCGAAACATTTAGTAGCAATATATTAAAATGTATTTTTGCGATTGAATTAGCGATCATTTATATGACCAAGAAAAATTTAAGAATTAAATTAATTTTTTGTTTGCAATAGAATTAACGTACGGCTGAATTAATCAGTAGGTATCTACGACTTAATCAACGACTGATATTAAATACCAAAACTTTGAAAAATAAAATATATACCAAATATTTTGGTTGCAGAATTAGTTATATCATATTAGGTGACCAATATTTTAGTGATTAATAATTATAACTTTGTAACAAACATATTTGGTCACTACGTAACAACAAATACAAATTTGGTCGCTAATTGCATTAACAATTAGGTTTTTAGAGACCAAATGCTTTCAGTCGCTAAATCTATCATTGGACTAATAACAACCAAAATGGACAAATATTTTAAATATTTTAAATATATTAAATTTTTAGTTGGTCGCTAAATAATATCTTTTTTTTAGTTATAAGTTTTTAAATTTTTAAACATAACTTTCTCATTAATTTAGAAAAAATATTTTAAATGAAATAAAAATATTTGTAAGACTATAACCAAATATATTTCTCTACTTGAATAAAAATATTTTCTCTACTTTAATATTCTCACATTTTGAAAATTTCAGAAGAACTTTATGTTTGTTTCAATATATAAATTTAATTGTGTATATGGGATGTGGAGAAAAAAAAGTATGGGTCACTCAATAGTTATCTTAAGAAGTCATTTTGCATAAAGAAAAACTCGCCTCTCATACCAAAGACAAATTAAATTATTATTATTATTTTATTATTATTATTATTAGTGGGGTTGAGATATATACTTTGTGTCTCTATATTTTATTTAATAAAAATATTTAAAAATTATCAATATATTTAATAGATTAATTGGTATTGTATTTGGTATTCAAATTTCAATATCTTGAGTTCAAGTCTTATCTTTGTAAAAATGATTAATTTTAAATACTATTTTTTATTATTTAAATATTTAAAGATAAAATTATCTAAAAAATATGAACACCAAATGGAGCAATATGTTTTATTATATTTTATCTTATTATTATATATTACTTATGAATACATAAGTTTGCAATTATTTAACACAAATAGTTATATTTTGCTATATATATTATTTATATTTATTCTTTAAAATTTGCTTTAATTTAAAAATATTATTCTTACAATAAAAAAATTGTTAGTTGTAATAATCCAACTAGTCATCATACTTACTATAGTTTAACAACTATATAACATAAAAGGATTAAAAGCAACAAATATATATATATATATATATATATATATATATATATATATATATATAACTACGTCAAATGCATAATAGGGTGCAAAAAAAGTTCTTACTTGCCAATTAAGCTTCTATACAAGACCAAATTGCATATTGTAACATTCTAAATTTTCTACTAGTATAATGGTTAATTATTATTTATTTTGATATTTATGAAGATTATTTTCTTATAGTTATTTTAATGGGTTTTATAGGATGTTTTAAAGGTTTTTAATAATTATTAGTATTTTAATAAAATATTTATGAAAATTATTTTTAAATAATATTTTTATTTTTAGTAGTCCAGAACGGACCGTTCTCAAACTAGAACGGGCCGTTCCAAACTACTAAAATGGCCTATAAAGACTAGACTGGAACAGGCCGTTCCAACACATGATTTTATGAGTAAAATGCGAAGCTAAAACGGGTCGTTTTGATTTGGGAATAGGTCGTTCCAGATATGGCCGTTGTAGGTAAAATGTGATTTCAGAACGGGCTGTTCTAGTTTTGGAACAGGTCGTTCTGAATGTGAAATTTACACATGACAAACGAGTCTAGAACGGGCCGTTTTGGAGACTCTTGATGCCTATAAATAGAGCTTTCTGCACTCCAAAAAAGCACACATTTCAGTTTTGACTTCTTTCAATTCTGACTTCTTTTCCTTCCACACTCTCTAGAGACTAAGGAGAATCAAGAGAAGGAGATCAGTCAGATTCTGCTCTAGCTTCATCTTCTGCTCTAGCTTCATCTTCTGCTCTAGCTTCATCTTCTGCTTATCCAGGTAAGGGAGAGTGAGAAACCTCGCTCTGGGGTGTGAGAGTAATTGTTGGGTAATAGGATTGGCCCCCAATCCTTTGCCTGATGCATGCTTCTAGGAATAGGCAAAATATGAATGTTTTTTGTTTTGTCTTCTGATTATTCTGTTGTGTTCCATGTTGGATGTAATGTGTGAATATGTAATTAATTTTGAGAATAAATATGTTTTGATATAAATTATAGTGCTCTATGGATTCTTGAGAGAACCCTATGAGAAATAGACAAAATATGAATATTTTTTGTTTTGCTTTCTGAATGCTCTGTTGCATTCCTTGTGTGATGTAGAGTGTAAATATGTATTTGATTTCAAAACTAGATATGTTTTGATATGAATTAGAGTGCTATGTGGGTTCCTGTACGGAAACCTATGAGGAAATTATGAATATGACTATGTAAAATATGAACAAATGACATGAGACATGATGTGAATGAGAATGTGAAACGTGATGAAATGAGATAAGCTATGATTATGAGAATGTGAAATGTGATAAAATGAGATAAGCTATGACCATGAGAATGTGAAATGTGATGATATGAGATATGAAATTCCATAACAAGTGAAATGTTGAGTTAATGAAATAGTGAATGTGTGACATGCATCATGTGCATATATGATTTATTCCCGGTGTGCCGCTTAGGTCGCTCGCCAGTGATGTAACCAGCTAACAAGGTGTACCTTAGGGTCACTAGTGATATAACAAGCTAACAAGGTGTACCTTAGGGTCACCAGTGATGTAACAAGCTATGTGATGAAATGATGAGAAATGTGAAACTTTTATATGGCACCACATGCATGCATTTATGAGTCGAGTCCATGACATCATTGCATGATAAATGAGAGTGCATGTGATATTGATTGTGTATGTGTATTGTTTACATGTGACTTATGTTTGTTGTGTGTGTGCTATCTAACCTTTATTTCTGCACCTGGAACTGAGTGAGATATTTCTCACTCCCTTGTTGTTCTTTGTATGTGTTTAAATTGTATTGCAGATGATCATCAACATGAGGATGTTGGTGATGAGGCTTAAGCTTCAGTTGGACATGCTCTGATAGGATATGTGACATCGGGGCTTAGCTAGGTTTAGCATTGGAGTTTCATTACTATTATTGTGTTTTGGAAAGATTGATGTTTTATTTTGTCATCATTTCTGCATTGGACTACGATTTGCGAAATATCAATGTGAACTATCTGTCTATGTATTTTGAAACCTTATTTTTAAGAAAGTTTTATTTACTCAAGAATGTACTTTATATTTATTGTGTTATGTGGAGTAGAGGGTGTCACACATATCAAAGCAAACGCAAAAAAAATTATCACCAGCATGACTCATCACCAAGCCAACTAAGCATCTCAACTAATCCTGCCCTGCTTCCATACCAAATATGATCATCGCAATTTCAACACAAGAAAAATACAAGGTAAGCTTGTGAAAAGAATCTTCATACTACATAATTGAACAACCCACAACAATTTAGCATATTTAGCTTCATATAAACAATGCAACTTCTCTACCAACAACACATTATACAACTTAAACAGCTTAATCAATTTCAACCCATTCAACACAACAACACATAACTAATTATTTCTAATGAGTTGTCACACATACCAACTATGGAGATCTCATACAATAGAGGTCAACAATTTAAGTGGCTAGAACTATCGAACAACAACATCTGACCTATCTCAACTAGGTCATCTAACAACTTAATTTGATTCCAGGTTTTCCACTTAAACTAGGAAGTCTAGTATTATTGTCAAAATAAATGGGTATGAATCTACCACAACATTAGCTTGCATCATTAAGCCACCTATGAGATTAGTCCATCGACTATCCTCCAAGTACTATGCCCCTCAAACACTCGGTTAGGGATTAAGTCCTCAATTTGATACTTTACTCAGTTGGTTGCTTTATACACATAGTCTCGACCTTGTTCACAAATAAATACCACATAAAATCTAGAGGAGACAACACAACAACTTACCATTTAGAAGTCAACTTACTTACTTAAGGTTTTCAACACTTTGGCTCTCATAGCACCATAACGTGTATCCTCACAATTGGATATTAAGTTTTGAAAGCAACAATTACTTTTCTTTAGTCTTTATGTATCTTAGCAAAGACATGCATCTCTATCACATGTTTAATAACTTAACAACTTGAGCAAAGCAAACAACATACAACTTTACATTACACTACAACATCTCACAACTTATACAACTTATTCATTAATCAACTTACAACTTAAAACATGAATATCACCACATAATGTATCAATTCACAATATATAGATTCATCATTATACATCATCATCATCATCTATACAACTTGTTTATCATCATTCAACTATTAAAATATCTTGAAACAACAACTTTCACCATGCAACTTGTGCCCAAGGAATGCCATATTGAAGCTAAGGGCTCCCTGTCTCACCCACACTCGACACCAAACTACTTGCACCTAGCCTAGTTGAGACAAAAAGTCTCCCACTTTCCTATGCATGGTGTAGCAATAGCCCACACTCAACCTTAATGTGCATGGGTTCCTACATAATTCACCTAATGCTACTTGATTGGCACCCAACGTGATTGCAATCTGATACAAGTCTCTCTCCTCACTCCAACACCATTCAAATTATGCCTGTCATGTTTCCAATTTGAGATGCTTCTCTCTTCTCACACATGATGCCACCACTTTTACACCTAGTGTGAGTAAGATATATAGTGTGTCCTTGATTGAACCACGCCCAACACCATGAAAGCATGTCCAACATGATATCATTTCTACAGTTATGTAGAACTCAATTTCAAGCCCCATTGCACTTGAAATCTAGCAAAATTCTAACATGCATTTCACAATACAACATTTAGGCACCACAAACAACTAAAAAACAACTTCATTTACAACATGCAACTACTGAAACTCATATATCATCATAACCCCTTCAAATACAACCAAGAACTCAAAAACCTATTCACATTCTGTTCCTCCCTTTGAATCGTAACAGTAAAAAACAATGAAAGCAAACAACACATTATCAACATGCAATCCATGAAATCAATACAAGCTTCACTTACCTCTTAGAGAACCAAATCAAAAAGAGGAGAAAAGGAAGAAAATGAGCTTCATATGACTTCGAAGCAACAACATTAACTTCCCAAACTCTAAATCTTTTATTCAACAATTTTAATCAGCTACAAAAGGAAAAGAAAGGTTTCTCAACAAGAAAAATAGAAGATGATTCACTCAAAGTTAAGAAAACTTCTTACTAGATTCTCTCTTTAGATTTATGAAAATTTGAGTTATAAGGCTCAAAACCTAAGAAAACCCCTTTAATACCTTTCTTGACCTGACCCAACTTATCTCTAGTTCAGCTATATTGAAACCAAATTACTTTTAGGATCCCTTGACCCAAAATTCTAAAATGTGGTTGATATCTAAACAATAAAGAATATAATTAATAAAACAATCATAAAATCAATAGTTTGACATTAGTAATGATAAAATTTTCGTCAACAAAATTCTCATAATTGACACCTTATACCTTAATTGCATTGGTCGAATGGGTTAATAATATAGATTAGGCATTCACATAATGATGTGCAAAGATTTTAAATTAAATATATTAATAATGTAAATATTTTGTAAACGATTATCTAATTATAAACTATATATATATATAGAGACCACATACTCGAAGAGTAAGTTATCCCTATCTTACTGCAAAAATGTGTTAGCTGTTTTTACTTTTCATCATGCGGAATGAGGCCTTCATAAAACAAAATGTCACGATCGCAAAGCGGGGAAGCACCACTTATTCTTGTCCAGCAGTTTTCCATGCATGCACATGCAATCTTAAAAAATCATTTTGAGGCATCAACGATATTAAAGTTTGGTTATCTTTTCATATGGTTTAATTACCATACGTTCCACATATCAATCTAGGTTCCTTATTAAGGCCACGTTTTAATTTAGATTTTGCTAAATTTGATTTTAAAAAGTAGGCGTTGAAAAAACTGATTTTAGAAAAGTTGAAAACTAATGATAAAAAATTATCACTGTAATGAATGAAGAGTATAAGTTCGGACCACCTATTTCATCGTTAGAATTTCCACATAAACCTTCAGTTATATCATTCAACTTGAGATATTGTTATTAAAACATCAGAATTAACCATTCTTACTTAATTTGGATAAAGGGTATAGTAGTTATAATTTGACAGAAAAAGGAAGAATATGTTAGATGTGAAGTGGTCCAGAATCGCATGTTTCATGCCTTGGAATGTTTCGCATATAGCATGGAATCATTATTTTATTTTTGATCTGATAAGGGTTGAAAAGGTTGGGATATATATCATTGTCTGGGATACTTGTGATGATGAGATTGGACGGCCAGATGCGAAGAAACACCGATTGAGCACAAAAGTCCACGTACAAAAATGACAAAACATTATATATTTGTATATTTTATCTTCATTTTTTGACTTCACCATAATCCGTCAAGGCGGAGTTCACCAGATTCTAATTAACGACAGCCCCACCTTGCATTGGCCATTATCATAAAAAAGAAAGAAAAAAATAATTTCAATTTTAATCATCACTCCTTCTCAATCACGTCACCCCCCACTTAACATGCGAGATCTTCCACGAACCACTTCTCATGGCCTATTGTAAAAGAAGTAATGGCCGTCCCTATCCAAGTATAGTTAATTAATTGAGCAAAATGTACATTTCATGAACCATATTGTTATCTTGGCGCATGCTCCTCTATAAAAGCCAATTATATATATTATATACATATTCCCTTGAGCGATGCCAAATTCACCTTTCTTAGTAAGGAAAAGATGCATAGAAGGCCTTTTATTCCTGATCTCAACCAACCCGCTCTACCTGATCTCAATTTCCCACCTCCTCCTAGTCATTATGATTATGAGAATCAGGTCATCATACATAACTTCCTTCTTCTGTTATGTACATTCTTCCTCACTTTTCATTAATTCATATATTTCCTTTACTCTCTCTCTCTATATAGACTATAGAGACATGATCAGTTGTGTTACATACTTGATGTAATTTATTTCAGCTAATTCCAACGGTTGCTGATGATGCTGCTTCTTCTTCTGGGAAAGGCAAGATACGAGAAGAAGGTGATGAAAGTGAGAGTGGCTCCAACAACTGGCTCAAAATCATCAAATCCCTGTTGAGCAAGATTCTTAATTACTTTGTTTAGGAAGAATCAAGAATGTCCTCATGTGCATCATTGTAGCATATGTCAGCCTCTGATAAATTAGCCACTTTTTTATTTCTTCTTGTTGAGTTTCTTTTCTACGCATCAATTGGTGGTTTTGTGGTGGAATATTTGTGTGTCATATTTATTGTATCATATGTCTGTATAAATATATGTGTTTATATTTGTCTGTATTTATATGTGTTTATTAGTACTTGCTAATTTTGTTAATTAGAACCTACTCGGTTCTTTTAGTGGTTCAGTATCTTTTCATTTTTTTTAATTGAAAGAAAAAAATTCCTCTTACCAACTCTTTGATTAATTTAAGCTTTACAGTATAAATATATATGAACCACACGAGGATCAATAGTGCAACTCAAACTTACCCTCAGTCAAAATACTCTAGTTTGTATTAGAACACCAACCTCATAATAATAATAATAATAATAAAAAAAAAAAAACTAGCTCCTTGCTTCGGTTGGTAATCACTCCCAACTCCTACCTAACTTTATAAAGTTTAATCCAATCAATTATCCCCAATAAATTTACACACTTTGTTTTGTATTCTGTTTCTAAAATTTTATGTAGTTATTATAATAATAAAAATAATGTACTTACTCATTTCACAAGTTTATGCACAAAATATAAATAATTAATGTGAGATATATATTAAATATGAATAATTATCTATAAAAAATATTTTTAGAGATCATTCTTCAATAAAAATGTTTGTAAGAAATTTTCAAATTCTTATCTAATCTAATTTTTTAACGCAAAAATTATCTCGTCCAAGAATATCTTTACAGGTTAATTTTCAATTAAAGTACTTTTTTAGAATTTTTTTTTAATTTTTTTTTATCTAATTCAATTTTTTTTATCAAAGAGGAGAATAATTCTTAAAAATACTCTCATAAAAAATAGTGGTCAGAGTTTAAACAAATAATAATTTTTTTATAGTAAAAGATAATTATATTAAGTGGATATTGGCGGTACCATAAACCCATATACAAAATTTCAAACAAACCTAACATATATACTACATCATCCCTCTTAACCCAGGTTAAGAGGTAATTTACATTTTAAAAAGTATAAATTACCGGTCAACCAAGGATTACAAAAAAATATGGAATAATAAAAGACTATTCCCACACTAACTTCCTACTATTGCCTAGTAATTAAGTGTACTACCCAGGACAGCATAACAGTTTTGGAGTTAGACAAAACATTGTTGATTTATAATTCCACATTTTGACCACCAGTAGAATCAGCCACCTCTCACTGCTAGGCTCGAGACATCATCATCTGCTAAGAGTTTTTCAATCAGTACCTTGCAGCCAAAGTTCCTCATAAAATTGAGATGAAATCCCAACCTTCTCCATACTTTTCCTCATACTACCAAATCATGGGACTATTGACCATGTTGTGTTTTAGGTCTCCCCTGACAAAAAAAACTGACAACAAAATTGTTCAATAATGGTAGAGAATAATCAACGGTCCATTAAAAAACCATCCTAACTGAGTTGGCGCCTGCCACGCTGTTAGTTTACTCGACACTAGTCCCATATATCTCAACAATAAAGGCCATCGTTAGATGTAAGGATTGTGCGTAATTTAGTCCTTAGGAGATCTGTCGAGATTTTGTGAAATATGATTTTTTTTTTTATATCTTTATATATCTAAAGTCACTTCGAATTATTATCATATATAATTGTATATGTTTAATAAATTTTAATTTATTTATAAAAAAATTTATGATCACTTTAATCATAATAATTTTAGAGTAATAGAAAATTTTAAGTAATAAAATTTAAAATTTAATATAAATAAATGATATTAAATGATAATTTAATATAATTGTTTGAGTACAAGAAAATAAAAATATTATTACAAATTAAACATTATGAATTATAAATTAATCTCGAATCTTAGGAAATAAATTATAAAAATATGAAATACTAAATTATATTTTTTAATTCAAGATCTAATTAATTAAAAATTCTTAAAAAAATTATAAACCAAATGATATATTAAATTAAATTCAATTAAATAATATATCTATTTGTATATTATAAATATTTATATTTCAAATATTATTGTTTATATATAAAATTCTAAACTCATCACGACCGTCCTTTTCTATGCGTGGAACATCTTGGAATTGGCAGCATTTTTTAACAATAAGTATAGAATTTTTTATGCCGTTTGCTTTGTATGTGATGTGGAAAGAGTGTTGTAGTCTGGTATAACATTATACTCTGCAGCCGTAATTAAAATAAGTTCGTTATTCATAATATTTTAATAAAATTTATATATAAAAAAGGTATACAATTATCCATTTGAACACAACAGTACTTAATGCTCGATCTTTTAACATAGGAAACAAAAACAAAGGCCAAAATAAAAACAAACAATTATTGAAACATATATTCTTCTTCAACACTTTGACATTATTGGACCTACAATTACTCAGCAGAAGCTAGAATCCTTGATTTAGTCGTTCTTGTTCTTTAATGATAATGATATCCATTCGCAGAACTTGTTCCAGTATCCTTTGATCCAGCTATAGCTACTCTCATCACTTTCGCTTTTTCCTATCATCTCACCTTTCATTGATGCAGCACCAGTATTAGTAGAACTGCCTTCATCATGAATCCACACAACCTGAAATAATTAAGTTTCATTTATATAGTTATAGTACTAGTAATAAGTATACTGTATACATATTAATTAATTAGTTGATGAAGTAATGATGACATATATAGAGAGAGAGAAGTGAGAAGAGAGGGTACAAATGTATTAAGTTGAACACATGCATGCAAGTGACCTGAAAATTATGAGCAACAGAAGTTGGTGTTGCTTGTTCCTCTTGATGACTAGAGTCAGGAGGAGGGGATTTGTTGAGATCAGGCAAAGCAGGTTGGTTGAGATCTGGCAGAGTTCTTGAACGCTTCCCATACATGCCTGCCTCACTATCTAAACAACTAATTAAGGAAGATCTAGAGGCTTTCAGTTTAAGCTGTGCATTCCTCAGTTCGTTAAGAGTTTATATAGACTGAAGAAAGAGAGAGAGAGAGCGATAGAGCAACGATTCAAGTTTGACCAGATGGAATAAAGTAAAAAATAAACATTAAATCTTATCACTCAATATTTTGTCCCAAACTTTTTAATCCTGAGGATCAATAACGGATAAGAAAGATTTTTAGTGGGGTATACACAAGAAAAATATAATTTTTTTTTTATCAAATACATATTTTTGTGATAAAAAAAATCTAAAATATCTATTTTTTTTTATAAATTATAATTATCTCGTGAATAAAGTGACAATTTTTCTTTATTTTCTTCTTTATTTTTGTGTGATTTATTTAATATAAAAGAAACAAAATAGTAAAAATTAACAGAATAAAACTAATACTAATTTATATTCATTTTTATTTCTTCTAATTAATATATATATATATTATTTTGGAAGTAAATTATCCCTAGTCAGTCAATACATATTGTACCTATCATACAACATCAAAAGAATTAAAAAATAAAAAAAAAATGAAAACTGGATATTTTACTAAATTAAATTATAATATCATTATATATAAGAGATCATTTTTTTTAATCTAAAAACACCATATTATATTAAAAAAAATAGAAGCAATTTTTTTATCGGTAAAGACAATTACTTAGTAGGGTAAATGTGAATAAAAGATTAATATTTTAAATATATTAAAAATAATTAAAATGTAATATAATATAATTTATATAGTAAAATTTTAGTGACGCAGTTGCCGTTTCTCTTACCGCCACTCCTCCTGGTGACGTTGCTTCCCCTCCCACAAACTTCTTTTTCTCAGCTTCCCATATAACTAATCAACTTTTCCCCTCACACATGCTAGATTTTTGAAACAATATACTTTTATGTTCAGTTATAAATCTTCTATTTGGCATTCTGTAACATGTCATAGCTTTTCTAGTGAAAAAAAAAGCTTTTAAAATCGGTTATTTTTAATTTTTAAAATCGGTTTCATAACCGATTTAAAAAAACCGATTTTAAAAGTTAGACTTTTAAAATCGGTTAAATAACCAATTTTAAAAGTTAAATTTTAAGATCGATTGTCTTATAACCGATCTTAAAAGTTCTGGCCAAGAAAAAAAATTAAATTAGAACGGGTCGTTCCAGATTGTGAAAAAATATTTGAAGAACGGATTCAGAACGGGCCGTTCTCCTTTCAGTACGGGCCGTTCCAGTTTCGAAATTTAGTCAAAATAAACCTACAACGAAAATAGAGACAAGAGAAGCGCATGAGAAAACGAAAAGAGACATAAGAAGAGGAAAACGAAAACGAAAACGACAACGAATTTTACCTCTTTAGAAAATGAGAGCGCGAGAGAGTAAAAAAATGAATGGAGGAAAAAATTAAAGAGAATGAGATTGGAGGGAAATATAAAAGGTTTCTAATGATACTTTTAAAATCGGTTATTTAAGAACCGATTTTGTATACTACATACAAAATCGGTTCTGAAATAACCGATTTTAAAAGTAGTACTTTTAAAATCGGTCATAAAATAACCGATTTTAAAAGTACTTTTAAGATCGGTTATTTTATAACCGATCATAAAAGTTATGGCTGATACAACTTTTAAGATCGGTTCTTTTGTAACCGATCTTAAAAGTTGTGTCAGACATACCTTTTAAGATTGGTCATAAAATAATCGATCTTAAAAGTACTTTTCAGATCGGTTAAATTTGAACCGATCTTAAAAGAGTTCATATTATTTACAAAATTGCCACCGCGTCACTTTTAAGATCGGTTACCTTGTAACCGATCTTAAAACTCCAATTTTAAATCCAATTTTTGCACTAGTGAATGACAATACTGGATGAGTTATTGATAATGGGAAGGATGTCAACTTTTGGATTGATTCATGGTGCCTAGGCACATCTATTGCTAATACTCTTGGCATTCCTGTTAGGTTACAATGTCGTCTATGTTCATCGATTTCTTGTTTTGTTTAGCACTCTGCCCGAATTATTCCATAGTTAATCTTTAACAAAATTCATGTTCTAAGTTATGCCTTGTTGCATCTTTGTACCCCTTGTGGACATGGGAAAGATCAGTCAATTTGGTGTCTTGCTAGTGATGAGGTCCTCTCTCTAAAGTCTGGTTTTCACTATGTTAGGCCACTAGAGCAACAAGTCTTTTGGACTCAATCATTTGGTCTAATGTCATCCCCTCCTCGTAATCTAGTATTTTATGGTGGTTGTTGCACAAGAAGCTGCCGACTGATGAGAATCTTAGATCTTAGAGGCATTATCATGATTTCTATGTGTAGTTATTATGAGCCTTTATATGAGAGCATGGATCATTTGTTTCTCCAATACAACTTTGCTAAAGCTTTATGGTCTTGGCTGCAACACGTGATACATGTTATCATTAATTTTTCATACACCATCTCACTTTTCAGTTTCCTACAAAGAAGTTGGAGTAGTCAAGTTATGGATGTTTTGGCCTCTATGGTAGTGCATGTAATTTGGATCATCTAATTAAGGAGAAATTGTTTGTACTTCAACAATAAAGCTCTTTTGTTCCAACACTCGATTTCAATGGTTGTCTCGACCGTTTCTTTGACAGGTAAATTATCAACCGGTTCGGGTTCTCATTCCATGGAGGAATTCAATATCTTGAAACGCCTCATGGTATTTATCCATCTATTGAAGCTTATTTAGATCAAACAGGTTAATTGGTACCCCTAACTTGCGACTTTATAAAGTGTAGCACAGATGGTGGTGCTCAAGGCTCCCTTGGTCATGCTACTAATGGTGGTCTGTTTAGAGATAGTAGAGGAGCTTTTTTGGGTGGATTTGTATCCTACATTGATATTAAGACCATTTTGCATGTTAAACTATTGTTGTTATGTGTGCTTTTAAACATGTGCACGATGTTGGGTGGCGTAAGCTTTGGTTAAAATGTGATTCTGAGCTTGTTTTAAACGCTTTTGAAAACACTCAATTGTTCCTTGAGACACCTGTGGCAGATGACGACATTGTTTCTCACTTTGTTCGCATATACATTTTTTTATTCATTCTCATATTTATAGGGAGAGAAATCAATGTCTAGACAAATTAGTTGATTTTAGTTTAAAGTATAAAATTCTTTATAAATGGTGGTCTGTTCTGTCTTTTTTTATTTGGGAGTTTTTTTTTTTGGATCATTGTGGTTTACCTTCTTTTCATTTTTATTGATTCCTACATGGGTTTTGGTATAATTCCCTAAACTTGAAATTTATCTCATTAGATTCATTTATATGAAATTTGTTAAGCACAACTAAAGTTCAAATAAAAAAGTACTACAGATATAATGAAAATTGCATAAAAACAAGTCCAAAAGGCAATTGAAGTTTCAAAGACTATAATTTCATTATATTTTCTAGTTGTTTATTAGACATATATTTTACACAACTTTTATTACGTTATAACTCATGAATTCAAACGTCAATTAAATTTTACAGTTTTGTATAGTTGAATATATTGTTACAGGTTTCACGTTTCGAATTAGTTAAAAATTGATTCAAAATTGAGTTACAAAATTGAAAATTATTATTTTTTTAAAAAGAACAAATTAATCCAAATATATATAAAAAAATAAAATAAAAGATCAAGGCTTAATTGTGTTTTTCATCCCTCAAGTATTGTAATTGTGCAATTTTGATCCTCAAGGTTTTAATTGAGTAATTTTAGTCCTTAAAAGATTGTGATTATATGATTTTAGTCCCTTAATTTTTAATTGAACAGTTTTAGTCCTTCAACTATTATAATTGTGCGATTTTAGTCTTTCTCATTAAAAATTTAGTAATTTTAGAATTTATATATATATATATATAATGTTTTAAAATTCTACAATTGTTTACTTATTTAAGTTAACATATATTATAATATTTATTAATATATTAAATGATATATATTTATTATTATTAAACAAATAAAATTTATATACTATTAGTATTTTAATATTACTGATAAATTAATATTAGTAATATTTATAGTATATTTATAGATAAACTAATAATTTGATAAATATAATTTATTATATATTAATATACTTTTACAAAAATATAGGTATATTAATTAGAAATATACATATCTTTTGTTATATATTTATATTTTTGTAAAATTATATTAATATATACTAAAAATATTATTGATATTAATTTATCAGTAATATTATAAAAATAATAATATATAAATTTTATTTATTTATTAATAAAAAATATATATCTTTTGATGCATTGAAGAAAATTATAATATGCGTTAACTTGAATAGACAAATAATTTTATAATTTTAAAATATTGTGTATATATATATATTAAAATTATTAACTTTTTAATGAGAGATTAAAATCGTACAATTATGATATTTGAGGGACTAAAATTTTTCAATTAAAAATTAAAGGACCAAAATTGCACAATTTCAATTCTTTAAGGACTAAAATTACTTAATTAAAACTTTGAGGATTAAAATTGTAACATCCCAATTTTCAAAAAAGTTATTATTATTATTATTAGATGGTATTAGGTCATAATTATTTTAATGATTATAGAGGAATATTATTTTGTACGTTTTAAATAATTATTATTTTGGACAATTATTTTGTACGTATTAAATAAGTATTTTTATTAGCTTTTTTAAATAAATATTTATATGTTTTAAGAGAAGGTTGATTTTATATGATATTTTGTTATTCAAATTATATTATTATCTTTTGGGTCAGAAATATATTATTATTATAGAGGAAAAATATTTTATAATATACATGTATTTATTTTATTTAATCATTTTGAGGAAAAAGAGAAGTGGGTTAGAAGAGAAGGAAAATGGGTTGGGTTGACCCAGCCCAATGGATTAATTTTAAGAAAGGAGTCAGGTGGTGTTAACTCTATCTGCCTCATTTGCGTTCTAAAGGGTTATAAAAAAAAAGAGGAGAAACAAAGAGCTCTAAGGAAGAGTACTCAGGAACGATCTTAGATCACACCAAGACCATTCGTCTTCTGCTCATCCAGGTACGGGGAAAAATGGAATTATTTATATGTAGAGTTATATGAGAGAATTGGGTAGAGGAAGAGTCCCTTAGGATTATGAGTAATTTTATAATTATTTCTGTTTGGAGAATTATTGGTCTTATTTGATTCTGTATATATTTAGGACTACGAATATATGTTTAATTTGTAAAAGTGATGCTTTGGGAGAGAGAACGAAATTATAGAAAAGTGCCTGTAGGTTGTGAAAAATTGGATGATTTCTATTTGAGGAATTGATGATCCCATTAGATTCTGTATGTGTTGAGGATTATAAATATGCTAATAATTTGTAAGAATGATGATCTGGGAGAGAGAACGAAATTGTAGAAAAGTGCCTGTGAGCTAGGTGATCTGGAACAATTGGAGATTTTACTGTTTACGTTGAAATTATATTAAATTGGTAATTCTGTTGAGTATTTATTATATTAATTTATGAATATTATTGTTATATCAATTGATAAAAATTGATGATTTATATATAAATTGCTTGAGGTGTATGAAACCCTTATTTTGTTGGACTTATCCATTGTGTGTATGTGATATGTTATTGAGCTATAAGATGAGATGTGATGAATGTGAATATGATTATGATTGAGGTTCCTCACACTAATGACTAGGGATGGTATAGCCCCTGGGTAAGTGATGCTACAGGGAGGGCGTGACCCTGGCATGGTGTGGGATGAGTAAGACAGTTAACACGTATCACTTATGTCAAATATGGCAGCCCTGGCATAGGGTTAATTGTAAGAGATTGTGTGGATTATGATGTGATTGTGGTTCCTCACATCAATGACTAGGGATGGCACGGCCCCTGGGTAAGTGATGCTACAGGGAGGGCATGACCCTAACATGGTGTGGGATGAGCGCGGCAATTAACCTGTATCACTTATGTCAGTTGTGGCGTGGCCTTGACATAGTGTTAATTGTAAGATTGTGTGAATTATGAATGTGAAAATGATAATTTTAATTGCAAGATTTGAGATGAATGAGTTTGATTATGAATTGTGATGTGAAGATGATGAATGATTGATAGAATGATGATATATCTATAGAAATGCTTGTAATTAACATTTCATGTTATGATGAGATGATGTTGTGGATTTCCTCGTGTGCTTTATATATAAATATTTTCTTTTCTCACCGTACAAATTGTGGATGTTTTAGGTGAGGAAGATCCGGATACGAGTGGCATCTAGAATGCCAACAGTTGAATTGTGGGGATGCTCTGATATTGTGACATCGGGGCAGAGGATTTTTAGAACATAGGTTTTTATATAGATTTGGAATTGTAAATGTTATTTTTGAAAACAATTTATAAACTCTTGCGTTTCATTTTTATTATTGTGGTTATTGAAGAATAATTTTGAAGATTCTCATGTGAACCCTTTTACCGAAATTAAAAAAATTTATTTGTAAGTTTTCATTATTACAATATATGTGTTGGGGTAGTAAGGGTGTCACAAAAATTGCCCAATTACAATTATTGAGAGATCAAAAATGCAATTAAGTCAAAGATCAAAATAAACATTTTAATAGATAAAGAATTAAAATGAATCTAATGAATAAGATAAAGGACCAAAATTATAATTTAACCTAAAAGAATTAAAATTAAAACTTGATATATTTAATTTAATATCAAGTATCTATTATATGATAATCATTTTTTTAAATAAGGAAGTATAACCCATTCTCATTAAATTAATTTCTATAGAAGTAAGGTAATACATTTGATGATGTGACACCCTTACTACCCCAACACATATATTGTAATAAATCTTTCAATTACAGTAAAATGGTTCACATGAGAAACTTCGACAACCACATTAATAGAATTATAAAACATAAAACACGAGTTTTTACAAATTGTTTTCAAAATAATATTACAGTACCAAATTTACATAAATATTTCGTCCTAAAAATCCTCTGCCCCGATGTCACAATATCAGAGCATTTCCCAAAATAAAACTGTTGGCATCCTATATGCCACTTGCAGCCGGATCCTCTCCACCTAAAATATCCACAATTTATACGATGAGAAAAGAAGATATCTATATGCAAAGTACATCCAAATACACCATATTAAAATCTCATCATATTTCTTTATTTAATAAAATATTTACGGGCATGTACCATAATTTATAAATCCATCACAATCCATTTAGATTTTATATATAATATTATCATTTTTACCTTTCCTCATTCACATCAATATAACAATTATTTCAACATCCATAATTCATGTCAATCTCACAATTAACACTATGTCAAGACCTCGCCACATCTGACACAAGTGATACAGGTTAATTGCCTCACTCAACCCACACCAGACCAGGGTCACGCCCTCCCTGTAGCATCACTTACCCAGGGGCCGTGCCATCCCCAGTCATTTGGTGTGAGGAAACACAATCACATTATAATCAATACAATCTCTTGCAATTAACCCTATGTCAGGGCTGCCATAAACGACATAAATGGTGGTGTTAACTGTCTTACTCATCCCACACCATGCTAGGGTCACGCCCTCCCTGTAGCACCACATACCCAGGGGCCGTGCCATCCCTAGTCATCGATGTGAGGCACCACAATCACAATCAAAATCACATTCATACCTCATCTCATCTTATAACTCAAATTCGTACGTAATTTCATATCACATACATAACAGATAAGCTCAATAAAATAGGGTTTACATACCCCTCAAGCAATTCACATCAATATCATTCATTCTTAACAGGTAATATAGCAATAACTTTCATTAATATAATAATCAATAGAATAATTAATATAAACAGTAAAACCCCTGATTATTCCAAAATCTAGCTCACTGCATTTTCTTTACAATTCATTCTTCTTCCCAGATCATCATTCCTACACTTAGGCCTATTTATAAACCTCAACACAGATAATTTTAATAGAACCAATAATTCTCCAAATTAAATAATTATAAAATTAATCATAATCCTAAGGAATTCTTCCTCTACCCAATTCCCTCATGTACTCTACATATAAATAATCCCCTTTTCCCCCGTTCCTGGATAATAGGAACTCGGGCAAAACCTCTACCTCTCTCCTTAAACAATAACCGGAACTAGGGCAGAACCTCCACCTCTTTCCTTAAATAAGGACCGGAACTGAAACTAGAGCAGAACCTCCTCTTATGGCTTCCTCTTTCTCTCTCTCCTCTTCTCTTTCTCTCTCTCTCTCTCTCTCTCTCTCTTCTCTTCTCCTTCTCTCTCTAAAATTTTCACCTCTCGGTCAGTTATAAATTTTCACCCCCCATGCCTCCTATTTATAGGCATTCTGAGGTCCCTGGAACGGCCCGTACTGATTTCGGAACGGCCCGTTCCGGAACCTTCGAATCTGTGCAAATTTTTCAACTGGAACGGCCCGTTCTAAAATCGGAACAGCCCGTTTCCAAAAGGCAAAATAGCGCGTTCTAAAACCAGAACGACCCGTTCTCAATCTCAGCAGAAAGACCCGTTCTCCCTGTTGGAACGGTCCGTTTTAGGCCCGTTCCCAACCTAAAATTTCAGTATCCTTTTATTGCTTGGAACGACCCGTTCCAACTTTGGAACAGCCCGTTCCAAGTTACCCATTTACCCCTCAAACTTTAATAAAATTGCAAAAATGCCATTAATATTTACAAAAATACCCCTAAAACTTAATAAATTTACGAAAATACCCAATAATAATATTAAAATAATAGGGTGTTACAGATGACATTCTATGTTCAAGATGAGAATCAAACTCTAATTATTGGTTAAAGAGTATAAGTGTCAAATTACTTATATTAATGATCTTTTCTAATGATTAAATGAATACTTAGAGTGAAATTTTCAAATAACTTAATTGTCAAATTTTAATTAATAATTTTACTAATTAAAAAATCACATATAAAATAATATCTGATTGTTAATTTTAAAACACTATATAAACTATATACTTACACAAAAATAAAGAATAAAACTCAAACTTAAAATTGATCATAAACCATAAACCTAGTAATTAATATCTCAACGGTTAACACCGACCCGCATAGACTCACAATTCATAATATCTTGACGTGGCACAAACACAAACACAACACTTATGTATAAGATGATGTTGCAATAATTGGGAAACTGGAAACTATTAGAAATTTTATTTCTAATAGTTATTATGGGCTACATATATTATTTGTAGTATTTATATTAGTTATTTACATTTAGTTGAGCTCAATAAAAGTGATTTAATTTTAGTGAGCTTTTAGACTGCCAACATGAAAAATTAATATGGACCCAAATAAGTGAAAACCAGATTTGGCCCGTTAGGGGTTAATGGGAACCCTAATAGGTTTAAAATCATAAAGATGGTCATGGTCCCCAATATGCCAATTCAGAAACACACGTCTCTTTGTCTCCCCATCAAAAGAGTAACATCAAGTCTCATCAAGGAATCTAGTGATTTGGTTGAGGAAGATCATTGCACGAAAAAGACTATTCCGTTGTAACCTTTTGATCAACGTCAATGGATACAAGTACGTATTATTAACATTAACTCTGTAATCTGAGACAATAATTCTTAATATTGATTAATGGAAAATTTTTATTTGGCTTAAAATATTTATCCCAACAAGTGGTATCAGAGTCGATGGTCTGATTAGGTGACCGGCTCGACGAGTATGATGGCTGGCAGGTGGATCCAAGTTTGGGATCCCTTGTATTGAAAGTCTTCCTAATAGTGGGTCCATGTGGAAGAGAGGCTTCCTAGTAACATGGAGGGTTAGGAGGCGTGTCTCACTGTCATGAGGGAGGTCATGATGGAGCGGCGGTGCAAACACTTTGAGCGTGAGTGAGCTTTGTGGGACTACCATCGGATAATACTCATAGTTTCTGTTGCAGGGATGGGTTAAACCGTGGTCCTTTGTTTGAGGGGAGGATTGTTGAGATGAAAGCAAAGTCTCACATCGTTCAAACAAGAGGATGGACATGGGTTTATATACACACAGTTGTCTCCATTGGTTGAGAGGCCTTTTGGGTGATGTCTAAAAGCAAATCCGTGAGGGCTTGGTCCAAAATGGACAATACCTCACCAATGTAGAGACAAGTGTGTATGTGTGGTACCCACCATGCTCAACAACTTGTTGGGATAAATTTCTTAAGGCAAATAGAAAATTTCCATTAATCAATATTAAGAATTGTTGTCTCAGATTACAGAGTTAATGTTAATAATACGTACCTGTATCCATTGACGTTGATCAAAAGGTTGCAGCGGAATAGTCTTTTGGTACAATGATCTTCCTCAACCAAATCACTGGATTCCTTGATGGGACTTGATGTTACTCTTCTGATGGGGAGACAGAGAGACGTGTGTTTCTGATTTGACATATTGGGGACCATGACTATCTTTATGATTTTAAACCTATTAGGGTTCTCATTAACCCCTAACGGGCCAAATCTGGTTTCCACTTATTTGGGCCCATATTAGTTTTTCCTGTTGGCAGTCTAAAGGCTCACTAAAATTAGATCACTTTTATTGAGTCCAACTAAATGTAAATAACTAATATAAATACTACAAATAATATATGTAGCCCACAATAATTATTAGAAATAAAATTTCTAACAATCTCCCACTTGGGCTTCATATTCATTTAAGTATTTATATCACAAAATTCTTTAGGCGCGCAACCGTATGCTATTTACTTTTAGACTCCCCTTAAACAATCTGGTCCATCTCATACAACAACAGGGAACCACTACAACTTTCATCATTATCTAATGTGACTAAACCACAATGATCACCACAATTGTATGCACTCAATGACATAGATCAAATATGGATAAGTGGCATGGAAATTACATGCAACGTGATCTTAATCATGTCTATTTCCAACTAGTCCAAACTTTATTCTTTATAGAGATCCATTCAAAACGCAACATATATATTGCACAAAAACAAGCTCATAATAAAATTATGAACATCAACTTTATTTCTGTAGAAAATCCAAATAATACAAATATCTAGAAAAATTAAAAAATAAAGAAGACATAAAACATAAATGAGACTCCCACTAAACTAGGGTACTATAAGGGATTACACCTATATGAGCAGTGTGCTCATGAAAGACTTTAGGCACCAAACCCTTAGTAAGTGGATCAACTAGCATAAAATTAGTCCCTATATGTTCTATAGAAATTTTCTTATTCTGAACTCTTTCCTTAACAACCAGAAACTTTATATCAATGAATTTTGACTTGGTTGTACTCCTATTGTTATTGGAATAAAGAACTGCAGAGTTATTATCATAATAGATTTTCAATGGCCTTTTGTTAAGTCTCAATTATACTTCTTTTTGGATAAGACTTATTGAACAATTTCACTCATCCTTTGCGCCATTGCAAGATAATTGTTCTCTTTTTGATTCATTTTGTGTGTAGATATAGCTAACCATGAATTTAGCTAACAATACCCTAATACACCTCATTTTTTGTGCAGGTATTGAGCTAGAGAATTGAGGATTGAAGACCCATAGGATTAGAAATCTAAGGAGCTAAGGAACAAAGAAAAGTGAATGCGCCGGGCGCAAGATGACCCGCACTGGGCTTGAGCAAAACAGAGTGTCTCACTTCTGCAAGTCATATTTGCGCCGGGCGCGAGACTACCCGCGTCGGGCGTGATAGAGACATAGAGTAACTCAAACTCTCTGGAAGACATTGCGCCGGGTGTAAAAGGAAATTGCGTCGGGCGTGTCCTGAGGCAGAAAGTGCTTAACTTCCTTGGAAGGCCCTGCACCAGGCGCAAAGACTTATGTGCCGGGTGTGTAACCCTAATCTGACTCCCCAAGCTCGTATTTGAAGAAACTTTCGAGGGTTTTCTTCTCATTCGCACATTGGACGCATTTTAGGAGCTGAGGAAGGGATTCCCAGAGCTTGGGACTGTTCGTGTGTGGGTCTTTCCTTCGGTTCTTCATTTTCTCTTCCATCTCTATTTTTGCTTTACCCTCATTGTTTTGAGTGGTTCTACCCATTATTTTGTGGGGTTAGATGTAACCAACGAATTCTATTGTAATCCTTACGTTTTAATGATATATATACATGTTGTTTCATTCATTGTTGTGTATGTTTCTATTCTTAATGCTTGCTTTGGATTGATTCTCCTTGCATGATATAGGTTCCATTGGGTATTGAAAAATAACCTTTGAAACTAGCTCTGAAACAAATGCCTAGTGAGAAATGTATCTAGGAATGGAGCTTGGCCCATTAGTAGTCTTAAACCCTAACCCGTAATGCGGGTGTAGGTATTGGATACTCAAGGAATTGATATTCATTATCCGCACCTAGGCTCTTACTCTAAGGGATTAGGTTTGAGTAAACTTCTGGGTTGACTAAGCAATGTATGCAACAAAGGATTAAGGATTCATTAGTGTGACGTTCGATGATATCTGACCCCACAATCTCACAAAACCATAATACCATTTCTACCCTTTTCCACACACAACCAAATATTTTCGTAGTTTAACATTCCAGTAGTCATACTCTTCAATTCACATTTACATGACAAACTAAAAAATTGGAATTATTCTTTAGTCACGAATAGTCAATAAATGCTTATTTTACCTACTAATCCCTATGGATACGATAATTTTACTACTTGAATGGCCGGTATAGCCGTGTTTGAGACCGTTGATAGAACAAAAGTGATTTAAAGAGATAAAAAAAAGTAGTTCAACGGAAATCTCAACAATTTTTTGCAATGCCATTAATCACACGTAAATTAGTGATAAAATTTCGCAGCCATATCCAATGGTTGGATGCCTCAAAACAAGCAATGAACTCCGCAACCATGGTTGACGAAGCTATAATAGTCTGTTTAACATACTTCCAAGAGATAGCTCCTCCAGCCAACATAAAGATGTATCCAGATGTGGAGCATTTACTATTTTGACATCCGGTAAAATCAGAGTCTGAGTATCTAATGATCTGTAAACTGTCAGACTTCTGATAAGTGAGCATATATCCTTTTGTTCTCTTAAAATAGCGCATTACATGCTTTACTGCCTTCCAATGCTGCATCCCTGGATTACTTAAGTATCTGCCCAAAACTGCTACTATAAATGCAATATCAAGACGAGTACAAACTTGAGCATACATTAGACTTCCCACAGCTGAAGCATGGGGAATCTTTTGCATCTCATTTCTTTCAAGGTCATTATTAGGGCATTGTGTGAGGCTAAATTTGTCTCCCTTGGCTATAGGGGTATCTCTTGGTTTATTATCTTTCATGTCGAATCTATCTAAAACTTTATCGATATAGTTCTCTTGTGATAACCTTATGATACCATGAGAACAATCTCTTAGTATCTTAATACCTAATACAAAATAGGTTTCACCAAGATCTTTCATTTCAAGATTCTTTGTTAAAAATCTCTTGGTTTCGTGAAATAAGCCTAGATTGCTGCTGGCAAGCAGTATATCATCGACATATAACACCAAAAATATATATTTACTCCCACTAAACTTATGATAAACACAATCATCAACTATATTTGCCTCAAAACCATATGAGGTAATAACTTGATGGAACTTGTGATACCATTGACGGGAAGCTTGTTTGAGACCATAGATAAATTTCTTTAGTTTGCATACCATGGACTTTGAGTCACCAGACACAAAATTTTCTGGTTGCATCATATAAATCATTTCTTCAATGTCACCATTTAGAAACACAGTTTTAACATCCATCTGATGGAGCTCTAAATCATAATGAGCTACGAGTACCATTATTATTCTAAAAGAATCCTTTGAAGAAACCGGAGAAAAGGTTTCTTTGTAATCAATGCCTTCCTTTTGAGTGAAACCTTTAGCAACTAAACGAGCCTTATATCTCTCGATATTACCTTTTGAATCCCTCTTGGTTTTAAATATCCATTTACAACCAATAGGTTTCACACCTTTAGGTAATTCAACGAGATCCCAAACATCGTTATCTTGCATAGATTTCATCTCATCCTTCATGGCATCAATCCACTTTTGAGAGCTAGAACTTTGCATAGCTTGACAGAAGTTGATTGGATCATCCTCTGTTAAACCAATGCCATCCTCATGTTCTTGAAGAAACACAATGTAATCATCTGGAATTGCACTTTTTCTTTCTCTAGTGGATCTCCTTAATGACACTTCTTGAGATTGTTGAGCTTGCTCTATAGGTATTTGAGGGAGAACCTCAATGTTGTCTTGTGTAGGGACAATGTCAGGAATAACTCCATGATTGTCACCTATTACTAGGGTAGGTACTGGAATAGTAATAGGCACGAGGACTTGATCACTATCAATGACAGGTTTTTTCTCAAAGACAACATTTCTTATGTTCTCTTCCTTCCCAAACTCAACATCCTCAAGGAATCTCGCATTCTCTGTCTCAAAGAATGATCTAGTAGTGGGATTGTAAAATTTATAGCCCCGAGAGCGTTCAGGATAACCAACAAAATAACAACTAACAGTCCTTGACTCCATCTTGCTTTCATGCAGCCTATAAGGACGCGCTTCAGCCGGACAACCCCAAATGTGTAAATGTTTTAGACTTGGCCTTTTACCCGTCCATAGCTCATAAGGAGTTTTGTTAACTGCTTTACTTGGTACCTTATTTAGGATGTAGACTACATTCTTAGGCGCTTCTCCCTACAATGACTCTGGTAAGGAAGAATGACTAATCATACTTCTCACCATATCCTTAAGAGTCATGTTTCTACGTTCTACAACACCGTTCATGCTTGGTTTCCCAGGCATAGTATACTGAGGAACGATGCCACATTCCCTTAGGAAAAGCGCAAAAGGCCCTGGACGTTGTTCACCTGATCTATCATATTTACCGTAATATTCACCACCACGATCAAATTTGACGGCCTTAATTTTCTTTCCAAGTTGAAGCTCAACTTCAGCTTTAAAAGATTTGAAAACATCTAGGGATTGAGACTTCTCATGAATTAAAAATAGGTAGTCGTACCTTGAATAATCATCTATGAATGTAATGAAATATTGTTTTCCATTCCAAGATGCCTAGGGAATGGTCCATAAATATCTGTGTGAATTAATTCCAAAACGTCCTTAGCCCTTTCGGCACCTAATTTTCTAGAATTTGTTTGTTTACCCTTAATACATTCAACGCAAACCTCAAAGTCTGACAAGTTAAAGGGTTCAAGAATCTCATCCAACACAAGCCTCTGAATTCTCTGTTTAGAGATATGGCCTAAACACTTATGCCATAAGGTGGCTGAGTTCTCATTTATTTTACGCTTCGTACCATGAGAATCAATGTGAAAATTTTCTTTATTAGAACTAACTACATCTAGTAAGTATAAATTATCAATTAAAGAACCAGAACCAACAACATTTGAATTTTGATAGAGGCTAAATTTATTATTTTCAAATGAACAAGAAAAATCAAATTTTTCCAAACTAGAAATAGAAATTAAATTTCGCCTAAAAGATGATACAACAAAAGTCTCAAATAAATCCAAATAAAATCCAGTTTTTAACTGTAATCTAAATGTTCCAATAGCTTCCACTGTGACCTTGTTGCCATCACCCACATATATAAATCTTTCATTATCACTTGGCGGTCGGCTCCAAAGGCAACCCTGCATGGATACACTAATGTGAGTAGTAGCACCAGAATCTACCCACCAAGTATCATGTGGTACAAAAGCTAAATTAACTTCAGAACAAACAAAAGAGAGAAAATTACCTTTCTTTACACGCCAAGAGGCGTACTTGGGACACTCTTTCTTCATGTGCCTAGGCTTCTTGCAGAAGAAGCAAGTAGGTGTGTTCTCATCCTTTTTGACTTTCTTTTGCTGAAAAGTCTTTTCTACAACATCTTTATTATTCTTTCTCTTCCTATTCTGAGAGCTTGACGCTAAATGAGCACTTTCAGTCTTTTCTTTTTGCTGCCTTTCCTCCTCTTGCACATAGTGAGAAATCAATTCATTCAAGGTCCATTTATCTTTCTGAGTATTATAACTCACCTTGAATTGTCCAAAGTGTGTAGGAAGAGAAATCAAAACTAGATGCACGAGCAAGTCATCAGATTACTCTAACTTTAGTACTTTTAGTTTTGACGCGAGATTAGACATTTTCATAATGTACTCCCTTATGTTTCCTTTACCTTTGTATATCATAGAGATAAGTTTAGCAAGCAAACTGCTTGCATCAGCTTTCTTATTACTGGTGAAATACTGCTCAACGGCATCAAGGAAACCTTTAGCATTGTGGCTCTCAGAAATAGAGCCCCGAAAAACTTCTGGAACAGATCGCTTCATGATCATCAAACACATTCGGTTTGAGTGTTCCCACTTTTCAACCTTATCCTCATTCGGGTTTTCTGGATTTGGAGTGGGTTTCTCATCTCGAAGTGCAAGATCAAGATCCATGCAGCCAAGAATTATCTCAACTGCTTCCTTCCAGGCCTTAAAGTTTGTCCCATTAAGCATGGGTATACAATTAATTTGAGCAGATAAGTTAACAACACTAGCAACAGTGACTGTAATAGAACATAGAAAAATTTTTTAATTTAATTACATGCTCAAAGTAAAATAAAATAAATAAAACATGCAGATTATTTACATAATAGACCCATTACAAGATACCGAGTACAACATTAATTCTTTGTCTTTAGACATACAAATCAACTTGTTAGTGGTACTCTCAATGCAACGATCAAATATTGACAATTAATTCTGTCAAATAATAGTCTTTCTTTGGACCGACTATTATTCACATGATTGTAACTTTATAATTATCACATATTTATCATCACAGACATATTATTATTTGGCCAAATTATGTCTTCCTTTGGGATGAGCACAAATTACATAAATAATCTCATACTAACATCTATTATAATTTTTAATCAAATTAATTTCTATAATAAGGATTGCTCTGACAATATATTACATCAATTTTTAATCAAGTCTACCTTATTCTGAAGGATTATTATGTGCTGTAGATGCATAATTTCTACAGCTGCCAATGAAAGTTGCCCATAACCACAAACTTGAGCATTTAGTTGCTGTGGAAATTATGCGTCTACAGCACATCATAATCCTTCAGAATAAGGTAGACTTGATTCAAGAAAATGTGGCAATCAATCAGCATGAAGCAATTTCAAAGTTTATACAAGGAACTGTTGCTGATGGTGCACCAGTAGTGCCTATTTCAGCACAGTTGAAGTATAATATTGATGTTGTGTGTGAGTATATTGTGAAGAAGATTCCAATTCCTGAAAGGAACTTTATTTCTCCACCTAATATGATAGTAATTCGGTCATTTGATGTCAATAAGCCTGGTTTTGAGGTTGATGAGATAAAAGGAGGTGTGCTGGTGGAAGCATCCTCAACATGCCTGTGGAATTTTTTATGCATATTGTCTTGTCTTTAGTGTGATTGTGCTTGCATTGGGAAATTTCAACCTCATTGCAACACCTTCTGGACCCATTGCCACTACGGACCAATTTTTAAAATTGACACTCCTTCAACAACTTTGTGTTTTTTGTTTTTAAAACATGAATCAGTCATGCCATAATTACTTTCCTTCTACTCAGACCAATATATTTATGTTTTTTTTATTTTAATATTTTTATTTTTATTTTTTTACTCTTCGCTACAAATGTTTCATCATTTATCATTTTTCTCGAGTTATTTTTTATAACGTCATAACACTTATCAATGAATATGTCCTCTCGTGTTAAAGTTTCATATAACCATGATTCAAAATCCTTATGAGAGAAGAAAATAAAATATATAAAAAAATTCATAAGTTAACAATAGCTATATGAATAACTCACTTTACACAATTATTCCTCATTCTCTTTACTTTATATATTTGAATTAATTATACATGTTTTTATTATCTGTTAATATCATTTTCCATTTCTTATTATTATTATTACCAATCTTACTATTACTATCCGTGTTAATTTCATTATTGTTGTTATCATGCCTCTTAATATTATTATTAGTTCAATATTACTGTAGTGGTCTCAAACTTTAAATAATAATTCGGCCAAACCTAATATTTTTTATTAAGTATTGGAAGTGCGTGTTTGAAAACGCATTAAAAACATAAAAATTATCGTAATTCATCCTAAACAAAATGTGAAAGTTATAGTTATTAACTTCTGATCTAAGCTAAAAAAATCGTGTTAATAACGTGGAAACAAACACAACCTAAAGCTAGCCCACCTTGTTTCATATGGACTTATGTTTTATCATAAAAAAATTGAATTTAAAAGTAGGTTAAATCTAACATAATCTACCAAACTCGCTAAAATGAATTTAGTCCGATGATTCGATTAACACTTTAATCCATATAGTGTATGTTTGCACGTCAACGTCCGTATATATAACAAAATATTATTTAATTCAATTTTTATTTATTATATTATTTATGAATTAAATTTTAATATTTTTAAAATAAAATTATCTATAAATGAAATAGTATTATTCTACAATAAAAATTATTTTTCATAAATTCAAATTTTAATTTATAATTTACATGTTTAAAATTATTTTATGATGTAAATTTTAAATATAATTTATAAATTTAAACATAATATTATTTATATTTAATTTATTATAAATTTTAGTTACATGTAATAAATATTTAACATATATATTATATAGACTAAAATATTAGTTAGTGTTTATATATATATATATATATATATATATATATATATATAAATAAAGAAGGTTCAAACAATATTAATATAACTTTTATTAACTATTATATTATTTAATAATTTTTAATTAAACATGAATTTTTAAAATTTTACTATTAGATTAAAAATTTCTTACCTGTAAATGATATATGTAAAAATTTACTTTAATTCAAAATGATTTGGTATTTTATTTTTATTGAAAAAGTTGATGTTATATATGTTAAAATATGTTAAAATATTAATACTTTGATTACCTTTAAATTATTTAATTGTAAAAAAAAATTAATATATACATATAAGATGATATGGAATTATAATCTAATTATTAGATCAATAAAATTTATATTTAATTAAAAATTATTAAATAATATAGTAATTAATAAAAATTAGATTAGAGTCGTCATTTGTTGTCGTTGTAAGTATTGAGCACTTCCAATTTTGTGGTTAGGTAGTTGGATGGTGCGTGACGTCGTCTTGGATTTTGATTTTTCTATATTTGTTTTCTTAAAAATATACTTATTAAGATTTCATTTTTCACAATCATTTGTTGACCCGCTATATTTTTTATGGAATGTGTTTAGATAAAAAATTTTACAAATTCAAGAAATTTAAAATTTTTAGTAATTAAATTATTTTGTTTTCAATTTTTGTTATTCGTATGATATTTTATTTGAATAAGTCAATTCAAATTTTAAATTATTAGTTTGGATATGATAATTTGATTTTACCTTGATAAAATTTATTTTAGAAATATATTTATATGTTAAAATTTTTAAATTAAATTTTATAAAAATAAATATTAACTAATTTTAAAATATTTAATAATTTAAAAAATTAATATTAAATAATATTTAATAATTTTAAAAATATTTTTAAATATTCAATAATTAAAAACATGAAGAAATAAAATATAAGATAAAATATATAAGTGAAATAAGAAGAAAAAAATATGAGAAATTTCAAAGTCTTACTTTTCTGAAAGAATTTGAAATTCTATTATTTCAAAAAATTTACAAATACTTAAATTTCAAATTTTTTTATAAATTCTTCGTTTAGTGTTCAATTTGTCAATGTCAAAATAAAATAAAATGAAGTGTGAATACATGATTATCCTTCTTCTTAGTATAAAGTGATGTTGCAATAGTGGAACTCTTTAGTCATTATGCTTCCTAAGTTGGCATACCTCATTGCATCACCTTGTGGCCCCATTTCCCCCTCCTCTTCCTGGTTACTACGGACCAATTTTTAAAAATTACACTCGTCAAACAACTTTTTCTTTTTTTTTTTAAAACATAAATCAAACATGCCATAAGTTTCCTTCTACTCCCATAGTCACACCAATATATTTATTTTACTTTTAATTATTATTTTTAGTAATCATATATGACTTATCAAAGAATATGTCTTCTCGTGTTAAAGTTTTATATAAATATGATCCTATTTGAATGAACCTAGCCATAAATTCTTATATGAGAAAATAAAATTAAAAAAAGCTATCCCATGAGTTAAAAAAATTAGATATATGAATAAGCTTCCGAAAAACTCACTTTACCCCCCATTCTATTTACATTGAATTAATGAGATATGTTCTTATCTGTCAATATCATTTTCCTTATTATTATTAATACCAATCTTATTATTATTATTATTACCATGAAAATGAATTTAATAGGTAAAGGATAGATGAATGATTGAGTTCTTGGTCCGCAAGTTAGCTACTCCGATTCTCACTCACTCCACATCACACAAGAGGGGAAGACATGTAGAGATGTTAAAGAAGGTTTAATTTATTTAAAACAAAATTAGAATGTAATAATAAAGACACATAGAACTTAATACTAGGCTTGATAACATAAATATCAACCACTTGACTAAAGGTTGAGAGTGAAAATTGACAGTGGACCAGTACACCTCAACCAATTGAGACATAGAAAAGAAACTGAAACAAGAAAACAAAAAGCACTAGTGCCCAATTTATTGAAGGAAGACATATATATATATATGGTGTAAGGTGTAAGGTGTAAGTGAGGCACGTGAGACGACATGATCCTTAAACAAAGTAAAGGATGTTCTTGAGCAGAGATTTGATTTTGACCCAGGTGGAGATACTCTCTCTTTCATCTCCTATCTTGCCTTTTCCAGAAGAAGAAGCAGCGTCATCAGCAACATGTGGAATTAGCTGAAGTAAATTCATGAATTAGTTAATTCACAAATGAATAGTAGGATTCATATAATAGAAGAAGTAAATTAAAATGACCTCATCATTGGCACAATAAGCAGTGTGGTAGTGACCAGTATCATGAGAAGGGGGAGGTTGATTAAGATCAAGAAGAAGCCTTGGACGTTTGTTAGTGTTCTCTGACTCTGACAACACCCTCTTCCTCTTCCTCTTGCCCTTGGCTATGGCCACAACAGTCACACACCTACAACAACAACTCATGCTGTGCCTCCCAGACATTATGTATTGCTAATGTGTCTTAACTATATCCAAATAAGGTGCTTTATAGAGTGCCTTCACTCCTCTTATCTTTGTCCTTTTCAGAGGGCAACTCCAACCAAACTTTTTTAAGGAATATATAAATAATGCTTCTCGGCATCCAACTTTAGTCTACCACCTCCATCAAATATCCATGTATACACATGTCGGCTCCATTTTTTTAGTCAAACTCATTTTTCATTGTCATTTCAAACAGCATATTTATGTTACCCGTTCAAAATTCCACAAAAAGGTTTAGGTACGCGGGATTGCGACAAGTGATCCAGGCGGCATTATTATCGGTGAAAAACAATAATAAAAAAAAAAAACTCCTTGCCTATTGTATTTTTTTTATATATAAGATAAAAATGGAGGATTAATAATTAAAGAGTGTATACATATTTTTAGATAATTGTAGTTGTGATTTGTGATGGTTGTTTTTAAAAAAATGGCAGACACAGAATAATTTAGGATGTAGTTATATAGAAACAAAATTATCTAAGCAAATGAGTACACCAAAAGGAATAATCTCTTTTATTAACTAACATGGAAAAAGGTATTTTGTAACTTCGTGAATTATTTTTAAAAAATAATATATAATAAATATTATATAATAGTGAATGATTATTAAAATTATAGATGGTTATGAAGTAAATTATTTTTTTAAAAAAATAATATATATGCATATATATAATTTGTAAAATAATGGTTAAAAAGGTAAAATTGTTCAAAAATATAAACATCAAATAAGACAATTGCTTTTAGTAATAACTATCCGGAGACCGAAACACTTTGTATCTTTATATGTATCTTATCTTAAGATGAAAACTAACTCATTTATTAAACTACTTCATCTGTTGATATTTATTGCTATAAATAGTTTTATGTTATTTATATAATTATTTTTATCATTATTCATTCATAAAATGTGTATTAATTGTGTTGTAATATTGTAAAACTATAAATATTTATCATTTTTTACTTATACCTCTATTGTTTTCTTAATAATATATACAATCTAGTTTATCTTTGCATCTATAATAATAATGGTTAAAATATATTAAAAATTTTAGACTTTACATAATTATAACTGTAATCATAGATTAAAGTAAAAAAATAGTGTATATATTATATCTCATAAAGATTTTTAGTTTCCTTGTAATTTATAAAAGAAAATAAATGTCATTTGTTGTTAATTTTAGTTAATATTAACATGAAGGAAACATATAGAAATAATAAATAATTAAATTAAATAGTCTCACACATTTCAAGAATAATTTTCAATTTTTTATAGAATACATCACCTATAATTTCTTTAACTTTAAAAAATTACAAAATAAATCACACAATGTCACGTATCAATATGAAATATTTAACATTTCATGTAATTTATTCTAGTTTGTGAAAGAAATGACCACAATTTCAAAAATAGAGATATCTTATTTTTCATTAAAGTTGTTAATATGACGGTTATTACTCGATATTGCATTTTCAAGTTTTTTAATATTGAGAAAAATATGAGTTAGAATTGAGTTTAAATGAAGAAATATTACAACTATATTTATATATATATTAAATTGACATATAAAATATTTTCATCATTCTATTATTATATTATCTTTCAAATTTTTGAGACAACAATTTTTTTTTCATCATTTTTCAAAATTGAGTTTCATCTGTGATTACTATATAACCTCATCCAATATTAGAACATATTTTTAAACATTGAACCTGCAACAATAAAAAATTAAAATTTAAGTAAATAAACAATAACACAATATAAAAATGTCACATTAAAATTAAATTTAACCTTGTTGTGAATTAGGCAAATTGTTGTGAGTGAATAATGATCCTTCTAAATATTCGATAACTTTTCAAAGTCACCCTCCTAGAAAATATAAGCAATATTATGAAAAAGTGATGATAAAATATGAAATAAATTTTAGTTTTTGTGTATCATCATCAAATATTAAATTTAATCCATAAAAATTATAAATAAAAAAAAGGACAACACCTAAGTTTGAGATAACAAAATTTTTCTAAAAATATTATTCTTTGTAAAGTTTCTATCTTCCCCATCAAGTTTTTCTTCTTTAATAAGAATTTTCATTGAAGCTTGAGAAATACCTCTTGACAAAGTAACGTATAATTGACCATCACTAAAAACATGTTGTGGAAAATAAAATATTGGGTATTATTTGTTCTTGTAACTTATTTATGATAATTGCAAAATTTAGTCGATCTCACAGGAAATTGTTTCCTAATAAGCACAAAGGAAAGTCATGCATTCCTTGTTTTATGTTTAATATCCTGGGTAGAAAAGCTCTCTTTCCAACATTATGACCTGGTAGGATTTCAACATCCAACATATTCATAAAGAATATCCACGACATAGTAACCTTGTTCCATTACGATGAACCTTTTTTAACCTTTAGATTATGTGGTGGCAAACCACTAGAGTAATAGAGTGCAAGTATTCTTGTTGATATAAGTTGTGTATATCTCTTTCAAATCACATTATTCTCCTGGAAAATGACTAATATGATAATATCGTTAAATTTGAACATCTTCATTTTTTTGTGTTAATATGGTTTTTTCCACCATATAAGATGCATCTCATGTATGAGATTTTAATTGGAGAAATGTATCACAAATAAGTTTTTGTATTTTCTCCTTCCCATGTTATTTCAATTTGGTTGGGTATTTTTACCATATCATCACATTTGGTGGTTCAGTACGATTTTCAATGCGCATTAAATATTCTGCAAAATTGTGATCTTGCAATGCTTGCATGCTTTGTCACAAATGTAAAACCTTTGTAGTAGACCATAAAAGAGACATAACAATACATGCATATATCATTTGTGCCTTAGTACCCTTTTGAACAACAAGAAGTACTTGTCAAAAATCCCCTCCTAATATCATAATTTTACCACCAAATAGAGCATCACAATCTAAAATATCCTTTAATGATCTGTCTAATGCTTCCAAATCATATCTATTTGTCATGGGTGCTACATTTGTGACACCCTTACTACCCCAACACAAATATTGTAATAATGTAAATAAACTAAGGAAATAAATTTTTCAACATCGGTAAAAGGGTTCACATAAAAACTTTTAGAAACATTCTTCAATATCCAAAATATTTTGAAAATGAAACTTGGAAAATAAAACATAAGAGATTGCAAAATGTTTTCAAAATAATAAGTACAACTCCATATACAAATAAAATCCATGTCCTAGAAATCCTCTGTCTCGATATCAAATATCAGAGCATACCCATAATTCAACTGTTGGCATTCTAGATGCCACTCATAGCTAGATCTTTCTCACCTAAGACATTCACAAATTGTATGGTGAAAAAAAAATCTATATGTAAAGCACATAAGGAAAAACACAACATAATCTCATCATAACTACTTAATGAAATATTTACAAGCATTTCTATATATCATAACTCTATCAATCATGCATCGTCTTCACGTCATAATTTGCAATCACACCAATCCATCACAAATCTTGCAATTAACACTATCATTTTCACATTCATAATCTACACAAATCTTACAATTAACACTATGCCAAGGCCACGCCACAACTGACATAAGTGATACGAGTTAATTGCCTCACTCATCCTACACTATGCCAAGGTCATGTCGTCCTTGTAGCATCACTTACCTAAGGGTCGTGTCATCCCTGGTCATTAGTGTGAGGAACCACAATCACATTCATAATCCACACAAATCTTACAATTAACCCTATGCCAAGACCACACCACATCTGACATAAGTGATACGTGTTAATTGCCTCACTCATCCCACACTATGTCAAGGTCACGCCGTCCTTGTAGCATCACTTACCCAAGGGTCGTGCCATCCCTGGTCATTAGTGTGAGGAACCACAATCTTATTCACATTCATACATCTCATCTCATAATTCAATTTCATATCACATACACACAACATATAAGTCCAACAAAATAATAGTTCACATACCCCTCAAGCAATTCACCATGAATTCACTTATTGATCATCAATTTTTTTACCATATAATATAACAATAACATTTATAAATTAATATAAAACTAAATTGAATCACCAATTTAATAGAATCTTAACTTAAATAGTAAAACCCCCAATTTTTTCCAAAACCTAACTCACAGGCACTTTTCTACAATTTCGTTCTCTCTCCCGAATCATCATTTTTACAAATTAATTATATATTCATAATCCTTAACACATACAGAATATAATAATACCAATAATTCTTCAAACAAAAATAATTATAAAATTATTAAAATTTCCACAAGAACTCTTCTCCACCCGTTCCTTCATGTGACTCTACACATAAATCTTCTCTTTTCTCCCGTACCTCGATAAGCAGTAGTTGAAACTAAGCAGGATCTGGTTGGTCTCCTCCGCTAGGTTCCCCTCGATTTTCAGAGAGTGTAAAAGAAAAGAAGTCAAAAGTGAAAAATGTGCTTTTTGGGAGTGTCAGAGCGCTCTATTCATAAGCATTAGGAGTTGGCAGAACGACCCGTTTCAAATTCGAAATGGGCCGTTCTAGACTCTTACATCATATGTAAAATTTCACATCCAGAATGGCCCGTTCTCAAACCAGAACGGCCCGTTCTGGGATTACATTTTAACCCATAACGACCATGTTTGGAATGGCCCGTTCCCAACTTTGGAACGGCCCGTTCCCAACTAGGGTTATAGGTCATTTTGGTTGTTTGAAACGACCCGTTCCAATTTGGAAACGACCCGTTCTAGGCGATCAAAAATAGGTCTCCTTAGTAGTTTGGAATAGCCTGTTCCAGTTTAGGAACGGCCCGTTCTGGGCTACTAAATCACCCATATTGGACTTTTGGGCCTTCGTACAATCTGTGAAAATCGGGTTGTTACAACACCCCAAATGATTGATGTTGTTTCTCTAATTAGTTTTACAAGATCAACATGTTTACTTATTAAACAAAATGAATCTGTTCTACATTGATTGGTATTTTAAATCGAGAATTTGTAGTTTAACCACCAGATAATAGTGTTGCAGCTATATCAGATGAGGCAGTTACTAAAACAATTTGACACTTCTCAATTTTGTAATTAAAGTGGGATGAAAAAATGTTTAACCTGCTCCTCCTAGTCCATCCATGTAACGACCCGCCATGGTCTTACACTCAGTGGAATCACACTAATACACTAATGAACTATGAAAATGTATTAAACTAGATAAACCCATGCATATAGGTATATATATAAAAGTAATAATAACTATGTTTCTATGTACGAAATATAACACTATATATATGTACAATCATCCAAAATAATATCACCCTAGTGCTGGTCAAGCACAAACAAATAGTTACCCAATATGGTGGTAACTCTGACACTAGGACAAAACTCCACATCCCGCAGCGGTCACCCTAACTCCAAGCTAGCCCTGATCTACTCCCATACAAAGTATGATCATCGCAGTCCATCCACATGAAAACAGAAGGGTAAGCTAAAGTTCAATAATTAACCATACAAGTATAGAATAACTATCTATACTACACAATTATCCAATCGTCTCAAGGGACTTCCATCTCAATCAATCATCAACCTAGCAATCATGCAACTCATGACAGATATCAATACATATCAATCATCTAATGCGTCGTCACGCATTCACCTAGGAGATCTCCCTATAAACAGAGCAGTATAAGTGACATCTCATCCTATTGAAACCACCCCAACCATTTTCATGCCCAATGTGCCCACTCGGTCACAACTAAACAAGATATAAATCCTCACTTGGGTTTACTCGGATGATGTCACTTACACACTTAGAAGTCCAGTTCCACTGTTAGGTATAGTACAGCTAGGTACAGGCTTACCACGACCTTAACATGCATTACTAAGTCACTTGTGGAGTTCGCCCACCAACTATCCGCAAGGAACTACGCACCTTCCCCAGTACTTGATTAAGGAAATAACCCTCGACCTCATACCCCGCTCCAACACTAGCTAAGGACTTAGATGAGACTCACCCAAACATGTGGCCTATCCAAGCACCACTCTCACCCAAAACCAGTGGCCTATCTAAGCACCACTCTCATATAAATCAATGGTCTATTCAAGCACCACTCTTAAGAGACTCTATGTGAGCTCTTCCAGTTCGAAAACATTTTCCCTCTCCTTAAGTCTTAGGCTAGACACTTGCTATAAGACATCACATGCAATAATGCATCATACATCATACATGGCCGATCCACCATCATGATCAATATCATCCTCATATGAACATATACACATGTCATATCATATTTAACATTCATATACATCATTTATCATACATACATGATCTAAATTCACTCTTAAACATGCGAAAGCATCAATTTCAATCAACATCACTAAGCATACTTGCGCCCGACGCAGTCAGTTCGCGCCCGACCTAAAATCCAACCTGAGAGCTATAAGACTCATCCACGCTCGACATAGAATCCCCACACCCGACGTCTTTTAAACAGAGACTCATAAGAGTCTCCACGCCCGGTGCACCCACCCTATGCCCGACGCCATATCAGTAAAATACCACACCAAGCCACTATCTGATATCGCACTTGGCCGGCGTGGCTCTTCTCATGCCTGGCATGAATCGTCCAAAGGCTCTCATCTGAAATCGCGCCCGGCGTGACTAGCCTCGTGCCCGGCGTGATTAGGAAATGGCTGCATTTGATGAATGCACGCCCGGCGCCAAGAACATGCGTCGGGCGCAAATTCAAACAGTAGCCTCCTAAAACTTCCAAAATTCCATCCAAAACCTGAAAATCAGCAAATCCAGCCACATGCAATCCATGAAACATAACACACAGGCTCTATACAACTCGAAAACAAACTCAAATTCAACATGCTTCTATCAGATGCATCAAAATCACTAAAACCCCTAATTTTTCCTGAAACCCCAAAAATGAGGAACCCTCTAATTCCACCATTTATTCTCAAAATTCATGCACCAATTGAATTCCTAAACTCACATGCAACCAAACAACCTACATTCTAGCTTTCCTCACTTGAAGATTGGCTTAGAACAACCAAGAAATGAGAAGAAGAAGAAATTCTCCCGAAGCTCGACCCGCGAATTTCAATCCTCCAAAAACAAGCTTCCTAGCCTGAATTCCAAGAAAAGACAGAAGGAATTAGTGATCTAGAAAAGAAGAAGAATCAAACAGAGAAATTTGGGAGAGAAAGGAGCTCACGGACCTAGAGCCCTTCTCTTTAAAACTTCTCTCTAGAATTCCTTTGAGAATGAGCTTATGAGGCTCCATTCTTAGGGAAAATCTTATATACTCTTGCCTTTAGTATCCACTAAACCCTGAACCAACTTACTATGTTACAATCCACACACAAAAAAATTAACTTTGTTTATTGTTGAGAACATCCATGATGGTATTGAAAGCAATTAAGTCATCGTTATTTAATTATTGTACATATTCCAAATCTTCATTGTATACTTGGGCGGATAAATCCTCATGTATAACCCTTGGCTTCGAAGTACTTTCAGTTTCCTCCATTTTTATTGTTGGCAAATCATAATTTGTGATTTGTTTTCCATGTTGAATCAAAAGGTCATTCAAACCCTTCAATAACATGTTAATCAAACTTGACCTCGCAACAACGCTTGTTGAAGGATAATCTTCCAACATGTAGGTATAAAACTCATCCCATAGTTGTCTAACATCAGTTAGTTCACAAAAAATTAATATGGTGACATACAAACTCCTTAAAGCATAAGACTTTTGTATACTTGATGCTTCAACTAAACATTCATGAATATTATTATCACTTTCCAAAAAGTGTCAGTACTCAGCCGCTTTCTTGAATGTGATAAAAACATGTTCCATTAGATGAATGTCAGTCTTTCCAACTTGTTGGACCTTTTAAATGTGATAATAAAACACATAGGTAGAATTTTTCTCCTTTCGAAGGATATATTATATAAATTCTACCAATAACTTTTTTTTATGGTCTTCTTTGGTATCATTTCTTATCCCCTTATGTCAACAATAATATTCTAGAATCTCTTTGTACAAATAACTCCTTGAGTTTAGAATTTTTTTAACCATAATATTAGTATGAAAAATAAGAATTAATAAATTCAAATTTTTATAAAAAATTATGAATACACATAAGGTGAGTATTATTTTCTAAATATGATTTATTTTATACTTAAAGTCGTGATTTAAACTTTAAACAATTTGGATAATATACTTAAAAAAATAACTTGATTAAAGATTACAAGTTATCAATACTTATATCAACCAATGTTAATAATTAATAGGTTCAAATAGAGTTTTACTAATCATTTTAAAAATTAAAATTTTCTATTTAGAGTTTCAAAAACTTTAAATGTCTAAAAATAAAAGTTTGAAATATTACGGTGTGACTATTGATAAAGAATATAGGTTATAAAGAAATTTGGTATAAAATTGGACAATAAAATACTTTGAGTATTTAGCATGTCCAAGGATAGTGTATTTAAGAGATATATTTTTTTCTTTTTTTCTTTTTTATATTTTTTTATTTATAGACATGATTTTTTTATGTGCATGAATTAGGTTGGCCTAAATATAAGAACAATAAGGCATATTTTGGACTCTTTAAAAAAATTATTTTACATTAATATTTATATAATTTTTTCAAAATTTATAACTTAAAATTCATTTTTTATATCCTTAAAAACTCACTCATAAAAGTCCATCTCTAAAAGATATACAAATATAATTATTTTTAAGACCCATATTTAAAATATGTTTATTTTTTATTAAAATAAAATTATTATTAATTTAAAAAAATGTAACCTTAAAATTTATTTTAGGCCTCATGACATATTGGGTCAGTCCTAACCTGAATTATTGTAATAAGGTATGTCAAATTTAACATTTACTTTATCAAAAAAGTTCTAACTCAATTGAAATAATATCTAAAAAATTATTATAAACACTTGTAAATTTAATTTTATAATTTCAATTAATGTCAATTTAATTTAAGTTTGGAATTATGAATGTGGACACATTATATTGGCAGAGATAACCAACTTTAATAAATTATGTTTGTAATTTTTTTTAATGTTTTTATAGACTTCTCACTTAGAGATGTATTGGATTAAAATTTAAAAAAAAAAATTATTATAAAAAAATTATATGATATTCAATCAAGACTTTTTACCCTAAACCCTAAACCCTAAAATATTACGTGATATTCAATTAAAATAATAAAGATGTTTAAATGGTACATTAAAATTTGATAGTATTAAATTAAGAAATCAGGATTGTTTTTAGGAAGCATTTGCTACACAAACAATTTTTTATGCTTGAATAATCATAAATCATGAGAATCATGTTTACTAAGAATGATAAAAATCTGATTGATTGGTCATAATTATTTATAAAAATATTTATAAATATTACCTATAAATCAAAGATTTTTACTATATTAATTAAGCAAAAATATTATTTTTTAAATAGTAAATCAAACATAAAAAACTAACATTCTTGACGTTAGATTATTAGAAAAACAGAATTTTTTCATGTACCAATCACCTCCTAAATATAAAATAGATTAATGATTAGGCATTCATATGATTTTCAATGACCTAAAATTTCTCAAAAGTAATTAAGAGTAACTCAAAATATGATAGTATTAAAAAAATATAAAGATTTCAAAGACTCATTTTAAATAGTGAATTTTGTGAAAATTTTTAAAACAATTAGATATAAGTTGTTCATTCAAATCAAAACCTATGAAATTTCATATCATTTTTTTTTCTATTTCTTCTCTTTCTTTTTTATTTTTTTTCCTCAATTTTTTCTCTGGTCTTCCTTGCTTTTCTCTCATTTCTCTTTCCTATCTCATCCTCCCCTTTCTTTCTTTGTCTTCTATCTTTTTTTTTTCTTCTTCTATTCATCTCTAATTTATCTCTTTTTCTTTTTTTCTTCTTCTTCTCTATATTTTTTTTCTTATATTTTCTTTATCTATCAATGTCAACATATAGTTTATAAAAAAAATTTAATTGTTAAATATTTAAAATATGTTTGAATTATTAAATATTATCTATTTGTTAAAATTTTAAATTATTAAAATTTAACTATGATTGTTTTTAATGAAATTTAATGTTAAAATATCAAAAATTTATCAAAATAATTAAAAGTTCAAGCATCTCAACATTTAAATTTTCTCCCCTAAACAAAATGTCACACCCTTACTACCCCAACACATATATTGTAATAATGTGAATGAACTAAGGAAATAAATTTTTTAACGTTGGTAAAAAGGGTTCACATAAAATCTTCATAATTGTTCTTCAATATCCAAAAAATTGAAAATAAAACTTGAAAAAAATAAAACCTAGGAGTTTACAAATTATTTTCAAAATAATAAATACAACTCCAAACTCATACAAAAATTCATGTCCTAGAAATCCTTTGCTCCGATGTCACAATATCAAAGCATACTCATAATTCAACTGTTGGTATTTTAGATGTCACTCATAGCCGAATCTTCCTCACCTAAAGCATCCACAAACTGTACGGTGATAAAAGAAAACATTTATATGTAAAGCACACAAGAAAAAGTCATAACATAATCTCATCATAACTCATTACTTAATGAAATATTCACAACCATTTCTAATTCTACCAATCATGCATCATATTCACATCACAATTCACAATCATACCAATCCATTATAAATCTTGCAATTAACACTATGTCAAGGCCACGCCACATCTGACATAAGTGATACATGTTAATTGCCGCACTCATCCCACACTATGTCAAGGTCACGCTGTCCTTGTAGCATCACTTACCCAAGGGTCGTTCCATCCCTGGTCATTAGTGTGAGGAACCACAATCACATTCACATTTATAATCCATACAAATCTTACAATTAACACTATGCCAAGGCCACACCACATCTGACATAAGTGATACGTGTTAATTGCCTCACTCATCCCACATTATGCCAAGGTCACGCCGTCCTTGTAGCATCTCTTACCCAAGGGTCGTGCAATCCCTGGTCATTAGTGTGAGGAACCACAATCACATCATATTCACATTCAATACAATATCTCATCTCATAACTCAATTCCATATCACATACACACAACAAATAAGTCTAACAAAATAGTGGTTCTCATACCCCTCAAGCAATTCACCATGAATTCACATCTAGATCATCAATTTTTATCATATAATATAAAAATAACATTTATAAATTAATTTAACACTCAATTGAATCAACAATTTAATAGAATCTTAACTCAAATAGTAAAACCCCAATTTTTCCAAAACCTAACTCACAGGCACTTTTATACAATTTCATTTTCTCTCCCAAATCATCATTTTTACAAATTAATTATATATTCATAATCCTTAACACATACAGAATCTCATAATACCAATAATTATCCAAATAGAAACAATTATAAAATTATTAAAAATTCCACAAGATTCTCCACTCATTCCCTCACGTGACTCTACACATAAATCTCCCATTTCCCCTCGTACCTTGATAAGCAGTAGCTAAAACTAAGTAGGATCTGGTTGGTCTCCCCCGCTGGATTCCCCTTGGTCTTTAGAGGGTGTAGAAGAAAAGAAGTCAGAAACGAAAAGTGTGATTTTTGGGAGTGCTAGAGCGCTCTATTTATAGGCATCAAGAGTCACTAGAACGACCCGTTTCAAATTCGAAAGGGCCTGTTTTAGACTCTTACGTTATGTGTAAAATTCACATCTAGAACGACCTGTTCTAAAACTAGAATGGCCCGTTTTGGAGTTACATTTTAACTCATAACGACCATGTCTGGAACGGCCCTGTCGTAAATCAGAACGGCTCATTTCCAACTAGGGTTACAAGCCATTTTGGTCGTTTAGAACACCCCGTTCCAATTGGGAACGCCCTGTTCTCAACTAAGATTTGTAGGAAATTTTAGTAGTTTGGAACGGCCCGTTCCGATTTGGGAACGACCCGTTCTAGGCTACTAAATCACCCTTATTGGGCTTTGGACCTTCGTACAATCTGTGAAAATCGGACTGTTACACAAAACCTAAGATAAATTTTTAGGTTATTTACAAAATTAGTATGTAAAATGTACATTGAAAAGAGATTAAAAAAATATGACCTTAAGTGTGTGTGATTATGAGAGTGAAAATTTTACTATTTCAATTATATTTAATATCAACTTAAATATAATTATATTAACATGTGTGTATATAACTTAAAAATAATTATTTATTTTTAATATATTTACATATAATTTGAAAGAAAAAAATTCATTATAGACTTGATACATTTATGGCCTACTTTTTATTAATCCAACCTTACCTGATTAACTCATCAAACTAGAACAAATTGGTCAATCTTTTTCGACCTAAAAATAGAGTACAACCTAGTTTAAGCTAGCGAGCCAATGAGTCAGCCTATCAAGTTAGGTCAACTTTTTTTTGGTTCGTCCTTGGAGTATCCACCGTCGATAGCAGTGACTAATCTCCTCGCTACGTTGGAGGTACCTCAAAGGGTGGGATAGCTGGCCCCAAGATTTAACGCGACTGCATACACAAGGCAGCATTCGAACCCCTGACCTTGCTTAAAAGTTAGGTCAACTTTAGTTCTACATAGTATTTAAATGTAATAACATAAATGAGAAAATATCAATGTATGAAAAATTATATGTAGAGAAATGTTACTTGGGAGGAAATGAAATTAAGATCAATTGTTCATTAATAGATTGAAAATTTGTATTTTATTGATTTTATTTTTCTCTATTCAAACTTTATCTTTTGTGTTATTTTTTTTATTAATTCTATTTTAAAAAAAATGCATATTATCTTTTAAAATCTCATAAAATAATTTTAAATCTTATAAATTCTTATGATATAAATTCATTAAAATTTTATATTACAAAATCTTGATTATAAAAGTTTTTTTTTAAAAAAATCTTAAAATATCATTATATTCCTACAAAATCTTTTTAAAAAAAAACTTAAAAATCATGATATTTTTACAAAGTATTTTTAAAATTCACAAGACTTTTTTGTGTTAAAATAGTCATATGAAATTTCAATTCAATACACCTATATTATTTTATTGTACTTAATAAAGTCAAGTATTTTAAAATATATACAATAAATATTACATACGATGACATAAAAATATATCTCACTATAGGTACAATAAATACAATATATGTAAGTATAAATCTATTTGACATATAGTTATACACAATTTTAGTGTTGATTTTGAATGAAATTTAATAAGATATATTGTATGTCATTGTAATTTATATCTATATTTTTTAATAATACACAAACATATATAGTATCTATAATATAAATAAAAGTAATTTTTAATAACAAGTAATGTATCACTATATAGTATGTATTAAAAACTCCTTAACTGATTACTAGAAAGATTGTAAGGTACCTCGAGGATAGTTAGTGAGCTAATCCCACAAATGATTTGGTAATACATTTCAAGGTTGTTGTAACACCTCAATTTTCAAAAAGGTTATTATTATTATTATTATTATTATTATTATTAGATGGTATTTGGTCATAATTATTTTAATAATTATAGAGGAATATTATTTTGTACGTTTTAAATAATTATTATTTTAGACAATTATTTTGTACGTATTAAAATAAGTATTTTTATTAGCATTTTTAAATAAATATTTATATGTTTTAAGAGAAGGTTGATTTTACATGATATTTTGTTATTGAAATTATATTATTATATTTAGGGTCAGAAATATATTATTATTATAGAGAAAAAATATTTTATAATATACATGTATTTATTTTATTTAATTATTTTGAGGAAAATTAGAAGTGGGTTAGAAGAGAAGGAAAATGTGTTGGGTTGACCCAGTCCAATGGATTAATTTTAAGAAAGGAGTCAGGTGGTGTTAACCCTATCTGCCTCATTTGCGTTCTGAAGGGTGAGGAAAAAAAAAGAGGAGAAACAAAGAGCTCTAAGGAAGAGTACTCAGGAACGATCTTAGATCACACCAAGACCATTCATCTTCTGCTCATCCAGGTACGGGGGGATGGGTTTCTTCATATGTGAATATAGGGGTGTTCGGGTAGTGAGGGCAATCCCTAAGTCCCTCTAGGAACTCTATTTAAAATTCTGAACGATTATCTGTGCAATCGATGTTCTAAATTCTTAATTCATTTGGAAGAACTTATTTCTTGAATTGTCTTTGAATTCCATTGGGGCTTTCTTGTTAATTCTTTATCCTTAAATTTGATGACTTGAATTTTATGTGTTAAGAAGAGTTTAGATTTTTTTTTTGTAAAACCAATGGAAACTAATTTTTGAGGCTTGAGATGTGTATGGATTGATTTGGAACGTATGAAGAATATAAATGGAGTTAAACTGAACCAACGGGGTGTAGAAGTAGTGAAAATTGGTAAAAACCTGGTTGGAACTCGTAAAACGCAAGTTTAATTTCACAGAGGGGAGTCTGGGCAGAGATTTGGGCGATCAGCGCCAGTTTTGGGCGTCGGGCGTCGGGACCCCGGCATACGTTTGTAATTTTACGATATCTTTCTGTGTAGTTATCCAAATCGAGTTCCGTTTGTTTTGTTAGAAACTAGACATCTGGGGCTACCATTTAGACACAAGAATCGTGTAAAAATATTAATATTTGATCACGTTATGTGAGTTGCAATTTGAGCCTTCCAATCTGTGTGCGAACCACAACATCAATTTTTGTGAGCCCTGAATGGTAACCTAAACGACTTTATTAGGATTTGTGTTCTTCATGAAAGTTTTAGATATTGATGTTAGGATTCTAATGGAGTTGGGATCACTTAGAAAGGATATGTATATCTCGAGTTATGGTTAAATTATTAACTGAATGTCATAGATATTGTGATGTGTGTGAAGAATTATGTGAAATTTGTGGTCTATGATGTTGATAACTTAATGATAGGTACCTAGCATGTGAGGATGATATTGCATGGATTATTATTGACATGTTATGATGTTATATAATGGAGATGCATTAATTATGAGTTACGTTGGATGCATGAGTTGCATGAGACTTATGAGTTGCATGTGGTGCTTGAGAAGCCAGACGTGGCTATATTGCATTGGACCCTGGGCCCAGAGAGGGGTTGAGACAGGGGGGACCATGACGGGAGGCATTCCATGCGTGGGCCGTTGGGTGTTTAACTGCGCAGCTCACTGGCCACAGAGGGTTTAACGGTGGGTGGATTGCCTTTGCACGGGCCGCTGGGTGTTTAACCGTGCAACATACCGGCCCTGGGAGGGTGTGAGAACGGTATGCCCGCATTGGCAACAACTAAGGGAATTGACGAGGTACGCCCATTGTGCGGAGTGCCAAGTTGAGACTCTTAGGAGAGGAGATGTGTATGAGCATATAGTGAGCATGTGTATGAAAGCTTGTATGATTAAAAAAAATGATGTTTGGTAATTATATGAGATGTATTTGTTGTTTATAATTAATGATGATATTTTGGTGCACGGTGTGGGGTGGGAATTGGGTAGCTCTATGTTCATATATGATGTTATCTATCTCTCACCGTCCTGTTTTTATGTGGTTTTCTTTTAGGTGAAGATGAAGGCACTCATAGTGTTGAGTTCTAAAGGGAAAGGGTTCTGCTCTGATAGGATGTGACATTGGGGCATGAATTTAGGATGCTTTAGTTATGAATTGTTATTTGTCGTTTGAGGAGACTTATTTTTAAGAGTTTTATATTCACCTTATATTTGTAAATTCTGGATCCCTTTCATTTTTCTTTAGAGACCTTGATAATTTTCTTTTAAGAGTAAAACTTTATTATTATTATTATTATTATTTCTATTTATTTCAAGACTTGTAAACCTATGAGTTTTTATTAAAATATGTGGACCCTTCTTGATGTTATATTTATTGAATTATTCTTATTGTTGTTACTTATCTATTATGGGGTAGAAGGGTGTCACATTTAGTGGTATCAGAGCAGGTCGATCCAATCGGCCGTGAGTTATGAGTCTAATATGCTTGTTTGGTAGATGAATGATGGAATATGTTTTGCTTTATGATGAGGATAATGATGATGATGATGATGTTTCCCTTGTGTTGTTAGTGTTGTGCTTACACTTATATTGTTTTCTCAGAATTTGGCTGAAAGACATGATATAGCTTAGTTGAGGCTATTCATGATTGCTTATTTGTTTTGATACTTCTTGCTTACGTAAGAAGTAGTGGTTGAGTGGTATCGCTCGTATTGCAAGCATATATGCCAGTAGTAGTGGACGAAGCCTTGCTAATCAACTAGAAATTATTGGGACCTTAGATTTGGGTGAGACATTGATTTGTCGAGAGTTTACGGTTAATGGAGTTTCTAGAATCTATAGTTGTAGCGATTGAATCCAAGGAGGTTGTATATGAGAATTGGAGTTTTGGTATCCTTGATGAGAGATTGAAATGTTGGTAATTCCCTTGAGTGTTGGTGTTGGCATGTTTACCGTTTATGGTTTAGGTAGCATGTGAGTTTTATTTTCTAAGTCTGTTGTGCTAAATATGTGAGTTGTTTGGTTTAGGATTGTAGTGGGAAGCTTGAATATTAAGTTGAGGTGTGAGTTTGGAAGGGTTGATGTATTTTTGTGGCCTTAGATATATTGATATACTATTGCTGTTTGGTGTAGAGGATATTTTCTCTGCAGTTTTGTTGTGCCATTATGACTACCATATTGACAGATTTAGATTTTATGATCTTCATAAAAGTTGTAGCCTTAGACGTTATCTTTCCAATAGAATTGGAATCAGGTAAAACGGAGGTCTAGAACTCCAGTTATAGCTAATTTGGTGATCAAAGGTCTAGTTGTAAGCGCCGAATATATCTGCTGCGGTTTTTGAAATTTTTAGCTAAGAAGAGGATCTTTTAGAATTTTATGTCTTCATAAGAGTTTTAACTTATTCTCTTAGCTTTCTTTTGAGATAGGTTTGAGATCATTTGGATGAGTATAACTCTCTAGGTATCATTTTCTTTGATCATTGTTGAAGGGATATGTATGGTGTCATGATATTTTTGAATCGTTAGACAATGCAAGGATAAAAATTGATTTTTGTCATGATTCTAAGATGTTAGGTGGATTGAGAGGTTGTTTAAGATTGTATGATGTTATGTGGTAAAGTTGATTCATGTTTTATGGTGTAAACGATGATTGATTCGTATATGCTTAGGGATAGTATATATGAAGATTTTAAAGTAGGTATTCTAATATGATTTGATATGCATGTATGTATATATGAGGATAGATGACTTTATGGATCAATTAGTGGATGTTTGTGTATTAATGAGATTGATCTTAGGATGTGATATCACCATATTAAGAGTTAAGTGTGAAGATATATCCAAGATAAATTTAGGATAGATTATCTAAGTATGATTTTTGACTGTATGAGATGAGTGTTCTAGGCCATGTAATTTTCTTGCGGAGGTATAACGTAGATCTATCTAAGATAGAAGTTGTGCTTAAGTGAGAGATACATGAGTCTATTAGCGAGGTTATGAGTTTCTTGGATTAGCTCATTGTTGTTGGATATTTATTGAGTAACTTTCTAAGATAGCATTACCTTTGAACATATTGAGTAAGAAGAGTGTTATTTTTGTGTGAGATAGTAAGTGTGATAGTAGTTTCCAAATTCTTAAGGAAAGATCGACTAGTGCGCTAGTGTGAGCATTGGCCGATCTTAGTAAGCCTTTTGTGATATATAGTTATGCTTCTAAAGATATGTTTGGGAGGAGTATTGTGACAAGAAGGAAAAGTAGTAGGTTATGATTTTAGGCAATTGAAAATTCATGAGAGGAATTTTCTTATCTATGACCTTGAGTTAGTAGCTTTAATATTTATACTAAGATTTGGAGACATTATGTATATGATTCTAAGCTTGAAGTATTTTTTGATCGTTAGAGCCTTAATTATCTGTTGACTGAGTAGTTAATTATGTGACTAAAGAGATAGTTTAATTTCTAGAGGACTAATATTTCAAACTTAGTTGTTAATTGAGTAAAGCTATTGTGCTGACCGATGTTTTGTGTAGGAAACCTTTATATTTATCTTCCCTTATGATTAGAGAGATGAATCCTTTTGGCTCAAATTAGAGATTTAAGTTTGGCTTATAAGGTTACTCTTAGTAGTGTGAGACTAAGTATGACTTGAGTAACGAATGGATTGTTGAAGGAAATTGGAGAAGCACAATTTTGGTGACAAGATATGAGGCTATAGGATAAGGTGATGGATAAGAGTTTGACTTGGGTGTAGATGGAGTGGTGAAATTAGATATATGATATGTATACCTAGTGAACTTACGCTTAGGTGCTTAATCTTTAGAGATGATCATAGAAGTAAAACCAATGTTGTAGCAGATGCCTTGATTATGATAACCTCTGGTATATCGTTTATGATGATTTAAGGGTTGGATTTGATTGAAGAATTTAGAGACTTATGCTTTGTGTGTGAGATTATCCTTAGGAGCATTGAATTGATTATGTTGAAAGTGACTAGTGAATTAATGGATGAGATTAGAGAAGCCTAGGAGTTAGAGCCTTTCTTAGAGAACCAAGTGGAAAAGATTGGTAGGAGTGTAGATAATTTTTTTGAGTAGAATCGATGTTATTTTGAGGTGCAAGAACAAATTTGGGTGCTTAGTAACCTTCAATTAAGAAAGATGATTTTAGAGGAAGGACATTCATTTAGGAGCTACTGAGATGTATCGGGACCTTAGGAGGATGTATCAGAGTGGTGCAGCGGAAGCATGGTGGCCTAAGGTGAAGAGAGGAGTAGAGAAATTGTATGCTCGTGTTTAGTATGCAAGAAGTCTTTTGGAATTTTGTAGCACTTAGACGTCCCATTTTGGAACTGTAATGGTGAGTGGATAGACCTTAATTGTAGGTTTGTCTGAGATACTTAAGAGATCGATTCTATTTGTGTTTTAGTGGATAGACTCGCCAAGTTTACTTGTTTTACCTTTAGATATCCTTTGGTGAAATTGATAGAGTTGTACATCAATAAGGTAGTGAGGTTGCATAAGGATTAGAAAATAAGAAGAGAGAAGTCTACCATTACAAAAATTTCGGGGACGAAATTTCTTAAAGGATGGGAGTATTGTAACACCCCAATTTTCAAAAAGGTTATTATTATTATTATTATTATTATTATTATTAGATGGTATTTGGTCATAATTATTTTAATAATTATAGAGGAATATTATTTTGTACGTTTTAAATAATTATTATTTTGGACAATTATTTTGTACGTATTAAAATAAGTATTTTTATTAGCGTTTTTAAATAAATATTTATATGTTTTAAGAGAAGGTTGATTTTACATGATATTTTGTTATTGAAATTATATTATTATATTTAGGGTCAGAAATATATTATTATTATAGAGAAAAAATATTTTATAATATACATGTATTTATTTTATTTAATTATTTTGAGGAAAATTAGAAGTGGGTTACAAGAGAAGGAAAATGGGTTGGGTTGACCCAGTCCAATGGATTAATTTTAAGAAAGGAGTCAGGTGGTGTTAACCCTATCTGCCTCATTTGAGTTCTGAAGGGTGAGGGAAAAAAAAAGAGGAGAAACAAAGAGCTCTAAGGAAGAGTACTCAGGAATGATCTTAGATCACACCAAGACCATTCATCTTCTGCTCATCCAGGTACGGGGGGATGGGTTTCTTCATATGTGAATATAGGGGTGTTTGGGTAGTGAGGGCAATCCCTAAGTCCCTCTAGGAACTCTATTTAAAATTCTGAACGATTATCTGTGCAATCGATGTTCTAAATTCTTAATTCATTTGGAAGAACTTATTTCTTGAATTGTCTTTGAATTCCATTGGGGCTTTCTTGTTAATTCTTTATCCTTAAATTTGATGACTTGAATTTTATGTGTTAAGAAGAGTTTAGATTTTTTTTTGTAAAACCAATGGAAACCAATTTTTGAGGCTTGAGATGTGTATGGATTGATTTGGAACGTATAAAGAATATAAATGGAGTTAAACTGAACCAACGGGGTGTAGAAGTAGTAAAAATTGGTAAAAACCTGGTTGGAACTCGTAAAACGCAGGTTTAATTTCACAGAGCGGAGTCTGGGCAGAGATTTGGGCGCTCAGCGCCAGTTTTGGGCGTCGGGCGTCGGGACCCCGACATATGTTTGTAATTTTGCGATTTCTTTCTGTGTACTTATCCAAATCGAGTGCTGTTTGTTTTGTTAGAAACTAGACATCTGGGGATACCATTTAGACACAAGAATCGTGTAAAAATATTAATATTTGATCAAGTTATGTGAGTTGCAATTTGAGCCTTCCAATCTGTGTGCGAACCACAACATCAATTTTTGTGAGCCCTGAATGGTAACCTAAACGACTTTATTAGGATTTGTGTTCTTCATGAAAGTTGTAGATATTGATGTTAGGATTCTAATGGAGTTGGGATCACTTAGAAAAGATATGTATATCTCGAGTTATGGTTAAATTATTAACTGAATGTCATAGATATTGTGATGTGTGTGAAGAATTATGTGAAATTTGTGGTCTATGATGTTGATAACTTAATGATAGGTACCTAGCATGTGAGGATGATATCTCATGGATTGTGATTGACATGTGATGATGTTATATAATGGAGATGCATTAATTATGAGTTACGTGGGATGCATGAGTTGCATGAGACTTATGAGTTGCATGTGGTGCTTGAGAAGCCAGACGTGGCTATATTGCATTGGACCCTGGGCCCAGAGAGGGGTTGAGACAGGGGGGACCATGACGGGAGGCATTCCATGCGTGGGCCGTTGGGTGTTTAACTGCGCAGCTCACTGGCCACAGAGGGTTTAACGGTGGGTGGATTGTCTTTGCACGGGCCGCTGGGTGTTTAATCGTGCAACATACCGGCCCTGGGAGGGTGTGAGAACGGTATGCCCGCATTGGCAACAACTAAGGGAATTGACGAGGTACGCCCATTGTGCGGAGTGCCAAGTTGAGAGTTTTTATTAAAATATGTGGACCCTTCTTGATGTTATATTTATTGAATTATTCTTATTGTTGTTACTTATCTATTATGGGGTAGAAGGGTGTCACAGTTGTGGTACGTTCATATCCAACTATACTAGTCTAGACAGTGAAATTGAACTTTCTCAATTTAAGTGGTGACACCAAGAAATCAAAGGATGAGGATTGATATTTTAATTTAGTTGTCAATCTAGCGTGCGCATGAAGCATGAAAATAATCATGTTGGTTCAGTAAAGTTAAACTACTTAGACTGCTCATGTTAGGATATCTCCGCAGGTGACAATGTCTGATGATGCATTAGTTGTTGTTCATATGCATTGGGTGAATATCATGTTGTATGATATAGTTAGGGTGCATGTTTGAATTGCTTGGGTGTTGAACATTCAAACATGTTGATGTTATTTTGATGGGGTTATATGACGTAAGTCATAAGGTGTTGCTTGCTTGGTTTACATGTTGGTGTCTCTGATATAGGTTGTATTATCCTATATATACTTGTTGTATGTTTGATCCTTAATTTTTGGATATCTAACTTACCCTTATATATTTTCATGTGGTTGAATTGCGATGGTCGTACTTAGTGTTAGAGTAAAGTAGAAATAGGCCTAAGGAGATGTGCGGTAGGAGGCCATCATGCGGGTGACGGTACATTTGGTTATGTTTAGTGGTGCTACTTCTATGTAACTTTCGTATAGATGTTGTTTGACCGATAACTTAGATCGTATATTTGACATTTATTTGATTAATTTACTTATACTATATTATATTTGTATACTTATTTTACACTTATATGCATGTTGTATGGTACATATCCAAAGATATATAACTAAGTATTTATAATATTTTCCTTGCTAGTTAATGATTTCAAATAGTGTAGTGATCATTACACTTATAATAATAATAATAATAATAATAATAATAATAATAATAATAATAATAATAATAATAATAATAATAATAATAATTACTTAAAAAGTTAACATAGAAATATTAATATAAAAAACTTCAAATAAAAAATAAACTTTCATAATTTACCGAAGCATTTGATGTGCTAGATAATTCAATGGATGATAATTTAATCATTTAATGTGCTAGATAGGTCAGCATTATTGCAAAAATAAATATCTGCAAATGACATAAATAACAATTTCACATGAATAAATAAATTTTTTTTAAAATCAAACATATGGAGGTTGCAAATAACATAGTTTTTTATATATCTCGAATCTTGTAAGACGACTTTCCTTCAAAACGTGGAACCTCTCATTTTAAATAAATATTTGGGAGGGGAATATAATGTTAAAGAAACAATCACTTTGGAAACAAATGCCCAAAAGATACATGATAAGACATTATTTTTTCTTCTTTTTATATCTTTTGATCCGGTTATCACTTTCAAGACAATCTCGTTTACATATCCATCGTTTGCAAGTTCAATCTTCTATCAAGGAAAACTCGGATACTACAAGAAAATTTGTTATTACAGACAGTCAAAATCCGTGGAAAATGCCAAAAATCCGTGGGTAATAGTGCATTTCCAACAGATTACCGACAGACACCAATCCGTCGGTAAATTGCTCGTCTGAAATATTTACCGACGGATTTTTATCCATGGGCAACTTTTCGACGGATTTTCCCACGGATTTATCCATGGGAACGGAAATTATAATTTTTTTTAATTTTAATAAATTTATTAATGTAACAACACTCATATTTGGTCTCTCAAGGGTTCTATTTCACGATATTTCACTATTTAGCGTGTTTTATCCTTACTTGTGCAATTTCTGGGAAACTTTCCAGAAGGTCACCCATCCCTGTACTACTCCAGGTCAAGCACGCTTAACTATGAAGTTCTGATGAGTAAGCTATCGAAATGTATATGTATGTTGTCAGTATAACTTGTACAAATTAATTCATTTAAGTCATCCTCAAATATACAATCTCATATTTGTACTATAAAAATAATAATATATAATAATTTTATATTACAAATAATAATAATAATATATTTAATTATTATTTATTTATATGTACTTACTTTTATAATTAACATCTATTTATTTCTATTTAAAATTATAATTTAAATTTTTTAATTTTTTAATTTTATAATTTATAATGATAATATAATTTATAAAATTATAAATATTTATTTATTACATACTTATAAATTAAATTTTAATATTTTAAATAAATTATTAATTAATTTAATATATTTATTTACCTTAAATCAAACATATACAATTCAAAAAATGTATTTATCCTTGTTTTTTTTTTCTAATTATCAACTATTAATAAAATACTAACTTAAAATCTTATCTAATTATATATAATATTCTCATATCAAATTTAAAATCAGATATTAGTTATACAAAAATATTAAGATCATATAGTAAATTGTCAATAAGATTTTAGTTAAATAATTTAAAATAATTAATGTTTCAATTATATTGTTAATTAGCAAATAATTTATTCTAAAACTAATTAATCTTTTTATATTAATTATTAGTAAAATTTAATAACTTTTAGTTTAACAATTAATTGGATCGATAAAATTCAATACACACCATGAGTTATTGAGCGGAATAACTTTACGAAGAGTTATTTTGTAAGTTATCTTAAATCAAACATATAAAATTCAAAAAAAGTATTTATCCTTGTTTTATTTTTTAATTATCAACCATTAATAAAATACTAACTTAAAATCTTATCTAATAATATCATAATATTTTCATATCAAATTTATAATCAGTTCTTACATTTTTTACAAATATATAAATTTGTCTGAAATATTTCATCAATATTATAGCTTTTCCTACAAAAATTTTCTCATCGAAAATATAAATTTTTCGACATATTTAATTTTGTTTTATAAGAAATCATCTTCGATTAATATAACATTTTGTATATATGATTTAAGAGTAAAAGATTTTCAATTTAACAGTTGAATTTACAAAATTCACATTTAATATAAAGTTATTGAGCAATTACCCACCGACAAATCCGTGGAAAATTACCCATGGATTAGTACGTGGGAAATTCTGTGAAATTCTTTTTTTTTTTTACAAAATAACATATAGTACGATCAGTAGAATTATAACATAATGTCTAATAATCAGAATATTCATGTTGTTACTATCTAATAATCAAAGATTGAGGGGTTTCAATACATTCTTAGAATGTAAACTCATAAAAAATTTAAAAAAATTAATTTAATTATAAAATGAATAATCCAAATTATATTTATAAAATAAAAAGTAAGATAAAATTATAGAGATTAAAATTATAAAATTTTAATAATGTTATAAACATTAACAAAGAAAAGAATTAATAAATAATAGAAATAAAAAAATTATTAAAATTACAATATAGAAATTCAAAAATTTAAGAAAAAAAGACAAAAATATACTTAAAAAATAATTCAAATTAAAATATAGAAATTCAAATATTTTAAGTGAAAAGACAAAAATATACATAATAAATTATTAAAATTAAACTATTTAAATATATAATCATATTATTACACATAAAATTAGAATATATAAAATAAAAAAAAATGAATAAATAATTTAAAAATTAAAAGAATAAAATATCATAAATATTAGTTAAATAAATTATTAAAAATATAAAATATAAAATAAAATTATAATTATAACTGTACGGATACCCTCTCAAACAATGTGGGTACCATAGAATTTCTAAAAAAATTATATTTTCTCTAAATAACTACATACAATCTTCTAATATTCTATCTACATATCATTATTAGTGGCACAAAGTGATTCAACCCTCCTAGTATTTATAAAAATATTTAATTTTTAATATTATTTTTATTTTTAACAAAATTTATAGATAAAATCATTTAATATATATGTGTATATATATGGTGTATATATTAAAGAGAATGGATTTTTTTACTCTAAGAGTAAGTCTAGCTAGACTTATTCCGTTCAATAACTCATGTTCTATATCAAATTTCAACGATCTAACCGTTCAATTTAAAGTTCTTAATGTATAGATCAAATATGTAAATTGTTAGAAAATTTGAAAATTATTTGATACTTCGTTTCATTAATTTGAATCAATGTATAAAATGATTCTATGATTATCCGTTAATTTGAATTAATGAAATGAAGTATCAAATGATTTTTAAATTTTCTAAAAATTTGCAGATTTGATCTATGCATTAAGAATTTTAAATTGAACAGTTGGATCGTTAAAATTTAATGTCGAACAAGAGTTATTAAATAGAGTAAGTCTAGGTAAACTTACTCTTTGAGTAAAAAGATCCCTCTTCATATATATATTAAATTAGTTTATCACGTACCATTATATATATATACTAGGAGAATTAAAAGAGGAAACAGACACTTTGTGTCTTTAAATCTTTTTAAAAGTAAAATAATTAAAAATTATTTATTTATTTCTTAAGAATTAAAGGTATGATTATCTATTATTTTTTAGACAAAATCAGTTACAAGATGACGTATATTTTTCTTTATCTATTACTATAGATAATCAAATAACTATATATTTAACTATTTTTCTTCCATTCATTTTCTCTGTCTTTATCTCTACTTTCTATATATAGATTCATTGAAGTTTTAAATACTCATATTTATACTCGTTACTTTGTATTTTACTGATTTACTTAAATATAAAATTCAGAAATCAATAAAATGTAAATTTAAGAAATTACTACAACTTGAAGAGATATTTTTAAATCAATCAGTTATTAGGAACAAAAATAATTATTTAGTGTAATTATTTTAAATTTAATGTTTTAAGTTTTAAATAAAGAAGATTTAACCTAGAAAAAATTCCATTAACCCCTACTTGAAGTTTTTCTCAATAACGTCATACGTATATCTCTTCTCAAATTTTTAAGTGAGTATTAATTTTCTTATTTATTTATTTAAGTGGCATATACAACTACTTATATAAGATAATACTATTTATATACTATTAAGAGAAAATGATTTATTATTACAAATATCAATAATTAAATGAGATTTGATCTCTTATTTCATTATTTCAACTTTTTTGAAATTTATTTTAAATATCATGCACACGGTGATTTAAAAAATATATTAAATTTAAGTAATAATTTTAAAAATGAATTGAAAAAATCTTATTTTCAAAATTGAAGATCAATGAAAGTTTTCATAAAAATGACTTAGTATTGAATGTAATTTAGAAATAAATGATAGATACATATATATGATTTGCAGAACATAATTTAACTTTTTTTCTCCCTTATTTAATTAATAACATTATTTTCAAAGAGATGAGTGATTTTTAAAAATTAAAGAAAAGATATGTTATTCTTAAATTTGGACGTCATGTGCTGGTATTTTTCAAGATAAGTAAAAAAAACACATTTACGCTAATTAGTTTATAATTTATAATAACCTAAACATATAATTATATATAGGCAAGTCATACCTCACTCACTCTAATTTATATTTATCTTATTCATTACAATATATTTATATTTTGAAAACACTCATATAATAATGAAAATATTATATAGTGCATTATTGTGTGTATCGATGGGATCAGGATTGTTTGCATTTGAAAAATAATTGGCTTATATTTTATTTAATAATTTCATACGGATTTAAATCCGTCAGAAATTTTAGACGGATTTAAATCGTGAGAAATTCCGTCGGAAATTCCATCAGTTAAAATTCCATCGAAAATTTCTGACGGATCTAAATCCGTGGAAAATTTCCAATGGATTTTTGTCCGTGGGAAATTAAACTTTTTCTTGTAGTATACAATCCCATAGTGCTGCAAGAAATTACAACCATATGCAAAATACTAGGCACTATTGACAAACAAAGTAGTCTCATTTTCATGAGAATAATTGTTCAATGTATAAAAGAAAAAGAAATTTAATGTACAATTTAAACTTGCAATTTTATTCCAAAGCTTCCATTCTTGAGGAGACAAAGAACTACAAGAATTTTGTTGTTATGGTGAACCAAAATATTTACCAACTGCAAAACTCCAAATCATAGCATGACACAACTCATATTAACATACAATGCATTGCTTTAGAGAAGAGAAGGAGAAAGAAAAACAAATTAATACACATTTAAATATTTTTTATTTTAAATGGGTGCAGAAATTTAAAAGATACTAAAAAAAACAAATTAATAATTTTATTATTTTTATCCTATTATTTTTTACCATTTTATTTATCTAATCTTAAATAAGTTAATCCTTAATCTTTTCTATCTTTATAAAAAAAAAAAAAAAAAAAAGTTACAAAAAAATTATAAAATTACACTTAAATATAATCTTAGAAAGAAAGAAAAAAAGGAAAATTTGTTTCTCTATTTATAAGATAATCATAATTTATAAAAATAAGATATTTTAAATTTTTTACCATAAAAATATATTTTCCAAAAAAGTATTATATTTTTAATAAAAGTGATATATAAAATTTTATTACCTCACTTAACAAATTTTCTAGATCTATTACTTGCTGTCAAGGCACGTATATGCTGGTTATATATAAAATTTTTAATATTATAAATATATAAATAATTATTACTCTAGCTATCTAAAATTTCTATATGTCGTTCTAGGATGAGTGTATGTCCCCCCACCCGCACGGGATTTCTTTTCAACAATATTATGACACAAAAAGTTTCCCTCCATTCGCATATAAATTTACACTCATACACCTAGTTTAGACATACAAGTGAGAAGCAAGAAAGGAAGAGGGTGTACGTGAGGGGATAGGATACAACAACAGCAACAACACTCTTGTGACTAAGAGCAAGGGAATGGAGGAGCGTGGCACAACTCCAAGGGCAAGGCCTTATATTCTTGATCTCGACCAACCTGCTCTGCCTGATCTCAACTACGTACCCTCCTCCTCCTCCTCATTCCTTTACTTATCAAGACTATCAAGCCACTGCAGTTTCTATTGAAGGCAGCACTCATACTACTGCTGCATCTAGGCCTAAGACATTGCAAGATACTGAAACTCATCACGAAAGTTCCAATTGGTCCAAAATGAAGAAGGTCCTTAATAGGTTATGGTCACGCTTCTCCACCATCTTCAAGGGTGCCCCTGCTCAGTAAATCAACAATATGCATATGTATTAGTAACCTTTCTTTTCAATAATCATTTCTTTCTCTCTTTGGAAGCAAGACTTCAACCCAAGAACCTACAAGAACACCTTTGCTCAAGTGTGGTTACGTGTATTAGATCTTCCCCTAGAATATTGGCATTCAAGAATATTCTAGGGGAAGATCTTCCCCACACTTCAAGAACCTACAAGAACACCTTTGCTCAAGTGTGGTTCCAATGTCATGGTCATTCTTGAATTCAAGCTCAAAGAATCCCCTCCCTAGGGAGATGATAATTTGTTTGGCCTCTACCCGAACGTGTGGAAGAGAGAAAGAAATGATTATTGAAAAGAAAGGTTACTAATACATATGCATGTTGTTGATTTACTGAGCAGGGGCACCCTTGAAGATGGTGGAGAAGCGTGACCATAACCTATTAAGGACCTTCTTCATTTTGGACCAACTGGAACTTTTGTGATGAGTTTCAGTATCTTGCAATGTCTTAGGCTTGAATGCAGCAGTAGTATCAGTGCTGCCTTCAATAGAAGCTGCAGTGGCATGATGTAGGTGAAATGAAGGTGGGTGTTTGAGTTCCAGTTGGTGCTGATAAGTAAAGTAATGAGGAGGAGGAGGGTAGTTGAGATCAGGCAGAGCAGGTTGGTTGAGATCAGGAATATAAGGCCTTGCCCTTGGAGTTGTGCCACGCTCCTCCATTCCCTTGCTCTTAGTCACACAAGTGCTGTTGCTGTTGTTGTATATCCCCTCACGTACACCCTCTTCCTTTCTTGCTTCTCATGTTTAAACTACGTGTATATTTATACATGAAAAAGTGCAATCAAGACCGTGTCTTATGGAAGATGATTAAACACTTGTCCTAAATGTCACTTTCCGTTCCCAAGAAACGATATCTTTCTGTTCTCTTTTAAAGAATTCATGACCGCAACTGACAATTCTTATTACATGTGATCAGATAAAAGAAAAGACAAAAGGAATTACTTTGCAAGGAGAAAAGAATGGTTGCTCTATCATTTAAGTAATTGTGTTAAATTTTTTCTTCCATGAGGTCACAATCATGTATGCATTTCTTCCACGAGTCAGGCGACTTTAGTAAGCTGATCAAGTGGGCATATAGATACCATTTTCTTTTTATATCTATGATTCTTGTATTCATCTTTATGAAACAATTATCAATTAGAATTTTTTTTTTTGCATATAAATGTAAGCCTGTTATATTATTTATGTATGATTAATTTGATTATAATACAATTTAATGTATTCTTTTTTGTCAACCTATAATGATCATATAAATTATAAATTTCTAATTCATTTTATGATAACAAATTTTTTTTTATTTAAAAAGTGACATTAACGGGTTAGTAAACCTTTGGTCAATACCTATGATTAGTCAATACCTATGATAATCATATAAATTATTCCTCTCACTTACGTTGTCGTTTTTTCACTGTTATATTTGGAAGAAAAATAAGTACTTTCTCTATATTAGTTGATAATGTACCATTCAATTATTCACACATATATATATATATATATATATATATATATATATATATATATATATATGATGCCCAGGTGTTGAAAAGCTGGTTTGCTAGGTGCTTTTCATCATACTTTTTTTTATGGTTGTTTTTTAAAATCATTTAGAAACTGATTGCAATAAGTGGTAGAAAGTTATGAATATAATTACTCACCAGTCAATTGCAGCGTCGCTTGCATCTCTCGATTTATGATTATATATTTGTATTCAATTTATTTTGACTATGTTGAACTAGTTTGTTTTTCTTGTTTCTCTCGATTTATGAATATATTTGTATTCAACTTATTTTGACTATGCTGAATTAGTTTGGTTTTCTTGTTTCGGACCTTGTATCATACTTCATTTAGGGTGAAATTTCACCAAAATAAAGAAAATAAACCAATGCATGCACAGCACATGTACATGCATACCCTCCTTTGAGCAGGAAGTGAAGTAAATTAGTGTTCGGTTTTCCCTTGTGTTCCAGAAATCCTAAGCTTTGGAAGTTACATGTTTATAATTTAAATGGAGAAAAAGGGGAAGGAAGCACTCAGTCCACAATGATGGTTTTTTATAGTTAATTAATTGAGCCATATGTACATTTCTTTAACGATGTTGACATCGGCGCATGCTCGCCTGTAAAAGTCAATTATATATATGATTTAGATTAAAAAAAAAGTTAAATTTTTATTATAAATAAATAAATCTTAAAAGTAATCTTACGAAAAATAATCAGTTATATTTAATATATAGTGGTGAATTAATTAGCTTTTGTTTAAACTTTTATAATTTCCTATGTAAAAATTAATGCGTTAAATCACTACAAGAAATGTTATATATAGTGACATACAAAAAGTGTCGCTATAAGTACAATATATGTAGGTATATGTAACAGTACTAAAATGGAAAAGAAATCAGAATAAAGGAAAAGGCAAGGAATGGCAGTGATTGTATTCTTCTATCAGCAAATAGGTACCAATAGTAAAGGATGAGTACGGAATTAGAGAATATGAGGTGAGAGAGAGAAATCAGAAAAATACCAGATGAGAAGAGAAAGAGACAATTCATCATTCTACACTACTCTCACTAAAGGGCAAAAGTTGTTATTATACTGCCAGCCTACTTTCCTTGCACGAAATCTCTCAGCCTAGTGTTGGTCATCTTAGTGCGTGTGCTCCTCCTGAGCAAAGCATTCTCTGGAAAGGCTGCCACGTGTCCTTCCTCAATAACTAACTTATCATTTTCTGCCTGAAGAGGAATATTCTCCTCTGGGCCCATGACAATGCTTCCCCCATTGAAAATAACCTTGTCCTCAAGGTTGAAATTGGGATATAGGTGGCTCATGTCCTCTGCATTTTCCCAAGTAGCTTCAGAAACCTCTTGTCCACTCCACTGAACCAGGACCTGAGGAATGAGTTGCTCTCCTTTAAGAATCGTACGTCTGTTGAGGACTTGTAGAGGTTGCAGCATGATACCTTCTTCATCAATAAGTAATGGAAAAGGAATAGTTGTTGCAGTGTCATCTCCCTTGAATTCCTTTAGCTGTGAAACATGAAAGATAGGATGTATTTTAGCATTGACTGGCAGCAGTAACTTGTAAGCCACCGAACCAATCTTAGCAAGGATAGTAAAAGGGCCAAAGTATCTCATGCTAAGTTTTTGATTCTGTCGCAACTGAACTGAATGCTGCCGATACGGTTTCAGTTTCACCCACACTTTATCACCAATCTGAAAGTGTTTCTCAATCCTCTTCTTATCTGCTTGATGTTTCATGTACTGTTGGGCCCTGAATAAATTCTCCTTAAGCTTGTTCAACAAAGCATCTCTGGCTAGTAAGGAATCCTTAACTGATTGGTTATCAGATGGTGACGGTTGATACCTCAATAAGCCAGGAGGGTCTCTGCCATAGACCACTTTGAAAGGAGTCATGCCAATGCTATGATGGAAGGAAGTATTGTACCAATACTCAGCCCATGGTAAAAAATTGACCCAAGTCTTAGGTGATTGTGAAGTGAAACACCTTAGATACAACTCCAAGGCTTTGTTGACAGCTTCAGTTTGCCCATCTGATTGGGGGTGATAAGCTGTACTCATGGCCAATGTGGTGCCTTGTAGTTTAAACAATTGCTGCCAAAATTTACTTGTGAAAGTCTTATCTCTATCAGAGACAATGGACTTAGGCATGCCATGAAGTCGAACCACTGTATTGCAGAACAGGTCAATGACTTGAGTGCTTGTATAATCTGCTTTCAAAGGTTGAAAATGGGCATATTTGGATAACCTGTCCACTATGACCAGAATCACAGTAAAGCCTTTTGAAACTGGCAGGCCAGTGATAAAATCCATACTGATATCTTCCTATATCTGAGAAGGGATGGGCAAAGGTTGCAACAGCCCAGCAGGTTGCACAACAGCATATTTGGCTTGTTGACAGATGGAACAATGTTGTACAAACCTGTGTATTTGTTCCTTCATTTTGGGCCAATAGAACTCTGCTTTCACTCTGGAAATCGTCCTTGCAATTCCAGAATGACCGCCAATGGGAGAGCAATGATATTCTTCTAGGATTTTGGATATCAAGGGAGACTGCTGTGGAATTACCAATCTGCCTTTCCAAAATAGAAGTTGATCCTTACTAGAAAGATGAGGATTCTGATTGTTACCCAGCTCACAATCCTGTAACTGCTGGTTCCAATACTCATCCGTGGCAATGTCGTGTTTGAGCTCTTGCAAAAACGTTGGCTGAGTTTCAGACCAAGCCATGTAAAAAAATCTGGACAAAGCATCCGCAGGAATGTTATCTTTCCCAGGTTTATACTCAATTTTGAAATCATAGCCAAGAAATTTGTGAAGCCATTGTTGTTGCTCAGGGGTTTGAATTGTCTGATCTGTTAGATGTCGCAAGCTACGTTGATCAGTTCTAATTGTGAATTGGTGGCCCAATAGGTAATGCCTGAATTTAGCCAATGCCTCTGTGATGGCATATAACTCCCTGGAATAAGCAGATTGCTTTTGCATCCGAGGGGATAGCTTTTTGGAGAAAAAAGCAATAGGGTGTTTGCCTTGGTTGAGTACAACGCCTATACCAGTCCCTGATGCATCAGTTTCTAATATAAAAGGCTGATTAAAATTAGGTAAGGCAAGCACTGGAGCTGTGGTAATGGCTTCTCGCAAGCTCTGAAAGGTCTTTGATGCAATGTCAGACCAATGAAAAGCATCTTTTTTGAGCAGGTTTGTTAACGGTTCAGCAAGAGCAGCATAATTCTTTATAAACCGTCTATAGTAACCTGTGATGCCTAAGAACCCTCTGAGCTGTTTGAGATTTGTTGGCTCTGGCCAGTTTAAAATAGCCTGCACCTTTGCTTTGTCCATAGAAACCCCTTTCGCAGAAACGGTATGGCCCAAATAATCTACTTGTTGTGTAGCAAAAGTGCACTTAGACAACTTTGCATACAAAACATGAGATTGTATAAGCTGTAAAACCGCTTCTAAATGTTGGAGATGAGAGGACCAGTTGGGGCTATACACGAGGATATCATCAAAGAATACAAGAACACACTTTCTCAGTAATTTCTGAAACACCCGATTCATTAGTTGTTGAAATGTGGCAGGGGCATTGGTAAGCCCAAAAGGCATCACCAACCATTCATAATGGCCTTGATGCGTTCTGAAAGCAGTCTTGTGTCTGTCCTCTGGCTTCACAAGAATTTGATGATATCCGGACCTCAAATCCAACTTTGAAAAGAATTGTGCACCAAAAAGCTCATCAAGTAATTCATCCACAGTTGGCATAGGAAAATTATCCTTAACTGTGATGGTATTAAGGGCCCTATAATCAGTGCAAAATCTCCATGATCCATCTTTCTTCTTGACTAATAAGATTGGAGAGGAGAAAGGACTATAGTGCTGGGTGTAATTATGCCTTCAGCGAGCATATTTGCAACCATCTTTTCAATTTGAGCTTTTTGACTGTGAGCATACCTATACGGTCTGACCTTAACAGGATTACTGCCTTCTATTAAAGGTATGGAATGATCCTGAAACCGTTGAGGTGGTAGACCTGAGGGTTTGGTGAAAACCTCCTTATAAGTATGCAACAACAAAACAAGTGCAGGTTCCAAATTTTGAGGTATTTCCTCACAGAATTCAGACTTGTTGTCAGATTCTTGTAGCTGTATAGAAAACACTTCAGCAATGGCATGAGTTTGATGAAGCCTTTTGATATGGTGAAACTGGGCTAGCTGAGGCAAGTTCTGTTTTTCACCATATAAGGTGATAAACTTACCATCTAGCAGAAATTTGAAGGCTAGAGCACTGTAATCAGCCACATGAGGGCCTAAGGTTGCCAACCATGCTGCACCTAGCACCAAGTCTGCTCCTGCTACTGGTAACAAATAGACAGGAAATTGGAGAGTGTAGCCTTGCACCTCAACTTGCAGGTCAGAAATAAAGCCTTCAGCAGACATTGAATTTCCATTTCCCACCATCACTTGGAAATTTGGGGCTGGTTCGATTGGTAATTTCAGAAAGTGAGCAATCCGTGGCTGCAAGAAATTATCAGAACTGCCACTGTCCAATAAAATGTTTACTGGACAACCATTAATTCGACCCTGGAACTTAATGGTACCAACTCCACTACTGCCTTTTAGAGCATTGAAAGACAAATGATGATCAGTTGCATCCTGTGGTAAGCTGTCTACAGAATCAGTCTGAATCACATTGTCCTCATGGGTGCACTGCTCCTCATCAACTTGCAGGATCATGTAATGCTTGTTAGGACACCTATGGTTTGGTGAAAAACGTTCATCACAAGTATAGCAAAGGCCTTTTTCGCGCCGAATCTGCATTTCAGTGGGTGTCATTTTTTTAATAGGATTGGCCGGTTGGGCGAATGGTTTAACTGTGGGGGTAGGCAAGAGAGGGGGTTGGGAATTTTGTAGTTTAGGTATGTGTATGGGGTGGTCTGTGTGTAAGGTTTATATGGTGGTTGAGATTTTGGTTTGGGAATGTATTTTTCTTCAAAGAGTTTGGCTAAGGACACAGCCTTAAGAATGGAAAGTGGGTTTTGTGCTATAACTTCTCGTTTTAAGTCTGGTTTAAGGCCACTAATGAAGCAATCTAGGAGGGCATCAGGACTAAGGCCATAAACTCTATTAGCTAAAGACATAAATTCAGTATAGTAATTACTAATAGAATTTGATTGAGAAAGCTTAAAGAGTGTAGATCTAGGACAATCATAAGGTGAAGGACCAAACTCTAATTCCAAGGCTTTTGCAAATTGTTTCCAATTTTGAAAAGGTTGAGTTCTAGTAATCATCTGGAACCAAGGGATCACATCCTTTTCAAAATGTAGGGCAGCAATAGATAATCTATGTTCATTAGGTGTCCCATAAAATTCAAAGAATTGTTCTGCTTTAAACAGCCATTGCAAAACATTTTCACCATCAAAGCGTGGAAAATCAACCTTAACATTTCTCACATGGTATGGAGGTTTGGGCCCAGGAGGTGGATCTGAGATGTTTGTGCTTACCGTGCTAAAAGGAGGTGGAGTATGAGGTCCTTGATGAACCAGAGTAAGTCTTAGTTTCTCCAAAGCAGCTTCAATTCCATCCAAACGGGTAGCAGTTTGTTGATCTCGAGTGTCTAATAAGGCAGCAAAGTCATTGTCGCGTTGCTCTAACAGCTCTACAACTTTCTTCAAATCACGAATATCTGAGGTCACCTCTTTCATGCGAGTATTCTCAGCCATTTGCAGAAAAGTTGATGTAGCAGAATGAAAGCACCAATGTAACAGTACTAAAATGGAAAAGAAATCAGAATAAAGGAAAAGGCAAGGAATGGCAGTGATTGTATTCTTCTATCAGCAAATAGGTACCAATAGTAAAGGATGAGTACAGAATTAGAGAATATGAGGTGAGAGAGAGAAATCAGAAAAATACCAGATGAGAAGAGAAAGAGACAATTCATCATTCTACACTACTCTCACTAAAGGGCAAAAGTTGTTATTATACTGCCAGCCTACTTTCCTTGCACGAAATCTCTCAGCCTAGTGTTGGTCATCTTAGTGCGTGTGCTCCTCCTGAGCAAAGCATTCTCTGGAAAGGCTGCCACGTGTCCTTCCTCAATAACTAACTTATCATTTTCTGCCTGAAGAGGAATATTCTCCTCTGGGCCCATGACAGTATATGTCTATTTGACATATAGTTACACACAATTTTAGTGTTGATTTTGAATGAGATTTAACAATATATTTTATGTGTCAATATAGTCTATACCCACACTTTTTGATAATATATCAACATATATTGTAGTTATTGTATGGGTACAAGTAATTTTTAGTTATATGTATAGTGAATATATAGTTGTTCCAGTATTTGATAGGAGCAAGTCCCACTAAATGTTACAAATATTGGATCTAGACTATCATAATTAATACTAAAGAAAGAAAAAAAAAAAGAGAAAATGAATTTATTCTAATTAATGTTACAAAAAATAACAAAATGGTGAAATGAAAAAAAAAATCAAATACCAAAAAAAAATAAAAAAAAACAGTGACTGTTTGGTTTTGTCTCGTGTGTCTTCATCTTGGTATTGTCCCACCTTCAAATTTAGATACAATATTCTCTTTACACTAAGAGTGGAGATTATTTGTTAATTAATCTTGATGAGAATCTTATCCCTGACTTAATAAATTAAATATAGAAAATAAAATCTTGATGGAGAACAAAGCGTTAAAGTTGCAGTGTAATTAGTATATATTATTATTTATGGCAGTTGCAGATGTGGGAAAATTCTTCAATGCACTGTTCAATTTATCAACTTGATATTATCAATATTCCTTTTCATTCAATTTTAAAATCTTATTATTTTTTTTAAGCTTAATTGCATTTTTATCCCTCAAGTATTGTAATTGTGCAATTTTGATCCTCAAGATTTTAATTGGGTAACTTTAATCCCTAAAGAATTGTAATTGTGCAATTTTGGTCCTTTAATTTTTAATTGAACAATTTTAATCCCTCAAATATCATAATTGTGCAATTTTAGTCTCTTCCATTACAAATTTTATAATTATATATATACAATACTTTTAAAAAATACAATTATTTATCTATTCAAGTTAACATATATTATAATTTTCGTTAATGTATCAAATAATATATATTTATTATTATTACTAAATAAATAAAATTTATATATTATTATTTTTATAATATTACTGATAAATTAATATCAATAATATTATTAGTATATTTATAGATAAATTAATAATTTGATAAATATAACTTAGTATATATTAATATCCTTTTACAAAAATATAAATATATATCAAACCAGTATAAAAGTTACTGTTATTAACTTTTAATTTATATATTAAAATTATTAAATTTGTAATAAGAGAGACTAAAATTTTATAATTATGATATTTGAGGGACTAAAATTGCACAATTATGATATTTGAGGGACTAAAAGTGTTCAATTAAAAATTAAAGGACCAAAATTGCACATACAATTCTTTAGGGACTAAAATTACTCAATTAAAACTTTGAGGATCAAAATTGCACAATTACAATACTTGAGGGATAAAAATGCAATTAAACTTTTTTTCAATTTAATCAAGTTTTTTTATTCAGCCTGGAATTTTCAACCTACGTAAAGTGCATCTCCCATGCGTAAACGTTCAGCACTCTACGTGTGGACCCTAACATGTTTTCAATATGTTTGTCTTTTTCATTTTATAAAGTGAAACATGTTTATTTTGACAACATAGTAATATTAATGATTTTGACAAGTGGAAGCCTCAAGTTGTGATAGCTATCTTATTAAGCTAACAAAAAAGAGGAAAAATTTATAACTTAATATTTAAGGTTATATACTTAACAAATGATATAATAATAATAATAATAATAATAAGAATAATTAACTCATTAGTTTCTATGGATATGTACCTGAAGGTGGCTGCTTTTTTAAACTTAAACTCTACATCGTGCATCTGAAAGAGAGGGAAGAAATGGTAAAATTTAATTACAAAATAAAACTTAAATCTAATCACATAACTACTAAGTCATAGCCCATAATAACATTGTTGGTGTAACGTAATTAGTAGACTGGAATGAGGCATTTCCAAATTGGAATAGGTTGTTCTAAACTATTAAAACAATGGTGATTTAGTAGCCTAGAATGGGTCGTTCCTAAATTGGAACAAGTCGTTTCAAACTACTAAATAGGCCTATAAATCCTAGTTGAGAACGGGTCATTCCAAACATGGTCGTTATGGGTTAAAATGCAACCCCAGAACCGGTCGTTCTAGATGTGAATTTTATACATGACGAATGAGTGCAGAACGGGCCATTCCAGATCCGAAACGAGTCATTCTGACGACTCCAGACTTCTATAAATAGGCCACATGCATGCAGTTGAGGAGAAGAAAAAAAAAGGGAACTTAGAGAGAGGTTTTAGAAAGAAGTTTTAGAGAGAAGGATTCTAGGTCTGTGAGCTCCTTTCTCTCCCAAATTTCTCTGTACGATTCTTCTTCTCCTCTAGATCACTAATATTTTCTGTCTTTTCTTGAAATTCAGATTAGGAAGCTTGCTTTGGATGGATTGAAGTTTCCGGGTTGAGCTTCGAAAGGGAATTCTACTTATTCTCTGTTCTTGGCCATTTTGAGCCAATTTTCAGGTAAGGGAAGCTAGAATATTTGTCGTTTAGTTGCATGTAAGTTTAGTGACTCAATTGATGCATGAAAGTCGAGGATCCATGGTTGGATCGGAGAATTCGCTCATTTTTTGAGGTTTTGGGAAAAATGGAGTTTTTGGTGATTTTGATACATCGGATGGGTGCATGTTGAATCTGAGTTTGTTTTTGAGTTGTAGGGAGCCTATGCATTGTTTTTCTTTGTTTGCATTTGGCTGGTTTTCCTGATTTTCAGGTTTGGAGCATGTCGGGCGCAAGGTGGGTGCTCTGGGCATGGAGTCTCTTATGAGTTTCTGTACCAAGGACGCCGGGCGCGAGCTGAGCACGCCGGGCATGAATGAGTTTTAGAACTCTCGGGTCGGGATTAGGTCGGGCACGCTCAGGCTGCACCGGGCGTGAACATGTTTATTTATGATAGTTGAAATCATGCTTAGGCATGTGTTGAAAGTTGAAGATTTGATCATGTATGTATAATATATGATGTGTGGTGATGTCTGATTCATATGTATGCTTGGTAATGATATGTGTGAATGGTTAAATATGATATGGCAAGAGTATATGTTCATATGAGTATAATTATTGATCATGATGGTGGGTAGACCATGTATGATGTGTGATGCATTATTACAAGTGATGCCTTATGGCATGAGTATGACTATTGATCATGATGGTGGGTAGACCATGTATGATGTGTGATGCATTGTTGCATGTGATGCCTTATGGCATGAGTCTAACCTAGGACTTGAGGAGAGGGAAAATGTTTTCGAACTGGAAGAGCTCACATAGAATTTATTGAGAGTGGTGCTTGGATAGGCTACTGATATATGAGAGTGGTGCTCAGGTAAGCCTCTGGTTTTGGGTGAGAGTGGTGCTCAGGTAGGCCACTGTTTTGGATGAGTCTCTTCTAAGTCCTTAACTAGTGTTGGAGCGGAGTATGAGGTCGAGGGTTATTCCCTTAACTAAGTACTGAGGAAGCTACGTGGTTCCTTGCGGATAGTCGGTGGGTGAACTTTGACTTTTTAACCTTTATAAATTTTTTTAAAGGAATAATTGTTAAAATAAATTATTTAAAAAATAATTTACCGAAATAAATAATTTCAGATACATAGGATTACAGAAAGCATCATCAAGAATGACGAGTTGGAGAAAACGTCACTACCAATAACGTTTTGCATGTAATATACATACATATATATATATATATATACACATGTGGACAACACACGAAGCAAAAAAAATAAGAAGTAAGCGTCACTAGCAATGACGACTTCTTGTTGCACCAAAAAGAAGAAGAAAACGTCAGACAAGATAACGTTTTGCATGAAGAGAAGGCTGGTGAATGAAAATGTCAGAATCTTTGATGTTTTGTTTACCAAAGATGGATGTCATTTTCTTTTTCATAGTGAGAGACCAAACTCAGTCAAAAATCCTCTGAATCTATTAGTATTTACTTTTGATAATTAATTAAGACAATGTTTCAAGGTTGATTTTATTTCTCAAATCAAGAAAAAAGGAAAAGATAATAATTAAATGGCATGAAATGAAATATATTTTCAGAAAATTAAATGCTCACATTTTTATCTAGTTAATTATGGAGGGTTCTAATTTACTTTTAGGTGAGGGATTTTTGTGCATAATTTTTAAGTTATCTTAAAAATAATTTAATTGAAATTATTATTTTTTTGTTAAATTGAAATTTCAAAACTGGAGCTTTTATAAGTTTTTAAAAATATTAGAACTTGAAAATTAGTGTTAATAAATACATGATGAAAGTAAGCGTGAGCTACTTCTGGAGTATTTAAAAATAAGTTGAATTAAATTTAATTAGGGTGGAAAAAAAAATATACTCATAAATTAATATTTTTTTATATTCTATTATTAAAAGTATATTTTTCGTTATTAAAAAATAAAATTATTGAAACGTATATTCCATTTCATGCCATTTAATTATTATCTTTTCCTTTTTTTCTTGATTTGAGAAATAAAATCAACCTTGAAACATTGTCTTAGTTAATTATCAAAAGTAAATATCAATAGATTTAGAGGGAGCGTGAAAAAAATATAAAGGAATTTGAATGCTAACTATAAGTAAATAAATAAGATGTAAGTAAATAAGTAAAGTAAAATGGATTTTTTGACTGAGTTTGGTCTCTCACTATGTAAAAGAAAATGACATACATAAACAAAACGTCAAAGATTCTGACGTTTTCTTCTTCTTTTTGGTGCAAGAAGGTCGTCAGTGTTAGTGACGCTTGCTTCTTATTTTTTTTTTGCCTCGTATGTTATCCACCTGTGTTCATATATGTATGTATATTACATGTAAGGCATATGTGGTAGTGACATTTTCAGTGATGTTTTGTTTTTTAAATAATTTATTTTAATAATTATTTTTTTAAAAAAAGTTTATAAAGGTTAAAAAGCTGCAAACTCCACAAGTGACTTGGTAATACATGTCAAGGTCGTGGTAAACCTGTACCCAGTTGTGCTATACCTGATGATAGAATTGGACTTCTAATTGTGTAAGTGATATCATCCGAGTAAACCCGAGGGAGGATTTATATCTTGTTTAGCTGTGACCGAACAGGCGCATTTAGCGTGAAAACGGTTGGGGTGGTTTCGATAAGATTGAGATGTCACTTACACTACTCTGCTGTTAGGGAGATCTCTTAGGTGTATGCGTGACGACGCATTAGATGATTAATATGCATTGATATCTGTCATGAGTTGCATGTTATTGCATGATTGTTGTTATGATGAAATGTGTGGTGTGACTTCATGTTTGATGAATTGAGATTGATTGAGATGGGAGTTCCTTTGGGACTTGATTGGATGAATGTGTATTATAGATTTTGTTCTATATTTGTATGATTGATTTTTTTGGACTCTAGCTTACCCTTCTGTTTCTATGTGGATGGACTGCGATGATCATACTTGGTATGAGAGCAAGTCAGGGTTAACTTGGAGATGAGGTGACCGTTGCGAGACGGAGAGTTTTGTCCTCGGGTTAGAGTTACTATGTTGGGTAAATGTTTTGTCCGTGTTTGACCGGCACTAAAGAGATATTATATTTGGGATGACTGTACATATATGATATTATATTTTGTACTTAGAAACATAGTTATTATTATATGTATATTTACGTACCTGTATGTATGAGTTATCCAACTTTAATATTTCTCTTAGTTCACTAGTTATAGTGCAATTTCACTAAGTGTAAGGACCATGACAGATAATTATAGTTGAAGAATAATTAAACAAAAAAGAAGTCTTGAGAGGATATGATGATTTTTTAGTCATCTTTTTCTGTATTGCAAACTTCTTTTTTCATGGCTTAACTTCTTTTCATGGCTTAACTTCTTTTTCTTTTTTCTTCTTTTTCCAGTCTTTTAGATATATGTTTATCTAGTATATATAATGAATCCCAACCTTAAATTAATATATAATATTTCTTTGAAATGAAATTGAAAACTCAAATTCAGATAGCTATATGATTAAGCTAATTAATGGGAAAATATTTAAGGCTAAACTTGGCAACTTGTTATTTAAGTTTACTTTAACAAATGGGATAAAAATATTAAAAATAACAGAGATAATTGATTAGCAATTATTATTGCTTAGATAGGGCTCTTGTACAAACAACTCATTTCACACTCCTTATTTCTCTCTCTATTTATCACATTATATTACATATTATATGTACGTCCCTCTATCTCTTTTATTCTTTTTTTTACGACCTCAAAGTGACCAAAAAAAAAATGTATACATATATGCATATGTATAAGATGATGTTGCAATAATGGGGAAACATGCCTGTGGAATCTTTTATGCCTATTGTCTTTAGTGGTTGTGCTTGCATTGGGTAATTTCAACCATCATCGCATCACCTTGTGAACCCATTTCAACCTATTAGTTTCCTTCTACTCAGACCAATATATTTATGTTATTTTTAATATATTTTTTTAAAAAAAAAGTAAAAGTTTTTTGAGTAATGATATATAACTTGCTCTTCGTTACAAATGTTTTATATATCAAAGAATATGTCCTCTCGTGTTAAGGTTTTATATAACCATGATTCAAAATCGTTATAAGAGAAGAAAATAAAATAATAATAAAATAAGTTAAAATTAGCTATATGAATAACTCACTCTACAACTCAATTAGAAATGTTTTCATTATCTGTTAATATTATTTTCCTTTTCATGTTATTATTACCAATCTTACTATATTACTATCAGTGTTAATTTCATTATTATTCGTCATTATTGTTGTTATTATGCCTCTTAATATTATGATTTGTTCATATTTGCTGTACCGGTCTCAAACTTTTAACAATAATTGGGCCCAATTATATTAAGGTATCCTAAAGCTAGCGCAACTTAATTCATAATATGGACTGATGTTTTACCATAGAGTAGCATAGGTTAAATTTATGCTCATAATATATATACTTCTTTTCAAAAAAAAATAATTATCTTCTTTTATTTTTTTAAAATTTTTTAAAATATCTTTAATCTATATTTTATTTTTAAAATTTTACACCTCCAACCTTCAATTTAACACTTTTTTTTTTCCTTTTCCAACACACCACCTTTCTTCTCTCTCTCTTTCAATTTTCATATGCACCATTTTATCTTCTCCTCAATCACCACCTATTTTAGGAGGTAATTTTAATTATTTTGATTTTTACTTTACTTTCTTTTTCTTTCAACTCTTTCAGTTTTTGCATGTACTTAGACCGTAGAATTGGTACATGATGACGTTGTAGACACGTGCAATTTTCTCGAAAATTTTGAAGGTGTCGAGTTAAACGCAAGTTCTTCAAATACTTTCTCCTCTTTCACATTTTCAAAAATCTTAACATTAAATTTAGTATTTTGAAAATATTTTCCGAACCATTAATTTCACTATTCCAAAAATTACTTTTTGGAATAGTAAAATTAATACTCTGAAAAGTATTTTTCAAAATCGTGTTTTTTACATACTTAAGGAAAGTACTTTATGGATTATTAAATTTATTGTTTCAAAATGAACTTTTTTGGAATTATGTAAAATAATAAACTTCTAGAAAGTACCGTCTAGAATAGTGAAATTAATGTTTCAAGAAATATTTTTCAAAAGTGTGTTGTTTTGCATAATTTTAAAAAGTTACTTTTGAAACAGTATTCCAAAAAGTACTTTTCAAAAATATGTAAAAAAAATATAATTTCAAAAAATACTTTCTAGAATACTAATTTCACTATTCTAGAAACTACTTTTTGGAAAATAAATTATTTGAAACACTAATTTTAATTTCTAGATATGTAAGTGGGGGAAGTTCTCGAAGAAAACACATACATTTGATTCAACACCTTTGACACAATCGAGAAAGTCACTCACGATGCATATAACACTGTCGAACAAAATTTTCACATTCCGGGTGCGTGTGAAAATTAAAAGGAGAAGGGGAAGAAAGTTATGAAAACCAAAAAAACTAAAACTACTGACTGAAATAAGCAAGAAGTGGGAGAAAATAAGGGGATGCATATAAAATATGAAAAGAAGAGGAAATTAAGGAGATGTGTGAAAAAGAAACAAAAAATGTTAAATTAAAACGTTAGAAATGTAAAATTAAAAAATTAAAAATATTTTAAGAATTAATTATTTTTAAAAAAAGGAAAAGTGATGTCTTGATAAAAAAAAAAGGTATATATATATCATGAACCTAAATTTAACATAACTATCTACAGAACTTGCTAAAATGAATTGAGTTTGATGATTCAATTAACTCTTTAATCCATAAATTTAGGGTGAATTTATTTTTTTCTTTTAAATTTAATTTTTTTAGTTCTATAATTTTTAAAAATCTTATTTTAGTCTTTATACTTAAATATTATTAAAAAAATTGTCAAATATTGTTGCACAAATTTATAACTTCCCACATTTTTTTGTAAATAAATTAATAAAGATTTTAATTAATTAATTAGGAATAATTTGAAAAATAAGAAATGTTATATATATAAAAAAGATATTTCTTTTTTTTTTATAATTGAATTATTATCTTTAAAAAATAGAGAGAATAATTAAATTGAGTTTTCTAATGGATTACACATGTGAGTGAGAGTTAGGGTTTTTATTTAAATATGCTATAGTAATTAGGTTTGTCTTACTTCAAAAGTTGGTTGTGCATCTTGTGATTTAAAAAAGGAGGAGAATCGAAGACGGCTGAAGAGGGACTCGATGATCTAAGGGTGTAAGCGGATACAAGTAACTTGCAAATCTGAACTGATCCAAACCAACCCAATAAGTTCGAATTAGAATTTTTTAGTATTTGAATCAAACCCAACCTAACCCCGATCAAAACCCGACACTGTACAGTTAGATAATGGGTTTTGTGTTTTCAACCTATTATCGACCCGACCCAACCCATCATATATTATAACAATCAAAATAATAATAATAATAATAATAATAATAATAATAATAATAATAACAACAACAACAGTAATAATAATAATAATAATAATAATAATAATAATAATAATAATAGTAATAATAATAATAATAATAATAATAATATTTGAATGATCATTTGTTTGAGATAATACTCACCGTCACTCTTACCTAGTAACAAATTTTGTGTTTTAGGTTGATAGCATTGTAACAATATAATATATTTATTTTAAATTTTATTTTGTATTAATTAATGTTAGTTTTTTGAGTTGATAATAATGTAACAAATTAAGGAATTTATTTTAAAATTTAATTTGTATCATTGTTTGCTTTATAGGTTGATAACATTGAATTTACAACAATGTATCAAATGATTTACATATATTTTAAAATATTTAATTTTCTTAAAAAAATAAATAAATAAAATTATGTTGATCCGATTAATCCAACCCAACCCAACTTATTCGTGATTGAGTTGGGTTGGATTAGATTCTTAAAAGTAATTGCACAAATCCAACTCAATCCGTTAAATTTTGATTGGATCAAGTAATAAGTTTATCCAAACGCGGCCCAACCCAACCTAGTTACACCCCTACAATGATCTGACTCAAGATTTTAGCATGCATCAGGGGAGAATGAGAACATCTCTCTGGGATGCGGATTAATTGTTGAGTACTAAGATTAACCTTTAATCTCTAGGTTGTGTGTATGTGTATAAGTATGAGAGAGATTCAACCTAAGCCTTGTATGGAGAAATTATCTTTTATCTCTTACATGTTTAGAGTGGTTGAAAAGTTATTCTCATTGTATATTTACTGTAATTTAATTTTTTTTTAGAATTTTGATGACTTCTTGGTGAAGTAAAATCATGTCCATATGTAATCATGTCTATGGGATCACCAAAAAAAATTTCAAAAGTTTTTGAGCATATTTACTATTTTTAATGAGTGTATTTATTTGTTTTTCTAAATATAACTTGATACTATTTTTATTTAATTAAATTGCTTAAATATAATATTAGTGAAAATTGGTGCAATAAAAACCTTTTACATATCATTGATAATGTTTCTCAACTCTTTCTACTTAATTATAGCAGTCCAAACGACACGTGTCTAAATTATGACTCAATTCACCTAGGCCTCCGCACAGGACAATTGATGCCACCTAGCAAACAATAAATAAAAAAGATAAAAATATCTTATTTTGTTTCATTCTAATAAAAGTTAACAAATACCATTAAATTATAGAAATAAAGTATATTTTAATAATATTATTAAAATTGACATGATCAACTAAAATTGACAATGTCAACAAATTATGAGATACAAGAAAGAAAGAAAGAGAAATAGAAATATGAGAGGGAGAGAGAGAGGGGAGAGAGGAAGAGAGGGTGAGTGAGAGTGAGAGTGAGACTGATAGATAAAGAGAGAGAAAGAAAGAGAAATAGAAGGAGAGGGAGGGAGAGAGGAAGAGGAGGGAGTAGGGATGGCAAATATACTCATACCCGCGGGTAATACCCGAACCAGTCCCGACTTTGATGGGGAATAGGGGTGAGCATTAAACTGACACCCGAACCGAACCCGAAAAAAAATATTGCTTTTGGGTGGGTTCGAGCGGGTCTTATGGGTAAATCGGGTTAAAATTTTGATTTTATACGGGTTATATTGGGCGAGTTCGGTTTTGAATTTTTAAATCCGCTAAAAACCGAACCCAACCGAAAATGAGATAAGTTTAAATTTTTATTACTTTTGTATAACTAAACAACAATGGTCCAAATTTAAAAGTCTTTATTTCAAGTATAATATAGCCATCAATTTGTAACTTATTTTTTTCCTTTTTCTCATAACTTAGATATTTATTTTGTCTTCTCCTTCCTCATTCAACTTCTCAACACACTAGTCCATTTTTAGAGTTATCTTTTTGCTTCTTTCTTTGTCTTTCTTTTCTATCTTCTTATCTCCATTTTGAGTACATTTTGTGTGACTGTGATTTCTTATGGTTTTGTAATCTAACTTTATATTTCTTTTCCATGTAACAACTATGAATTTTGTTATCTTTTTTTTTTGCTTCTTTAGTTTGTAAATGTTTCAACTACGAATCTATTTACACCATCTATTGTCACCTTCATTCTATTTTTATACACTATTTTAAAAATATTTTTTATCGTTTTAAGCTTCATCTTCGTTAAGATAAATTGGTCTACAAAAAAATTCAAACCCGATTATACCCACCCGCTTAAATCCGAATCCGTTTCAACCCGAACCGCCTCAAATCGAAAGCTCAGTCGGTCGGATATGGGTCACATTTTTTCAAAGTCGGTTTACAACGAGTTGGACATTTTTCACCCGAACCCGACCAAACCCACCCATTGCTCACCCCTAATGGGGAATACCCGGTTTGACCGGGTACGGGTACGGGTATGGGTAAAACCCGATATATTAAATCGGGTACGGGTACGGGTATGTACTTACCCGCCCCGTACCCGTACTCGTCCCCGTCCCCGTTCCTATTTTTAATTTAGTACCCACTTTTAATTTAATTATATTAAAGAATTTTAGTATTTTTTTATATGTGATTATTTATTATAATATAAGATAGAGAAATAACCTAATTATAATTATAATATAATTAAAAAAGTAATTTAAAAATATTATATTTGAAAAAAAGTATAATAAAAAAATAATTTGACGGGTACGGGTACGGGTACGGGTATACCCAATACCCGACGTGGATGGGGATGAAAATTACATACTCGACGGGTACGGGTACGGGGACGGGGATGAGTTTGGCTCGCGGGGACGGGGACGGGTATCATGAAACCCGTACCCGCCCCGCCCCGTTGCCATCCCTAGGAGGGAGTGAGAGTAAGAAAGAGAAATAGATGGAGAGAGAAAGAGAAATAGAAACAGAAGAGAAGAGCTTTTATGTTTAAAAAAGATACTATGATCTTTTTATATGTATAAAAAAAAATTCTTAACTCAAGAAAGTTAGATTCTCATCCCTCTCATAAAAACATTTTTGTAGAAAAGTAGGGTAAAAATGATTCCCTAAAAATGTTTTTCTTAAATAGTTATCAAGAAGTCAAGATTCCTAAATTTTCAAAAAAATAAAAATATTTCACATACAAAATGGTCTCTTAAAGATAAATTTATTGTACAATCTTAATTTATTGTTAACTTTACTTTTTATACATTCACTTATAATTAATTAATATTAAATATAATAATCACTTAAAGTAAATGAAATCTTTAACATAAAATTTAAATATTTATGATAAAATTAATAAAAATAACCAATTTAATTATTTTTAAAATTTTAATAATTTATCGTATATTACTTATAATTAGAATAAGAGGTATTACACAATAATTTTACAATTTTAGGAGAAAGAAGTGAGTTATCGATAATCAGATTTTAAAACTCACAATTTTAGAACATCTTATTAAAGTGTGATTTGCTATGGATAGTAGAGATTTCAAAATCGTTTAATATAATCTATTCCAACCAAACTCTAATTGTTGAGATCTAGTCTGATTGACTTGACAATTTTAAAAAAATAATTAAAAAAAAGTTATAAAACTTGAATGACTTATAAAGTCACAATTACAAAAATATTATCTTATTAAATTTTATCCACAAAAATGTTCTCCAGGAACTATAATCGCAAGTTATATAAATATAGTGTAGAACAAAAAGATCGAAATCCACAATATTTTATACTTCCTCTGTTTTTATACTATCATTTTTTCTATGAAAAGAATCGAATGTAGTAAAATAGTATTTCTAACAAAATAATATTTATTCAAACAATGTATAAGAACATGTAATTAAAAAAAGTTTCAATCTGGTAGCTATAACCTAACTCATTTTTTGACCTGTTGGATTGAATTAAAACGTTGGATTATATAATCCAACTCAATTCGTTTCCGGAGGGTAAATATATTAATTTATCTTGAGTTTAATGGATCGGACCAAGTCTAGAAATGTGTTTCTGCAATTTGATGTGGGCTATCAATGTCAATTGGGTCCAACGAAGAAAACTTGGTTCAGGTCCATGAGATGTAAAGTAGACTTTGTACTCGTGGATATTTATAAATAATATTCATAATGGATAGATAATAGATTTTATAAATAGATATTTATGGATAACGTATTAGATACTTTTTATTATTTAAATTTATATAAATTTAATTTTATTTGTACTTTGTTTAGGTTTATAATAGTTTAATAATGTGTTTTATATCTTTTATTCGAATTTATATGTAATCAAAATTTTTTATTTTAATAATTTTTATTTAAACTTTAAATTTATATAATTAAGCGTTTAGAATTCAGTTATTAAATTAATTTATTATTATTAGTATAATTGTAAAGAATATTTAAATTTTATAATTTTCAAACTTTTTGTGAAAATTTTATTTGAATTTTAGTTATAATCTTCAAAAAAAATGCAAATTTTTATAATTTTTAAAAGAAAAAAATTGTTACAAATAACTAAAATATATAGTTAAAATATTTTGTTGAATATTTTTAAGATATTTTTTTTATAGTAAATATCTACTAATATTTATAGCTATATACGGATATTGAAAAAAAAGTATGTGGATACTACTCAACATATATTTGCACTAATATAGAGATAGTATGAGACAAATATTTATGTAGGAAGAATAATAGGGAGCTACTACTGGTATGTGTCCAGTCCCATTGACATTTTATCCATAACCATCTCTAAAAAATTAAATTAAAATAAGGAATTAATCACGTAATTAATATTTAAAATGTGATCATAATTCAACTTAAGAATTAATAAGGTCAAATATTAAATGTTTAAGGAAGAGATAAATATTTTTTTAGAACCAAAATGAATAGACTTTTACTTTCAATTTTTTAAAAAATAAAATTATTCTAAATCTGTCAAATGGAGTTTATAATTTTTTACTAAAAAATTAAAATTTAATTAGTGCCTGAAGTTTCAAAAATTAGTCTTTGGAAATATAAGTTTGGGCTGTTGCAATGTGACCATGGATAAACAATAGAAGATATAAAGTCGATTTTAGATTCACCACATTTAATTTAATTTAGTTTTTTTATAATGTAAGTCATGAATTAAATCACTGACTTATACCAGTTTTCTTTTAAAATTAATATAGCTGTGTATATAAACACGATTTTTTTTTTTCAAGTTGTGTTTATACACACGATATTATTTTTTAATTTTTATAAATTACATTAATAAAGTTAATTTTTTTAAAGATTTTAAATAGACATTTAGAATTAATAAATATAATTAAATAATGGAAAATAAATTTAGATGAAAAATTAATTATTAATATATAAATAACAATATATTTATATTGTTCAAGTTTATTGATATAAGAATGTTTATATTTTATTAATCATTATTTTTTCACCCTGTTGTGCCTACATAGACACATATAGTAGTGAACATGCACACACAGTAATAATTGCTAAATATGAACAATTGTGAAGTTGAGTCTAAAGATGCAATAGTTTAAAAAAAAAATTTTGTTAAAATAGTTCTATGAAATTTTAATTCAATTCACCTCTCTTATTTTATTGTACATAATAAAGTCAAGTATTTTAAAATATCTACAATAAATATTACATAAGATAACATAAAAAAAAATCTCACTATAAATATAATAAATATATTGTATGTAAATATAAATTTATTTGACATATAGTTATATATAATTTTAGTATTGATTTTGAATGAATTTAACAAGATATATTGGGTGTTGTTGTAATCTATATATACTTTTTTTTTAATAATATATTAACATATATTATATCTATAATATAAGTAAAAGTAATTTTTAATAACAAGTAATGTATCACTATATAGTGTGTATTAAAAATCCTTAACTAATTATTGGAAAGATTGTAAGGTACTTCAAGGATAGTTAGTGAGTTAATCCCACAAATGACTTGGTAGTGCATTTCAAGGTTGTGATACGTTCATATCCAGCTATACTAGTCTAGACGGTGAAATTGAAGTTTCTTAATTTAAGTGGTGACACCCAAGAAATTAAAGGATAGAGATTGGTATCCCAATTTAATTGTCGGTCTAGCGGGTGCATGAAGAATGAAAATTATCAGGTTGGTTCAGTAAGGTTAAATCACTTAAACTGTTCGTGTTAGGAGATCTCCGCAGGTGATAATGTTTGATGATGCATTAGTTGTGATTTATGCATATGATGTGGTGTTGATTGATGTTGTTCATATGCATTGGGTGAATACCATGTTGTATGATATAGTTGTGATGCATGTTTGAATTGCCTGGGTGTTGAACTTTCAAACATGTTGATGTTAATTTGATGGGTTTTATGACCTAAGTCATGAGGTGTTGTTTGCTTGGTCTACATGTTGGTGTCCCTGATATAATTGTATTCTCCTATACTTGTTGTATGTTTGATCCTTTTTGGATATCTAACTTACCTTTATCTATTTTCATGTGGTTGAAATTGTGATGGTTATATATACTTACTGTGAGAGTAAAGTACAAATAAGCCTAAGGTGATGTGCAGTAGGAGGTCATCATGCAAGTGACAGTACATTTGGTTATGTTTGGTGGTGCTACTTTTGTGTAACTTTTGTATAGATGTTGTTTGACTAATAACTTGGGTCGTATATTTGTCATTTGTTTGATTAATTTACTTATACTATATTATATTTGTATACTTGTTTTACACTTATATGCATGTTGTATGGTATATATCCAATTTGTCCCAGAAAATACTATTGATATCACTGAAAGAAAAGGGTTTAGAATTGCGAGTAAATCCATCTATTTTGTATTATAATTAATTCATTTTTAACAAAAAAAATAAGAAGTGAGAACAAATATCCAATAAATACAAATAATTTAATAGAATGTACATAATTATTTATGATAACATTATATATATATATATATTAGGTTTTCATGTTATAATAAAATTTGAATTATTTTAATATATAGTGACTAGTTAGGATAAATGAATATTATCATAATATCAATCAACAAAATGACATTTCATCTTAAGTCCTTACTCATTTAAATCTCCAAAGTCAAACTTTCAACTATAAATTAATTTAAACTTTATTCCTTATGACCATAGAATAATATTTATTTTTATAACGCGTGAAGAAATAATAACAAGACAAACTTAGAATATTTTAACAAAACTATATTATTGTTAATATTAATATAAAAATAATTAAACTAAATAAGTTTGAGTATTTTTAATAATTTAAAATGTAATATAATATAGTTTAGAAAAGTGGAATGTATTAAAAAATATTAATTTAGTAAATGAAAGTGATAAATATTATAAAATAATTAAATAACATAAATTAGGAATATCTTATTAATTATTACGAGTAAAAAATATCTTAGATAAAGTAAGTAAATGAAGTTAGAGACACCTCACTAAGTAAATACATATAAATATAATATAATATAAACAAACATAATAATATATAAAATTTAAAAGGATAAAGGTCTCCTCCTCCTTACCTTATTAAGAAAATAATATGACTTAAAGGTACTCTAAAATTGTATATATTTTTTTTCTTTTTCTCTTTTCTTTTTCTCTCTTCTTTCTTAATATTCTTTCTCTACGTAATATTTTTTCTTTTTCTCTTCTCAATTTTTTTTTAATTCCATGTTCCCTCACCCATGACCTATTTATAACAGTTTGTAATGATTACTTTTTTATTTTTATTATTATTTATTTAAAACTTACTTAGAATTTAATCATGCATTAATTTTTAGTTACTAGGAGATAAGATCTTATCTATCTGTGCAGATTTTATTTGCCGTAATTTATTTTTTTGATTTTTTTTTTGAATTTTTTTTCTCTTTCTTTTACTCATTCATAATATATTAAAAAATTAATATAATTACTTATGTTAAACATTTGAAATTTTAAATATATATATATATATATATATATATATATATATATATATATATATAAGGTCCAAATCTGGCTAAGGTGTCAGAGTGTACAAAATACATCCAATATAGTTATACTAAGTAGCTAAATACAACAAAATGATCAAATGCCATCTACCAGTTATAGACCCTCCTTAGTACACCAACCTAACTCTGCTCTGCTCCCATACATAATATGATCATCGCAGTCCAAATCACATGGAAACAACAAAGGGTAAGCTAGTGAAAAGATTCAACATACATATATATGAATGGTAAACAGCTACAACTATCAGCACATCAACCAGCTTAACAACATCAGCTTATAATATATCACAGCATACATCTCACATCATTCAGCAAATAATAGCAGTAAACAGCAGTAGTCACACAATGCGTCGTCACGCATATCAAACAGCCATAGACCTAGCCTTCCTTACCTCGGTACGAAGATCCGAGCTCCGGGAAGAGAAGAACGAAGGAGAAGCTTGAACGAATGGAGAATAACAAACTTGAGCAACTAAAAGAGGAGAAGAAGAGCTCTGAATCACCTACTCAACAGCACCACCTTAAGACAACAAGGGTTTGAGGAAAAGAAACAAGATAGTGAGTGAGAGTTGGGAAAAGAGAGAGTTTGAGTGAGTGAGAGTGAAGGAATGAGATAGTGAAGAGAAGAGAGTGGGTGAGAGTGAGGGGAGAAAAGAGAGAGAGAAAGGGTTTCACAACCTCCCCAACAACAGGAATTTTCGTCCCCGAAAATAGACTTACTTGGGAAAAGAAACGGATATCACTCCCTACACTGCTGCTCAACCTCCCAACTAGCCTCACCAGTAGCTGCATCCCACAACACCTTCACCAGAGCAATGGACTTGCCCCTCAGCTCCTTCAGCTTATGATCAACCACAACTACCGGCAACTTCTCAAAAGTCAGATTCTCCTTCACCCGCACATCATCTAGCTCCACCACATGACCAAGGTCATGAACATACTTCCTCAGCTGGAATACATGAAATACATCGTGTAGGTTTGAAAGAGACGGTGGCAAGGCCAACCGATAAGCAACCGGACCCGCACGTTGTATGATCTGATAGGGACCAACAAACCTCGGTGTCAACTTCCTTGCCTTCAGTGGTCTACCCACACCAGAAGTCGGGATCACCTTCAGAAACACATGTTCCCCTTCAGCAAACTCCAAAGGCTTACGCCTTTTATCAGCATACGATTTTTGCCTACTCTGAGTAGTCTTCATCCTCTCCTGAATCAGTTTCACCTTCTTAGTAGTCTGTAGGATCAACTCCGGTCCCACAACCACTGACTCACCATCCTGATACCAACACAGAGGAGTCCTACACCTCCTGCCATACAAGGCTTCAAACGGCGCCATCCCAATACTAGCATGAAAGCTATTATTGTACGTGAACTCCACCAGCGGTAGGACCTCCTCCCAGCTTCCCAAGTGGTATAACACACAAGCCCTCAGTAGATCCTCCAAGGACTGGATTGTCCTCTCTGACTGACCATCCATCTACGGATGATAAGCAGAACTCAGCTTCAGTTTCGTGCCTAAGGCTTGGTGTAGACTCTGCCAAAATCTGGAAGTGAACCTCGGGTCTCTATCTGAAATAATACTGGAAGGCACCCTGCACAATCGTACTATTTCCCTCATATACAACTGTGTCAACTTCTCCAAGGACCACTTGATGTTGACAAGCAAGAAATGTGCACACTTGGTCAACCGATCAATAATCACCCAGATAGCATCACTATTCCTAGCCGACCTAGGCAACCCCACAATGAAATCCATAATAATGTTATCCCACTTCCATTCCGGAATCTCCATCTGTTGCATCAAACCACTCGACTTCTGATCCTCCACCTTCGCCTTCTGACAGGTCAGACAAGCCGCCACATATTCAGCTATCTCCCTCTTCATACCAGACCACCAGAAAGTCTTCTTGAGGTCTTGGTACATCTTAGTCATATCAGGATGTATGCTAAGTCTGCTCTTGTGGCCTTCCTCCAACACAACTTTCTTCAGCTCAGCATCCTGAGGTAGGCAAATTCTGTCCTTGAACCTCAAGATTCCATCTTCACCCAGCTCAAAACCAACAGCCTTCTCAATACCCAGCAAACCAAGAAGCTTCACCAGCTCAACATCTTGCAACTGCTTCTATCCAACCTGCTTCAAGAACTCACTAGTTATGGTAATTATCCCACAACTAATGTGATCCTGAGCTAACACCACACAGAGGTTCAGATCTCTAAACTCCTCCACCAGCTCCAGCTCTTTCACCATCATACTAGACATGTGGATGGATTTTCTACTCAGCGCATCGACTACAACATTGGATTTACCAGGATGATACATCAACTAGAAATCATAATCCTTCAGAAACTCCATCCACCGCCTCTGCCTCATGTTCAGCTCCTTCTGATCAAACAAGTACTTCAAACTCTTGTGATCACTGAAGATGCTGAACCGAGCACCATACAGATAATGTCTCCATATCTTCAAGGCAAAAACAACAGCTGCCAACTCCAAGTCATGAGTGGGATAATTCCTCTCATGGTTCTTCAGTTGCCTTGAAGCATATGCCACCACTTTCCTGTTTTGCATCAACACGCACCCCAGACCCTAGTGAAAAGCATCGCAGTACACATCAAAAGGTTCACCAGAGTCGGGCAACACCAGCACAGGAGAAGTAGTCAACCTCCTCTTCAGTTCCTCAAAACTCCGCTCACAAGCATCAGTCTAAATGAACAGTTGCTCCTTTCTTGTCAACTGGGTTAGAGGCGCTACTATCTTGGAGAATCCCTCAATGAACCTTCGATAGTAACTCACTAAACCCACAAAACTTTGAGTATCAGTGACAGTTCTTGGACGCTCCCATTGCAACACCGACTCCACCTTAGCCGGATTAACAGCAATCCCCTCAGTTGAGATCACATGTCCCAAGAACTTCACCTCATCCAACCAGAACTCGCATTTTGAAAGCTTAGCGTACAGCTGCATCACCTTCAAAATCTCTAGTACCAACCTCAAATGCTCACCATGCTCCTCCGGGGTCCTTGAATAAATAAGGATTTCGTCAATGAACACCACCACAAATTTATCCAAGAAGGGCCGGAAGATCCTATTCATGTAATCCATGAACACTGTCAGGGCGTTGGTCACACCAAACGACATCACAACATACTCGTAGTGACCATACCTAGTCCTAAAAGCAGTCTTCGGTATGTCACCCTCCTTCAACCTGATCTGGTGATAACTTGACCTCAAGTCAATCTTGGAGAAAACCGATGCTCCCCTCAATTGATCCATTAAGTCATCTATCCGGGGAAGTGGATATTTGTTCTTAGTGGTCAACTTGTTCAACTGCCGGTAATCCACACAAAGTCGACTACCTCCATCTTTCTTCTTCACCAACAACACGGGAGCACCCCACGGCGATACACTCGGCCGCACCAACTGCTTCTCCAACAAGTCCTCCAACTAACCTTCCAGCTCAACCAGCTCAGCAAAGGCCATCCTATAGGGAGCCACTGACACTGGCCTCGCACCTGGAACCAAGTCAATGCTAAACTCCATCTCCCTAACAGGAGGTAACCCAGGCACCTCACAGGGAACACCTTAGCAAAATCCCTCACCACATCAATCTCCGCAATGACCCTCTCGGTCTCCACACCTATGGCAGCAAGCAGAAGACAACACTCTGCTCCACCCCTCAACAATGACTCAGCTTGGCCAGCTGAAATCAACAGTTCATCCTCCACCTGAGGAAAGATCAACCGCCTATTGGCACAATCTATAAGGATGCGATTGGCAGACAACCAATCCATCCCTAAGATTATGTCAATATCCACTAAAGGTAAACAAATCAAATTCACCTTATACCTCTTCTCATTCACAACTATCGGACAACCAGCACACAGCTCAAAAGTAACTACCGAAGCAGAAGCGGGCGTCGACACAAGCAGTCTCAACCCCAAATCACACACCGGCACACCCAGCATAGCAACACAAGCATAAGATATAAAAGAATGAGAAGCACCAGAGTCGAAAAGAATCATCATATCCTTACCAGCAGCTCTACCTTTTCCCTTCACAAGATTTGAGGAAGTAGAAGCTTTAGCCCCAGTCAAAGCGAATACTCTACCAGTTGTAGTAGGTCTGTCACCCCTCTGAACATCGCCTCTCTGGGCACCACCCCTCTGAGCATCTCTCTCCGGTCTGTTTCTGGCAGGACAGATGGTCGACTCATGACCCATCTGATGGCACTTGAAACACCGGCTCTCCGTGTGTGAACAATCCTTGACAAAATGGGGTCCAACACACCTGTAACATCTAAGAGTGGCACCTCCACCCTGCCTCCCTCCTCTAGCAGCCTCAGAAGGTTTCCTAATGACAGGACCTCCTTGTTGTGGTTGAGGCCTATCATATTGCTTCCTCTGATTTCCACCTCTCTTGGACCCAGTTGGTCCCTCAAAAGTCCTAGTCACATGGTTGCCACCTTCCAACCGCTCAACAAATCTTTGCCTTCTCAACTAAGGCCGGAAACTCAGTGATGGTCATAGGCACCACCACCCTTTTCAACTCCTATTTCAAACCCTCAGCAAACTTTATGCATTTCCAAGCCTCAGAAATAGCTTGCAAATAGAAACGAGCCAAGTGCTCGAATCTCATCGCATACTCCGATACAGTCATCCCACCCTGCTGCAATCGCATGAACTCAACCTCCTTGGCGTGCCTCAAGCTCTCTGGGAAGTACTTCTCCAAGAACACTCTCCTGAAGCACTCCCAGTCAACAACCACTCCTCTAACAGTAAGCATATGGTGAGTACCCCTCCACCAATGCTCAGCCTCCCCAACCAGCATGTAGACAGCATATGCCAGCCTCCTCTCTTGAGAACATTCCAACACAGTGAAGTTCTTCTCCAGCTCACAGATCTAGTGGTCAGCTACCTCTGGGTCTGCATCTCCCTTGAACTGTGGAGGATGGCATTTTCGAAACTCAGCAAAATCCATGCTCTCTTGTGACCCCATGGGCCTTGTTGCACGAGCTGCAGCTCTATCAGCCTCCATCCTAGCAAAATAAGCATTTTGCTACTGCATAGCCATAGCCATCATCTCTATGGCACGAGCTATCTGCTCATTGGTTCTAGTCATTGTCTACAAAAGTAACAGCATCTTTAGTATACAATAACTAAACCAAATAACAATCAACAGCACAGTAAAACAACGCAGCAAAGCAACACAATACAGAGCTCAGCACAACAAAAGCCTAAAGGAACCACCCCCACAGAGTGTCCACTAGACTCGAACTACTCTGATACCACTAAAGTGTAACGACCCGATTGGGCACTACACGCAGCACAGCACACCACATAGAATAGAACAAGTATATACATATAACGTTTAGAATATATATATATATATATATATATATATATATATATATATACAAGGTCCAAATCTGGCTAAGGTGTCAGAGTGTACAAAATACACCCAGTATAGCTATACTAAGTAGCTAAATACAACAAAATGATCAAACGCCATTTGTCAGCTGCAAACCCTCCTCAGCACACCAACCTAACCCTACTCTGCTCCCATACATAGTATGATCATCACAGTCCAAACCACATGGAAACAACAAAGGGTAAGCTAGTGAAAAGAATCAACATACATATATTTACATATATGAATGGTAAACAGCTACATCTATTAGCACATCAACCAGCTTAACAACATCAGCTTATAATATATCACAACATACATCTCACATCATTCAGCAAATAATAGCAGTAAACAGCAATAGTCACACAATGCGTCGTCACGCATATCAGTTAGTATTGGTCGCTTGTAATCGGTATAGCTCGACCTGGCCCCTATACCGTGGTCGCTTTGTACACGTGTGCCTCGATCTTGCCCACACATGGGACCACTAAGAACTTAGAGGAGAACAGCTAGTTACCACTCCAAGGGTCAGCTTTCCAGGGAGGGTTTCCAACAAATTGGGCTCTAAGAGCACCACAGCCGCTGCATCCACACAATGGGATGAGGAAAATTTCGAAAACATCTCCTCTAGTCTTAGTGATCAACAGCTCAGCCTTACGGCCTACAACAGCTCTTATCAGCATGGAGCACAACACTGCATAGCAGCAATAACAGCATACAACTCAACTCAACAACCTACAGCATAGCAATATACATCAACTACAGCTCAACATCATAATTCAGCATTATCAACTAGTTAGCACAACAATATTTAACATCTACAACTCAGCTCAACATATCTATTAGCAAATTTCTACACATATCAGCTTAACATCAAATATCATCTCTATGCCCGGTGCGCTCATGGTTGCACCCGGCGTGGCACAACCAGAGAGCATCAAGGCTAAGCGCGCCCAGCGCAATTCCCATTATGCCTGGCGTGCTAGGAGGCAGAGACCTCAGAAGGTCTCACACGCCCGGCGTGTGAACCTGCGCTCGGCACAGAGTAAGCAGAGACTTTCCCAAAGTCTCACGTCTGGCGCAATATCAATTGCGCCCGGCGCCACCTCTAGCAGAGACCTCCAGGGAGTCTCCACGCCCGGCGAGACGTAGTCACACTCGGCGTTACACTAGAAATCCCAAAAACGTGTCACACACTAATATCGCGCCTAGCGCAATCCCACCACGCCCGGCGTGGGCCATCCAGATGCTCACACTCTCAAGCTCGCCTGGCGCATACATCTTTGCGCCTGGCGGGCTTGCCCAAATGGAGCCCTCTGGTGGTCACGCGCTCGGCGCGAAGAACTACGTCCTGCGTGATACTCAGCAGCAACTCACCAAGTTCAAAAATTTCTTCAAAAACTTGCATAAACAACTAGAAAACCAACATGCAAACCAGCCAAAATACCACATTTTCACCAAACAGCTCAAAAACACCACCTTTTTACACATGCAATCACAAACAATGAAATCCCCAAATTTTCACTCAACCCCAAAAACCCCGAAAATGAATATTCATCACCACAGCTCATCAATCAACGAATAATCAGCCACACCATGAGTTTACGAACTCGTTTCCAACCCAAACAGCCATAGACCTAGCTTCCTTTATCTCGGTACGAAGATCCGAGCTCCAGGAAGAGAAGAACGAAAGAGAAGCTTGAACGAACGGAGAATAACAAACTTGAGCAACTAAAGAGGAGAACAAGAGCTCCGAATCACCTACTCAACAGCACCACCTTAAGATAGCAAGGGTTTGAGGAAAAGAAACAAGATAGTGAGTGAGAGTTGGGAAAAGAGAGAGTTTGAGTGAGTGAGAGTAAAGGAATGAAATAGTGAAGAGAAGAGAGTGAAGGAATGAAATAGTGAAGAGAAGAGAGTGGGTGAGAGTGAGGGGAGAAAAGAAGACACACACACACACATATATCATAATAATTAAAATATTATTCTGAAAAAAATTATAATAAAATTGAATAGTAAAAAAATTTATAAAATATCAAAAATAAAATATTTATATTTATTTATTTATTTTAAATATAGTAACTAAAAATTTAAAAATATATATATATTATTTTAAAAATAAGATAATGATAAAAAAATTTATAATATTGACAAAGTGAAGAGTGCATGGACAGATAACTAAAAGTTTGGACCATCAATTTGATCATCAGAATTTCCATATAAACCTTCAGTTGTATCATTCAACTGTTATTAAAGCTTCATTTAGTTAATTAACCATTCTTACTTAATTTGGATAAAGTAGTACTTATAATTTGACAGAAAAAGGAAGAAATATATATTAGATGTGAAGTGGTCGAGAGTGGTATGATGAGAAAGGTGTAACCATGTCTCATAGAATCATTATTCGATTTTTGATCTGATGTGGGATAGAAAAGGTCGGGATATATCATTGACTGGGATACATGATGATGAGAAATGCCAACAAACATCCATCGACCAAAAAAATGACAAAAATGACAGCCCCAACTTGCATTGGCCATTATTAAAATAATTAAAAAAAAAAATATATATATATATATATATATATATATATATATATATATATATATATATATTATTTTCAATTTTAATTAGCACTTCTCTCTTGTCAATGTCACAATACTAATTAACATGTTGTCTCAAGAAAGAGAAATACTCAAATCCCAAAGGAAAATGAATGTTTTGTCAAGTGTCCTCTACTTTCCGTCTGTCTCTGCCTTGAAATTTGGATTCTTTTGAATTGAAAAGGTTACACGATATCATTATGAATAATGCGTCATTTATGGCTTTTTCGCCCAAATAAATAAATAAAAATAAAAATATACTAAATAAATTTTAAAAAAATTAATTACCGGAATAGATAATGTTAATATGTTGTTGGGAATAAGATGTATGTCCAAGATCCAATCTATCTTATATGCATTAATAAGATTGTACTTTATTTTCATGTTTATTGATTATGAAAAATAATTAATATGATAAAGTCCTTGATTAAAATTAAAGACTTCCTTTTTTATAATAGAGATTATAATAATGAGAAAAACAAGTCTTTTTTAATTTTAATCTAAATTGTTCTTGATCGTAGGACTATTGAGGATAGGACATCATTAATCCACATAGATGTGTAATAGTCTTTATTGGATAGAGATTAATAGATCTCATTTATTAAATTACTCATATAAATAGTGCATATAGGGATATGACTATTGAACAGACTCTATAAAGGAGAATTCCTAATGGTTATGTATTACTTTAAAATTTTGTCAATAGGAAATTCTTAAGAAAAAATATATAATTTTCTTAGACTTGAGATTATCATAATAATTAACAAGATATTTATTATACTTTGATTTTGGACACCTAATACCTAAAGGTGTTAGTTGAATGATTATTAGGTGTAATTAAATTCTTGTAGAATTAAATGATTAATCAAGAAGGGATCCATCGACTCTTGGTAATGAGTTTGAGCTTTATAATGAAAATACGAACCTTGGCCAAGGCAATTGAAATAATAAAGAAAAAGGAGTTTTTCTTGTATTTTTCATTATATGTTAACTGATTAGAATTTGACAATTAAACCATATTCTAAAGTTAATTTAGAGCTGTAAAATGATGGAAGAAAATTTTATGTTAATCTTCTAAAGGTTCTTGAAAATATTATTTCATACTATCCGGACGTTAAGGAGTGTTGCTAGGCGCCAACCTTGATTAGGCGCCAACCTTGATTAGTAAAATATTATTTATTTATTTTTTGACTAGCATCAAAATATAACTAATATTTGTTTCTATTAAGATAGAAAAGCACGTCAGTTTTTCAATTTCAAATTGAAAGATTCAATTTGAATTTTGACCTAGTCAAAAGTGGCTTTGATAAGAAAAGATAAAAACTAATTTCTTTTGGATATTTGATAATTCCTATTTCTTAGAAGATAGGATATAGAAATTGTTGCTAAGTGAATAGATATGTTTACATATTTATAAATATATAGCTCCACTGTGGAGAAAAATACACAGAGAAACTATAAGAAAATTAGTTCTTTTCTCTCTTATATCCTGTGCTGAAAAATTGCTCAGTCAAGAGGTTGACAAGCAAAGATTAGTCTCAGTGTGGATACACGTGGGACCTTCATAATTTTGAAGGAAATGTTTTAAATTTCAGACTTCAAACGGGTAAACTTTATTTGCTTTCATAAATATCTTATTAATTATCATTGTGGTTTTAGCATAAAGTAGATCTTTTTATTTCCACTACACATATTTAGAACATGATTGAACTTTAATTGGTACCAGAGCTTGTTTTTATGCTATATATTACACTGTTAGTAGTTAATAGATTTCTGAAACCTTATATGTGATATTGTTGTTTTTACGATTTGCATATACAACAATTTCATTTTTCTGTGTTTGCGAATAGTGTCTATTTATGATTGAATACTGCAAGTGAATGTCACACAATTCGCATAATGCCTGAATTGAATTCACGAATTGAATAATAATAAAATGTTGGCTAAAACCCTATTTTGGTCCCTTATAATTTTTTTTTTGTTTCAATTTAGTTCTTCATTAATTTTTGGTCTCAAATTGGTCCCAAATTAATTAATTGGTTTCAATTTATTCCCAAATTAATTAATTAGTTTCAATGTGGGACTTCCGTCCAAATTATTTAAACGGAGTTAACTTTTGGCCACGTAGATGCCACGTAGATGCATACGTGGCATCCACGTGGATGAGAAAATTCTTTTTAAGACACCTAGACCCGGAACGGCCCGTTCTGAAACCGGAACGGGCCGTTCTGGTTGCAAAATTAAAACACCACCAGTGAAGCAGAACGATCCGTTCTGAAATCAGAACGGGCCGTTCTGCTTTCAAAACGTCCCGTTTTGAAATCAGAACGGGCCGTTCTGGTTTCAGAACGGCCCGTTCCAGAACTGTGAATAAAATATTCTTTACTTAATTGTGTTTTTGATATTATAATTATGTAATTTTGATCTCTAAGGTTTTAATTGAGTAATTTCAGTCCTTAAAAAATTATAATTGTGTAATTTTAGTCTCACAATTTTTAATTGAACAATTTTAATCTCTCAAATATAATAATTGTGGAATTTTAGTCTTTCTCATTATAAATTTAATAATTTTAAATTTTTAATATATATATATATATAATGTTTTAAAACTATATAATTGTTTATTTATTTAAATTAACGTATTTTTTTTAATGTATCAAATGATATATATTTACTATTACTAAATAAATAAAATTTATATATTATTAGTATTTTAATATTACTGATAAATTAATATCAATAATATTTTTACCCTTTTTATAAATAAACTAATAATTTGATAAATATAACTTAATATATATTAATATACTTTTACAAAAATATAAATATATAAGATCAGATATATATTTCTAATTAATATACTTATATTTTTGTAAAAGTATATTAATATATAACAAGTTATATTTATCAAATTATTAGTTTATCTATAAATATATTAATAATATTATTGATATAATATCGAAAATTATAATATACGTTAATTTGAATAGATAAATAATTATTTAATTTTAAAACATTATATATATATATATATATTAAAATTATTAATTTTTAATGGGAGAAACAAAAATCATATTATTATGATATTTGAGGGACTAAAATTGTTCAATTAAAAATTGAAGGACCAAAATCGCGCAATTGCAATTCTTTAAGGACTAAAATTATGCAATTAAAATCTTGGAGATCACAAAACTGCACAATTGTAATACTTGAGGGATAAAAAATGCAATTAAACCAATATTCTTAATTAATTTTATTAAAAAATATAATAATTAATAAGATAAAAAGAATATCACTTTATAATTTTTTGCAACTTATTTAACATTAAAGGAATAAAATGATAAAAATTAATAAGATAAACATAATAAAATAAAATATATAATTAATAATATATATTTTATAAAATTATTAATATTTTATATATAAAAAAATAAAATAAAACCGGAACGGCGCGTTCTGAAACTGGAACGGGCCGTTCTGGTGCATTTTGGGTGTGTTAATTTTGCACTTGGAACGGGCCGTTCCGGATGCAAAATTAACACATCAAAAGTGCATCCAGAACGGCCCGTTCCGGTTTCAGAACGGACCGTTCTGGGTCCAGGTGTTTTCAAAAATATTCTCATCCACGTGGATGCCACGTATGCATCTACGTGGCGTCCACGTGGCCAAAAGTTAACACCGTTAAAGCAATTTGGACGGAAAGTCCTGCATTGAAACCAATTAATTAATTTAGGACTAAATTGAAACCAATTAATTAGTTTGGGACCAAATTGAGACCAAAAATTAATGAGGGACTAAATTGAAACAAAAAAAAATTATAAGGGACCAAATAGAGTTTTAGCCTAAAATGTTTGTTATATTATGTTCCCTGTTTACGAATTTAAAAATTAAAAATTTGCTTTCCATGGATTAGGCATTAATTTAATGACATAGCGTATGATTGATATATCATGTTTTCCGTTTCCGAGTTAAAAAATTACTTTCCACGGATTAGGAATTTATTAACAAACAGTTTGTTATGTTAACATATTTTAAATTCATGGGTTTCCAATTCAATGACATATTCAGAATCGTAAAATATTAATTGGTTAATATTTTATTATGAGAAATTTGATAGTTCAAATTAATTATTTAGAATAGTTTCGGTTCTTTATTTTTTTTAAACCTTTTATATAGTATATTAGGTGTATATTAATTATTAAGTACGACCTGACAACTGGGGGACTTGTAATTAATTATTGCATAAGATGCGAATTTAGAATTAATTTATATTGAGTTCCTAGACAACCTAGGAGAGTATAAAATTAATCTAAGGATACTAATAGGAGCGACCTGACAACCAGGGGACTTGTGATTAATTATTGCATAAGATGCGAATTTGAAATTAATTTATACTAAGTGCCTAGACAACCTAGGAGAGTATAAAATTAATCTAAGGATACTAATAAGAGCGACTTGACAACCAGGGGACTATTTAGTATATTATAAAATAAAATAAAAATTATATGACTTAAAAGATGTATGGAAAAATGTCTTGACAACCAAGTATTTATTCATAAATTTAAGATATTTATTTTTCTTGAGAAGAAATAATAATTTCTTAAAATTGCTTTTATAGTCAATGGGAGAATTTTTATTTTATTTGAAATTTTTGAATATGATTCGACATATTTATTGTTTATATTTTTAGATATCTTGAAATGTCTACTATATCACTTCGTTCTATACTTGCTGATGGAAAGTTGGTTGGATCCAACTTTGATGAACAGGCAACCAATGCTTATAAAAAGTACTTGGAAGACTACATGAGCACCAAATGCCTCCTTTTGGCATCTATGAGTTCTGAACTTCAGAGGCAACATGAGGACATGGACCAAGTTGACATTATTAATCATCTTAAGAAGATGTATGGTGGACAAAGTAGAACTGCTAGATTCCAGTTGTCTAAAACTTTGTTTAGGTCCACATTGACTGCTAATGCTGAAGTAGGACCCCATGTTCTAAAGATGATTAGTCTTATAGAACAGCTTGAGAAGTCGGGGTGCAAACTTGGAAAAGAGTTATCCCAAGACTTGATCTTACAGTCACTCCCTGGGACGTTCTCACAATTCATTGTTAACTTTAACATGAACAAAATGGATTGTGATTTGCATGAGATGCTGAACTTATTAATTGATTATGAGAATCAAATTGCTTCTGAAAAATCCAAAGGAACTGTGATGGTAGTTGGTAAATCCAACAGCAAAAAGGGTAAAGGTAAGACTAAGCCCAAAAAGAAACCTTTTGCAGCTAAGGGTGGTGTGACCAAACCCAATCGTAAGAAAGTTACGGTTGACAAAAGTGATGTTGAATGCTTCTATTGCAAACAAAAGGGACACTGGAAGAGGAATTGCAAGAAGTATCTTGATTCTCTGAAGGAAAACAAACAAGGTATGACATTGATGAAAAATGTTTTCATGATCTCTTTAACTGTTACTGATTCTTCAATGTGGGTATTAGATATTGGTAGTAGCTTTAACATATGCAATACGTTGCAGGGGCTACAGATAACTAGAAGGTTGAAGAAAGGAGAAGTCAATCTTCAAGTTGGGAATGAAGCAAATGCTGCTGCTTTAGCTTTAGGATCAGTTTCGTTAATAATGCCTACTGGCAAAGTGCTAGTGTTAGACAATTGTTATTATATTCCAAAAAAAATTTCGAATATTATTTCAATTTCTATGTTGGAAAAACGTGGTTTTCGTACTATTTTTAATAATAACATTTGCTCAATTTATCATTGCGGTAATTTATATGTGAATGGTTATCTCCAACATGGTATTTATGTTTTGCCTGATGTAAACCTTAATCTCGTTATGCATGTTTCTAATGTTAAAAGAAAAAGGGATGATCAAGTAAACAAAACATATCTTTAGCATTGTAGGCTTGGTCACATTGGAGAGAAAAGAATTAACAAGTTGCATAAGGAAGGGTACCTTGATCAGTATGATTATGAATCATATACAACTTCTGAGTCTTGTCTCAAAGGAAAAATGACCAAATCTCCATTTACTGGAAAAGGAGAAAGAGCTTCTGAATTATTAGGACTGATTCATACAGATGTTTTTGGGCCTATGAAAATTCAAGCCAAAGGTGGATATTATTATTTTATCACCTTCACTGATGATATGTCTAGATACGATTTTGTGTATCTCATGAAACATAAATCCGAATCATTTGAAATGTTCAAAAGATTTCGTAGTGAAGTTGAAAAACAAACTGGTAAGAATGTTAAGGTGTTAAGATCTGATAGAGGAGGAGAATATCTTAGTAATGATTTTCTTGATCATCTAAAAGAGAATGGGATTCTCTCACAGTGGACACCTCCAGGAACACCACAACACAATGGTGTATCTAAAAGAAGAAATCGGACCTTATTAGATATGGTAAGATCGATGATGGGGTTCACTGATCTTCCAATTAACTTATGGGGATACGCATTAGAATCATCGGCATATTTTTTGAATAAATTTCCCACAAAATCACTCTCAACAACACCATATGAGATATGGAAAGGGCGTAAACCAAACCTTAAGCATATTAAAGTTTGGGGTTGTCACGCCTATGTTAAGAATTGCAAATAGATAAACTTGAAGCAAGATCACAAAAGTGTCGTTTCATTGGGTATCCTAAAGAAACAATGGGATATTATTTTTTTCTACCCTTCTGACCATAAAGTGTTTGTGGCAAGAGGAGCAACCTTTTTGGAAAGGGAATTTCTTGCAGAAGGCTGTCATGGTAAAGAAATAGATCTTGATGAGATTCAAAAAGCCAGTGAAACAACTAATGCTCAAGAACATGAGATGGAAAATGAGCAACCTTTCTTTGATGTTTTGAAATTAACGCAAATGTTTCCTTCTTCAACAAATTTGGTTGAAGAACCAACTATAGTTCAAGAACAAGTTAATGAACCAACTTTAGAACAAGATCAACAACATCTTAATGAAGTACAAAGGGATTGTACAATTCAAGTGCCTCTTAGAAGGTCTAGTCGTGAACATCATGCACCAAATAGATTGAATTTATTAGTCCATGATGACATGACATGTGAGGTTGATCATAGTGATGATGACCCTAATAGTTATGAAGAGGCTATAAGAAGCTTGGACCATGAGAAGTGGCGTGAAGCCATGGAATCCGAGATGGAATCAATGAAGATCAACAAAGTATGGACTTTAGTTGAAGCTTCAAAAGATATAAAACCAATAGGTTGTAAATGGGTTTACAAGAAAAAGATTGGAGCAGATGGAAAGGTTGAGACCTACAAGGCTCGCCTTGTTGCCAAAGGATATCGTCAAAAGGAAGGAATAGATTATGATGAAACTTTTTTCTCCTGTGGCGTTGCTCAAATCAATTCGGATTCTACTTGCTATAGCGGCATACTATGATTATGAAATATGGAAAATGGATGTAAAAACAGTTTTTCTTAATGGTGAGCTAAAAGAAGATGTGTACATGACACAACCTGGAGGATTCATACCCTCTTCCAATCACCATAAGGTTTGTAAGCTAGAAAGGTCCATTTATGGATTAAAACAAGCTTCTAGAAGTTGGAACATTCAATTTAACAAAACAATTAAAAATTTTGATTTTGTTAGATGTGAAGAGGAACCTTGTGTTTACAAAAGGGTTAGTGGGAGCACAATTATCTTTTTGATGCTATATGTGGATGACATATTGCTTATTGGAAATGACATACCATCTTTGCAAAGTACAAAGATTTGGCTGTCTGAACAATTCTCTATGAAGGATTTAGGAAAGGCAGCATATATTCTAGGAATAAAGATTCATAGAGATAGATCTAAAAGAATGCTTGGACTCTCCCAATCTATGTATATAGATACCATTTTAAGGAGGTATAATATGGAGAATTCCAAAAAGGGATATTTGCCAATAGGAACAGGAGTTACTCTCAGTAGGGAAGATTGTCCTAAAACCCTTGAAGAGAAAACACGCATGAATAGGGTGCCATATGCTAGTGCAGTGGGAGCTATCATGTACACAATGACTTGTACACGTCCTGACGCCGCTTTTGCACTAGGAGTAGTTAGTCGATATCAAGCAAACCCTGGTGAGGAACATTGGAAAGTGGTTAAGACCATTCTTAAGTACTTAAGAAGAACTCAAGATTAATTCCTCATTTATGGTGGCACTGGACTAATGTTGAAAGGCTATACCGATGCAAGCTTTGCATCGGATAAAGATGACAGTAAATCTATTTCAGGTTATGTTTTCACCTTATATGGTGGTGCAGTGAGTTGGAAAAGTCCCAAGCAAGCTACGGTTGCAGATTCAACAACTGAAGCAGAGTATATAGCTGCAAGTGATGCTGCTAAAGAAGCGATTTAGATGAAGAAATTTATAACTGAGCTTGGTGTGGTTCCTTCAATAGAAGAACCTGTTCCGCTATTGTGTGATAATAATGGAGCTATTGCTCAAGCAAAAGAGTCGAGATCACATCAAAAATCTAAACACATCTTGAGAAGATATCACTTGATTAGAGAAATCATTGAACGTGGTGACGTTAAGATTTTAAAGGTAGATGGAAAGGAGAATGCAGCAGATCCATTCACCAAGGCACTTGGCATCAAGGAGTTTGATAAACACAAGTGGGAGGTTGGAATGAAGTACATGACAGATTGGCTCTAGGGCAAGTGGGAGATTGTTGGGAATAAGATGTATGCCCAAGATCCAATCTATCTTATATGCATTAATAAGATTGTACTTTATTTTCATGTTTATTGATTATGAGAAATAATTAATATGATAAAGTCCTTGATTAAAATTAAAGACTTCTTTTTTTTATAATAGAGATTATAATAATGAGAAAAACAAGTCTTTTTTGATTTTAATCTAAATTGTTCTTGATCGTAGGACTATTGAGGATATGACATCATTAATCCACATAGATCAATATATGTGTAATAGTCTTTATTGGATAGAGATTAATAGATCTTATTTATTAAATTACTCATATAAATAGTGCATATAGGGATATGACTATTGAACAGATTCTATAAAGGAGAATTTATAATGGTTATGTATTACCTTAAAATTTTGTCAATAGGAAATTCTTAAGAAGAAATATATAATTTCCTTAGACTTGAGATTATCATAATAATTAACAAGATATTTATTATACTTTGATTTTGGACACCTAATACCTAAAGGTGTTAGTTGAATGATTATTGAGTGTAATTAAATTCTTGTAGAATTAAATGATTAATCAAGAAGGGATCCATCGACTCTTGGTAATGAGTTTGAGCTTTATAATGAAAATAAAGACCTTGGTCAAGGCAATTGAAATAATAAAGAAAAAGGAGTTTTTCTTGTATTTTTCATTATATGTTAACTGATTAGAATTTGACAATTAAACCATATTCTAAAGTTAATTTAGAGCTGTAAAATGATGGAAGGAAATTTTATGTTAATCTTCTAAAGGTTCTTGAAAATATTATTTCATACTATCCGGACGTTAAGGAGTGTTGCTAGACGCCAACCTTGATTAGTAAATTAATGTAGTTAATTTGCTACCAGTTTAGTTTTGAACCTACAGGGTCACACACTAACGAGTGTTCTAATCTTTGCTCAAGAAAATTTATTATTTGATAATTAAATTAAAGAATTTGATTTTATCAAGTAGTTATTTTTCTTATAAATAAAATATTATTTATTTATTTTTTGACTAGCATCAAAATATAAATAGTATTTGTTTCTATTAAGATAGAAAAGCACGTCAGTTTTTCAATTTGAAATTGAAAGATTCAATTTGAATTTTGACCTAGTCAAAAGTGGTTTTGATAAGAAAAGATAAAAACTAATTTCTTTTGGATATTTGATAATTCCTATTTTTTAGAAGATAGGATATAGAAGTTGTTGTTAAGTGAATAGATATGTTTACATATTTATAAATATACAGCTCCACTGTGGAGAAAAATACACAGAGAAACTATAAGAAAATTAGTTCTTTTCTTTCTTATATCCTGTGCTAAAAAATTGCTCAGTCAAGAGATTGACAAGCAAAGATTAGTCTCATGTAGATACACGTGGGACCTTCATAGTTTTTAAGGAAATTTTTTAAATTTCAGACTTCAACCGGGTAAATTTTATTTGCTTTCATAAATATCTTATTCATTATCATGTGTGATTTTAACATAAAGTAGATCTTTTTATTTCCGCTACACATGTTTAGAACATGATTGAACTTTCACATGTGTCATAGAAAACACATGGAGCTAAGACGAGTTTCAAATGGCACCTTATCCCAGACGTATTTATTGGATAATGTGGCATACACACATAAAGTGCGGGGAAGAGGCGAGTTGCAAATGGCGCCCCCTAGGCGCCTTCTACGCAACGCCCCAAGAAAGACGTGACAAAATTGGCATACGGGAAGGCGTATTATATAATGACCAACATCAACATAGGATACACGACAGGGTGACACATTTCGTGAATCATGAGTGCATGCATGTACTTAAAATAGGTCACATAATAAAACCGATAATTGATGACTACTGCCACTATATAATTGTACACGAGATGTCCTCTAGTTATTGACTTATATAGTACAGTAGCTAAATATTAAAGAGTAGTGAACATTTCTCGTGACGAAAACTTCACGTGCCATATATCGGGAAGAAATTAGATGGAAAATATTGAGAGAAAAAAACTCAAATTTTATATTAATTGATTAAAAATAAGACTAACAAAAAAAAGTATATAAGTAAAGAGACTTTACAAGTCAATTAAATAAAGTTAAATTAAGACAAAACTCAAATTCTAAAATAATATCAAAATTATCATAAATTTATTAAAAGGATTATCTATAATTTAATTATATACATATTAAGTTTAACGGTATTGGACATAAGATATATATTAAAAAAATTTAAATCTTAAACAAAATTGTCTCCAACAAAAATACATGTTTTTAAGTAATATATATATAAATTAATGTCACATCACATTTTTGTTGTAAGTGATTTAATTTTAATAATTAAAAAATTACGAATATTAAAAAAAATAGTTATAATTATAAATGAGATTAAGTCATTTTTAAGTTTAACAATTTAATCATAAAAGCAAGATTTATGGCAGAATATTTAGATTACTCATTCCCGATGAAATTGAAAAAAAAAAGATCTATTTTAGAATTAATGAATACTTCATATTATTGCCCATTAAGTGATTGACACTAAGATAAATTAATTTTATGTCATAGCTGGGGACTATGTCCAGTGCAATAAATAACAATGTTTACACCAAATTTAAACCAAACTGTTTTTTAAACACCCCCAACTACTACCACTCGAATATACTATGGACAAAATTCCCCATTTTATGCTCTTGCAAAAAAAAATCTCAACTAAATACATAAGTAGTAAACATGTCACATTAATTTTGTTATTATTTGCTATTTGAATTGACTACGGTTTTATAATGGTTGGTTCATTCAATAGTTTTTATTGAACAATTATTGATGGGTCTTTAATGAGAGAAAAAACGGATCAGAAACATTAGGCGGAGAAAAAAGAATCCATATAAACCAAAAAAATGCAGTACGCTCAATTTTTGCCTTTTCCTTGTGGCATGTTTATTTGGATGAAATGTTTCTCTTGAGAAAATCTGTATACAATAGTAAAACACAAGTTCTGAATTGATGGTTGTTTAAACGCAACAGGTTATTGTGCATTTTTTCTTTTAAGGTTGTAGAAGGCACTTGGGGGGAGGTGTCATTTGCAAAATGTCTCATCCCCTACACTTTATGTTTGCATACCACATCATCCAATAAATACGTCTAGAAGTAGGGCATCATGAAACTCGCCCTAGTCTCCTGCATTTTCTATGCCATGTGTCTGTCTAGGTGTCCAAAATCAACTATTCCAGTAATTAATTTTTTTTAAAAATTTATTTCTTGTATTTTTAATTTTATTTATTTATTTGGGCGAAAAAGCCGTCGATTATAGGGGCATGATGTCTTAGTTCAACAGTGTTATATAATACAGATACAATATTCTCTCTTGACACTACAGACTCGAGATTATTTATTGAATAATCTCCACGTTCGACGCTAAACGAGAATTAATGGTAAAAATACAAGTGAGTAGTACTGTCGCATCGCTGGCTTTTAAATTAAATATAGAAAATAATCTTGACGGAGATCAAAGCGTTTGCTTTGTATGTGTTTGGGGCTTAGGCCTTAAGAGATGTGGCAAAAGTTGTCGCCTAGATATGGCTTAATTATTATTATCAAACATGGAATCAAGTGATTAAATAATTAAGTTCGTCATTCATAATATTTTAATAAAATTTATATATAAAAAATATGAAAGTGAGGAACCTGGGCAAGAGGTGGTTGTTGATAACTAAAATAATGAGGAGGAGGGTAATTGAGACGATCAGGCAGAGTGGTGGTTGAGATCAGCTGGAATATAAGGCCTTGCCCTTGGAGTTGTGTCACGCTCCTCCATTCCCTTGCTCTTAGTCACACAACAAGTGCTTTTGCTCTATCCTATCCCCTCACACCCTCTTCCTTTCTTGCTTCCCACTCCTATGTCTGAACTACGTGTATATTTATATAGACGATATGTAATCAAGGACGTGTCTTATTTAACATGATTAAACACTTGTCTTTACTCGTATGTGTTAAATACTAAATTTAATTTCTATATATGTAAATGAGAGGAGTGTTTAAACAAAAAAACTCACATTTGATTTAACATCTTTGATGATACTGTCGATGAAGTCATTCACGACGCCTATAATACTCTCGAATACAAGTTTTACATCCTAGGTACATATGAAAATTAAAAGGAGTACGAGGATAGAATAATATAAAAATCAAAAAAATTAAAATTATTAATTAAAATAAATAAGGAGTGAGAGAAAGTAAGGGAATACATATGGAATATGAAAAGAAGAGAAAATGAGATGTATGAAAAAGAATTAGAAAGTGTTAAATTAAAATGTTAGAAATGTAAAATTAAAAATATTTTAAGAATTTATTTTTAAGAAAAAAAAGGAAAAGAGATGTCCTTTTAAAAAAACAAAAATATATATATCATGAACCTAAATTTAACATAACGATCAACAGAATTCGCTAAAATGAATTCAGTTTGATAAATCAATTCTCTTTAATCCATAAATTTAGGGGAAAAATTTTCTTTTAAATTTAATTTTTTTAGTTCTATAATTTTTAAAAATATTATTTTAGTCTTTATACTCAAATTTTGTTAAAGAATTTATTAAATATTGTCTCAAAAAATCTATAACTCCCCACTTTTTTTGTAAATAAATTAATAAATATTTTAATTAATTAATTAGGAATAATTTGAAAAATGAGAAATGTTAGGTATTTCTTTTTTTAATAATTGAATTATTATCTTTAAAATATAGAGAGGATAATAACTAAATTGAGTTTTTCTGACGGATTACACATGTGAGTGAGGGTCAGGGTTTTTGTTTAAATATATTGGTAATTAAGTTTGTCTCACTTCAAAAGTTGGTTATGCATCTTGTGATCTGAAAAAGGAGGAGAACTGAAGATGGTTGAAGGAGGACTCCATGATCTAACTTAAGATTTTAGTGTGCATCAAGGTAAGGGAGATTATGGGATGTAGATTAACTGTTGAGTAGTGAGATTAACCTCCAATTTCTAGGTTGTGTGTATGTGTATGAGTATGAGAGAGATTCAACCTAAATCTTGTATGGAGAAGTTATCTCTTACATGTCTTGAGTGTTTTGAAAAGTTATTCTCATTGGACAATTATTGTAATTTTTTTTTTTTTTTGGAATTTTCATGACTTCTTTTTGGTGAAGTGAAACCATGTACATATGTAATCATATATCTGGTATCACCAAAAAAAGTTTCAGAATTTTTTGAGCACATTTACTATTTTTGATGAGTGTATTTATTTGTTATTCTAAATATACCTTGGTACTATTTTTATTTAATTAAAATGTTTAAATATAATATTAGTGAAAATTGGTGCAAATAAAAACTTTTACATATCATTGATAATGTCTCTAAATTTTCTTTTTATGAATTTACAAATTCTAAAAGTATTTAATTTGGATTCTTTTATTGGAATTTCAAAAATCTATCCTATTAAATTTTTATTAGATGAAAAATAGTTTTATGTGTGAGATAAATGTCGAGAAATATATATAATGCATTTAGGCATATAAGAAATATCCTAAAATTTTTTTAAAATATTATAAATTGATTTATGAATTTATGGTGTAATCTTTGTATTCAATCAATAGTGATAAATAATTGTTAAAATTGTATTTATGATTTGTTATAAATTATGAAAAAAATTATATCTATATATAATGATGTTGGATATAACCTTTGTAAAATATCTTAAAATTTAAAAAAAAATTTATTATTTAAAAAAAATATATCTATTTCTATTTTATAGAAATAATTCAACTGGAATTAATATTTAATTCAAAGATAATATTTAATAGTTAAATTTTGAATATCTAAATGTATATGATTTAATATATGTTATTTAATGGATCCCAATATTAAATCAATCATCAATATATTTCCCAATATTTTTTTGTACACAGGAAATATTTATTAAAATATGAGACAATTACCCGTTTGAACACAACACTTACTCATGAAACAAAGCAGCAATTTATTAAACCTATCCCCCGACAAAGGCTAAAATTTAAAAAAAAAAAATGTTGAAATTCTTCAATACTTTGACATGCATTGGAGGTAGCATCGATCCTTGGTTCAGTCGTTCTTGTTCTTTAATGATATCCATTCACAGAACTTGTTCCAGTATCGTTTGATCCAGCCATAGCAACTACTCTCATCACTTTCACTTTTTCCAATCATCTCGTTACCTTTCCTTGATGCAGTAGTACTGGCTTCATCATCAATCCACGCAATAACCTGAAATAATATAAGTTTCATTCATATAGTAATAAGTATATATATAAATGTATATATGTATATTAAATTAAACACATGTAGACGCATGCAAGTGACCTGAAAATTGTGAGCAACATAAGTTGGTATTGGTTGTTCATCTTGATGACTAGAGTGAGGAGGGGATTGATTGAGATCAGGCAAAGCAGGTTGGTTGAGATCTGGTAGAGTTCTTGGACTATGGCTCCCATACATGACTGCCTCACTATCTAAATTCTAAACAAGCTATAAGTTATAATTAAGGAAGATCTAGATGCTTTTGCATTCCTCAGTTCGTTAGTTAGGACTTAGGAGTTTACATATATATATAGAGAGATAGACCAAGGTGTGAATTATGGCACAAAGCTACGTTGAACATTTTCCTCCTTGCGTTTCATGCCTCTATAAGATTTTCATCATGCTTACGTCACCTAGCAGGGGCGATTCCAAAATTTATAACTTGCTCTAAATTTCTAATATTAAAGGCTTAATTGCATTTTTATCCTTCAAGTATTGTAATTGTGTAATTTTGATCTCCAAAATTTTAATTGGGTAATTTTAATTCCTAAAGGATTGTAATTGTGGGACTTTGGTCCTTCAACTTTTAATTGAACAATTTTAGTCCCTCAAATATCATAATTGTGCGATTTTAGTCTCTTCCATTAAAAATTTAATAATTTTAATATATATATATATACAATATTTTAAAATTATACAATTATTTGTCTATTCAAGTTAACGCATATTATACTTTTCTTCAATGTATCAAATGATATATATTTATTATTAATAAGTAAATAAAATTTACTAATAATATTATTGATATTAATTTATCAGTAATATTATAAAAATAATATAAATTTTATTTACTTATTAATAATAAATATATATCATTTGATACATTGAAGAAAAGTATAATATGCGTTAACTTGAATAGACAAATAATTGTATAATTTTAAAATATTATATATATATATATATATATATATTAAAATTATTAAATTTTTAATGGAAGAGACTAAAATCGCATAATTATGATATTTGAGAGACTAAAATTGTTCAATTAAAAATTGAAAGACCGAAATCGCACAATTGCAATCCTTCAAAGACTAAAATTACCCAATTAAAATTATGAAGATCAAAATTACATAATTACAATACTTGAGAGATAAAAATGTAATTAAGCCAATATTAAATTTGAAACACCCCTGCAACAGAAGAAAAGTCAAAGATTTTCGTGTTGCTTCCTTAAACTAAATTCTGCCTCTCTACTCACTTAATCATGTGCATTAATGTGACTAATATTCAACACTCTAGGTGTAACGCCCGATTCTAACGCCCAATTTATATAATAATAATTATATATTTCTTATATAATATTTTCGTAAATATATCGTTAACAATATTTTTTTTATGGATAAAGATAAAGAAACAGAATATTTTGCGAATTTAATACATAACATAAGTATTTATAATAATGTATTATTTTACACAATATTTCTTTCTTTCACTTCTATTACAAACTTTACATTGATAATAGAAATAAATTTACAATAACTATTATAATAGATTCATCAAATAGCTTCCACATTCCAATTTCTTCCAAGAAAGACAACAGCTATAATCACTGCAAAATGCTCTGGAATCCCAAGTATATCCATTTATTTTATAATATATTTAATTTTAAAAACAAAGAAAAGAGAGGAGTAAGAACAATATCCAATAAATACAATAATTCAAAAGAATAAACAGAATTATTTATAACCACTATTAAACATATATATATATATAGAAATATAAATATATATACAAATCATATATTAAATTTTCAAGATACAATAAAATTTGAATTATACTTGTAGTGACTAGTCAGGATAAATGAGCATCATCATAATATCAACCAATAAAAGGATATTTCACCTTAACAAACAATAGGATATTTCACCTTCATTCTTTACTCATTTAAATCCCCAAGGTCAAACCTCCAGCTACAAATAATTCAAACTTTATCTTCTATGGCCATAGAACAATATTTATTTTTGTAAATACGTTAAGAAGTAACAATAAGACGAGTTCAAGATATCACAACTATATCATAGTTGATTATAAATATATTTACAATAAATATATTTACGCAAAAAGAATATATTAAGAGTACCAATGATATAAATAAAAATGACAATCATTATAAAATAATGAAACAATATAAAATATGAACACCTTAATAATTATTATAGACAAAATAATCAAAGGTTAAGAAAATAAATGAGGTTAAGGACACCCCCACTAAATAAATATACATAAAAAAAAATAACATAAATAAATAAACATAGTAATATATAAAATATTAAACAGATAAGGTTCTCATCCCCCTTACATGGATAAGTAGGAGCTAAAAGTTGAGCAGAACCTCCTCCTCTAGATTCCCTCTTCCTTTCCCTCTCTTTCTTTCTCTCTCTCTCTCTCTCTAAAATTTTCACCTTCTCCCTCAGTTATAATTTTTTCTTCACCCCTGCCTCCTATTTATAGGTATTCTGGCGTACCCGGAACGGCCCGTACTGATTTCGGAACGGCCCGTTCTGGAACGTTCAAATACGCGTAAAATTCTCAACTAGAACGGCCCGTTCTAATATCGGAACGACCCGTTTTCAAAAAGCAGAACGGACCGTTCTAAAATTAGAACGGCCCATTCTGGAGTTCCAATTTACACTAATTGACCATTATCGGAATCGCCCGTTTCTAACATAGATTTTTAGGCATTTTTAAAATTCTGGAACGGCCCGTTTCCCTTTGGGAATGGCCCGTTCTGGAGAAATCAAAATGGGCCATTTTACAAATTTGGAACGACCCGTTCCACTTTTGGAACGGCCCGTTCCGGGCCAACAAACACAAGCCTTTTTAGAAATTTGGAACGGCCCGTTCCACTTTTTGGAACGGCCCGTTCTGAGCCCAGACTTACTATTTTATTATTTTTAATTAAAAAAATCTCTTTAATAATCCTATAAATATTTAAAATACATAAAATAAAAAGAACCTTTTTATTTATTTATTAATATTGTATAAAATTTGGGATGTTACAATTTTCCCCTCCTTTTAGAAATTTCGTCCCCGAAATTTTCTTGAAAATAGAAATAGGTATACTCCTCACATCTTACTTTCTAATTCTCATGTTACCTTATTGATGTACAACTCTATCAGTCTCTCCAAGGAATATCTAATATTAATAAGTACAAGGTGAGCAAACTTAACGAACCTATCCATTATAATCCAAATAAGATCGAATTTCTTAAGAATATCATACATAACTACAACTAAGTCCATAGATACAGAATCTTATTTCCAAATTAGGACGTCTAAAAATAGTAAAAATATTAAAAAACTCTAGTATTCCACCTTAAACTTTTGGCATACTATATACTAGTATCCAAATTCCTCTACTTCTCTTTTCTCCTAAGGCCATGCTTCCACTGCGCCACTCTGATATATTTTAATATTTCCTAAATGAATACTAAAAGTACTTTTATGTCCTTCCTCTAAGATCATCTTCCTTAATTCGAAATTACTAGGCACATAGATTCTATATTTGAACCTCAAAACACCATCAACTTCCAAGTGTAAAGGGTTATCTATACCTCTACCAATCTTTTTTCCACTTGGCTTACTAGGAAAGGATTTAACTCCTGGGTCCTCTAATCACATCCATTAATCTATTAGTCCTTTCAACATACTCAATTCAATGCTCCTAAGGGTGAGCTTACACATCACGCTTAAGTTTCTAATCTCCTCAATCAAATTCAACCCTTACATTATCAAAAATGATAGATGAATGATCATCCTACTGAAGACATTTGTCACCATATTACTTTAATTTTTATGACCCTTTCCAAGGATCAAGTACTTAAGCGTAAGTTTACTAGGTACGTATAATCAATCTCTAAGTCTTACCACCCTATCTATACCCAAGGCAACCTTATATCTACTACCTTGTCTTATAGCTTCATGTCTTGCCACCAAAATGAATCGACTAATTATGCTTATTCAATACCCTTCAACAATCTCCTCGTTACTCGAGTCATACCTAGTTTCCCACTACTAGGAGTAATTACACAAGTCAAACTTAAATTCTTAATTTGAGCCAAAAGATACATCTCTTTAACCATAAAGAAAGATAAATATAGATGTTTTCTACTTAAAGCATCGACCACTATTTTAGATTTACCCAGATAACAACTAAGATTAAAATTTTAATCCTTAACAGTTTCCAACTATTTCTTCTGTCTCATATTCAACTCATTTGGATCAAACAGATATATAAGATCCTTATGATCACTAAATATCTCAAACTTAGAATCATATCAGTAATGTCTCCAAAATCTCAAGCGTAACTATCACAACCTCTAATTCAAGGTCATGGGAATAATCCACCCAAATCTGTCTTCAAAGCATCACTGTATACCACAGATAGATCTACATTATGTTTCCACTAAAAATTACAAGACCTAGAAAGTTCACCTCATACAATAGAAATTCATACTTAAATAACTTAGCATAAAGCTGTCTTGAATATATTTTCACCCTCAACTCCAATATGATGATATCACATCCTAAGGTCAATCTCACTAAACACACAAATATTCATTAATGGATCCCTAAGGTCATCTATCCACATATCAACATACATGCATATCAGTTAGAATGCCTACTTTAAACCTTCATATATACCATCCTTAAGCATGTATGAATCAAATATCGTTTACTACGTATAACCTGTACATGAATAGCCTTTACCACATAACATCATACAACCTTAAAGAAACTTTTGATCCACAAGACAACATCTCAGAATATCAGAATAAAATCGATTTCTTAATAACTCACAAATATCATGATAACATATATATCCCTTTAACAACTATCAAAGAAAATGATACATAGAAAATTATACTCATCCAAATGATCTCAAACCTATCACCAAAAGAAAGCTAACAGGATAAGTTATCACTCTTATGAAGACTTGAAATTCTAAAATGATCATATACTTAGCTAAAAATTTCAAAAATTGTAGTAGATATAATCAGCGCTTAACAGCTAAACCTTTGCTCACTAAAATATTCATAACAAAAGTTCTAGATCTTCATTGTACCTGATTTTGGTGCCCTTGACAAGTTAACATCCAAGACTACAACTTTTATGAAGATCATAAAATCCAACTCTATCAATATAATACTTGTACTGGCACAGTAAAATTGCAGCTAAAACATTCCCTGCACTAATCACTAAAAGAGCATACCAAATTCTAAGGCCACAAAAATACCTTAAAATATTTCAGAACCATTATTTAAGCTTCTTCCTACAATTCTAAACCAAAACAACTCACATATTTAACACAAATGATTTAAAAGTTGAAATAGAACCCTCATGTAACTTAATAATAATAATTAACATGTAAGCATCAAAACTCAAAAATCATATTAAAACAAATTTAAAAGTAATAAAGAAAATTATAAATTCATTCCAGTAAAGGTGGCAGAGCCTCCTAGTTAGGAATAATTTATAACTTCTAAATCATGTAAAAAAAATAAAAATAAAAATAACAGAGATGCACACTTTAGCCTTTCATCAAAACATTCAAAACCTCATTAGATTCAATCGCTAAAAATTATAGACTTCGTCTACCAAACAAGCATAGTAAACTCATAACTCACGGCCGATTGAATCGACCTGCTCTGATACCACTTAATGTAACGCCCGATTCTAACGCCCAATTTATATAATAATAATTATATATTTCTTATATAATATTTTCGCAAATATATCGTTAACAATATTTTTTTTTATGGATAAAGATAAAGAAACAGAATATTTTGCGAATTTAATACATAACATAAGTATTTATAATAATGTATTATTTTACACAATATTTCTTTCTTTCACTTCTATTACAAACTTTACATTGATAATAGAAATAAATTTACAATAACAATTATAATAGATTCATCAAATAGCTTCCACATTCCAATTTCTTCCAAGAAAGACAACAGCTATAATCACTGCAAAATGCTCTGGAATCCCAAGTAGATCCATCTATTTTATAATATATTTAATTTTAACAACAAAGAAAAGAGAGGAGTAAGAACAATATCCAATAAATACAATAATTCAAAAGAATAAACAGAATTATTTATAACCACTATTAAACATATATATATATATAGAAATATAAATATATATACAGATCATATATTAAATTTTCATGATACAATAAAATTTGAATTATACTTGTAGTGACTAGTCAGGATAAATGAGCATCATCATAATATCAACCAATAAAAGGATATTTCACCTTAACCAACAATAGGATATTTCACCTTCATTCTTTACTCATTTAAATCCCCAATGTCAAATCTCCAGCTACAAATAATTCAAACTTTATCTTCTATGGCCATAGAACAATATTTATTTTCGTAAATACGTTAAGAAGTAACAATAAGACGAGTCCAAGATATCACAACTATATCATAGTTGATTATAAATATATTTACAATAAATATATTTACGCAAAAAGAATATATTAAGAGTACCAATAATATAAATAAAAATGACAATCATTATAAAATAATGAAACAATATAAAATATGAACACCTTAATAATTATTATAGACAAAATAATCAAAGGTTAAGCAAATAAATGAGGTTAGGGACACCCCACTAAATAAATATACATAAAAAAGAATAACATAAATAAATAAACATAGTAATATATAAAATATTAAACAGATAAGGTTCTCCTCCCCCTTACCTGGATAAGTAGGAGCTAAAACTTGAGCAGAATCTCCTCCTCTAGATTCCCTCTTTCTTTCCCTCTCTTTCTTTCTCTCTCTCTCTCTCTCTCTCTCTCTCTCTCTCTCTCTCTCTCTCTCTCTCTCTCTCTCTCTCTCTCTCTCTCTCTCTCTCTCTAAAATTTTCACCTTCTCCCTCAGTTATAATTTTTTCTTCACCCCCTGCCTCCTATTTATAGGCATTCTGGCGTACCCGGAACGGCCCGTACTGATTTCGGAACAGCCCGTTCTGGAACGTTCAAATATGCGTAAAATTCTCAACTGGAACGGCCCGTTTTCAAAAAGCAGAACGGCCCGTTCTAAAATTAGAACGGCCCGTTTTGGAGTTCCAATTTACACTAATTGACCATTATCGGAACGGCCCGTTTCTAACAGATTTTTAGGCATTTTTAAAATTCTGGAACGGCCCGTTTCCCTTTGGGAACGGCCCGTTCTAGAGAAATCAAAATGGGCCATTTTACAAATTTGGAACGGCGCGTTCCACTTTTGGAACGGCCCGTTCCGGGCCAACAAACACAAGCCTTTTTAGAAATTTGGAACGACCCGTTCCACTTTTTGGAACGGCCCGTTCTGAGCCCAGACTTATTATTTTATTATTTTTAATTAAAAAAAATCTCTTTAATAATCCTATAAATATTTAAAATACATAAAATAAAAAGAACCTTTTTTTATTTTATTAATATTGTATAAAATTTGGGATGTTACACTAGGGATACTTCTGGCGGGCAATTAAAAATTAAACTTCATCTAGAAACATTTAAAAAAAAATTATGCCCAAATAATGACAAATTGTTAGAAATTAGGAAAAACAATACCTCATTTATCCAATAATAAGTATCATCTTTAACTTTTTTCACAGACAAAACAAACTAATTAAAAAATAAAAGAGGATAATAATTTTACAAAAATTAATTAATTTTACTATTAATTTTTTTAATTAAAATCAATGGAATACAATAACAATTTTATAATACAAAAATAGGCTAAAAACTTATTTTGGTCCCTTATAATAATTGTTTGTTTCAATTTAGTCTCACTTTTATTTTTGGTCTCAATTTGGTCCCTAATAAATTAATTTGTTTCAATGTCGGACTTCCGTCAAAGTGGACTGAAAACACCTGGAATCAGAACGGCCCGTTTTGGGCGCACAATTAACACACCAACAGTACATCAGAGTGGTCCATTCTGAAATCAAAACGGGCCGTTCTGATTTCAGAACAGGCCATTCTGGATTCAGAACGGTCCGTTCCAGGACGCCTTGTTAAGTAAAAACAATAGAATATTCTATATTGAATTTACTAAAAAAATATAATAATTTTGAAAAATATTTTTTATGGTAAAAATTTTAAAATTACTTATTTTATAAAATGCAATTGTCTTATAAATAGAGTGATAACTTTTCCTTTTTTTTCTGTCTGAAAAAATATTTAAGTATCACTTTATAATTTTTTGCAACTTATTTAAAATTAGAGGAATAAAATGATAAAAATTAATAGATAAGCATAATAAAATTATTAATTTATTTTCTTTTAGTGTCTTCTAAATTTCTCATTTAAAACAAAAATATTTTATATGTTAATTTGAATTAATTTAACAAAGTATCATATAATTTTTAATTTTTTAAATTTTTTTATAAATTTGATCTATACATGAAAAACTTTTTAATTTAACAATTAAATTTTTAAAAATTTGATATAGAACGTTAATTATTAAGTAGAATAAATCTATCAAGACTTACTCTTGAAGTAAGTAAATTTTGTCTTCATTGAAAATGAAGATAATTTTACCACAAAATAAAAAACAATTAAACAATAAAATAAAATATAAAAAAATATTAATGTATTTATTATATTAGATATAACAACATAATTAAAATATAATTAATAATATATATTTTATAAAATTATTAATATTTTATGTATAAAAAAAAGAATGAAAAAAAATTTAGTGGGGGCAAGTGCCCCCACTATGATTAACTTAGATCCGTTCCTGCATGTGGTTGTATGATGAAATGTTAGTCATGTGTATCCTCTTTCTTTACTTCAGGTTCTACCTCTTCAAGAACAGGTTGTTGTTGTTGGGGTACATTGTTAATGACTTCAAGGAAAAATACCATGTCATTTTATCCTTTACTTTATAGTGTCAATTTGGTAGTAAGTGGTTCACTCTAGTTTGACTAACAATGAAATAAAATCTTCTACCATTGTCTTTAGTGATACATTGCATTGTCCTTAATGATACATTGTATAGCCCAACTGTTTAGCAATTGAAGTTGTTAGTCAAGTAGCCTCGTATAACTTAAGAGGGGGGGGGGTGAATTAAGTTATATAATTTTTCTTCTCTTTATCAGTTTTTCTAATTTCTTTCTTATAAAATCAATATCATAAACAATTTGTACGTAATGATGCAAAAAACTTCACAACAAAATTAAAAGTATAGGGATAGAGAATTGCAAACTTGATTTTATACTGGTTCGGCCAACCTTGCCTACATCCAGTCCTCAAGTCACCCACTTGAGATTTTTCACTATGCTTGTAACCTTTACAAGACTCAAATTCTCCAACACCTAGGAATTCTCTTTCCTCGTGTTGAGAATCACAGACCACCAAGGAGAACAACAATTTCCCCTTTACAGATCAATAGAAAAGATGAATGAAGTAGAACAACTCTCTTTGAAGAGTGGATTTTACACTTTGTTGATCTAGTAGAACTCTTTAGATAATATTTGCAAATGATTTTTGGCCAAGTGATTGTAAAGATAATTTTCACAATTGAGTTCGTAACCTTTTTCTGAAAAATTATTGGTATTTATAGATGATTGTTTCATAGGTCGTGACTTTTCATGAAGAGTTGTGTCTTTCTAAAATTTTCCAGAAAATAGACTCTTGTAATCGATTACAAGACTTGGTAATCGATTACAACGGTTTAATTTCAAAACGTTTGGAACGTTGTAAAATTTAAATTTAAATTTTGGAACTTTTAACTTCTGGTAATCGATTACAGGGAATGGGTAATCGATTACCAGAGCACGTTTTAATAAGTGCATTTTGAACATATGAGATTCATCCTCTGGTAATCGATTACATGTACTGGTAATCGATTACCAGACTCTTTAAAACAATAATTGCCTTATTAAAACTTAAAATATAGAAAACCTTTATTTTCAAAACCTTATTAATATAAAAGATTATATTTGAGTTTTCTTGAAATTCTTTATTTTAAATGGCCAAGAACCTTATGCAATTTTTCTAAAGATTTCTTTTTACATATAAAGCTAGGTTGACAAGACTTATCTAAAATACATTGAGATTTTTGTTTCTTGAACACCTTGCTTTAACTTGACCTCTTGTTTTCTACAATTTGTTTGGCATCATCAAAATCTTTTACATGTGTTCTTCCACAGAAGTTATCAATTTCCATTGACATTACCAAATCTAGTGTTTGAAATGTTTTGTACCTTGGGTCTTTTTCCTTCCACGATTCACAACCGTGAACTATAATCATTGACTGTTTGTGTTTAGCAGTCTGGAACTAGAACGGCTCGTTCCGGATGCAAAATTAACACACCAAGATTGCACCCAGAACGGCCCGTTCTGATTTCAGAATGGAACGTTCTGGTTTCAGGTGTTTTCAAAAAAATTTGGCATCTACGTGGCATCCACCTATGTATCTACGTGACATCCACGTGGCCAACAGTTAACTCCGTTTAAATAATTTGAACGGAAGTCCGACATTGCAACCAATTAATTTATTAGGGACCAAATTGAGACCAAAAATAAAAGTGAGACTAAATTGAAACAAACAATTATTATAAGGGAGTAAAATACTATTTTAGCCAAAAAAAAATATGAGTATAAATTATATATTCAAGTTGGAGAATTTTTTTTTATTGTTGTCCTCTAAATTTATATAATACTTTTTTAATTTTTTCTAAATATCGTTGACTTTTGATATTAAAATAAGTCATTTCAACATTTAAACCATTATTAATTTTATTAACATAAAATATTTTTAATTTAAATATTAATAATTTTAAGATTAAATTAAGTCTTAAGGTAAAAATTTATTTTATATTTAAAATTTTTAACTATTCATTCTCATATAATTTAATAATCCTTTTTTTATTTGAATAAAAAATTTCTTACCAAATCTAATAAAATTTTCTCATAAACTTAAAGTAAGGGTTGTTTTTTTTTTTTTCCACTGTGATCATTATCTCCATAAAATCATAGTAAAAGTATATATTCAACCGTATTATATTTATTCTTTTGATTTCAACGCTTTATTTCTAATATTATTATGCAGGTTCTGCAATTTTCTATATCAACAGTGCTATTACAACAAAATTTGTTATTAACGATAATTATTTAATAGTAATAATTTAATTACCTCTATTTAATTATATAATAAAAATATTAATGGCTAATATATAATAGCCACTAAAATTATATTTATATTACACTAAAGTTTACTATTAGTGACAATTATTTATTGAAAAAAAAACTAGTCTCACATCGATTAGAGATAAAATAATTCAATAGTATATAAGTGAGTAATAAATATCACCTTATAAGTTGATTTTATAGGGTTGAGTTAGACTCTTAATTCACTATAATAAATTAGTATTAAATCACTCACTATTACCAAGTAAAATAGTACTATAAAACAATTAGAGAGCAACTTTCATCTTATAAATCTCACATCTCTTAAGAGATAAGACAATTAAAAAAATAAATTAAAAAATATATAAATAGAAGACAACCCTCATCTTACAAATCTCACATCGACTAGAGATAAAAAAAAGTATATAAGTTATGAATTTAGAAAGAAAATTATAAGAATAAATTATTTAAAATTTTACTAGCAAAAGATAAAAGTCACTAAATGGATGGAAAGGAGACAATTGAAAAAAATAATTTTTAATAGCCTTTATGGTTACTAGAATTGCCATTAAAAAAAATAAGTTTTCCCAACAATTTAGTAGGTCTTTACCAGCATTTTATATAAATTCCGGTAATAGTATTAGCGACACTGGATACACCATCCATTATTTAAATGCTGGTAAAAAAAATGGTCATTTATATGGCCGCTAAAGAATAAGTTAATTGCCATAAAAACCTAATTTGGGTGTAGTGTGCACTCCCCCTTGAATCATAGTGAGCACCACTGAAAATTAATAACCACTCATTAGTAACCTACACCAAAATTTTAAGACAAAAAAACCACTCATTTTTTTTATTTAGTTAATTCGTACAAAGGATATTATAGTAATTTAATTTAATTTTAGATGAAAATAAAATATTTTTTCTTTCTTTTTAATTTCATTCTTTAAGTCATTTCTCCCTCCTATTAAATTCCTTCTCCAACTCATTTCTCTTTCCTATTAAATTCTTTCTCTAACTTATTTATCTCTTTCCTATTAAATTCCTTCTTTAACTCATTTTTATATCATTTATCATGATGTCTCCCCCCTCTCTCTAAACAAATAAAAATTAATTAATAAAAAAATAAATGAATTGGAGAATGAAATTAATAAGAGAGTTAAAATATTTTTTTATTTAAAATTAAATTAAATTACTATAATATCCTTTGTACGAATTAACCAAATCAAAAGAAATGAGTGCTTTTTTTGTCCTAAATTTTTTGTATAGGTTGCTAACATACTCCTACTAAAAAATAGGTAGCATTCCTATATATATATATATATATATATATATATATATATATATTATCCAAATTAAGTAAGAATGGTTAATTAACTAAATGAAGCTTTAATAACAGTTGAATGATACAACTGAAGGTTTATATGGAAATTCTGATGATCAAATAGATGGTCCAAACTTTTGGTTATCCGTCCATGCACTCTTCACTTTGTCATCATGACATGCATGGAATGTAAAAACAACTAACCACCCAATTTAATACATGCTGTAATAATTTGCAGCACTTCTTATTCACTCGATATATCCAGCCAGGTCAATCATATTTTGATGTTTGGTTTGACCAAGAACTGATATTATGTCCTGTCTTAATTATTGAATATATTATCTTTCAATGATCACCGATAAATTTAAAGAGTTTAATTTTCATATGCATTATTAGTGTAATTTTTATATCATTAATTAATCAAAAGTTAGTCTTAAAATAATTATTATAATTATTAACAGTATCGTATTATATATATATAAATCAATAAATAATAATTTATAATTAGATAACTGTATACAAAATATTTACTTGCACATCATCATGTGAATGCCTAATCTATATCATTGACCCTTGATCTTAAACAATTAAGGTATATATATATATTGGCGTACCTAATATGCCTGATACCAGAGTATTATTCTTCAAGTTAATCCTTCCATGCGGCAATAACAATACTTTGGATTGGGTCTCATAATCATCCCTATACAATTATCGTGTTGTTTGATGAAATCTTATTTAAGAAGTTGTAAAGAAAACCTACAAACTAGAAGCACGCGTGCGAACGCCCGGGGTATATACTTGTACTAGTTTAAAATTAAACTTCATCTAGAAACATTTTTAAAAAATTATGCCTAAATAATGACAAATTGTTAGAAACTAGGAAAAGTAATACTTCCTTTATCCAATAATAGGTATCATCTTAGACTTTTTTCACAGACAAAAAAACTAATTGAAAAACTAAAAGAAAATAATAATTTTACAAAATTAATTAATTTTACTATTAATGTTTTTAAGTTGCCAATCCTTTTATATTTTTGTAAGTTACCCATTTGCAAAGGTTAATAATAAATAAGTCTTTAATTAATTCTCAAATAATTATAATCAAGTCAATATAAAGAAATAAAAATTAATAAAAATTAATTTTATAAGATTAAGGTAAATTTAAATTAAAATTATTAAGATGATATTAGATTATATATTATAAGTACATATTGTACTTAGCAGCTATTTGGTCAAGATGAGTATGACAATGACCTTCTATCAGGGACTAGTAAGGGATATTTATGGCATAATAATATGATAACATGAGCTCGATGACACTGAGTTTGTCCACAAAGAGGTTGTCTTTAGGGTTTAGAAGGTATACAACACTTTAGGCTTGAACCCAAGAGCTGAAAATTCCTAATGGACCTTGAAAACAAACTCAAAGGATAGAAATCTCTCTAGTCTCTACCTTAAGAGGTGCGGAGCCTAAAATATGGGAATGGACCTTCAAAATTAAATTTAAAGAATACGTCCTTTCAACTTCAAGCTTAAGAGAAAAAAGCTAAAATTTGATGATCAACCTCGAAAATCAAATTCGAAGAGTACAATTATATCCTTCCAAAAAAATTTATATTAAAACAAATTTATTTAAAAATAAAAATATTTCAAGGTATATATCATATAATTTCAATAATCAATTAAAATTTCAACCAAGCCAAGTAAATTTTTAATTAAACACTATTACCTCTAGTCTTAATTATAAATTGAATTTTTCTTTGGTCCTTATTATAAACAACAATCATAGATTTAATGTTACTTAGGAGTGTTTGGTAAGCGGAGAAGTTTTGATTCTTAAGAATTACAAATCTCGAGAGTCATAATTCTTGAAAATAATTAAAATTTATTTAGTTATTCATACAGAGTCTTAAAAATATTAATATAGGAACTCAAAAATTAAATATTTTCATCATTAGTTACAATAGTATATTTTTGGATATAAATAGTTTTTACAAAAATATTATTTATTAAAAATCTCCTTAAATATATTTATTTACTCATCTTATTACAAATATGACATTAAACTATTTTAAAAAGTTAAAAATTTATAGTAAAAATTATTTAGATATAGAATTCAACAAAAGAAATAAACAAAGAAAAATGTTACATAATAAATATTGGATCTATGCTTACTATTAGGTCAATTGATGTCACCCAGTAAATAATCTACTCAGCAATTACTATTGGTAAGAATGGAACACGCAATCTTGGCAATTGTTGAATCAAGCACTTATCATTAAGCAAAAAGTTATAACTAATAATTAGGGTACAACTCTTTCTACTTAATCATAGCAGTTCAAATGACACGTGTCTAAACTATGACTTAACCCACCTAGGCTTCGGCACAGGACAATTGATGCCACTTAGCAAACAATAAATAAAAAAGATTAAAATATATTATATTTCATTCCAATAAATAAATAAATAAGTGTTAACATCTATCATTAAATTGTAGAAATAAAACATAGTTTAGTAATATTATTAAAATTGACATGGTCAACTAAAATTGACAATGTCAACAAATTATGAGATACAAGACAGAAAGAAAGAGAAATAGAAATATGAGAGGGAGAAAGAGAGGGGAGAGGGAGAGAGGAAGAGAGAGTGAGTGAGAGTGAGAGTGATAGATAAAGAAAGGGGAAGAAAGAGAAATAGAAGGAGAGAGAGGAGAGAGGAAGAGGAGGGAGTGAGAGTGAGAAAAAGAAATAGATGGAGAGAGGGAGGAGGAAGAGAGAAAAAGAAATAGAAATAGAAGGAAAGAGATTTTATGTTTAAAAATAATATTATGTTCTTCTTATATGAACAAAAAAAAATTCTTAATTCGAGAAAGTTAAAGTCTCACCCCTCTTATAAAAATATTTATGTAAAAATAAGATAAAAATGATTTCCTAAAAATGTATTTTTTAAATAGTTATTAAACATGGAAAGACAAGATTCCCAAATTTTTAGAAAAGTGAAAATATTTGGCATATATATGAAATGATATCTTAAAAATAAATTTATTTCATAATCTTAATTTATTATTAACTTTATTTTTCTACATTCACTTATAATTAATTAATATTAAATATAATAATTACTTAAAATAAATGAAATCTTTAAAATAATTTTTAAATATTTATGATAAAATACATAAAAAATAACCAATTTAATTACTTTTTAAAATTTTAATAATTTATCCTATATTACTTATAATTAGAATAAGAGATACTACACAATAATTTCACAATTTTAGAGAAAGAAGTGAGTTATCGGTAACCAGATTTTAAAACTCACAATTTTAGAACATCTTATTAAAGTGTGATTTGCTATCGATAGTAGAGATTTCAAAATCGTTTAATATAATCTATTCCAACCAAACTCTAATTGTTGAGATCTAGTCCGATTAACTTGACAATTTTTTTTTAAAAAAAAAAAAGTTATAAAACTTGAATAACTTATAAAGTCACAATTACAAAAATATTATCTTACTAAATTTTATCCACAAAAATGTTCTCCAGGAACTATAATCGCAAGTTATATAAATATAGTGTAAAACAAAAATATCGAAATCCACAGTATTTTATACTTTCTCTATTTTTATACTATCATTTTTTTCTATGAAAAGAATCGAATGTAGTAAAATAGTATTTCTAGCAAAATAATATTTATTCAAACAATGTATAAGAACATGTAATTAAAAGATGTTTCAATCTGGTAGCTATAACCTAACTCATTTTTGGACCTATTGGATTGGATTAAAACGTTGGATTATATAATCCAACTCAATTCATTTCAGGAGGTTAAATATATTAATTTATCTTGAGTTTAATCTATTTTAGACATTTCTTAAAAATAAAAGGCGAATACCATTCCAGAAAAAGATCGACATCGATCGGACTAAGTCGAGAAATGGGTTTCAGCAATTTGATGTGGGCTTTCAATGTCAATTGGGTCCAACGAAGAAAACTTGGTTCAGGTCCATGAGATGTAAAAAAGACTTGTACTCGTGGTTATTTATAAATAAAATTCATAATAGATAGAAAATAGATATCATAAATAAGAATTTATGGATAATGAATATAGATTTTTTTATATTTATATGTTAACGGAAAGATACGAGTATTATAGTATTTGTATCTATTAACATTCAATTTATTTGAATTTATATGAATTTTATTTTATTTGAATTTATATGAATTTCATTTTATTTGTAATTTGTTTAGATTTATAATAATTTGATAATGTACTTAATTATATTTTATTCGAATTTATGTGTAATTAAAATATTTTATTTTAATAATTTTATTTAAAATTTAAATTTATATATTTGAATGTTTAAAAATCAATTTTCAAATCAACTCATTGTTATTAATATAATTGTGAAGAATATTTAAATTTTATAATCTTCCAAATTTTTATGCAAATTGTATTTGAATTTTAGTTATGATCTTCAAAAAAAATTATGCAATTTTTATAGTTTTTAAAAGAAAAAAAATGTTATAAATAATTTAAATGTATAATTAAAATATTTTGTTGAATATTTTTAAGATTTTTTTTTTAGTAAATATCTACATGTATCTATAGCTATCTGCAGATATTAAAAAATATGTGAATACTATTTAACAAATACTTGCACTAATACAAGGATAGATATGGAACAAATATTTATCTAGAGAGAATAATGAAAACTATTACCCGTATCGATCTTGGTGACATCCTATCCATGACCATCTCTATGAAATTAAATTAAAATAAAAAATTTATCATATAATGAATATTTAAAATGTGATCATAATTCAACTTAAGAATTAATAAGGTCAAATATTAAATATTAAATGTTTAACGAAGAGATAAATAATTTTTTAGAACCAAAATGAATAGACTTATAGTTTCAATTTTAAAAAAATAAAATTATTCTAAATCTGTCAAATAAAATTGATAAATTTTTACTAAAAAATTATAAATTTATAAAATTTTACTAAAAATTATAAATTTAAAAATTAAAATTTAATTTGTACCTGAAGTTTCAAAACTTAGTCTTTGGAAATATAAGTTTGGGCTGTTGCAATGTGACCATTGATAAACAGTAGAAGATATAAAGTCGATTTTAGATTCACCACATTTAATTTATTTTTTTTTATAATGTAAGTCATGAGTTAAATCAGTGACTTATACCAGTTTTCTTTTAAAATTAATATAGCCGTGCATATAAACACGACTTTTTTTTTTTTTTTTTTCAAGTTGTGTTTATACACGATATTATTTTTTAATTTTTGTAAATTACATTAATGAACTTAATATTTTTAAAGATTTTAAATAGAGATTTAGAATTAATAAATATAAATATAATTAAATAATGGAAATTAAATTTAGAAGAAAAATTAATTATTAATATATAAATAACATAATATATTTATATTGTTTAAGTTTATTGATATAAGAATATTTATATTTTATTAATCAATATTTTTACACCCTATTGTATATCAACTCTGTCAATTTCTTGAATATACTTATATATTAATTCATACCTATATCAAATTTTCATGTAAAGATAGGTTGGATATGCCTAATAACTCTTTTAAGGAAAAAAGAACTAAAAAAAAAAAGAGTGATGCGATAAGAGAATAAAAAAAATAAAAAAGAAAAGAAAAGATTTTGAAATATACATGTTTTGCAAAATGAGTTATCAAATCTCAATTCATGTGACTGGAATCAAATTAAGAATATAATAGAAAAAAAAAGGTTAAAACCCTTATTTAGTCCCTGATAACATTTTTTTGTTTCAATTTAGTCCCACTTTAATTTTTTGTTTCAATTTGGTCTCCAATAATTTAAATTATTGCAATTTGGGACTTCCGTCCAAATGATTTAAACGGAGTTAACTGTTGGCCACGTGGATGCTAGGTGGATGCCACGTAGATGCCACGTAGATGATGCCAAATTTCTTGAATACACCTGGAACTAGAACGGCCCGTTCTGGTTGCACTGTTGGTGTGTTAATTTTGTAACCGGAACGGGCCGTTTCAGATGCAAAATTAACACACCAATAATGTAACCAGAACGGTTCATTCTAATTTCAGAACGGGCCGTTCTGATTCTAGAATGGTCGATAATTATAGTTCACGGTTGTAAATCGTACACGAAAAAAGACCCAAGGTACAAAGCATTTCAAACACTAGATTTGGTAATATTGTCAATGGGGATTGATAACTTCAATTGTTAAACATTTGGGCTATACAGTACTAGTGTATCATTAAGGACGATGCGGTATATCACTAAGGACAATGGTAGGAGGTTTTATTTCATTGTTAGTCAAACTGGAGTGAACCACTTACTTCCAAATTGACACTATATAGTCACGGATGAAACGAAACGGTATTTCCCCTTGAAGTCATTGACGATGTACCCCAACAATAACAACTTATTCTTGAGGAGGTACAACCTGAATTTTTGTGGTTTAGAGTTTCCCTTCAGCGTTACCCAGATGATTTCCTTTCTCAGTAATTTCTTTGAACTTTTTTAGTATATGTTATGTTCTGATTTTTTGTTTTCAGTTTCTGAACAATGTTTCTGTCTTTGAATTTATGATATGTTATGAATTTTTATTTTTAATTTTTGAATCACATCTTGGAAAATGAAGTTGGCGTTCTGGAACGGGCCGTTCTGAATCCAGAACGGCCCGTTCTGGTTTTAGAACGGCCCGTTCTGGTGCACTCATGGTTTGTTAAATTTGCATTTGGAACGGTCTGTTCCAATTGCAAAATTAACACATAACATGTACAAGCAGAACGACCCGTTCTGGTTTCAGAATGGGCCATTCTGGTTCCATGTGCATTCATGAAATTTGGCAGCCACGTATGCATTTACGTGGCATCCACCTGGCATCCACGTGGCCAACAATTAACTCCGTTTAAATCATTTGGTCGGAAGTCCCAAATTACAATAATTTAAATTATTAGGGACCAAATTGAAACCAAAAATTAAAGTGGGACTAAATTGAAACAAAAAAAATATTATAAAGGACCAAATAAGGGTTTTAACAAAAAAAAAACTACCTAAAAATTAGTGTTTATACATTTCATGATATGTGACAATGAAGGAGTGGTCGTCAGGGTGGGAGAAGGTGGGGACAATGGAGGAGGGGTCATCCCACATAGGCGATAAAGGTACGTCATCCCATGTAGGTGATAAGGATACGACTGTCGCGATTTTGCTTCAATGGAAAAGCTATGACTAGCGAGTATTTAGAGGATTTATGGGGTGCAAAGGTGACAATGGTTGATAGATGCGACAAAGGAGCGATTGTCACAATTTTGGGAGATGAGGGATGGGGATGGGGGATGGGGGATGGAGGAGGTTAGTAGGTGGTGAGGGACAATTAGGTGACGAAGTATGCCAGTCGTAGGTAGAGGAGTTATGGATCTATTATGCCGCTATAGGTGGTGCTCCAAGTATTTAGGTTTTGTAACTATAGAGATATAGGGTTTGTAACTATGAAAATATATTAGAATAAGAAATACATTATAGAATGACATATAAGTAATTTTGCTGACATAACAACATTTTAAAGATATTTTAAGCTAATATATCAACATAATAGAGAGTAACTTGACTTTTATGTGATAGATAGATAGATATAGTCGTGTATATAAACACGAATTTTATTTTCAAGTCGTATTTATACACACGATATTATTTTTAAATTTTTATAATTTACATTAAATAACTTAATTTTTTAAAAGATTTTAAATAGAGTTTTAGAATTAAATAAATATAACTAATTAATGGAAATTAAATTTAGAAGAAAAATTAATTATTAATATATAAATAACATAACATATTTATATTGTTCAAGTTTATTGATAGAAGAAGGTTTATATTTTATTAATCAATATTTTTACACCCTGGTGTGCCTACATAGACACATATAGTAGTAACTCATGCAGAGTGTAAATATGAACAATTGTGAAGTTGAGTCTAAAGATGCAATAGTTTATCTTACACCCCTACCATGCTAGTTCGTCTGAGCAGTGAAATCTGGCTCAGCTGGCTTCTGAGGCATCAGGGGTAGCAATCTCTGAGGCTGTGGCACTCTGTTGCGTTTCCCACTTCGCAAGTGCCGCAATGCACTTGATGCAAACCTTGATGCATACACTGTCGCTGCAAAGCTAGGTGAGGACCCTTCCTCGTTTTCCATGGCTTGTATCCTCTCTTCTGCTTCACGTAATGCCCTCTCAGCCTTCTTTTTTCGGTATCTGCGCCATGCTGCTTGTATGAAACATGCACCCCATGTCCTCCATTGCAGGGAATAGAACCTGAAAATATGTAACAACACTTTTATAATAATAAATAAATGAAAAGGTCAACACAAGACAATTCAAAGCCTTGCCTGAAAGTGTGTTGGAGTTGTTTGCTGTTTATAAGACGACGAAACTGGGAAGCAACACACTTCAAGTCTTCGGGCATGAGGGCAAAGGCTTCCACTTCTGATATAGTTTCCACTGTTCTTGTTGAAATGGGTAGGTTTGAGGAGGAGTTAGGATCCAAGGCCCATGTCAGAAGCTCTTCTCCGCAGAAATCACCCGCCTTGATCTCAGCGGAGTTGAAGAAACCAGTTCTTCCACCGTTTGTTGTGGCAGTAGCAAGTTTTCCACGCATGATGAACAGCATTTCATCAACCGGATCCCCTTCACGAACTATGTAACTTCTCTCTGTGTAAAGGACTGGCTTCAGTCTATCACACAGTGCATCCAACAACTGATTATCCATGTCCTCAAACATCGGCACCTATCACAATTACAAGGTCAAATGTTCATTTATTACACATAAACATACATGCAAAGGTAGGAAGAATAAGAAAATGGACAAAACTTAGATACATTTCTTTACACACTACTTTTGGTACATATCTCTTATCAGAATTAGAGTTTCAGTTAAATAAGAATTCATAAGTAGTACTTTTCATAGGTATCTCTTATCAGAAGTTAGACTTTAACTTTAATAACCAATGTTAATATTCAATTCTAAATTGGAAAATAAAGCCAAAAACAGGAAAGAAACTACTCCTATGTGAATGGAAAGATGGTTATGGTTATGGATGGTACACACTTTTCTAAGAAGATCTAAGCAAAGATGACGCTTTATGTCCCTTCTGAGATCTTTAGGGAGGTTGCGAATTAATGTCTCCTCTTCAACACCCCTATTTTCTTGCCATTTGTATTGTTCGTACCGTCTAATTCTTTGCTTTAGTAATTCAGGTAGCATCCGGTGTGACATCCACAGTTCTGCATCTCGTCTTTTGATTCTCATCTCTTCTACTCTGACAGTGGTAGATTGCAGATATTTCTGTAAAAAAAACCCACACAAGTACACAAAACATGAATTCATCGAACAAATATGAAGGGAAGGGTGGAATGTATGTGTCCTTTTGACTCTGTTAACACCCAAAATTGATGAAAATTTGGTTTCCCATATAAGGTTTAAAATGTGTCCTTTTCTGTTTGGTCTTTACTCCGTCACAAAATCCATTAAAAATAAAAATAAAAACTCACGAATTACACTGCATCTATGCAAGATCCTAATTCACTATTTTGTCTATTATCTTATCTCAAAATCCTGGCCAAGAATTACCTGCATGTTTCCAATAAGTGATGCAAATAGAACCAATCCAAAGACAGCAATGAAGATAGCAAAGATTATCTCCCCAACGTAAGTACTTGTCTGGAGACCTTGCCCAACAGAACTGCCAAAACAGACAAAAAAAATGACTTTTGGTATGCTTTTACCCCCTTCTTTAGGTTGTTTTATTCTTTCCTTGATAAAATGTTATAAACAGTTAAACACCAACTAAAGACAAGTCCATATAAATATTTTGAACAAACTTAAGAACACAAGGTATAGAAGTTCCGAAGTTTATAAAATGTGAATGCTGCATATGGAGTCGAGTAGAGAAGGTTATTTACCAACCTTAAACTGCGTAAACCCCACCAAAAGCAGTAGAAGAACTTGTGATGAAAATATGTAGCTGATTCTACCACGCGATACTTCAGAGCTTCTATAAACATTCCAAAATTGAAGGATTCCGTGTCATCAGTGTGTTCTATTTCTTTTATAGGGCAAGAAGAGTTAAGGAGTGACTGAACATAAGGATTGTCACGTCCACAGCTAAGGTAGGATTCATGAAAGAACTTAGCATTCTGCAACTCCCTGCGCCAGCACCGCAACCTTGATTCAACCGAAAATAGATACCAGAATGCTCCAACTACCTGGTATGTCACATGAACTTGGTGGTCATAAAACTTACCATGATACCTAGGAACATAGATAAGGTTTTGTATATGAATTAAGGACATGTTTGTATAGACTTCTTTAGAAGCTATTGAGAAATACAAGTACAAATGAAAAAGTTTCTTCATATACAAGTTAATTTATAATATATATATATATATATATATATATATATATATTAATTTTAATTTGCACATAAGTTAATTTTAACTTATGAAAAAATTTATTGGGATTTTCCTTCATATTTTTTCCCTCTTAGAAGTACTTCAGAAAAAAATTATCTAAACAAATACTAATTAACAAAATTAGCTCACATGACTTGCTAGCATATAGAGAAAAAGATTGTAAGCTGCTCCAGCCCATGCTGTCTCAGTCAATATGCCAGAAGTGCTTGTTACTTCTTTGAATAAGGGGTAGATCCTCAAAAGTCTTGGAACGTACTGGGATATTACCGTATACTTCAAGAAGTCCTTTCCCACATAAGGAGATGAGCATTCTCGGACTGGGATGATAGCTAAAATGACCATCTAAAATCACATTGTTAAGGGTGTTAAGACAACATCAAATTATGACATTTACATCAAACAGAACTTAAAAGTATTATTCATGTTGCCTTCATTTTGGATACCATGCATGGTACCTGTCATAGGAAAATACCAAAAGAAGTATATATATATATATATATATATATATATATATATATATTTTACAAGGCATTAGGGTTAATTTTAATATTGTTTAAAAATCATACAGAGTCAGTGTGAATGTCAAAAATTTATATTATCAACAAATAAAAACATTCTCTTTCCGATGATTTTTAAGATAGTTGTTATCAAAATCAACAAAGTTCCCATACATGGCAATTTGTTATTGGGTGATAACTGATATGTCTAGTGATTCTCTACGAAATACGAATTATGGTTGATAATAAACACTTTAATGAGAGTTAATTATACATTGAAAAACTTCTTTATTGATACCTGAGGAAGTGGGATAATTGATAGAATGTCAATGATGAAGTAAGAACTCAAGTATCTCATCACAATGGCCCAAGGATCATTAACTAGCTCACCCCTTCCAAATACACGAGAGGAAGGTGCAATAAACCCAGTTCGAAACTGAAAGATGATGTGAAGAATGTAGAAAAGATCAAAGAATGTGCGGAGAACACTGGCAGTGATCTTCAGTGCTCCATCCAAATCAAGGCATTTTTTCTGGACATCAATCACTGGAATGTACAAGAAAAGAGGGTCCACAGAGATTGCCATCACACACGTGATTACAAAAATTTTGTTCCACTTCTGAAGTGTTGGCCCCTGTGGATCAAGAACATTGATCTTGCAAGACAATTTCTTTATTGGTCCATCGATGACAGAACTTACGCTTGATTGAACTTTTCTTTTGTGAAATCCGTCATTAGAATCATTGTGCTCAATACTTGAAGATGAAAGTGACTTCCAATCCTTAAACCTGGACAAAAACATGAAACTCAGTTAAGTATCTTGAAGTAACAATCAGGTAGATGTTAACATCAAAACTTTCCAACAATAAAAAGAATCATAAGATCAAATCTCCTAAAAGGCCACTACAATGGTTCGAGTATTATTGTGTACCCCAAAAGTAATTAATGATCAAATCTCATTACTAGCTGTTCGAGGTAGTATAGGAAAGTAGCCATGTAAGTGTTTGTAGCAGTATAGTAATCTTGGTGACATGATCACATTTCAATTATTATTGATTGCAATGTATAGTGTCAATTTGTCATACATTAGAGAAACATCTCTTAAAATAGTTGAACATCACCCTTTTTTTTTGGAGAAAAATCAATAAAGTGGATTTTTTTCTGAGGGAAATAAACAACTTTTTATTTTCTGGTAAAAAAGAAAAATGAATAACTGAGGCAGCATAAATATGCTGAGGCAGAACAAGTGATTCCAAAAGTGTGCAAAGAGAGTACTAAAATTAAAACCGAGTTTACCAAAAATAATTAAATAAATGAGATTGAAGAAATATATAACAAAAGCAGATTTAGCAAACTAACCTCACAAACTTCTTCCCCTTTGTAGTCATGGTTAAGCTACTTCAGCATACAGAGAATATTTATGCTTTAGAGAGAAAAAAACACTTTACTTGTACCACAGAAGATTCAGGTCTGCAAAATCCAACATGAACTAAAAAACTTGTCTTCTTCAAAAACTCTAAATTAGTGCCCACGTAACATAACTAGGAAAATAAAGGGTCAACTATTTATTATTTTCTTTTATTTTGTCATCATGCCCCCATTATTTGAATTCTAGACTCAGAATGCCTTTTTTTTAACTTTCTATAAGTTACACTTTGAAAATTATAACACTAACAAGAAAATCACCAACTGCTCAAATATTTATTTAAATTAACCAAGTCAATTTCCAAGCAACAACGTGAAGTACTCAACACCCCAACCAACCACAATCATAGTCAAGTGATATTGGAAAAAAAACCACAAGGAATTATAAAGAGAGAGAAAAATAAAAAGGAGGGAAGGAGAGAGATTAACTTGAACCATAGGAGCCACAAGGAACATAGAATGAATTATAGGAATATAAGATGGATGAACAAGTGAGTAAAACGAATAACTGCTTGCATGTAACTAATAGACATATAAAGATAGCAAAACTTGTTCAATCCAAAAGCATCTGTTACAAAGTTAAAGACACATGGAAAAAGGTGTAAAGAAAGTAAGAGAAATTTGCAAGAGTAGAAGGTTACGGAACATGAAACTTGGCTACTATGTGATAAGTGTATGCATGTAGAGCCTCTTGTGTTTGGTTTACTTACTCCAGGAAGCAAAGCAGGAATTAAGCAGAGTAGTTGTGAACTAAAGGAAGCAAAAAACGTTGCATATTCTAAATACGAAACTACTAAATGGTCACGCACTTTGGAGTTTGATAGTGATGGAGAAGGAGAAAGAAAGAGAGAGTGAAGTAAAGGTGGAACAACAATCAATGATATGAATCATGATGGGAGAAGACTCAGGAGTCCAACACTTTTGAGTACATGCATATTCTAAATACGAAACTACTAAATGGTATAAATCTCATGCATATTCTAAATTCTAATAGGACAAATTTCATCCCCCAATACTTTTGTAACTTTCTTTTTTTATTTAGAAGAAGAGAATATAAAATAAGACGGTCAGTATAACACAGAAAGATAAAAAGAAAATTAATTATAATTTTGGTTATCCTATCATTTCTAGTCTACATTTTATATTGTTTAATTGCACAATTATAGTCTTTTCAATTATGTACAAAAGAAATGTAACAAAAATTAAACAATTTTAATCTCAAGTTTTAAATTAAACAATTTTAATTCATTTATTTGTCCAACGTTACCAATTTTAATGTGACAAGATAGGTAGTAATATGTCAAATAGATTTATGTTTTGATTGTATTTTGTCTCTTTATAATTTTCGGTTCACAATTTTAATCTCTTTTTTATCAATTGTACAATTTACTGGTTTTGGAAAATAATATTTAAATTTGTAAATAATTTTTTGTAAAAAATAATTTGTTAAAGATTTCTTTATAACAAGAGCACTTTAAAGATTTTTTTATCTATTTCAATTTGTATTTATCATAATTATTTTTAAATTAAATTTTAATATTTTTGAAATAAACTATTAATAATTAAAAATAATTTTTTATGATAAGATAAATTATTTATCATAAATTTAAATTATAACTTATATTTTTAAATTTATTATAAATTTTAGCTATATATAATAAACAATTATCTATATAATGTTAAGACTAAAGTATTCATTTATTAATTAAAATACAATTTTTTTAGATGGTTGACTTTTAATTTTTTGTATAATTTAAAGTTGGTAAACCTTTTGTACAGATAATGTGATAAAAAAAATGAGTTAAATTTATTTGTACATTAAATGTAAAATAAATTAATTAAGCATTCATATAACTTAAAAAGACTTTAAATTTCTCACGAGTAATTAAAAGACATGAGAGTTGACGAGTAGTATCTCTAATTATCATCATTATCATTCATATGGATAAAAAAAAATTAGTCATTAAAACATAATAAATTTAATAATTAACATAGAACATTATCCCTTCCCCAAATCCAATCAATGAGTACGAATGACCTTGATGAAGTGAATAAGAAAGTGGTGCACAGTCTAAAGTACTTTAAGTATTAAGTTGCATGATTAATTGCTTTACCTTCCTATCTGTCATGATCATTGGGTTCTGTGATGCATGACCCATCACAAAGCAGAGAATGCACTCTTTAAAAAAAACAAGCATGCTGAGGGATCAATAAAGGAAAACTCTAACATGAAATAGCACAAAATGTGATAATTGAATGAAACATTATTTTTTATTATTAAATTTAATATTATAATAATTAACGGTTAAAATTGTTACTAGTAACTTGGAAAATAAGAATTTTGTATTTTATATATTAGTCCCTGTTTTCATTTTCTTGTGGTGGTGAGGGTAGGGAGTGGTCGTCGACGCCGATGATGAGGACGAGGAAGACGGCGACGGCGAGTGCAACGACGAGGCCGTCGAGGGTGAGCCAAGGGCGGGAAGGGCTGAATTTGGAGGTTGCAAGGTTTTGGTTGTAGCATATGTAGTTGACGGCGGAGAAGGAGAAGGAGAGGCCCTATGAGAGTTAAACGCCGCGAACAACGGGGAGGGAGAGGTAGCGGTGAGGCCGATGACACCGAGGAGGAGGAGGGCGGCGATGACGAAGAGGCCTGCGGTGGAGATTTGGGGGATGGTGAGGGGTGGGGAGGTGGAGATGACAACAGCGGCAATGGACTTCATGGGCTGGATGGCATGGGGAGGCTGGTGGCAATGTTGTAGAGAGGAGTGAAGACGGCGCCAGTGATGAGGATGAGGAAGACAACGGGGGCGAGTGTGATGGCGAAGCCGTCGAGGGCGAGCCAGGTGCAAAGAAGGTCACGCACGCCTCTGCTGCCACCACCGTGGAAGGAGACGGCACCTCCGCTGTCATCGCACGAACGAAGCCGCGCTTTCGCTGCCACTGCTTGAAAGAGCCTGCGGCTCCGCTGCCACCGCCGGAAAGAGCCCACGCCTCTGCTGTCACCGCGTGAAGGAGGTCACGCCTTCGCTGCCACCACCGTGAAAAGAGACGACACATATGCTGCCACCGTGCATCCGCTGCCACCGCGCCTTTACCGTGCTTTCGCATATAATATAAGGACTATTTTACAAATATAAAAAAGTTAAAAAACTTGTTATTACCGGTTATTTTACTGCCTCATGGATGAAACATGTGTTCAACTACTTCATGTTAGAAGCGCTCATCAATAACTGTTTATTGTATTTGTATTAAAGCATTGTTATATACCTTCTGGTATATGGGAAAACATGTATACCACATAGTAGTATCAATATGCATATTTCTTGATAATTGTGAAGACTACATTTAATTTATATTTTGCTAAAATTGATTTTAAAATGTTGGCGTACGTTGAAATTTTTTATTTAAAAATTAACGTTAAAAATTAATTTTTTTTAAAAAGAAATTAAAATATGTTTGAATATAAAATAAAGGTTCACTTTAAAATATTAGGCTAAAATAAAATTGGATTCCATTATTTTCATTTTTCTCTCTTATATTTAAAAAACAATTCACTTTCAAATCTTAAAGTGTCTTTTATTAATAAATTGGTCTTTACATCAATTTCTTGCATTAATGAAATCAATTTTGGCTAGTGACATTCTTAATAGGTTGTCACATGCTATCAAATTAACTGAATTAGTGTAGTAAATTAACGGAATAACTAATTTGATTTAACATATATTATCTTTATTTTTATATATAAGATTTAATTAATTTATTCACTAAAATTAAAAAATAGTTAATTTAATTGATAACAATAAATTTATTTTGTTTATATTTTTTTTCTCAAACTAATTTTATTCTACTTTTTTTAATTTATATATATATATATATATATATATATATATATATATATATATATATATATCCGTTAGAGTGTATGTTTTGTATTATTTCTTTCTTCCAATTAATATTTATTTTCTCCTAATCAATAGAGTATATATTTTTTTTTAAATGACGAATATAAATTAAGTCAATTATTCTAATTTGAGTTTTATAAATAGAAATGGTGTTAAAGATAGTACAATTTAAGAAACAAATAAAGTATTTTAAATTCAAGAGATCCAACTAAACAAAAAAAATTACGGCTAGACTAAAATTTTATTTTAGTTTATATATTAGTATGTTTCTAAATTTTTTGTGAGACTCGTTTCTAAAATCAATTCTAATATTTATTTGAAAGCTATTTTTTATTTACTTATCCTAAATTGATATGTTTTACTCATCAACTGAATTGGTTTTGAAAATATACGAAAGATAAAATTTCCAAGCATATGAAGTACTGTTCAAACTGATTTTCGTTGCTGGAAACATACTTTTTCAGCAAACAAAAGTTACTAAGCAAACTACAAAAAGCAATATCACTTCCCAAAAGTTGGAAGAAAAAAAAAATCTCTAGCAAATATGAAGAACCCCACAAAAAATAAAAGCACTTTTTCATTTCGGCCAATTTCTTTTTATGTGAAGGCAAATCAGAGGTAGCCGACACATTAAAACACTATTAAAAAACATATCACAATATTATATGTAAAACTTACTATATTAACCAATAATAAAACTTTTAAGTAAATATTACAATAGGCAACAATTTTATCGAATGTGTGGTAAACAATTTATAATTAGATAATAGTATTAAAAATAAGTTTTTTTCTTAAAAGGAAAATGATAGATAGAGATAAAATTACATAAATGTTAAGTAAAAAATCAATGTTGAATTTAGATCAAATACTATTATTTATTTAGTGATTAATTGAAACTTAATAATATTTAATTTGACTCAATATTTTATTTGTCAAATTAAGGATTAGTAAAGATTTAACAAAAAAATTTCACCCTCTCAATACAAAGAGATCTCGTTGCGTAAGTATTAAAATTAATTATTTTTTTTTCTCTATATATAATTTCATGAGCTCTACCATTTATTTCTTATAATTAATAAGATTTCAGTTTAATTTTTATACAGAGCATTTTTATTTATTTTTTTAGTTTCAAAATTTTATAAGTTTTATTTTTTAGTCTTATTACAACAAGCATCATTACAACAAAATTTGTTATTAACGACAATTATTTAATGGCAATAATTTAATTACTGCCATATATAAAAATATTAATAGCTAATATATAATAGCCACTAAAAATGTATTTATATTACACTAAAATTTACTATTAGCGACAATTATTTATTAGAAAAAACTTAAGTCCCACATCGATTAGAGATAAGATAATTAAATAGTATATAAGTGAGTAATAATTATCACCTTATAGGTTCATTTTATAGGGTTGATTCCTAATTCACTATTCTAAATTGGTAGCAAATCACCCATTATTACCAAATTCAATAGTATTATAAAATAATTAAAGAGCAACTTTCATCTTCATTTCTTAAGAGACAAGATAATTAAAAAAAATAAATTAAAAAATATATAAATAAAAGAAAACCTTCATCTTACAAATCTCACATCGAGTAGAGATAAAAAAAAATTATATAAGTTATGAATTTAGAAAAAAAAATTATAGGAATAAATTATTTAAAGTAAAGGAGACAATTGAAAAAAATAACTTTTAATAGCCTTTAAAATGGCTACTAGAATTGCTACTAAAAAAATAAGTTTTCCCGACAATTTAATAGATCTTTACCGGCATTTATATAAATGCTGGTAAAAAAAATAATGGTCATTTATATAACCGCTTAATAATAAATTAATTACCAAAAAAAAAATTTGGTGTAGTGCACTAAGAACTGAAAGAAAAATAATAATATGTACAAATTAAGACTAAAATAGAACCTTTTAATTATATAAATTAAATAATGAAATTTATGAAATTATAAAAATCAGTGGAATAATTAAACCTAAAAGAATTCACATAATGAGTGCATTTTAAATAAATTTTATAAATTTTACCCGAAATAGAAAAGTAAATCGATCATTTCAATCTAACAAAGAAGAACCAGAGAATTGATTTTGATACGCTTTTTATTATTGCTTTTGATATGTCTTTGAAGAAGGGAGAGCAATATTTGACAAAAGTTTGTAAATATCATCAAATTATATTGGTTCAATAATAACCTTAAAACCTGAAGTATAGTTCCCACCATACGCTGTATAGTGTCTTAATGGATAAGAATAATTTATATTTATGAAGGGCTGCTGCATGTATATATATAATATCCTTTTCTCACTCTATGACTTGTGCGTTTTCATGCAATGGCTTTTTGACATGAAAAAGAAGAACATGAAAAGAAAGAAGCACAGAAATAAAGAAAGAAAAAACAATAAAGTTCACCATTATGTGCTTCTAACGTGTTTCCCGTGAATTCCTTTTTCTGATGTACAAACGTATTACAGCTTAAAAAATTCTCCTCAAACACCTTGGTTATGAGTAACGTTAAGGTGTATTTTGTATATAGACGAAAGAAATGAATAAAAAGTTAGAATGGAGAGAAATAGAAAAAAATGAAGGTAGTACTATATTCACGCTTTAAAAAATTCTCCTCAAGTTATTTCATTTATTGTTCTAAGATGGGTAGTACTATATTCATATATTTCAACTATTTTTTTTTTATAGATTTAATGATTATGCACCTCACTCTTAAAATATAAATTTAAACTAATCAAAAATCATGGTTGAAATGATTATTAATTGTTTTAAAAGTTAATAAACTCACTATAATGGGAGTTTGTGATTAAATGATTAGTGCATAATATTTTTTCTCTTATTTATTTATTTTTTTCTCACAAATTTTTAGAGAAAAAAAATGGAAAGTCGCCTAACATTACATTGTTGAATGAATTGAAAAAATATTTTATAAACTTATTTTATTTTTTGACTTATCAAAATTATAATAATTAACAATATTAGAATTTGAATCTAAGATCGTGTGTGTATTGTAACACTATTAGTTTTGTGACATTTAGTTTAATTATACAAGTGATTGCATGGTTTGTATTGTTTAGCTATTAGTTGTAGTTTAGGGACTCTAGGGTCCAAACACCTTGAGAGTTATGTTGGTATTTGAGAAAGTTAAGTTAGAAATAAGTTGATTCAGCCTCAAGAAGTGTATGTAAGGATTTTCTTAAAATATGAACCTCATAAGTTTATGTTTTAAGAAACATTAGAGAAAACTTTGTGAGAAGTTTTCTAGAACTTGAGTGAATCTTCTTTGATTTCCTTTACTAAAATCCTTTTCTTCTCCCTCCTTATAGTTGACCAATCTTGCCAAGTTAAAAATTCAAAGCTTGTGGAGCCAAAAATCTCAAGTTTTAGGATGTGTAGAATTCTTCTTTTCTCTTCTCTTTGATTTGAATGTCAAGAGGTAAAGAAAGCTTGATTTTTTGAATGAGCCTTTTTGTATGATGATTTTTGTTTATTAGAATCATTAGATTCATAGATGTTGTTTGAAATACATGTGTGATGATTTGTGAAGTTGAGATGTTCTTGAAGTTGCTTATGAAAAGTATATGATGATTCTTCTAAATCTTTAGTTTCATGTTGTTTTTGCTATTATTTATGAACTCTATATGATGCAAATGTGATGTAATATGGTTGCATGTGAATTTTGCCTAAGTTTTAGGTGGTTGGGGCAAAAATAAATGAGTTCTACATAAGTTTAAAGCTAATTAATATCAAATCAAGCACACCTTCATGATGTTGAGCATAGCTTCAACTAAGGGGTTCTATCTTGTTCACATCGAGCATAGGATTAGTGGCATCGAATGTGAAGAGAGAGAATTATCTTGAGTTGAAATTATGTCAGGCACGGTTTGAATGATACCAGACATGAAGAGAGAGGATTATCTCTGCCTGGATACACATAGAGCACTAGTAGAGTGGCGTCGAACGTGAGTCAGGCAAAAGCCTTCTGCCTGATTGGGGTCAAACGTGGATTCTTGTAACGCCTAATTATATAATATTAAATATATATTTCTTATATATTATTAACACAACTATATCATTAATAATATTTTACATAAAGACAAAGAAGATTTCGTGAACTTATTTACATATAGTTAGCCCATATTTACATTACATATCATTCTAAAAATATTTACAACATCATACTATTTTGCACACTATTTATTTCTCTCACTTCTACTACAATATTTACATATTAGGTTGATATAGGTTTACTATTAGATTAATATGGTTGGTTGGTAGTAGATAGAAGGTAACTATTATAGGGACATCAATAACCATAGGAATTTCTTGGGTTGGAAAAAATGTAAAAGTCGACAATGTCACACCATGGAAGGTAATCGAATTAGCAATTGTGTCCATACTGCAACTTGTTCCAGAAAATACTGCTGATGTAACTGAAGGAAAATGGCCTAGAATCGCGGGTCGATACATCTATTTTGTATTATAATTAATTCAATTTTTTTAAAACAAAGAAAAATAAGGAGTAAGTACAATTATCCAATAAATACAAAATTCAATAGAATCTACAAAATTATTTATAACTAATATTAAATATATGAATATATATATATATATATATATATATATATATATATTAGATATTCATGTTATAATAAAATTTGAATTATTTTAGTAGTGACTAGCTGGGATAAATGAACATTATCATAATATCAATCAACAAAAGGATATTTCACCTTAAATCCTTACTCATTTAAATTCTCAAGATCTAACTTCCAACTACAAATTAATTTAAACTTTATTCCTTATGGTCATAGAATAACATTTATCTTTATAATGTATGAAGAAATAACAACAAGTTGAGCTTAAGATATTTTAACAAGACTATATTATAGTTAATATTAATATAAAAATAATTAAGCTAAATAAGTTTGAGCATTTTTAATTGTTTAAAAATTTAGTATAATATAGTTTACGTAAATGGAATGTATTAAAGAATATTAATCTAGTAAATGACAGTGATAAACATCATAAAATAATTAAATAAGATAAATTAACAACACCTCATTAACTATTTAAAGTAAAAAGTATCATAGATTAAGCTAATAAGTGAGGTTAGGAACACCTCACTAAGTAAATACACATAGATATAACATAAAATAAACAAACATAATAGTATATAAAATTTAAAAGGATAAAGTTCTCCTCTCCTTTACCTTAAAAGAGTGTAATCGTTTTAATGATATCTTAAAAGAAATTATTTCTTCACTTTTCTCTCTGGTGCTTCTACTCTGTTTTTCTTACTTAGATGCTCTCATCCTTTATTACTCAAATGGTCTCCTACCGTTTGCTATTTATAGGCAAATTTTCATTCATTAATGTATTTATTATTGTAACGACCCACCCTAGGCCGTCACATCAATAACCAACCAAAATAAAATAATATAAAATAAAGAAAATAGAGCAAAAGCCAGCTACGCTAGAGTGTAATTATACAATAACATATAAATTGTTTCCAAAATATATAATATAATCTTCTATAGCAGAGTCATCATCCTTAGTAAAGTGATACAGTAATCCAAAAAGATAATATAATTACAATGTCATGAAAACATCAAAATAAGACACCCTAGGTGCTGGTCAAGCTCTAAACCTAGCCACTTCTCAAAGCAGCTATCCAAAAGACTCCTTGTTATCCCAAAGCCTCATACCTGATCTGCTCCCCCACATAGTGAGATCATCACAGTCCACATCATGGAAATATAAGGGTTAGCACATATAAAACCAATCATAGTACATCATAATAAAATATCATTAAACAAATATTTATCCACAGTATTTATCCAGACCAACAAGTCATTTCCATTCTAAATTTAAACCAATATATTGTATACACGTCCATGCCAATGTATACATATTTTATGATAATAAAATAATCCATAACCAATGTATACAATCCATACCATATGTATACATATTCCACATCCATAACAAAGTCACACCACTGTATAATCCATGATGTAACCAACACATCCAAACCAAATGTTGGCCTCAACACCATCCAAACCAAGTGTTGATACGGTGAAACATGTCAGCAACCCATGTCCCACGCCTAACCTCTCATGGAAAATATACAGTTGGATTACGTCGTCACGTAACCCTGGTGGGGCCACCTCATCCATCGGTATGACTCGGCCTAGACCCATACCGGTAGCAAATAGAATACTTAGAGGAGTACTTCAGAATCCACCTAACATCTGAAGTGGTTTATTATATAACCTTTGGAAAAGTTTCACATTGGAATCCTCACCATGGGATTCCCAAATTTCATATTTTTCCAAAGATTATATCCTGATCTCACCAAGAGATCTAATCCATACCATAACCTTACTCCTTTAAGTCCTATTTACTTTTCCAAACCACATACATAGCATATTCCATAATTAAACATAACCATAACCATGCCAATTTGTCAATATAATAATAATATAAATATCCAAAACAACCATCAATTGATCCAAATTATACTATATGAAATGAAAATCTCCGCATAAAATAGCATATTAAAATTATACTATTCCTATCATGCTCATATATACTAGATTAATTTTATAAGCACTACCCTTACTTGGATAAACCTGAACTGAAACTCGGGCAGAACCTCCTCCTCTCTCTTGCTTAAACAAGAACCGAAACTCGGGCAGAACCTCCACCTCTCTCCTTAAACAAGGATCGAAACTCGGGCAGAATCTCCTCTTCTCCCTCCTCTTTTCTCTCCCCTAGCAGAACCTCCTCTACTGGATTCCTCTTTCTCTCTCCTCTTTTCTTTTCTCCTCCCCTCTTTTTCTTTCTCTCTCTCTCCTCTTTCTCTCTCTAGGATTCTCTTTTCTCAGTATATTTTTTTTTCACCCCCCCTGGCCCCTATTTATAGGCAACCAGAGTCACCCGGAACGGCCCGTATTGAATTCGAAACGGCCCGTTCCGAATCTTTCAAATGTACGCAAATTTTTAAACTGGAACAGCCGTTCTAAAATCGGAACGGCCCGTTCCCAAAAAGCAGAACGGCCCGTTCCAGAATCGGAACGGCCCGTTCCGAGACTCATCCAGAACGGCCCGTTCTCCCTCCGAAACGGCCCGTTAAGTCAGAACGGCCTATTCTCCTTTTGGAACGGCCCGTTCTGGGCCCGTTCTCACTAAAAAAATTTAGTATAATTTTTTAAGCTTGGAACGGCCCGTTTTGCTTTTGGAACGGCTCGTTCCAAGTTTCCAAAACAACCCCTTAAATTTTTTTAAAATTGCGAAAATGCCATCAGTACTAAAATTACAAGAATACCCCTATACCTTTATAAAATTTACGAAAATGCCATTGATAATTAATAATAAAAAAAAAAAATGGGTATTACAATTATTATTCCCTGATAGTTGCAATTGGATTACTCAATTCATGTTTAGTTGCTTAGGGATAAAGGTTAATAAATGTGAGATAAGGTGATAAGAATTTTCGTACGTAACAGCAGCAAATTATCTGCTGCAAATTTATTTTTTTAATTTTTTTAATAATAATAATTTCTTTTCCTTCTTTTACCCATTCATAATATATTTATATGTATAAAAAATTTAATATAATTACTTATATTAAACATTTGAAGTTTTAACAATTTTAAATATATATCATAATAACTAAAATATTATTCTAAAAGAAAAAAATATTATAATAAAATTGAATAGTAAATATTTCTATTTTAATCTACTGAAAATATAAAAATCATAAGATATCAAAAATAAAACATATGTATTTATCTATTTATTTTAAATATGGTAACTAAAAATTTAAAATTATTATTTTAATAATAAGATAATGATAAGAAAATTGATAATATTGTATAAAAAATTTCAAAATATTGCAATTCTTGCCACGTTAAGCATAAGAGGGTGGAAAAACTCTGTCAACCACGTTAGACGCGAGTAGTTTGGAGCTGGAAGTGGGCGAGACAGGGAACCCTTTATTTAAAGGTGTTGGGCATCCTGTGAATGGCGTTTGACACAAGTTGCATGATGAAAACTTGTTATTTTATAATTGAATGGTGATGAATAAATTGTGTGGATGATGTATGATGATGAATCACTACAAAAAAAATAACCTATGCCTACAGACACTTTTACCTATAGGCCTAAATTAGTGTAGGTAAAACTAAAAAAAAAATTTACCTACAAATGTTTAATGTAGGTATAACTCAAAAATCTATACCTACTTTTATTTAGTGTAGGCAAAACTCAATACAACTTAAAGTTCTTCTACCAACAAATTGTCAATGTAGGTAAAAGTCTTCAAAGACTTATCACTACAAAAAATTAGTTAATTAGTGGCGATTTTTTTCTAGCAGTTTTAATAAACTGCCAAAAAATGTTGTAATTTTAGGGGTTATCTTGACCCCACAAAATAATTAAAGTTTTGGCGGTTTTAAACCGCCACAATATGTAAGTATCTAATTATCTCTTTGTGTGACCACGTGGAAAACTTAATTAACTATATTTATATTTTTATTAAAAGAATTAAGAGAGTAAAAATAAAAGAATTAAAGAACTTAAATTTAAAATTAAAAAAACCTAACTTAGAATGCTCTGCGGAAACTTTACCTGCGAAAACCTATCACGCTCAAACTTCTTCTTCTTCCCCCTCAATATAATCGTTCGTGAAGCAATTTACGGTGAAACCATTTCACAAAGTGTCCAATTTAGGGTTAGTAATTTCGCAAGAGCTTCTTTAAGCTTGCTCTTCTCCACGCTGTTCTTCGATCGGTTGGTTTAATTTAAGGCAAGTTTTCGATTCATATCCATTTTGATTCCCTATTTTTGATTTGTATAATATTTCATTATGATTTTTTTTGTTCAGAGGTTTTAGGTGGAACAAATTTTTCGGAGATTACAAATTTGAGGTGAAGGAATACAAATGTTCATTATTTGTTTTTTAACGTTTTAATTTGAAATTATAGTGTTATTTGCCTTTTGAAATTAGAGTGTTATTTGTTTTTGATGTTTTGATTTGAAATTGGCTTGTTCATGATGTTTTTCATATCATTAATCTGTTGAATTAAATCTATGGTTGTTTTAAGAGAGGGAGAACCTCAATCGAAAAGAGTTGCTGATATGTTCAGATGCTTGGGTCACATTTTCTGGCTTATCTTGTCTAGTTTCTTTCTCAGTTTTAACATTTTCTGGCCTCGCAATATTAACAGGCTCGTTATATGTGACAGGCTTACCATTTTCTTAAAATATTGGGATTTTATGTTGTTCTGAAACATCCAACATTTATATAAAACTGTTATTGCTTTATAAATGAAGAACATGAAAGCAATTTAATACTTTTTCCTTTCTCTTTTGGTTGTACCAATTATATTGAGACTAAAAGCAAAGCTTATTATAGGCTTGGCCGCTTGGGCAATCCTCACCTTATGAGCTAGCTTTTGTGGTTGAACTAAGTGTGGCCTTAATTGAAGATGGTCTTGGAGCCTATCTAAAGCCTATCATAGAGATGATATTGGGCCACCCTGGCTGGGTTTCCAAATGCAATCAATAAATAAAATTCATTCCTACAATCTTCGTACTCCAGATGTCCAATCTTTCACATGAGGGGGTGTTGAGATTTCACATCGACTATAAATATGACTAAAGTAGATCTAATAAATGCTTAGGCAATCATCGCCTCATGTACTTAGCTTTTGGGGTTGAGTCAGTCCCATCCCAAATTCAAGATCTTTCACTTGTGCTGTTAGAACATTACGATTCTTACATGTCATTAATCTTGTTAGGTTAGAAATCTAATTAAGCTTTGCTAGTACTTGCAGTATTACACTTGATATCTAATTATTTGTATAAAGTGGGTGTGACATTGGTATTTGGGTTTATTATGTATTATATAAACCTTATATCAATCTGGGTATTGGAGTCTCCATTATCTCATTATTTACTTCCCCACTAAACCTTATAATCATGCTCAGTTCTTTATTTTGTTTTTGTCTATTCTTTTGTACGGAGATGGATTTTTGTTGGTCATGCTAATAAGGTATTTTTAAAACTTTTTCCAGGCTTTGCATTTCTTGCTTGGATGCTGCATAGAACCTTATCCATTTACTTGGAGGGTCAACCTTTACTGTCAGTAATCAGTTAAACTTTATTTTTTGCAATATATTATTTTCTTACATTTTTATTGTCATTATAGGGAGTTGCATGTTTGTTCCCATACCACTTAAGGTTTGTTTGGCTATCTTATATGCTGATATGCAATTTCTGTATATTTTAGGCTGAACAACAAAGGTTAACGCTTTGTGCTGCTATGTTTGTCCCTCTTAGAGATACTACTTACAGAGAAAAGAAAGCTAAGAAGGTATATACTCATTACTTTCTATATATATTAGTACTATTTTTTATTTGGCATATTAAGCTGCTATTGCGTTGACTTGGAGCTCTGTGATTTGAATTGAGTAATTGATGCATCTAGTACAATGTCCGTATTAGATTTCCAACTCTAGTTATTTTATGCCATTTGTCAAGTGAGAATTGAGCTAGTTATCAAAGGTTTTGATGAAGGGTTTATTTGTATGCAGTTTGTCCCAATCTCCCAACAGTTGGTAGATTTTCTAACCAAAGGACTGTTTTGGCCTCATTTTGAATGTCTTGTTAGCAAGTTGGGCAAATTGGGTATCTATGTTTTAACTTAAAAAAAAAAATGGGGGGATTCTAACTTCAAAGTTGTTGGGATATTGTACAATAAATTAATCCTAGACCCTCAGGATATATTAGTTTTTTACTGATCTTGTCCTTATTTTTCTGTTTTAATTTTCCTGTGTTATTTATTTTTGAATTTGAATTGGTTAGAAAACCTCTAACCAACTCTGCCTATAAATCTCAATCTCTGTAAATGAATATGAAATAAATTCTTTTTTCCTCTTAACTAAAAATAAAACAAATTGTCTTGGTACCTGCATTGCAGTTTTCTGGCTCTTCTAATTAAAAATAAATTCTTGTCATTGATCCCTTGCCTTGTATCTAGTGATGACGTTCAAGTTGTTGATCATGATTGGATGAGAGACTTAGTTGATGTCCCTGTCTCTTCTAGAGTCCGGGTACAAACAGGTACAGTTTTCTTGCTTTGCTACCTTAGTATCACATGGCAGCATGCTGATTTTGGATTGTGTTAGAAATCTAATATAGAATCACTTATGCATCTTCACCTAACTGCTTAAGCTTTTTGGAATTGTTGGTTCTTGACATCGTATTGTAGCTTCTACGACCAAATGGTCTAAAGTTCAATCCTTGCTTTAACCATTCTTTAAGAAAGTTTAATTTCATATAAGTAGTTAGACCTGTGCATTGTTCATGCTTCAAGTCTAAATGGGTCGTGTAAGGGGGCATGTTAGAAATATACTATGAAACTATTTGAGTCTCCACCTAATAGCTTAAGCTTTTGGGATGGTTACTTGGTGACAAATAGTCATTGTTGACCTTAATATGCAGTTATAGCATTTTCATGTTGACATATAGTTCTGCAGACTCTACTTTTTCATGATTCCATATGTTGCAATTTTAATTTTACTATTGTCTTTGTAGTAGAAAGTAGCTACAACCCGTATTTCCTTGTATTCATTTTGCAGTCACATTTTTCTTATATTCAACTTTTGCTTTAGTCAAGCCACAGGTAACACTTTTTTGTTGTATTATGAGGATAGCATGGACTTCTATAATGATGCATGATTCCTTATATCTAGTTATTCTTTGTCTGTGAATCTACCATGGTCATGGAAGCAATTGTTTTTGGCCTTCAATCACTACTAGAAAAAGACTATTTAACGTCGCTATATTTACATCGGTTCTAATGAAACCGATGTAAATAAGAAACGCGGTGGCAATTTTGTAAATAAATAGAAGATGTAAACATATTTACATCGGTCATGCGGAGGATATAGTGTATAACGAAATGCAGGTCATGAATTTATGGAATTTGCAGCAGGACCGTCTATGCAGATGCAAGTTGTCAAGGCGCTCTGCTCGGGCTAGAGAAGGAAGGCTTCAGAGTTACTTGAAGATTTTGATTCCAGAAATCACTCATTAACAACTGAAGATTTTGTTGATATTTTTAAGTACTGTGCACGCTCTCCTGATCCACTGGTATGCTCAATTACCAAATATGTTCACAAAATGAATGTGGCATATACATGTTTGTTGTTTCCGAAAGTGTTGTTGATATTAGCAACTTTAGCATCATGAATTTGTCATTTTTTTTAACATAGTTTGGATACTTATATCTCTATAAGAGATATTATATATATATATATATATATATATATATATATATATATATATATATATATTTATTTATTTATTTATAGGTACAATAATAATAATAATAATAATAATAATAAATAAAATAAAAAATACTTTTACCTATAGTCAGAGCATGTAAGAATAAGTTAATGACTTTTACCTACAGTCATAACATGTAAGTATAACTTAATGGTGTTTACCTATAGTAGGGAGTGTAAATATAAGTCAATGACTTTTACCCACGCATATTGCAAATTGTAGGTAGCTCTTATAGTGACAGTCAAATGTAGTTGTAGGTAAAATTATGTCTGTAGGTAAAACTTATAGTGATAGACTATTAGTTGTAGCTATATGCCCCCTCAAAGTTGACAACTTCAATGTCTGTAGGTCAAAGTCCATGATACCTTTACCTATGGAATTTAGATTTTTAGTGACATTTTTTGTGTGTAGGCATAAGTCATTTTTCTTGTAGTGATCTATATGGTACGCTGATACATGATTAATGATGTTTAAGCTATTAAATTGTAAGATGGTAGATTATTGAATTGTAAAGCTGTATATTGTTTTAGTTGTTAAAATGTTAAGCATGTGATAAAGATACATGTCTTTGTTTTAGAGTAAAAGTTGTTTTAGAAAACTAAATATCTCATTGTGTGAATATACATCATAGTGCTCCAAGAGCCCAAATTGAAATTCTTCAGTAAATAAGTTGGCTTCTGAATAAGTAGTTGTTTTAAGTTGTTTCCTCTAGGTTTTATTTGGTATTCGTATGTGGGTAAGATCGAGACATGTATATAAAGTGACCAACCGGATAAAATACAAAGTTAGAGACTTAGTCCCTAACAGAGTGTTGGAAAGGCATAGTATTTGGAGGGTAATTAGTAGATTAATCTCATAGGTGGCTTAGTGTTACAAGCTAATTCCATAGGAGACTCATCATAGCCAAGTTGTTATACCCTGACAATAGTACTAAACTTTCTAGTTTAAGTGGCAAAACCTGATAAAGCAAATTGAGTTGTTAAATAGGATCTAAGAGGCATGATGGTTGACTTGGTTGAGATAGATCAGACGTCATGGTTCGATAAGGTCTAACTACTTAAATTACTTACACTTGTTGTAGATCTCCACAGTTGACATGGGTGACGACACATTAGTTGTATATTGTTGTTGTGTTGCTTATGATGTGAGATGATGTTGGTAAGTTACTCTAAGTTGTCAATTGTATGAGTATATTGGTTGATGAGTTGTATGTTGTTTTCTATAAAGTTGGTTATGTAATGTCTTAATTTTTAGATAATAATATTCTCAATATTATTAGTATACTCTTCTTAAAATAGTAATTGAAATTTTTAGTTATTATATATATATATATATATATATATATATATATATATAATAGAGAATAAGTACAATATTTTCACAATATATATATCAAATTTTTATTACAACATTTTTAGTGAAATAAAATCATAAAATATTTATTCCTAATTATATAATTGTTATGATCTAATTAATAATATTTATTTATAATTTTATTATTATTATTATTATTTTAAATCAAACTCTTAAATTTTAGTTAGTATATTTAAAATAAATACATAAATACTAGTGTTTTAAACTATATATATATATATATATATATATATATATATATGATATCCAATTATATTATAAATATTATTACATACGAAAAACAACTTATTATAAATTTGTATGATATGATGCTATAGACATATAAAATAAAATGGTTCAGTGGTTTGAGTGGTGGTGTATAAGAACTACTATTTCCAGGTCATAGGTTCAAGTCCTACCATGGCCTTATATATTTTCATATATATTAGAATAATTAAATAAATTACAAAAGATAATGTGTGCAATTAAGGTGTGTGGTGCATGATGCATGGTGCAATTAAGGTGTGTGGTGCAGTAATATGTGTGATGAATATAGTTACTGAGCAACGCAGTAGATAATGTACATTAAATAAATGAGTAAGTAAACGGATAATAGATTACACATGGTATTACACCCCCCCTATAAATAGTAGCACTTAGGTTATCTCTAGAACATATGTGTATTTATCTAGTGAGTAAGTAAACGGATAATAGATTTCACATGGTGTTACTATGCATGATCTTACCTATAAATAGTAGCACCCGTTTGAACATTCGAAGCAACAGTGGGAGAGAACGAACAGCAACGGAAGAGAACGTAAAAAGAGAAAGAAATTGTACGATGGTGTTACTATGCATGATCTTACCTATAAATAGTAGCACCCGTTTGAACATTCGAAGCAACAGTGGGAGAGAACGAACAGCAACGGAAGAGAACGTAAAAAGAGAAAGAAATTGTACGTGAGAGAAAGAAATTGTACGTGAGAAAGAAAGTTGTGGTACATTGTTTTAGGTTATCTCTAGAACACTTTTATATCTCTACTAAGGTAAGGAGGAGGAGAACTTTATCTCTTTAAAATTTTATCTACTACTATGTTTATTTATGTTATTTTCTATGTGTATTTATCTAGTGAGGTGTCCCTAACCTCATTTATTTGCTTAACCTATGATTATTTTTATCCATAATAATTATTAAGTTCATATTTTATATTGTTTAATTATTTCATACCGATTATCATTGTCATTTACTTGATTGGTGCTCTTTAATATATTTTATTTACGTAAATGTTGTTTATTTAAAGCTTAAATAATGATAAATACTCAAATTTATTTAGTGTGATTGTTTTTATGATTAACTATAATATAATTTTATTAAAATATCTTTGACTCGTTTTGTTGTTATTTCTTCACGTATTTAAAGATAAATATTATTTTATGGCCATAGAAGATAAAATTTGAATTATTTGTAGCTGGAGATTTGACCTTGGGGATTTTAAATGAATAAGGAGTTAAGATTAAAAATCCTTATGTTGGTTGATATTATAATGTTCATTTATCCTGACTAGTCACTGCAAGTGTAATTCAAATTTTTATGTATATTTTCTAATATTAACTATTGTTATGCATGTTATGTGATTATAAATATTTCTTTGAAAATTGTTCTCACTCCTTATTTTTCTTGTGTAAAATATTTAATTAATTATAATGAAAAACAGATGAACCTACCTACCGTACCAGGCCCTTTCTCTTTCGTTATTACCACAGTTTTTCCGGGTACCAGTTGGGTTATGGACGCATCTGCAAATGCCATTACATTTCAGGGGATAAGATTATCAACTTTTGTATTTTCATCAACCCAACAAAATCCCGTTATCATAGATGGCCAGATAGTAGTCACTTTTTATTTACCTCCAACAAATCATGTTAATCCTATAGTGAACTTGTATTAACTCGATATGTAAGCATTATAAAAATTAGTGTAAGAAATAAGTAGTTTTAAAGTATGTACATTATTGTAAAAAAAATGTTTAATATATGATGCAAATATAAAGTGTTATATGTAAGCAAGTTTATAAAATTTTCTTTAATAATATAATGTACATAATTATTATATATGCAAAATATTAGAAGTAATATTCACGCGACTGGGTTGTTACAGGTTATGCTATGATCATTAAAATTTGTTCAATTATGTAATTATGTTGATTATTTTCACAAGTTTATCTTTTTTTTTCTTGTGATTAGAACTACAATGATCATACTTAGTATGAGAATATGACAAGATTAGTTGGATGGCTTGGTTGGTTAACTGACAAGTCATGCTGGTGGTGGCTCATTTTGCTAAGGCTACTTTGTTGTAGTTGGATCTTTTATAGTCATTTGACCAATGAATAAGGTTATTTATATACTCTGGTATATTGTGTAAGTAGATTGTATATATATATAGGTTATATTTTTTATTTCTTACCTTATATATATATATCAATGTGCATTTTAACTTTACAATAGTTGAATTTTTTTATTTTTTTCCATTATGTAGTAGTTGAGCAATAGTAAGAGTAGGACCTATTTTATCATTACACAGACTGCCCAAAGCCTCCCATCACAACCCTAATGGCTTAAAACTTATTCAATTTGATTATCCTAATAATTACTGGTAATTTATTCGATGCATACTTTGTATTTAGTTGTTTCATTTCTTTCCTTCTAATACAAAAGATTCACAAACTCAAATATAACTAATAATTTTGTTTATGAGACATGATTTAGTTATTTTTTATTTAAAATTTACATTGAACATTAGATGATATATTTGAAGTTAAATTTTTTTTAGTCTCTTTTGTTGTTCAATCTGTGACAAAAAAAGGCTAGGCCCGCCAAAAATGTTTAAAGGGGAATGCAAAAGGCAAGCAGGAAAATACAACGAATCAACCACTCTTTGTTTTCTGCAAAAATATTAGTGTGGAATCTACACATTATATTTTTGTTTACCAAATAAAAATAAATAAATAGTTTAAATTCTATACATGATTGATGGAAAAAAAATTAATATATTAACCAACTAAAATTATAATAATTATAATTTTTAAGATAATTATTATAAAAGACTCATTTACTGTAATTAACAATAATTATACATAACAATTTATAATTGAATAAAGTATAAAATCGTCTTACACGTCTAATAGATAGATAATTTTAAATAAAAGAAAAGGTTGGTTTTGTTTTTTTTTTTTTTCTCTTGTTCCACTTTCTTTCTTCTTTCACAACAGGGAAACACCTCAACTAAACAAAGTGTAAAGAGGTGAAGAATAGCAACCACGTTGAGCTGGCTTGGAGATTTATCATCACTTTAGAAATATCTTTTAGCCCGTGATGGATTCATATGTCTTTTTCATGTTTATACATGGAAGAAGACAGATTGTTTATTACCATGAAAATACCACTTCTGGCAAGATTTTTTATTATTGTTATGGTAGTTACAAATATCCTACCTATTCTTTATATATAAATTCCTTTTCACTTTTTTTCCCTTTATTACGAGACTATCTTCTACTTGTAAGATGTATAAATTATATCTTCTCTAAAATATTATTATTTAATTTATAATTTTTTTAGACAAAAATAAAAAATAATTGAATAAAAACTCTCTCTATTATTAGGATTGGAAAAGATAAATAGATACATAGGTATTTTTCTCTTCCAAACATTAAATAGGTGAGAAATAATTAAGTGAAAAATAAAAAGTTAATTTTTTTTTAAATAGGAAAGAAAACAAAACAAAATCAGAAAATAAACCTAGTATAGGTGAGTTACACCTGAAGCATCAACTAAAGCTAAAGGTGAAATAATAACAGGATAAGAATCAAATAACTTAAATTAAAGTATGAATAGAAAAATCCTCCTTTGCAAGTTCATTTACAGTTACACACATATTAACCTCTCTATACACATGTTGAAACTTAATCTTCCCAATCCAATTCTTGAGAAGCTTGGATCTTCCTTATGATAGTAACATGGAAGTGGAACGGAATATCACTTTGAATAAATGAGTTGTATAACCAACTTTGAATCAATTTTGAAATAAAAGGTTAATTTAACAAATGTTAAGGATAATTTTGAAACTTTGGTTTAAATTATTGACAAATTTATTGTTCTTAACTAAATTACCTAATTTTTTTAAAAGAATATAATTTAGTTTAAAGGGTGTTATAAATAAGGGGAGAGGTAATACTTCCTTTCATTAGTGAAAAGAAAACTTACGCAATGAATTAAGTTAGCTTATAAAACTACTTGACACAATATACCACAATTTGATAAATCCTTTTACAAGGTAGAAGAAAAGCCTAGCAACCAAATCCAATAGGCTATCTATATGTGGCCATTGTTAGGTTTGTAATCCAATGGAAAAGTTAGCATTATCTAACAATTATCATGAAAGTTGGTGGACCATACCAACCTGATTTTAGGGTTGTCTCTAATAAAGCAAAAGTTCATTTACTACTATGTTTACAATGAGAATGACAAGATAGTTTGGGCGTTTATAAAATGGAATAGTAGTTAATTACAAGTAAATTATTAATCTTATTCATTTGGCATATACTTAATGTAAAAACCAGCAAAAGTATACAGGCATCTCTTGATTATGTTCCATTGTTCTTGTTTGAAAAACAGCATTTGTTTTCTTAGTAATGCTTTTATGTGATAAAAGCAATTGAGTTATTGCGAGATGATTGGCGGAAAAATGGTTAAACTGATTATCATGCGAGTAAAAATAATTATTAAGAAAAATCATTTTAATTGAAATTGAATATCTTTAACATGGTTACATTGACAAGTGAATAATACCTAGGACCCAAAGTAATACTTGGACAAAATCTTCTTATCGGATATTTCACGTAGTATAATTATTGTCTTTATTTAATAATGCGACAAATGTACTTGTGAACTTAGAATTCCATAAACATGATCCAAGAAAAAGATTATCGTGCATATTAGAACCATTAGAGGCTGAAGGGCATTTGCAAAATCAGATTTGAGTCGATAAAATACATTGCTAAACGGAGAAATGTCAACATCTAAACAAGGTTAGTCTCAAACTTACAAAAACAAGAGTGAACAAATAGAGGAACCCAGACTTCCAATAGGAAAATGGCTCATTTTTTATTATGTTGATGGATATTTAATAAGAGTTTAACATAATGCATTGAGAATGTAAAATTTAACTACAATTTATCATAATTAAGGTGTTTGTTGACTTTTATAATAACTATCTAAAATCATACAAATTGTGATTTATGATCCATTAATTATAAAACTTCTTACACTGACAATCATTAAACTCGATAATCTTAAAGCAACAATCAAACACAATGCATTAATTTGTTCTTCAACAATAGTATATGGTCAACCACTACACTCATTTCTAATAGAAGTAAAAAAACTAGATAAACCATGCTGGTATTTATATGAACTTGTAATCTTATTATGATGCTATAACATGTAATTTGGCACCATTGGAGTGTCAAGGAAATAAAATATTGCCTTGAAACTCTGAAATAGATATCACACCAACCTCTGGACTGACAAGGATCCAAACAATATTAATATATATCCAAATGCATCAAATCAATTACATCCTAAACACTGTCCCAACTCATCCTGATAACAGATTTCTCAAAAGAATGCAAAAGATTGCTAGTTTGCTACTACAGGGAACAATTGACATTCTATCTTCTTCCTGATGATATAAATCAGGCTGCCTACACTGAGGTAACAGTAAGCCTGTATGCCATGTAAGCTAGATGACATTTATTAAAGCTAATTTTCCCTAACCTAACAATTAATGTGAACACATGCAACTTGCCTCACCTCAAGATTTCTCCTCATCTGATTGAGAGCATGGGGGCTCGGAATTAACAAAGAAGTCGTCCACTGAAATGAAAACAAAGGCATCTTTGTTAATCAAAACTGGAACTTCACTTAAAAACTAAAGCAATAGTAGAACTTTCCAGATAGCTTCGGCATTAAATGGTGTTATTTGTGTTGTCATTTCAGAAACCAGATAGATGCTTAGTAATGTGCCAAACTCGATCCTCTGTGGTATAAGGTGCTCTACTAATTAATCTAATTCTTGAAATTTTGATTTCTTTCTAACGTCCACTTTGTAGTTAGTTTTGAAATTTTATCTTGCCCTCTGTTTTTGTTTTTCCTCGAGTCTTGAGCAGATTTTGTAGTGTTTTTATAATATTCTACAGATTACAGTATGAATATGTATTCTTAAGTTTTAATAACAGTAACAGTAAAACAAGCTTTTATGAAGCCTAAACAATTTTATCAAGTGAACTTAATGTCTCAACCTAGGTTCCTATACTAAGAAAATTTTAATACATGTCCCTATAGTTCAAAGTTTATAATTGGGTCCTTTAGTTTCAAAAACAACATAACTGTGACAGGATTAGTGGTCCCTGAATCCACCTAGCGCTATAGGGGTCCAACAAAAATATTTTTTGGGAAGTATTGGAACCCAGTTGCTAACCCTGTTTCTGACTGATGCAACCCCAGAGATTACTGTTACCCATGGAGTCGTTGATGGTCTAGAAGCATATCAAGTAAGAGATGAGGGTATAAGAAGGGTGAATCTCAACTGTATAATTAAAATTTATGTATGGTTGTATGTAAGCATTACCTATGTCCTGTTGATCAGGAGACTCGAGCAAAATATCTGAATCTGACGGCAAAAATGGTGAACCAGGATAGTTTCCCAGAGCTCCTAGATCTGCAAAGAATTCAAGACAATAAAAGCAAGAAGACGCTAACAGTGGTTGAACTTGCAAAATCATGTGTATGACTATAATCCTTGATTGCATTCAATGATTTCTTAAAAGATTATTCACCATTTAAAGTTTTAAACTGATAGCCCCTACAGATGCGGAAACAAACAGAACAATCAAGGTCTAATTTTACTCAAAATTTGATATTGATATTTAATGCTTCCTCATTATTTTTGGTTATTACTGATTCCAACAGATGCACCTTATTCTTATCAAATATTCAGATTATTTTGGGCAGATCGAGAACATCACAAATCTCAAACTCAACATGTGTTGTAGATCTCAGACAACTTCACTCCCTGATGACATTTGAATCTGACTTACTTTAACTGCATATCTAAAACTGAATCAGATAGTCAAATAAGAAATTACCTCCCAAGTTTGGCAAATCTGCTGTTAGATCTGATAGGCTAAAATTCCATTGAATTTGATCCAACGATCTGGAAATTCCATTGCCACCATCTGGTGCAAGCTGTAATCCAACTGAACTTGCCACATCAGATGTAAATGCTGTATCAAGAGCTGATGTATCTGCGCCCATTCCTGATATCTCTGATGCAGTGAAGGGGAAATGACCACTGGATGCTACTGATGTTGGACTTACTGGCATTTCTGAGACGGATGACATTGCACCATTTGGTGGAATAACAGGAGCCATGTCAGGAGCACTATGGTCCATCACCATACTTCAACAAGAACAAAAGCAAAGCAAGTTACTTTTAAAATAAAAAACAGAGGAAGGTCCTCCACGTCAAACTAATATTTAAGTGAAAGACAGCAACAACAATCTGAACATAAAATGTGCATAATGCAGAGAAACACAAAGGGGACACAGTTGCGTAGACATTTTCATTTACTGAATATTGCATGGTAAACCATAACATAAAAAATTAAAATGCCTACCAACATGACCATGGATCATTTTAACAAACAGTTAGAATAGTGAAATACATTCATGCAACTAAACAGTTCAATGATGAAATCAATTACTATTTAACCACAAAACACATTTCAGACAACTTAACTTCCAAAGCTCGCTATGCAAGAGAATCTACAAGCAATCTTAATAGTATTATTGCCCCCTACGAGTATCAAAAGAAAATTCTACGTAGTAAGGAAAATTCTCACTCGTTTCCGGAATTTATCCGAATGGGATGAAAGTTGCCTGGGGCAGGGACTCCGTTAACTACATGACAACTTGATATACCACAACCCATGGAGTCAATATGAGGTTGACCTGTAGCTGGAATGGGAGGCTGCTGTAACACTGGGTATCCAATAGGTAGGTTGTTGACTGCACTGCAAACAAATAGTGTTAAAGAATAATGCAGGGTAATGATAAAAAAATAACGCGAAGAAGTGAAGTTATGTATCTATAATCTATATTTTAAGACTAAAATGTACACAACAATAAACATAAAAAGTCAAATACTCTCCGACCAATAAAATATTTACAAGCACTAATACAGCAAAATAAATCATCAAACAGTTTCTCATGATTCCAGAAGTGCAGAGAAAGTAGTAAAAAACTTTTTATTCTTATAGATGACTTTCTCCAAGAGTGAAAATATCGAGGTTCTAAAAGTGAAGTGAAAGAAATTTGGATCTATTTCTTCTTCAGAAGTTAAATTTTGTAAGTAATCAATATTGACATCAAAATTTGATTTATACTATCTAAAATTGATGTGTTCAAAATTCATAAATCATCAAATATTAGCAGCTATATAACATTGAACTCGAAGAATATCACACAATGAAATACACAATATATATATATATATATGAGAAGGTATCCATTTACTCCAAGAGTAAGTTTACCTAAACTTACTCCATTCAATAACTCATGTTTTACATCAAATTTCAACAAATCGACTGTTGAATTTGAAGTTTTTAATGCATAGATCAAATCTGCAAATTTCAAAAAAATTTGAAAATCATTTGATACTTCATTTCATTAATTCAAATAAACGAATAATTATAAAATCATTTTAATGAAACGAAGTAGCAAATAATTTTCAAATGTTTTAAAGATTTGCATATTTGATCTATACATTAAGAACATTAAATTCAACAGTTGGATCGTTGAAATTTGATATAGAACATGAGTTATTGAATGGAGTAACGAATCCCTCTCTCTCTCTCTCTCTCTCTCTCTCTCTCTCGCTCTCTCTCTCTCTCTCTCTCTCTCTCTCTCTCTCTCTCTATATATATATATATATATATATATCAAAATGAGTGCTGTGGTAACAAATATATATTTTAAAACGGAAAAAATTAGTGTATGTTTGGATACCAGTTTATAACTACATTTAAAGAAAAAAAACACATATTCCAATGCAAAAAAAACTTGTGTGACTTTTTTTTCAACCCTAATTGAGTTCAACTCAACTAGTTCCCAAACACACCCTTAGATGTTGACGTGGACCATTGGGATAATCAAATCCCTTCTTTAAATCTTGATTCATTTCAGTTTCTTGTTTCTTTATTTTTTCCTATTTCAATTAGATCTGGATACCAGAGTACTGATTACAGATCCTTATTTTATCAATTGGGATATTTATTTGATATGATCCTACTAATTAGGAATCTCTTTATTTTTATTTTATCAATAAGGATCAATTAAGATAATTGTTCATTAGAGAAATGCTAGGAACTCACTCTTGTGAAGACAGTCTATCTAATTGGTTGAAATTTATTGGAAATCACAATTTGGTGTCTCACACCCTTTTTAGTGAATATCTCTCTCATGATTTTGTAGTTTAGAGAGCAAAAAGAATTATTACAAAACATGAGAAGTGAAATGTAAGTGCCATCACACACTCAACTCAGTTTACTTTTAGTCTTGGAAGGAGGTGAAGATATTTTGGTTTTAAACACACACACACACACTCTAATACACACTAATAAGAGGGCAAGAATTTACCAGGATGGATTCCATTCTGTATTGGAGCCAATGGAACCTTTGTAGGCATGGGACACTTCATCAGATGATACTGATGCTCAAGTAAATGATTAAATAAAACTATTTGCTTTTTCAATTTTAGCCTGATATAGTATTCCCTGAAGAAATCCGTATTCTCTTCTTCCAACTTCTGCCATACTGAATTAAAAAGATCAATTACAAAGCAATGGGACATGAGTTCGCATCCGGAAAATATGCAAGAAGACAAGTAATGCCATGTTTTTTCTAAGAGCAAAATATCTCAACTATCAATTTATGTTGATTTCCATGTAATCAAAGCCATGGATCAGAAACCACTTCGATTAAATATAACATGGAAATCATTAATAAGGATACAATGGTTTTCTACGAGTAGTGAATTAAATGGACTATTATTAATTGCAATGTACAATGCAATACATAAATGGCATGACAGAGACCTTAAGATGCCTACCGAGAGTCGTGAATCCGGGATCTATCTTTGCCCGAGTCAATAGTGTTTTAACCACTTCATCTTTATTCATATATAACTGTAGGCACCTTTCTATTAAATTCTGGACCTACAAAAGGTTGAATATTTATATAAAAACAAACAAAAAAACATCTCAGTTCAGTTCATATTAGTATCAGCAAATTATCCTTTATTAAAATTCAATCCACAAGATATAGGAAGCAAATGGAAGAAGGCAATAACAGAAAACTAGACAAATGCCCAGGAAAGAACAGAATCCTTACAAACTCAATATCCTGCCGTGAAACCTTTTTGCTGTCATTACTTGAAGCAGATGCTGAGCCTGTGTCTGTAACAGGAGCATCGGTTGTGTGATTGTTTGGTTGTTCACTCTTGGGCTCATGAGAAGCTTGAGTTGATGACTGTAATTCTTCCGAGCTCTGCAAATCCATAAGTGATTAGCTTAGCTTAATTATAATATATGCAGGAGTTACAAGTGTTATGAAGGAAATCTAGAAGATCGGGCAGAGTTTGCATCACTATGAGAATAGAAAACCAGAAAATGTTCTTTAATACTGAATACAACAGCCCAAAGCTCATTAATCTTTTAGAGCATTAAATATGTACACATTAGTTTGCTTAACAAAGCATTACAATAAATTAGACAACTGGAAATGACAAGGACATTGAAGTACATTTCAGGGAAATAGTGAATTTTGCCTCTCATTAACCTCCATCATGGTCAATTTTGAGAAAAGAATTATATCACTTCCTTCAATAAAGTAATAGACCTTCATTCCACCGATTATACAACAATTAGATTCAGAGGGATTTGTCACCCATTGACTTATCCATTAGTTATTGCTGGCCACACTGGTGACAGATAACAAACCACCACGCAAACCTCCCTTTCTTTAAATTATAAATACACAAACCATCATCTCCATGTATTACTGTAAAACTCCTTAAGTTAACTGAGCATTCATTTTCTCATTAATCTATAAGTGCACATCATATCAGGGTTTTCCACCAAAACAACCAAATTAGCTTCAAACACAAACAAAATCCTTCTGCCTCCAGTCAAATCAAGTGACAGACACCCAAAACTAAAAAAAATATTATACAGGAAGAATTAAGGAAACTTCAGATAAACACAATTAGAATGTGCTCTCAGTAATTATAGAACTACTATAATAAAACCCAACGTGTGTAGCTCAGTTAGCAACACATGTTGACTTTGTGGAGGAGGACCTAGGTATGATTCTCACTGAATACATCCTTAGGGAGGGACGAGGAGTCTTAAGTGTGACTAAGTTCCATACAAAGGATTAGTCCCATAGTCGACCAAAGAATAAAAGCTTGTGAGAATAGCTCGGGATCCCACCGAGGAGCCAAAAGCCCTAAAAAACAATAGAATTATAGAACTACTACAGTACTACTAATAACAAATTGGGCTAAAATTATTTATTAAAGCTAGTAAATTAGAAACTTTTCGCTTTTTCAACTTTGATAGATGGGTGAACGCAAAATATATCAAAGCGCAATGATGGTTCATTTTTTGTTACAGATTCAGCTAATGCAGGGAAAATATATGCTTATGTTGATCGAATTAAGTAGTTTCCTAAGGGTAAATTTATCCTTCTCAGCAACAGCACGGCATGTATAAAGGGTTGGTTATAACTATATTTTAAAAGGAACAATATCATGCATGAATACTCTCAAGGTTGACAGCGAATACAGCCAAGTGTATTAGATCCATAGGACTAACCATTGCCATAGAGAATATCGCAAACTATGTACCAACTACCAAGATAAAAAGCATATAATAGGAGAACCTGCAAATTCTTCATTTCAGCAGAAAGAAGGCTGACTGCATGTCTTTCAGGGGTTTAAGTAATCAATAACTGCCTTCGAATTCAAAATTGTTTGCATTTATGTCAATGACACCCCCAAGTTGAAGTAGTCTTCATATGAAACAAGAGGAGTAATGAGAGAATGGTAAACCATACCACTTAAACAAGCATATGATTCTTTAAGTCAACAAATACCATCTACATAGAAATCCATATCAAAATACCTTAAAACAATTATGAGAAATGGTATCTTCTACATCAAGAGATCCTCCTATGGTAAAGAAAATGTAGTTGTCACTTGCAGTTGCATGTCTCGTTACAAAAACTTAAAACAGAAAAGCAGGTCCATTAATTGTACATTTTAAAATGAAAATTTCCCCAGAAGGGAAGGAAGACAAACACATTTATTACTACACTAAAGTAGACATAAGCAAATTAGTGCATCTAGTTTGAAATGTTGTAAAAAGACACAATAGCATTAGCTTTTTTTTTCCCAGTCAACATAGTAATCTCAACATTCCTTTTGAAACAATAATCAGATGTGCAGCCACAGCTTTTAAAATGAATTTCTAATTTCTTCCGCAAGAACAAATAGAAATAAAGTTGGTTCTGGTTCTCCATAATCCATAAGACAAGGCAATAATTAACATCTCAATTACAGCAACCACGATAAAAGGAAAGGGGATACAATCATGCAAAACTTTCAGAAAAATGGGAGTCGGTGAAAACAATGCCTTCCACCAATGAATTCCGAGTATCTCCAAATATTCAATTTACTCAAATGGTAGAACAACCAAAAAAAAAAACAGATTTTTTTCAAATCTCAAAATAAAAAGGAACAGATAAACAAATATGAAACAAACCAGATCTCAATTGTCAATAAGAAGTTGAGAGCTGAAGAGGAAGCAAAGCAAAGATTCATCAAGCAAATAACTCCTTCAAGGGAATAAACATTTTAAGCCACAAACAACAAAGATCCCCCAATGCCCACCAAAAACAAAGACCCCATGAAGCAAAAAAAAAAAAATCAAAAAAACAAAATGAAGATCTAGCAAATATATTACCTCACAGCCAGTTCCTGAATCTCGAAGCAGTAGCACAGAACCACAAGAGAAAAAGCAGAAGAGTGTTTATGTCGACGAATTAAAAAAAGGGCAGCAAGTAATAGAAGGTTAATTAGCTTGAAAAAGATGCATCAAGTGATGGAAAGGGAAAAAAGAATGGAAAATTGGGAGAGGTTGAAGGGATGAAGAAGTGAAGAGTGAATAATAATGGCATTGAGGTTTAAGGAGATATTTAGAAAAGGGTGGAAAATGATATTTACATTAGGGACACAAGTCTGAGTGACAATGAGGGTGCCGGAAGAAAATTACAGTGAGAGAGAGAGTGTTGGTTCTGTGCTGTGCAAAAGGTGAAGTGAAAGTGAAAGAGATAGCGTGTGGGAAAACTTGGAATGACAAAATCAAAATATATTATATTATTCTACTAACAATTTGGGACAGTGACTTCTCTTGACTCATGCGCCGTTCCACTTTCTTTTTTCTTTTTTTTTTTTCCCGAGAAAATATAAACCATAACTCATTTTTTATTTAATGTAAATAATAATAAATAAAACTATTCCACTTCTCATGCGGCTCACACGGCTCGTTTCCCGGCTTAGGTCACAAACACAAGTTTCAAGTACCATACTCTTCTCATCCACAGAACCAAATTCACTAGTTTAAAATAAATGTTTAATTTAAAGAACAAATTATGGTTTAAATACATTTTTTTAACTTTATTTTTAAGTTTTCATAATTTAAAATAAATCTTTTTTAGTTCTTATACTTATATTTTTTATATCTATATTATTAATTTTTTTATAATATTTTTGTGTAAGTGATGTGGACTTATTACATTTATGTGATAGTGATGTATTTGAAAAAAAATTTAAAAAATTGAGATGATTTTGTATAGTGATGAGTCAAAAAATTAGGTTGTGAGAGAAAAAAAAATATATATATATATATAATTAAAATTCAAAAAAAATATTTTACATTGTTTAAATTAAATTATAATTAAATTTATAATAAATAAATATATTCAAATATATAAACCAAAATTTGAATTTATAATTAGTTAGTAGAGTTGAAACATGTGTTTTATTTTAATAAAAAATGTAAAATAATCAAAATAAAAGATAAATAATAAATAATAAAAAGTTTATTGATAGAAGGTTAAGATGATCAACTAATCTTGTAGAAGAAGAATTGTGATTAATTTACAATGATAGAGTACTAAGAGTGAAAATGGTAGACATTTTAAATTAAAAGTCTCCGTATTCCTTTTATACATTGTTGTAAATAATTTAAATTTTAATATAAAATTATTTTAAATTATCGATAGTTTCTTAAAATACTGCTAAAATTAAATTAAAAATAGAAACAAAATACAATAGACCGAAATGATAGACAATTATAAAACTCATTTATATGTAAAGGCAAAAAAAATATAATTTGACAAAATGGAAAAGAATGTTTTTAGTCGGTTGCAAAAAATAATGTGTAAAATTCAAATAAAAAAAAAAAGAAAAATAATATTAAGAATAACCTAATTGAAATAATGAGAATAACTAAATTAAAAAAATTAGTATGGAGCAATATTATATTTAATTTTTTTATCATATTTTAAATTATTAAGATAATTCATAATTATAAATGTGTATTATAATTTTTAAATGGTAAAAAAAATTAGTAGGAGCAGCTACCCACACTCTTTTGTTCATAGACTCATCTTTGATTTTATAGACAATTAACATTTACTAATCGAATATGACCCACATAAATAATTAAATTGTTGATGATGACATAATAAACTATTAAGTGATATCTCATTGTTTATAAAATCTTTTTCCTAAATAATATAAAAAAATATTAATAATATAGACTAAAAATAATTTAAAAAATGTAAATATAGAGATTAAAAATATATTATATTTTAAATTATATGAACTAAAATATATTTTAATCATAAATAATTAACATATATATATATAATAAATTATAAAACTATCAAAACTTATTCGTTTAATTTTGTTTGAAATTGAGACTTAACCTTAGGACATGTTTGATTCACTTAATATGTACTAGATTCGGTAAATATATATATATATATATATATATATATATATATATATATATATATATTTATTTATTTATTTATTTATTTTGCATTTGATTTATAATAAAATATTAGTACAAGACAAAAACAAATGAAGAACAAAACAAAAGTTCAATTTTTAAAATTGAATATTTTTTTTATCAATTACAAAAACAATCACTACCACGCCAGCATGAGTCCCCACTCCTTACTATTGTGCCCAATTTACCTACCGTATTTTTCATGAGAAGATGGAGTAATATATATCAGATTTTATGTTTCAACCATATTATTGTTATTGTCTTTGTAATATTTTTATAGATAAAAATACATATTTATGTAAAAAGTTGAATTACAAAAGTTAATTTTTATAAACCCGTTTTCTTCCCGTAATTTAAAATTTAAAATTTCAAAACTATTTAACATTCTTAAAATTGATTTTCTAGAAGACAGTATTTTATTGTTCATTGTCTTTTTTATTTGGTTTCAGAATGATGGGTTTCGAGATTTCTCTATTGTTTCTTAACATATAAAAAGGTGTCTAGTTGTCGATCAAATGTCCAATAATCCAAGCAACATATTTAGGGAGATGACTCGTGGTCTTTCACATGTACTAAACTCAGATTTTTCTGAAGTTGATTTATGAGAGATTAATTGGTTTGTGTTATTAGTCATATTTATATGATGGATATGAATCTTCCTTTTCTCATTCTTCATTTATTCCTATTCATATGTTCTTTTTTTATTCTATTTGCATCATCTACATCTAAATGTTCGTGTTCATGCAATCTTACATCTTACTGACCACTTATATTTTGAAAACTTATATTTTTGGAACTCTAAAAAATGTCAAAGAAAAATATTTAATAGTTCTAAATTTTAATTTCTAGAATGTTAAATTCAAAAGATGTTATTAGCTAGTATGAAGATTGATAAAAATGGAAGGACGGAAAGAAGTAAAGATAGAGATGGAAATAACATTTCTCTTGTATTTATCCTATTTAACTTTGTATTATATGTTGTATTCCTAGATCAAAACAACGAACTTAACACTTATTAATACAATTGATAATAATCTATTTTCTTTGATTATTGTCCACAGTTCGTCACAGTACTAAATTTGATTCTAATAGATAAATTTGAATCTATTTCAATTTTATATACGTGTGTTTGTGAAATGTTTTTTTTTCATTTTCAGGTGTATTTATAGAAGAAAAAAATGTAACAAAAGCTGGTTATTTGAAAAATTAGCTAAAATTTATAAACATAATTTTTTGAAAAATAAGTTATTTTTATGAAGTTGAAAATTCAAAGTTTATGATTATTTATCAACAATTTTTCCTTTTAAATTGATTTACTAAATAAAAAAATTGTTGTATCAAAATGAAATCAAATATCTTAAAATCATTTATTAGAAAATTTATTTAAACAAAATTTTATTTTGATTATAATTGAATATTAAAATAAATTAATTTTAATATTTTTTCTAGTGTTGAAGTTGAATTTTTTCGTGATAAAAAAAAGTTAATCACTTATACACAGTGTAAAGTTTTTTTTATACTAGCAATCAATTATATTTTTTAATTATGTCATGTCACTTTTAAAAGTAAATGTATTTACAGTGATATAATACAATTAAAAAATATAATTAGTTGTTAGTATAAAAAAAATTTACACTCACAATATATAGGTGATTAAGTCTAAAAAAAATATTCCTATAGATATTTCCATTATTAAATGATGTTTTGTGTAACCCCAAGCGTGTGGTTCAGCGGTAGAGGTTGATCCACGCTTAAGCAAGGTCAGGGGTTCGAATCTTGCCTTGTGTATGCAGTCGCGTTAAATCTTAGAGCCAGCTATCCTACCCTTTGAGGTGCCTCCAACCAAGCGAGTACGAACCAACAAAAAAAAAATGATGTTTTGTGTGTTTCATGACAGAAAACGTGGTATTTAAAGTTTTGCTCATTTCAAGAAATGGTAGGATGGTGGGCATGCAAAATGATTGAGCCAATTAGGGCATGGGGTTGGTCTGCATAAAGGAAGAGTGTGTCTTGTGTTTTGAGGGTGAAAAGGGAAGAAACAAAATGCAAAAGCACATTGATTGCGTTGGTGTGGCCTAATAAGAGGATCTACGTGGAAAATGACAAAACTCCTTAATGCTGTCCCAAGTTGTTGATTGTTTCTTTTATGATCATCTCTGACCTACCTATGCCACACTCTTACGTTTCTCATTTATTATTTTCTTCCAAATTACTACCCCCACTCCTTCCGCGTGGTCCACCCTCCCATACCTCATTTCATCAATCTACGTTTTAATGTTATCCACCACTATTATCAATCTACAAATTTTCACTTTAATAAATATTTATTATTACTATAATTTTTAAGATAATTATAACCAAATTACAAATTAATCATAAGTAATGATTTATAATTAGATAGCGATATAACATTATTTTATATTATACTATTTTTCATCTTTGTATTATTACATATATTACTTAAAATATAGATACTTTATTCGGTTATGAATACAAGGAGAAAAAAATAATGTTTTTTGTCCCAATTTTAAATAGTTTAAATATTTTTACTTTATTTAATGTTATTATGTTACTATTTTTAAAAAAAATTCTTCATTTAGTTTAGATTGTATTTTTAATAAGGTTTAAAATAAATCAAGTTGAGTCTAGATAAATTTAGCTCAACTTATAACTTGATTTAAGTTCGACAATAACCTTTTTTTTAGTTGAATTCAACTCAATTTAAGTTCACAAATAGTTTGAATTAATTTGTTAGTTCAAATTACATGACCAAAAGATTGTTACTATTTTTTGTCATGTCACGAGTAATTTTTAGTCGATTTAACTAAAGATTAATTTTGTTCATAGTATTATAATTGTTGTTAGCTCAATGAATTTTTGTACATAGTGTAAATTTAACATAAGTTATTGGTTAAGGACTATTAAGTTTAAAAATATTATGAAATTTGTAGTTTTAAATTTTTTTAATAGCTTAATTGATATATTGTTTATTGTTAATAGCAATTATTTAGAAAATTAAAAAATGATTGAATAATCAATTACACTAAAACTGACAAGTTTTTAAATTGCAAGTTAATAATCATAAAATATATTACTCCCTCCGTTTTTTTGTCATTGTCTTTAAGGTTATGCACAAGAATTAAGATAATCATTGATATTTTAGTTTTTCAAATTATTTATTACATATTTTCCTGTTATACCCTTTAGGTGGTTGGAGAAGAAATAGGTACATTAAAAAATGAATAGACACATTGTTTAATAAACATGCATTAATTACCATGGGTAAAAATAAAAAAGAAAATTAATAAGTCATTAATTTTAGAAAAGTGACAATGAAAAAAAAATAAAATCTGACAAAACGACTATGAAAAAAAAAACAGAAAAAGTACTACAGACTAAATTTGAGAATGCACAAAAATATATATTGAGAGTTTTTAATTGCTTTGAATTTATAGTATATATTTATTAAGTCAATATGATTTTACGTAATTTAAGTTCACGGCTATGATAGGCTAATGAATTTTCAGGTTAAGTTAGGTTAGACCAATTAAATTGCAGCTTAGAAATTTGTTAACTCAAACTACTTATTGTAGGTAGGGGAAAGAAGTTGGAGTAAAAATTTGATATCATATTTAATGTATAGTGTTTATATAAAATTAATTTGCTGTCGTATTTAATGTATCATCACATTTTTTACATTAACATATTGATATTCAATATTTAATATATTTGTAATTTGATGAAATTATTTATCAATTTTTATCAATAAAAAATTATAACGATCAAGTATATATAATGTAATTTTATTTGATAAAGAGGAGTAACTTATTTTTTGTAATCCTATTATTATAAAAGTAAATAATAACTTTAATCAAAATTTAATGTCCAATTTGAAAGTTGAATCTTGATACTTAATTAAGGGGTAAGAACGATAGGGATGACCTAAATAATATAGATAGAATTTAATAAACACATGCCTATTTTTTATGGGTAAGATTGGGTAAATAAATTTCCTAACTCGTCAACCTAATAGGTTCAACCTATTAATTTAATGATTGACTTGCCAATCCAATTTTTTTTTTATTTTATATTTTTAAATGATAAATTTGTAATAAAATTATGTTATATTAATGTTTTTATTTTATACCTTTACTTTTTTTACCATGTAATTATTCTCATTTTATATAAAATATTAATATATTATCTTAATCATTTATTTTTACTAGTACATTTACATGTATATTGTCTTTTTTAATATATATATATATATATATATTATTTTGACTCTTTACATGAAAAAATATAACTTTTAATCAATTTTATAAATAATTAGTGAAGCTGAGATATTTTGTAACTAAATATTTTATTTAATAAAAATGTTTAAAAATTATTGATGTTTGTTAGATCAACTAATATTGTGTTTGACCATTAAATCTCAAAGTCTTAAGTTTAAGTCTTATATTTGTAAAAATGATTAATTTTTAATATTATTTTTTATTATTTAAAAATTAAAAAATAAAATTATCTAAAAAATTATGTACATCAAATCATATTATCGTCTTTATATATATTAGAGTAGTTGAGATATTTTGTATCTCTAATAATTATAAACAAATAAAATATTAAAAGGTTGTGTTTGTAGTTATTTAGAAAATATATAAGTTTTTTTTTACATTCAAAAGATATAATGGTTAATTAAAAAGTAATGAGAAAAACAATTACATATCCTAATATTCCTTTTATAATAAATATAGATATAGATTATAGATAATAAAATTATATATCAAAGTAATAATATATATTAAAACATGGGTTGATTGACCATTGTAGGGTAATTTTTAAAACTAATTACGTAAATGGTGCTGTTTTGAAATTATTTACGCCTTTGGGGCACTTTTCTACAGTGTCGCTATGGCCTACAGCGTACCAGTGCCACGTGTTATTTTTTTTTTTTTAAATTGAGAACGACTTAAATTTAGCTACGTAGAAGTCGTACCGACTATAGCGACTTAAGTAGTGTCGCTAAAGGCTCCTAAGCCATTTAAAATGACTTAATTTTATAATAAAAAATAATTTTTAATAGACAAAAAATATAATTTTAAATATTTTTTTTCAAACTTGATGTTTAAAAATATATTAATAATTTTTCTACAACAAAACAACATTTTTTAAAATAAAATTTATATATTTATTGGAGGCGCTAGGGCCCATAGCGACTTTTTTTTTATAAGTTTTTTTGGATTTATTTTATATATTATTTTTTAAAAATTTATTTTATAGTTATTTTTTTATGCATTTTTTTTATTTTGTTCATTCAGCAAATTTGATATTTGATATTTTCCCTTTTTTTTTATCCTTTTTCAGATGTATTTTAATTAATTGATGAATGAAAAAAAAATGCACAAAAAAAAATATTTAAAAAAAGGATGGCACTTTAGGTCATAGCGACATAAAGTAGCTATTTAATTTTTTTTTAACTTTTCCACATTTATTTTATAATTTATTTTTTAATATTTTATTTTATAGTTATTTTTTTCTGCATTTTTTTTTTATTTTGTTGGTTCAGTTAATTTTAAAATATAATTATTTTAAGAGTTGATCTTTTAAAGTATTTTTATAAATTAAAAAAAAACAATATTTTTTAAAAATAACTCAAAATAGTTCAATCAATCAAAAATAAATTAATAGTATATTTTAAGATAAATTTAAATAAAAATCTTAGATTAAAAAAATAGCATTTTTATAAAGAAAAACTGAAAAAAAATGAAGTAAAATATAAAAGGATAAATAACTGAAGGAAAAATATGTAAAAAAAAAAAGCAGAAGAAAAAAAAATTATAAAATAATTTTGGAAAAAATGGGAAAATAAATCTAGAGAAAAAATAATTAAAAAATACAATATTTTTTACAAATAACTCAAAATAAGTGAAGGGAAAAAAATAAGGAAAAATAAAAAAACGACCTAATGACTCAAAAAAATAAAATTTTTGAAAAAAAAAAATTGAGGTCACAATGGGCTATTTCCTGCTTTTTTTTTGTTTACTAGAGTCGCTATGAGCCATAGCGACATTAGCGACTCTAGATAGTAAAAAAAAACTGAGGTTGCTATGACCCATATCATTTTTTCTTGATTTTTATTTTATACTTCTTTTTTTTCATTTTTTTTTACATTTTTGTCTTCACTTATTTTTTTATTTATATTTTATATATTTTTTAAATCAATTTTATCTTTTTTTTTCTTTTCATTTTTTTACATTTTTTTTCTTCAGTTAATTTTATCTTTTATATTTTTCCTTTTTTTATTTCTTTTCCAATGTATTTTTCTCCACATTTATTTTTATCATTTTTTAAAATTATAATTATACACTATAAAAAAATTAAACAAACTACATTTTTTTTAAACATATTATATACTAAAATTTTAAATAAATTTTTTAATAAAATAAAATTAATTGGTGTCGTTATAGGTTATAACGACTTTATATAAAGCTGTTTTGTGTCGCTATAGGCTATGGCGGTTTTATATGAAGCGCTACCGGCTGTAGCGACTTTAATAATATGGCGTTCATGGCTTCAAAAAAAAATTACACGTGACGCTGGTGTCGTTATGGATCATAGCGACACCGTAATAAATTGTCCCAAAAACGTAAATAGTTTCAAAACAGTCTCATTTACATAATTATTTTTAAAAATTACCCTTGATCAATCAACCTAAAACATGACAATTAATTTATAAAAAAAATAGATAAATCAAAAGTGAGTGAATTTATCAACTTTCCATTTTTAATCTGCTAACTCCGTTAACAATGTTGTCTGTTAAAGATGGTGATTGCGGTTGCGGCTGGAGAGTTCCCTTTCCTTGTACACCAAAAGCCTGGCTCCTGGCTGCTGAGCGGCTCAAGGTTTTAGTTTTGGTAATTTGTGTGAGCCACTTATTAATAATAATTAATTTTCACTTAATCAAATACTGTAAACAAGTTAGTAGAAAGGTAGAAAAAGAACAAATAATAAATAATAAATAGCGAAAAGCAGAGCAATGAGAGAGTGACACGTAGGAGAGGTTTTGTTTGGAAGCTCACACCAATCAATGAAAGGGAAGGTTGTTCCATGCGGGGACATTCTGGTTGAGATCTGCACACGTGGCACATTTTTAGCGGAGGACCGTGGCCAATGCGTGACCGTTAATACTTTCAGTTTTTGTGGCCAAATTTAACATTACTTTAACCACTTTCAAAATTCCCGCTAACATTGTCATCTTCTCCTTTTGGCGCCTTCCCTTTACTAATACTACTGCCCATCTCTCTCAAATAACTTCCAAAATTCACTCAACTTTTTTAATCCTTTTCTTTTATATATCTATTAAATCAATAGTTCCAAATTCCTTTCTACCAGATCTTTTTTTATTTCTATATAGTTATAGTTTTAATTTATGATAAATAAATATTTATATACAAAATATATTTTAAATTTATAATAAGTAATTTAAACTGTAATATAAAGTTGTTTTAAAAGCTAAATGAACTCTCAATTGTTTATGATGGATGCATATTGTGGAGTCCTAAAATAATTATGAACTCAAGAAATCTCTATACACTTTAGTAGATGTGAGTTGACATGTTAATGGATTAGAATATATCATATTTATTTTATGGAATGTGTTTTCTGACGATTTAGTAACTATTTTTGCTTTTTCTGAAGGGAGTGACATGTGTAAAATTGATCTCATTCATAGGAGAAGTGATGTTTATTGTGCCTTAGCTATATACTTAAAGAGTTTAGAACTTCCTTTTTTGGGGCTAATAGGGTATTGACATTTTTAAAGCTTAAAGTGGTTTAATTGTGTTGTTGATTAAAAAGTAATTTAGAGCATTGGTCCCTCAATCTTAGTTGAACTTGGACTTTGTCTTGAAGAGTTTGGTTGATGAGTTAAATATATATAAGAAAAATGATAAATTGAATAAAATAAAGCAATAGAAAATTGCATGAAAGAGAGGAAGGGGGTGATGGAAGAAACACAACACAGAGGCATAGAGCAGAAGTGAGTCAGATTGTGAGCCATGGCCCAACAGAAGCGCGAGGAGCAGCGGCCAGAGTTTTGGCCACGCTTTACTCCAAGCCTCACCGAGTCATACCTCCAACCACACGCATATGACATACCACGTACCAAAAAAAAAAAAAAAACAGAAGAAACAAAAGTGGTACCAAAAGTCCAACACTATGACTCCTAGATTTTTATTTTTATTTTTTAAAAAAATGTTTACAGTTTCACATTGTGTTCCTAAATGACATACTCGCTCTGTTTTTATTTTATAGTTATTTTATCAAATTTTGTTATTTTTTTTAATTGTCACTTTTTTAAAATTAATAACTTATTTTTTTTATTTATAATTAAAACATATTTATTAAATAATGTGTCTATTTATTTTTAATGTACATATTTCTTCTCCAACCACCTAAAGGATATAACAGAAAAATATGTAATAAATACTTTAAAAAATTAAAATATCAATCATTATCTTAGTTTTTATACAATTTTAAAGATAATGAAAAAAAATAAGAGGGAGTATTTTTTTTTTGAGTAAAAATATGTTGAGACACGACTTTTCTTGCTGTGTTAAAGACATGTACGTCTTAAACTAATTTTGTAATTTATTTTAGGTTAAAATATTTTTTAATATTTATAATTTTACTTATTTTTACTTTTAGTTCCTTATAATTTTAAAATGATTTTATGGTGAAGAACTTATGTGGGTGATATACCGGATAAGAGTGATTTTTGATTGGTAGTAATAGGTTTTTTATTGAAAAGAAAAATTAAAATTACAGAAAAATAAAATCAACATCATTGAGACGATTTTTGACTGTCTATGCAATGATGGTAAGACTAATTTTCATCTCCAATCTTTGTCTCCTTTTTCTCTCTCGATCTAGCAACAATGAAGGTATTATTCACACTACAATGACTTTCGACCACCACATGCGGTAATGACGACACTTTTTTTTCTTCTTCAACCACCAATTTCTTTGTTTCAAAAACTTCTACAACCTTCGACTCTCTTTCTCCCCCAACTTGGAAATAATGAAGGTGTCACTCACTTACTCTTCTTTCCCCTCCAACCTTGCAATAGTGATGATATCGCTCGCACAAAATGGTAAATGAGAAACATGAGATCAGATGGGTGTCATAGCAAGATTTTTTTATTTAATTTTTGTTTTTCTTAAATCAAACCTTAAAGTTAAAGATTTGATTTTGGATATTTAAATTTGTAAACCTTAAAGTTAAAGACTAAAAATGATTAAAAAATAAATATAAAAACTAAAAAAAATATATTTTAAAATATAAAAAATTAAAATTTAAAAATTTGAAAAATAAATTTATAATTACTTAAAAAAGTATTTAAACCTTTATTTTATAAATTACACTAAATTAGTAGTAAGTTGGGATGGAAATTGCCAAAAAAAGAAACTTTATTTTGTGTTAGACTTTTCAAAGTCTGGTGCAGTGTCATTTGCCACCCTTATAAATAATACAATCATTATAGACTTTGTTTGGTGTATCCCGGCTACCCATCACATTTTATAAGTTACTGGCAAAACAATAAAATACACCACTGTATATTAATATTTTAAAATATAGAATCGTCTAATCAAGTTCTTACTTTAAATTTTAAAAAGTAAATAAATTTAGTATCATTAAAGTTTTAAAGTAAGTTTCATATTAGTTAAAATAAGGATATAAGTAGTATATAAAAATAATTCACTTATCTATATTTTAAAATTTTGAATTATAATATATTATTATTTGTCAAACTCATTTATGTAATTTATTTATTACATATTAATAAAGTGCTCTTTAATGTTAAAATTCTCTAACCTAATAAATATTATTATTTATATGTTACTATTAGTTGATTTGATTTAGCATATCAGCATTTGTTTTGATGCTATATTTTAAAATATAGAATTAACTTAAATATAAAGTCAATCCAGCCTTCGCTTTAAACTAAAAAGAAAATAAGTTTAATATTATTATTTAATGTTATAACTATCAATAGTTGATTTAGCATATCAATATTTGTGTACTCATAATCTCAAGAGAAGATTAATTAGTCGTAGATATTTTATATTAATATCGTGATTATCAAAGTAAAATAGTTGATTTAATATATGATGATTAAGATGTGTTTTTTTTTTTTTTTTTATAATAGTATTTGAACATTGTTGGAAATTTTTTTTATAAGGTTTCCAATCTTTTTATTACTTTTCATAAAGGTCTCATGTAATGATATGGCTGGTCAACAAATTAGTGGCATCAATATATACAAATACAGCCCAAAGTAGCCAAACTAGTGGCCAAAACATCAAAACATCAACAAAGTAATGCTCCATCTACCAGCTACAGACTTGCCTCAACTCACCAACCTAACCCTGTTCTGCTCCCATACAACGTATGATCATCGCAGTCCAAACACATGGAAACCACAAAGGGTAAGCTAGTGTAAAAATCAGCATATAAAACATATTTAAGTAATATGAACAGCTACAACTATCAGCACATCATCAACATACATCTCATCAGCTATACAACATACACAACAATAAGCACACAATGCGTCGTCACGCATATCAGCTCGAAGATCTCCTACAACAGCTCAGCCTTACGCCCTTTAACAGCTCAGCCTTACGGCCTACCATAGCTCAACCTTACGACCTACAACAGTTTATATCAGCATACAACCCAGCACAACAATTCATCATACAACAATAACGACTTACAACACGGCTCAGCACAACAATATACATTTATAATAGCTTATCATCATCATTTAGCATGACCATCTAGTCAGCACAACATATTCTTCAATTACATCTCAGCTCAGCAATTACAGCATAATTCAACAACTATCAACATATAATTCAACATCATCATACGCGCCTGGCGCACTCATGGTCGCGCCCGGCGTGGCACAACCAGAGAGTACCAGGGAACTAGCACGCCCGGCGCAATTCCTATTGCGCCTAGCGTGAGGGAAGGCAGAGACCTCACAAGGTCTCATGAGCCCGGCGTGCTCGTCTCGCGCTCGGCGCAAGAAAACAGAGACCTTCCCAGGGTCTCACGCCCGGCGCAATATAAATTGCGCCCGGCGCCACCTCTGGCAGAGACTCCCAAGGAGTCTCACGCCCGGCGAGACGTGGTCACGCCCGACGCCACACCAGAAACCCCAAAAGCATGTCACATACTGATATCACGCCCAGCGTGGTCCTACCACGCCCCGCGTGGGCCAACCAGAGGCTCACATTCTCAAGCTCGCCCGACGCACACATCTTTGTGCCCGGCAGGCTTGCCCAAATGGAGCCCTCTAGTGGTCACGCGCCTGGCGCAAATAACTGCGCCCGGCGTGATACCCAGCAGCAACCCTCAAACTTTCGAAAATCTCTTCAAAACCTGCGAAAACAGCCAGGAAATCCACATGCAAACCATCCAAAAGTTCACATTTTCATCAAACATCAATAAAAACACCTCATTTTCAGCATGCAACCATCAAATGAGAAAAACCCAAATTTCACCCGAAAACCCGAAAACTAATTTTCTTCAATCTCAGCCAAAGATCATCCATCAACAAGCTGCTAATGAGTTTCTAAAACTCATTCTCAACCAAAAACAACAAGACCTAGCTTCCCTTATCTCGGTTCAAGAATCCGAGCTTCCGGGAAAGAGAAACGGAGAAGAAGATGGAGAACGAACGGAGACCAACGGAGAAGGAGAACTTCAGCTAACTTCCCACCTCACAATCAGCACCTTCAAACCAAAGAGGGCACCACCAAGAGTTTAAGAGCAAAGAAAAGGGATGAATGGGGCAAAGAGAGTGAAAGTGAGGGTATAGAGAGAAAAGAGTTTACGGGAGTCTCACATCTCATATCAAAATTTGATATAAATTTAAGAATATATCGAACTGGCGTGTTAAAAATAAACAATTATACAAAATGATTAAAAATGATATTTTTTTATTGTATTAAAAATAAACTACATTTTTTATTTAATTTGTTTCTATATTATTGTTTATTATCAAACACTGTATAAAAAATTTTGAGAATAAAAATTGTTACATCTCCAAATTATACATGTTAATAAGATACTTATATCTCTATGTATTTCATTCGAAAATAAAATAAAATAAAAAGTAAAATAATAGTAGCTGGAGTGTAATTAAAATAAATGGTTTGGAATAATCATTAGAATAAAATAAGAGAAAATAAGTGCATAATATATATATATATATATATATATATATATATAATATAATATAATGTAATGTAATTGACTATATGTATATATAAAATCATATTTTTATGAAACAATTTTTACTTCTATTCAATTTCTAATTTATTTATTTTTCCTTTCTCTTTTCTCTATTTTCTTTGTGTCCACCAAATATACACGCATATATTCAAATACGTCGTTCGTTTTTGTTTATTTCAGAACCAATTATTATTAATGAATGGTTTAATATATATTGAATTATTAATTCATAAGTTGGTTGTGTTGGACCTTCATTGAAGGCATGATAGATTCATAATAACTTAATAAGGTGGAGACTATTGAGATTTGAAAGCAGGATGCGAATTTTGAGGTCTAAGATGCAACAACATTGTTCTGTCGGTGCTCATTCAGACGTGAAAGTGATTGCGATGACCATCTTCGTGTTTCCCATATGTTTTATTCATATCTAATTCTAATAAAAAAAAAACTTAAAGGAAAATAAAAAGAGACTATTGGTTGTTACAAGACTCGATTCGCCAATCAATATTGCTACATTAAAGGCAATGAATATTAATTGAAGGCATACTGTCCTTTTACGATTCTAAATTCATAAATAACAATTGACCTCAACTATAACTCATAAATGTGAAACTTTAGGTAACTTAATGATCTAAGTTTAAGTTAATTCAATGTTTCGATTTGCTTGAGTTTGAGTTTTCAATTTTAGACTGGACCCAATCTTGAACTGATCAATGATAAAGTCAAAATTAAATTGACTCTATATTCATAAATAAAAAATTAATTAATATATTATGATATGCATAAAATTTTAAAAATAAGAAAGTAAATTATAAAATAAAATTATTTTATATATTTCAAAATAATTTGTAGTTCGAAAGATTATCATATTAAATAAAATGTATTAATTTGGGCTGATAAATTTCTCATTTATATAAATGATTTTTTTTTTAAAATTAATTAATTATAAGCTCCAGAAGATTGTGTAATGTGGATATTAGTTTTAAAAAAAAAACATTTAGTTGTTTTGAATTTTAAAACACCAACTGACTTGTATATATAGCTGTATCTATGTTGAAAAATATTACAAGTTTAATTTTAAAGACATTAACATTTCTCGATTAACTTCAGGTTTAGGAATTAGACAAAGATGAATAAAGATATGCAGCTCTTTTGAATTAAGCTTGATATATACACACATACTTTATCAAGCTAAGATATTTCATCTTATTAGGTAGAGGTAATTAAGTTCAACCACGTTAAGGAGAGAGCATTACTATCTCTTATTTATAAGATTTAATTTAAAATATTTATTTATTTTTTATATAAAAACTAACTCATATTATTTTATATATTAATTATTTTGATACTTAAATACTTTAAATTAAAGTGTGATTCCATAATTTGGTAAAAATATATAAATTATATACTTTATAGAGAGTTACATCCTAATTGATTAGAAGAAAGATGAATATTAATTAAGAAAAAAAATTATTAAATTTAATTATAAAATTGCATATTATACAAAGTAGATTGTGAATCGTACGAAGCATAATTAAATTGTTATGAAAATAAATTTATATATATCACTATAAGAAAATTGTCATACAATGATACACACTCTATAGTGATATTATATATGTCACGAAAAATTATTTTTACTCATATAATAATTACAATATATGTTGATATATTATTAAAAAGTGTGAGTATAGACTATAGTGACACACAAAATATGTTGTTAAATCTCATTCAAAATCAACACTAAAATTGTGTGTAACTATATGTTAAATAAACACATATCTACATATATTGTACCTATAGTGACTTACTTTAAAACTAAAACCCTAATTTAGTCCCTTATAATATTAAAAAATTTTAATTTGGTCTTACTTTAATTTTCTGTTTCAATTTAGTCCCAATTGATTTTAAAATACTTCAATGTGAGACTTCCGTCCAAATTTTACAAACGGTTTTAAATCTTGACTACGTGGATGCCAATTGGATGCAAAGGTCCGTGAGAATCACGCCCGTGATTCCAAATCACGGTCATGATTCTCACGACCTGGGAACCAAGATTTAACACCGTTTGTGAAATTTGGATGGAAGTCCTACATTGAAGTATTTTAAAAGAAATTGGCACTAAATTGAAACAAAAAATTAAAGTGAGACCAAATCAAATTTTTTTAGTATTATAAGAGACCAAATTAGGGTTTTAGCCATTAATTAACTTTGTAAAAAAATCATATTGACGTTACATAATCATTAAACCTGTTATATATATATATATATATATATATATATATGAGGAGGGATCCGTTTACTTCAGGAGTAAGTCTACCTAGACTTACTCTGTTTAATAACTCATGTTTTACATCAAATTTTAACGATTCAACTGTTGAATTTAAAATTTTTAATACATAGATCAAGTCTGTAAATTTTTAGAAAATTTGAAAATCATTTAGTACTTCATTTTATTAATTTAAATTGACGGATAATTATAAAATTATTTTATACATTGATTTGAATTAATGAAACGAAGTATCAAATGATTTTCAAATTTTTTAAAAATTTATAAATTTAATTTATGCATTAAAAACTTTAAATTCAACGGTTAAATGTTAAAATTTGACGTAAAACATGAGTTATTGAACGAAGTAAGTCTTGGTGTAAACGGATCTCTCTCTATATATATATAAAGGATAGTTGATTTAAGAAAAGTAAAATAGCTTAATAAAAAATAATTTATAATAAACATTCTTTCATTAAAAAATGGGTGTTAAAATTTATAATATGTAAGATAATATGATATTGGAAAATTAAATGCAATTGCAAAAATAAATTATAACAATAAGAATTTAAATAAACCAAAGTCTACACATTTGCTCTTTATAAATTTAAAAATGAATACATAAAATTATTGTTATTGCTTTTGTTACCCATTGTGGTTCTCTTGATACATTTTGTCGATGTCTGGATGCTTGAAATTATGAACATGTACTTTTAATACATAAACGCTTGACTAAATTCTGTTCACTACTTTCCCGTGATATCACTATCACATCTGTTTAAAAGTAGACACTACATTCACAAAACTAAGGCACCAGCTAAAAACCACTTGTATCACAACACCAATTTTCAGCCATTTAAATTAAAACAGGGTCAACAATTCCTCAATTATTATTCTTCGGTAATTTTCCAGAAGATAGACGTGTGATGCTGCCATTGTATAGCTTATATCTAGTCTTGAACATCACGTAATTAAACTCGATCAAGTAGGAAAAAAAAACCATGAAAATAAATATGTGGTTGAATTACTAGGGTTTTAGCTGCTAGTGGATAAGTATAAGGTTTGCAGACTCATTCTTAAGGACATAGAGATAACCTTATTATTTGTCTTTACTCTATTAATCAAACGCAAAAGTAAAGTGTTGTTAATGACATGACACTATAACATCCACCATTAAATCAAGTTCCATGACATAATATCGAAATCTACCTCACCTATTGCTACGATATTTTAGGTTTTTTTTTAGTGCCAAAGCAACTAGTATATATTCAGGACTTTCACTACGTAATTTTAATAACTTATATAAAATTTTGAGTTTTAATTTTGTTATTATATTATTATTATTATACATCAAGAAAAAAGAGATTTTATAAACTGAAAGTTGTTAACTAAAATAATTTAATACTTATTTTTATTAATGAATCGAGATTTGCTCTTTATTAATTTGAATTAAGAGTAAAAGCACAGTTGAAAAATACTATTTTATCTGTAAAATAAGTTAATTCAGTGAAAGTAAGTTACAACTCCTAATTATAAATATATACATACATACACACACACATATATATATATATATATATATATATATATATATATAATATTATATTATGAACAGTGGATGAAAAATTATATATTCATTATATAACTATGTAATAGATCATTGAAATATATATTATGAAAAATTTGTGGAGAAATCTAAATCAAAAGCAATCTATTACACTTCTAAGGGACATTAGTGAACCACCAAGATCATTCAACTAATAATAAGGTTAAGGCCATAATTAGAAAAGTGCATTGAGATGTTAATTAAGTTCCAACTTGATTAAATAAGACCATAATTAGAAAAGTTGTGAATCAACTAACTATTTAAACACAAAATAAATAGGCAGCCAAGAAAAAGAAAAAAAGAAAAAGGGCAAAGTCTAGAGTGGAAAAGCTGAAGGAGTTAGTCGTATTCATAAAAAAATAATTGTGATTTCCGTGACAAGCACCATAGTTTGGGTTGGTGATGATATGGGCATAGGCAAGTAACTACATAGCACATAGAGGGACAACACATGAAAGATGACACAAGGAACTTTTGGTGCACATGGCTGAGACAACACACGAACCATAACTTGAGTGGTGGCGATGGGAGCACCTATTTACTTTTGGGTCACCAAAGGGGAACCGAACTTTAGTTTAAACTTATTAGGAAAATTATTGGGAGGACCACAATATATCAACTTCTATCACCTTTCTTCATCGTGTCTGCATTCTTTCTTCCTCACAAATTCTTTTGTAGCCACTTGGAACCCTAACGACAACTGTTCCACATACTTTGGCTCTTTTCTTTCCCCAATGGGCCCAAATTCAATGGTCATTTTCTTTTTCTTTGCTTTAATTTTAACATGTCCACCATTTTAAAGATGAAAAAAAAATAATTATAATGTTACACTTGAAATAACAATGATTTCTCTACATGGATCCTTGTTACCATATTGGGCAGGTCTATATGTAATTGGATCTTTGAAAACCCATAACTCATGGCATATTTTCAAAATTACCATTCATTAATTTGAGCCCATAGTCCCATCAACTAAGGGCCTAAACACATTTTGGGTATCACCCTTGAAATTGAACGATACCCACATTTCAAGAAAAATTAAGAGTGACCCAATCTGCTAAAAAAAATAAAACTCTCCACTCTCCTTGGCCATCCTTAAAACAATTGCTCCTATGGCTCTAGACTTCTACTTAATTTAAACATAATTATTTACCGTGAAAAATATATATTGTTTAGACAAAAAAAATTGTATAACTAAAAAGTATAATTCTCTCTAATCATATCAATTTATTTTATAGGTAAAATGATATCTCTAGTTATGATTTTACATCTAAATTAGAGATTGAATCTAAGTATTTGATTAGGGTTTAGGGTTTAGGATTTAAATGTGTTAAATAATTTAAAAATTGATTTTGGTAAATTTATTTATGTCGATCAATTTTTCTTCAGTTAAATAATATATTTTTGTTTGAAAATTAATTAATTAGTTATGATTTTAGTCTCCATTTGTTTTCTTCATTTGATCCTTTATTAGTTCTTGTTATTAGTTTTATTTAGTTCAGTGTGATGGGAAAAATAGATTATTAACACATCACATGAAAACAGATTTTCGTAATAAAGAATTAAATGAATATTTTTTTTACAAGAATTAAATCAAATAGTTGATTTTTAAGAAAAAAAAATATTTATAACGATTTTTTCCTGATAAACTTGGCACTGCATGATAACGGGGAAAACTTGAGTACCTGTATATAACTCGTTAGTGTAATGTAGCATGGTTTCATTTGACAAAATTTCACAACAAATATAAATGAGTATTTATAAAAGTGAAATAATTTAATTTTTTTATTAAATTAGTTATTTATTGTCCAATATCATTGAACTTTCTAAGCACCCTTAGACATGCAGAGAGGTAGTAAAACTAAAACATTTAAACACTTTAATATCAAGAGGTTGGTCGTGGAACAAATGTTCTATGAATTGGGAGAATTTCTCTAAATATATGTCAAACACTTTTCCATATATATATTTTTTAGTGGCCAACTCATCTCCCAAGCATGTCATTCAAATAACTAAGCTAACTCTATGTATCCATATCAGGTGCCACAGTCCACATCCACATGCAAAACAATTAATTAATTATGCCAATGAAACTTTGTATCAATATTATCCAGGCAAAAGAGTTGCACCACCTGACAACACATGTATATATATGAATATTTAGTTATTTCCTTGGTGATCTTGTTAGTGTTTATTCTATAATTGAGTGCTCTCTACTCAAGGTATGGAGACAAAAAGGGCCATTTTGTTATTGTGTTTGAGATACGATGAGTTAAATTATTCACATCCCTTTGTAAAGAAGTGCAGTTTGAAAATATATATATCCTAATGTCCACTTTGATACCCAATAGTGATGAGTCGATGGTAATGAAAGGGAAATGTAATTTGGTGTAGTTATTCTAACACATGATCGTAGCCTTATTGCATGGACATGTTAGGTACAACTAATAAAAAACTACAACTGAGGGAGGGCTTTTAACTTTTATGGATTAATATTTTGGGGTCAGTGCTTAGGAGATTTTGTATAGTGAAGCTATCCAAAATGGGCTGGCTCGATATTAATTGATCCGTTCTTATTTTTCTCAAACAATTAATTGTTTTTGTTAAAAAAGCAGCTTCATCATCGGACTTATTGCATTTTTTTTTATTTTTTTTATTTTTATCTTAACTCCTCTGTCACGAGTTTAACTCTATTGTGGTGGATCATGGTATTTACATCCAATTATAGTAGAAATTAATTTCAATGAAATATATTATAATTATACTACAAAAAAAATTATCATAGTCACACATACTCTATAATAACATAATATTTGTCACTAAAAGTTATTTTTATCTATACTATATATATATATATATATAATATTGATATATTGTTAAAAAGTGTAGTTATAGACTATAGTGATAAATAAAATATGTTATTAAATCTCATTCAAATTAACATTGAAATTGATGTAAATATATGTCAAATAAATTTATATCAAGATGTAACATATCAGGATCACCACAACAACAAAAATAAAAAAAAACATGAAGTATTCACCAATGTTTATTTTAGGAAAAACATTGAAAAGATCATAAAATAAGAAAATGGTTTACTAAAACAGATTTTGGATTCGGAGTCAGTTATATATAGGAAAGATATTAACACCTTATACCTTTAATTAATTAAGTAAATTATTTATAAACTTTAAAATATTTATCTCACCTCAAATTAATAAAATTAACTATGAAAATAAAATATATTTTAGTTAACAACTGCATATATTTTATTTTGATGAATAGTAAAATTATTTATTGTTATGAAAAAAATGAGAGATAATATTATTATTTTTATTTTTTTACTTGATAGAAGTGATATTTTTGCTTTTATGTATATCCATGTGTAATGGAAAACGAGAGTCACATAGTTCTTTTGGGTAGGAAATATTGGATTAATTTTTTATTATTTAAATATTTGTTAAATATTAGAATTTATGAACTGTCATAGTTTATGTGTTCTAAATTGTAAAATTGACAGAGATGTATACCTAAACCAATCTATTTGAATATTTTAATTATTATTTTTGTTGTAGAAGGATTGTAGAAATTAATTAAAAAAGAAATTCGAGTATAACAAATTGTCATTGTATTCTCAAAATTTTGAAAAGTTAAAAGATGTCACATCCATTTAACACTCTCTCACTTTGATAAATTCATTTATTTAATATAATAGATATTATTATGAATTTACAAGAAAAAGAATTGAATAAAATATTTTTAAAATTTTTAAAAAATAATTAAAATAATATCTTTATAAGATAAGTTAAATGAAACTAATACTTTAACAACTCCAAGCGTGTGGTTCAGTGGTAGGGGTTGATCCATGCTTAAGCAAGATCAGGAGTTTGAATCTTGCCTTGTGTATGCAATCGCGTTAAATCTTGAGACTAGCTATCCCACCCTTTGAAGTGCGATGGATACTCTAAGGACGAAAAAAAAAAAACTAATACTTTAACGACATCTCACATGCTTCTTTTGTGGAGCGCCTTTGCCTATATGGCATTTTTATCAACATGATAACCTATATAAAAATAAATTATATGCCCTAAAAACAATTAATATAGGTTTAATGTTTCCATTAGTCCTAATTTTTTAGATATCCAATTGCTCAGATTTTTTTTGTGTTTAAAGGTTTAGGTCTCTTCCTTGTAAGGGAAGGCGAGGTACATAAGATTACTGTGGATCATATGAAACTTTTAGTTGAGAAGAAAATAAAATGGGACTTAGACAATTTTTTTTTAACACATCACTTACTTTGAGGTTGATTTTCATCAAGATAGAAATGAATTTTAATTTTCATACTAGAGACAACAATTAATAGATTAATGTCAAACTTTTAAATAGTACTATAACAAAAGATATGATATCGGTAACTTTGTTGTTTAACATAAAATCTTTTAAATATTCATTCTTCTTTCTAAGTTATTTACTTAGACAATAATGTATAAACATCACAATTTCTATTTTATCTTTTCTAATTATATTTTTATTTATTTATTTATTATTATTTTAACTTTTTCATTATTATTTTCTTTTAAATTTTATTATTTTTTGGATGAAGTTGAATTAGCATATTATGTATTTGTAGTAATACTTTTTATATAACACCTATGTAACATTTGTTGCCGTGTTGTGATAATCTTAACTCTTAAAGAGTTTTTTTTTTAATTAAATTCATAATTAGTGTCAATGTGAAAAAAAAAAAAAACATTCACGGACAATATAATCTCTATTTATACAAGATAACATTAAACCATTTACTTTCATTCCATATTAATTGATGGACTTTTTTTTTTTAATTCCTATGTATAATAATAGATTTTGATTTTGATTTACTGGTACAAAGGCATTATTTTACATCAGTTTTAAAAAAAAAAGCTTTCGTTATATATATATATATATATATATATTACTGTTTTTCTTTGGGTACAGCGTCTCCTGCAACTTGAATTTTTCCTCCAATTTTTTGTTTTGTAGGGTGGCTGAGAGATAGGCAACAAGAAGATGACAGCAGCAAGAGAACGACAACAACATAATTTATTTCTGTGACCTATTTTTTACGACAACATATATAATTTATTTGTGTGACCTATTTTTTATATTTTTTAAGTTGACTAATAAAAGACAATTTCTTTTAGTTGATACAAACACATTTTGTGTTAACTATTTTTACAATGATGTTAATAGAAAAATAATTATTACTGTCAGCTTTTAATAATTAACATTTATCAAACACAAAAACTAATTTATGCTTTTTTCACTCATAATAATAATAAATTACATTTCTAGTTACGTACAATAAATTAATTTTATGAGATCTCCAAAAATAACCAAAACTTAGACAAATTAAATAATTTGGTGAAACTAATAAAAATGTTGGTTCAGATAATAAGGAACAAAATCATAACCTAAAATGTGGGTTTGATTTCTATCAATATGGAAAGTTTTATTAATGAGTAATCTGTAAGTATTTCTATAACTCTTCTAGAATCTTAATGTCTATCCTGATCCTGATGAGTCTATAGAATTCAACTCACATGAGTTTTCAGTTTAGAAAAAAAAAAAAATAACAATAATCATAATAATAATTTGGTTGAAGCAAAATTTCAGACCAAATCACAATAATTCGCTTTTACAGATAATATAAGATCATTGTAGCAAGCAAAGAACTAAAGAGCATTATATAGTTGCACATATAGAACTTTGCTATGAATTCATGTTACACAATGGACACCACAAAAAGTTGAATATTAAAACTGAAGTTTCAGAAATAAAAATTTAAAACCGCTTCACCCATCACCACTCACGAGCTCAATATATGGCCCCATCTATAGTGGGGTTTGATTAATTAGATGATGAAGACAGTGTATGGTGAGGCACAATATTATTCAACCTTTTCACGTACATCTTGTCTATGGTCGGATTATGAAAGCCCCATGCTTTTGTTTCACTTAGTGAGATTTCCTTTTATTTTATTTATACTTTTCTTTTTGTCCATCACTTGTTATTTCATTTTTTAAATTAAAGAACACACTTTAGTGAAGTTGACTTATGCAGTTATACTTAACATTCAAGAGTTGGAACCTAAAATAATTGATCTTATACTTTTATTTGACGGATTCTGGTACAAAACTTATTGGATCTTTTGTTTAACAGTTGAACCAATCTTTATAACTAAATAATATAAATGACACTTTATATAAAAAGCATAGTTTTAAAAACCGGACCGGTCATCGAACCGGTTAAGGTACTGGGTCAGTGGGTCAAAGGTTGAACCGGTGGGTCACTAGTTGAACTGCATGACTCGATTTTTATTTATTTTTATTAAAAAGTATTCATATTAAGTATATTTTATACTTATAAATTTTAATAAATTCATATCTTATTTTAAATTTCAATTTTTCTATCTTATTTAAAATTATTTTTATTTTTATTTTGTAAAAAAATACATAAAAAAATTACATGTTAAACGGTATATTAATACAAATTAAAAATATAAATAATATGTACATATATAATATGCTTGCAATTAATATCAGAAAATAATATATGTAATATTTACATAGATATTGCATTATTAAATATATAATTTAAAATTAATAATATACTATAAAAGTTATTTAAGTTGTATATATTGCAAACAAATATATTAGAACAAGTAGTCATTGTTATATTTAATAAGACTCCTTGCTTTTTCATTAAGAGATTCAATTTTCATTATTATTTTTGTGATTTATGGTCCCTTAAAAAAATGTAAAAAAAAAAAAAAGTGGTTGAACCGGTTTGACCCACCGGTTCACCGGTTGAACCGGAAATTTGACCGGTTCAATCCGGTTTGAAACGGGTCGACTGCATAACCGATCCAACTTCAGATTCGGACCGGCTGGACCACCGGTTCCCGGTCCAACCGGTCCGACCGGCCGGGTCGGTCCGGGTTTTAAAACACTGATAAAAAGTATTTAAGCCTTCTAGAGCTCTTTTGTTTTATATATTTCTTTTATCGATCCTAATTTCATTATTTATCATTTCAAATGGGGTTGTTACTTTTTAGAGAATGATTTAAAAAAAGTGCAAGTCAAGATGAGTGTTACTCCCACATTTTTCTTATTTTATCAAGCAGTTCATGCACTAATTAAGGATAATTTTTCGTTCAGCACTTTTTAAGCAAGTTAAATAGATTAAATTTGTTATTTTTTTTAATTAAATAGTGGTGAGAGTTAAAGTAATATCTACAATATTTCAAGCTCAAACCCTGATCATTATTATAAATATGATAGATAAAAAAATATATATAAACAAATTTAATACAAGTTTCTCTCTCCCATTATTAAGATTTATTATTGAAAAAATAATTCAAAATTTCAATTTTAAATCTCTAATATATTATTTAGACATAGAAATATATTTTTTGTCTTTAGGATATTGTTTAAAATAAAAAATATTATATTTATTTTAAAAATTTGTTTCCTCTTTTAAAATAAAGATATTAGACCAATAAATAGAAGCTCTATAAAGGGGTCATTATTCCCTAAATGATAGAGAAGGTCATATGGAGACAAGTTTACCAAGTTTCATCATAAAACTTGTGTTAGGGGTTTCTAAGTTGCATCCAAAAAACTTATGAAGGAGGGTTTACCAAGTTTTGGATGCATTGCATGTTTGAGCTGGTTGTTTTTCAGGTGGATTAAAGTGATTTTTCGAAAACTACATTCGTAGATTTCTGATGTCACACTGAGCATACCTTTGAGGCATCGGGCATAGTTCCAACCAGAGAGTTTTGTCTCAATCATGTTGAGTGTAGGACCAGTGGTGTTAGGCATGAAGAGAAAGACTTGTTTTGAGTTGGGATGGCACTAGGCACGATTTGAATGAAGTTAGGTATGAGAGTATGAAAAAGTCTCTGACTTGGTGACACCGGGTGCCACTGAGGTGACTTCAAATGTAAGTCAAGCAGAGACTCTCTACCTAATATGAGGTTGGGCGTGGGTTTTGCCATGTAAGGCATGAGGTCCCAAGGGGTCTCCACCTCAATCATGTTGGGCATGATTTGGATGGCACTAGGCGTGAGTGAGGTAGAGAGTTTCTTGCCTTGATGGCACCAGGCACAAGGTATATTGCCTTAGGTGTGACATGCCTTGATGATGGTTGTGTTTTAAAAGGTTGTATGTTGAACATGAATAGATGTATAAGCTCAGTTGTATGCTATATGAATTATGAAAGTTGTAGTTCTATGTATGTTAATTGGATATGACATATATAGATGATTGTATGATATTTGATAATGGTGAGCATATGTATATTGTATATTTGTACGATGTTGTTGATTTCTATATGCATTGACTAGATGTAATGTATATAGATAATGTATCCATGAGGTGTGGATGCTGAAAATGCAGTGTAATATTAAGGAATGTTAGCTAACTTAGGACTTGATAAGAGAAAACTATTTTGAAAATTGAAGATCCCACATAGGGAATCTTGGAGTGATGCTTAGGTAGACCACAATTAGAAAACCTTTCTTGAGTAGATGCATCTCTTGGAGTGGGTTTTGAGATGTATTGAGTCTCCTCTAGGTCCTTAGTTAGTGGTTGAGTAAGGTAGGAGGTTGAGGGCTTCAATTCTTAATCAAGTACCTGGAAAGGTTATGTAATTTTTTGAGGATAAGTAGACAAATTTCATATGTGACTTGGTAATGCATGTCAAGGTCATGGTAAGCATATACCCAATTGTATTATTCCTAACGATGGAATCGAACTTTCCTAATGCAAGTGACAAGACTTGAGAAACTAGAGGAAAGATTAGTATCCCATTTTGTTATGATTGAGTTAACGCTTTAAGTGTGAAAACGATTGAGTTGGTTCGGTAGGATGGAGTCACTTAATTAGACTATTCATGTTGTTAGGAGATCTTCACAGGTGCATGTGTGACGACACTTTAGTTGAGGTGTTTGCATATGATGCATGTTTTGGTGTGTTCATATGCATTGATGGTTGTCTTGGTTGATATGGTGTATATGAGATACATGTTTTCCTTGGAGTGTTTGCCTTTCATGTATGTTTTGCTATGATGTTGTAGGTTATAAAATTGTTTTCTATACTTACATGTTTTCAAACTCTAGCTTACCCTCTTCATTTCTATGTGGTTTGTACTATAATAATCATACATTGTATAGGAGTAGATCAGGACTAAGCTTGAGGAGTTGCTGCCAGCAAGAGGTGTGATCTTTTGTTGGTGGCTATGCTACTTCATGTAGCTTATGTAGTTATGCTCGACCGACACTAAGACATAAGATTATTTTGGGATTTTTGCATACATGTTTATAACTTGTCTAATATAGGTGTTTTACATTTATATTCATGTTCTATATATATGCATGACACAATGTCTCCTTTAATCATGTATGTTCTAAAAGTCTAGTTTCCACTGTTAGTTATAGTGATTCATTTAGTGTGGTGATTATGACAAGTCTGTACAAACTTGGCCTTTAGTTGTTTCCACTACTCTTCCCATCACACCTACATAGAAATAAGACATCGAAAACCAATTAACCAACAACACAAACAAACAAATAATACCCAAACTCACCCTCTAAGGCCCAATCCAAATTACTAGTGGTAGGCAGTGCCAACACAACTTTCACATCTAGAGGCCAAGGTAGTCTAACCAACTCCTTAAACTCGATGATCTCGACCTTTGAAAGCCTTTGTATCTCCCTCTCCACTGAACCTCACTGGATCCTCCCTCTAAAACTAGGGAAACCACATCGACTCATCAACACCATGAAACACATGATTCCCTTTCTTGAGGCTAGCGGTAGCCTTAATACAAACATACTCCACCTTGAAATGCTTGAAAGACTATGCATAAAGCTTAAACAAGCCCCACTTAATCCACCTATTAAGGAACATCCAACCAATACAAGAAATTTGCTAGAGTCAACTCAATACCCACATATGTACACAACACCTACAACTCTCAACGGAAAGCTCAACTATTTAGATGCAATTGGTTAGGGGCCACATTTGCCCTCCTTTGAAAATCACTCCAAAGTGCTAAAAGGAAGCTTAACACCCATGTCTTGCAAAACACATTGGTATATATACATGAATGAATGAGAGTACATCTCCTCACCCAAATAATCACAATCACCTTCGATACAAGGACAAACAACAAAAAAAATGTGTGTGCGATGGTGCGGAAAGCGCACAACTATCGACTAGGGCCACCATTGACTTTTCACTACCAACCAACTCTCATACCAATCCACCTCACTCTTAACCCATTCATAAGCCTCCCTGTCCAACGAGTCTCTACCTTGTCATTGTTCAAGTCCCCTAACAACGACTTAGCATGCTCATCAACCTTAACAGAGATGGGCTTTGTCGCCACCGGTTGAACCACATTAGTGGTAACCACACCAATGTCAAACATCCCATTGTGAGCACTAGCAAAAGTATTCAACTCAAGCAATCTCATTGCATACTTAAAGAAAATGCTATTATTAGACTCCAATCTTAGATGGCTCCACCTAGAGCTGTCAAAATGGGCTCAGCCCGGTGAGCCAACCCGGCTCACCACGGGTTCGAGCCAGGTTGGGAAAAAAAAATTAAAAATTTTAGTACGGGCCAATTTTGAACCTGGCTCACTAACAACCCGGCTCACCCGGGTTGAACCCGTGGTGAGCCGGGCTGACCCACCAACCCGTAATTAAAAAAAAATGTATACTCTTATTTGGGCTAAATTTAATTAAAAAAAATATTAAATATATCCTTATTGTTTTGTTAGGCCTAAAGGATGAGATATGAACTGGACTTCAGAAACAGAAAGATGCTGCAACTAGCATTCATACCTACCTGGGCCAACACTTCTTGGAAGGGCTATTTAAAGATCCTAACGTAAGAGGGCCCAACGCATTATTTACGGACAGAGGAATCAAAAGGCCCAAAACATAGGCAGCCCAAAGGTCTTGATCAGATAAGCGTTCTTCTTCACATAAGCCCAGTATAATGAAATGAAGATTAAGATTGTAGAATTGGATGAGACTACTGTAGAGGAATAATCAAATATCATTTAATTATGGATATCTTAATTAAGAGTTTTAGATTTTTAAAACATGTTTGAGTTTTTGGGGCTTTAGTTGTATATTAAAAAAAATTACATTTTTTTTAAAATTAGGTGAGCCAACCCATTTAACCCACCAACCCGTGGTGGGCCGGGCTGGGTTCAATTTTTTTGAGCTCACTAATAAATGAGCCGGGTTGGGTTGGCCCACCAAATGCTCAACCTGTGGTGGGACGGGCCGGGTTACCCGTTTTGACAGCTCTAGCTCCACCTATCCATGCACTCACCCAAAAGACAAAAAAACTAGTATGCTAAAAGACCAGTGAAAGGAGGATGATACCTGGGAGCAAAGCGAGGCGTAAAATAACTACATGAAATCACTAACAACCAAGGACAAGTGAACAAACCACACCCGTAGCAAATTGAAGAAAGAAGTGAATAGTTGGTTGGGATTCCCATAAATGACAACAACGTGACCATTTATCTCTCTTTTCTCTCCTAATCAATGACCCACATTCAAATTGGCAAAACAATGAGCAGTTTGGATCTAATCATTAAAACCATAATCATTACTTACCAGTCCAAGCGGAAAACCATCAGTAACGGGCACTACACACGAAACTACATAAACTTCACCAATGCTAAGGCACCCAAATCAATAGTTCCTTTGCCCATGTGGAACTCGAAATTGGGGGGGCTTATGTACCACTTAGCTTGGGTGAGCTGAGTTGAGCTCCTTGTAGACACAACCCCACCAAGTCGATATCACCCAAACATTAGTCAAGGAATATAACCCACGCATCACATTCCTATGAATCCAGGGGCACATTAAAGAGTGACACTCCAAAAGCAATATCTCCGTATCACGCATAATAATAGGAGTGTATCTACAAATATTGTGCAAGGTTATCTCCTAAAATCATGCGACACTCTTAAAGTTGTTTATATACAGGATGTTATGTATCGTTGTACCATAATCTCATTCTTAACCTAAACTTCCCTCTAACTTGAGTGTCAAAGTGCCTTGACAAATGTCCCCTAGTGTCACAGATATTGAAACGATGAGGACATCATCCCTCCATCGGAACATTTTGCAAATTCTGATAAGAACAACTAATATTATAATCGACACTATAGTAAATTTAATATTATTTTATTTATGTTATTTATTATTCACTAACTAATTTACGAAATAAAAAGTTTTTCTATAATATAAATATTTGTTTTGTGTTATTGTCTTTGTATTATATCTTAGTATATATCAAACATACTTTTAAAATAAATTAACCAAGCTTGTTCGGTCAATCTTAAATGAGTCAACCTATCACGTGGGATGTATCAAATAAAATGGTTCGTCATGCTTTAAAAAGTATTTACAAGTTCCAAATAAATTAAAAAATAATAATAAAAAAGTACCTATATTTGGCTACTTATTAAAGTAGGCTTTCAACTGGACATTACTGTGGCAAAATGTTAGATAGGTTCGTTAGCATAATAAAACAAACATGTCAAGAATTGTAAGTTTACAACTTTTCGAAGAGCATTTCTTTTGAGAAATATATATGATGCTTAGAATTCGAAGCACTCCTTTAAATTAGGATGTAGGACCATGATAACGATGCCGCAATAATGTAAAGATAGATTTTAGCACTCAACACATTCTTACTAATTTGGCAGTCTTGTACACCAACTGTTTGGGAGAATGCAAGATGTATGGATTCTCTCATAAAATTGTCAGCAGAAAAGATAAAAAAAAAAAATTACATCACATATTGTGACACCCTCTACCCCATTATTAATATACAACAAATGTAACAATAAAATATTTCTTTTCTTCTTTTTGGGTAAATAAAATCTTTCATAGTTGACAAATATTTCAAATATCACAAGGTAGAAGATTCACATTCGTAACTCATAAATCATAACTCCAGTGTAGAAATTATAAAAGAAAAGAAGTTAAGATTTTCAATACAATTTAGTGAAAAACAAGAAATCATATATATACAAATAATAATAAAGGAAATATAAATTAACTCCAGTAAAGGTGGCAGTACCTCCTGGTTAGGGATTAATTTATACTCCCAAATCATATAATAAAAATATAACAAAGATGTACATTTTGGTCTTTTCTCAAGAACGTTCAAAATTACATAAGAAGAGAAAATTAAAGCTTTTAAAACAATAACATTCCAAAAAAACAAGCCTAGCTATGCCCGATGTCACATCTTATCAGAGCATGCCCCACTGAAGCCTTAAGCCTCATCACCAACATCCCCATGATGCTGATCATCTGCAACACAATTTAAAACATATACAAAAACAACAAGGGAGTGAGAAACATCTCACTCAGTTTCATGTGCAGAAATAAAAGTTAGATAGCACCCACACACACACACAACAAATACACATACATCATTAATATCACATATACATTCATTTATCATGCAGTGATATCATGGACTCGACTCATAAATGCATGCATGTGGCGCCATAAGGAAGTTTCACAATTCATCACTGGTGACCCTAAGGCACACCTGGTTACAACTGTCGGTGACCCTAAGGTACACCTGGTTAGCATATCATCAACTGTCGGTGACCCTAAGGTACACCTGGTTAGCATATCATCAACTGTCGGTGACCCTAAGGTACACCTTGTTAGCATATCATCAACTGTCGGTGACCCTAAGGTACACCTGGTTAGCATATCATCAACTGTCGGTGACCCTAAGGTACACCTGGTTAGCATATCATCAACTGTCGGTGACCCTAAGGTACACCTTGTTAGCATCGTTGGTATGCGGCCTCAGCGGCACACCTGGAGTAATATATGCATATGATGCATGTCATATATTCATAATCTCATGGACTTAACATTTAACTCATTACAGAATTTCATTTAATACATCATGTCATTATTCTTCATATTCTCATAATCATAACTTGTCTCAATAGTCCATTCTTAGGTCTCATATCTTTTGTCCATATTTCACAAGGTCATGTCATCAATACTCCTCATAAGGTCCGCACAGGTATTCACAGAGAGCATTCTTGTTAATATTAAAACTTATTTATTTATATCATTAACTTCATATTCATGTATTACTTTCCACAAAGAACAAAGTAGAATAAATAGAAAATTGGACAGAACAACGACACCTTCAACAAAAACAAAGTAGAGTAAATAGAAAATCAAACATAACAACGGCACCTTCAACAAAGAACAAAATAGAGTAAATAGAAAATCAAACAGAACAACGGCACCTTCAACAAAGAACAAAGTAGAGTAAATAGAAAATTAAACAGAACAACGGCAAGGGATTGGGGGCCAATCCGACAAACAACTATCCAACAATTATCCCCACACCCCTGAGCGAGGTTCTCACTCCCCCCCTTACCTGGATAAGCGGAGTTGAAACTTGGGCAAAGCCTCCTCCTCTGGATTCCCTCCTCCTTTCTCTCTCTCTCTCTCTCTCTCTCTTCCTCTTTCTCTCTCTAAGATTTCACTTCTCACTTCAGTATAAAATTTTCACCCCTCCCTCCTATTTATAGGCAATTTGACGCACCCGGAATGGCCCGTTCCGGATCCTTCAAACATGGGAAAATTTTTCAGCTGGAACGGCCCGTTCCAAAATCGGAACGACCCGTTCCCAAAAAGCAGAACGGCCCGTTCTGAAACCAGAACGGGGCGTTCTCAAACGGCCCGTTCTCAATCTCAGCAGAACGCCCCGTTCTCCCTCCGGAACGGCCCGTTCTCTATACCAGAACGGTCCGTTCCAGGCTCGTTCTGGGACAACAAAACCTCACATTTTCAACATTTGGAACGGGCTTGGAACGGCCCGTTCCGGAACCCAAAGTACCCCTATAACTTTATTAAAATTACGAAAATGTCATTAAAATAATAATAAAAAAATTGGGTGTTACACATATTTAGTTCTTTAATTTATTTTTAAGCTTTCATTTAATTTTATTATATTAAAATGCTTCAATTTGATGCTTTAATTTTTAAAATATGTTAAATATTGTCATTCCATCTATGTTGACACTAACAACACTAATAAAATGAGATAAGAAAACAACACAGAATATTTTTAAAAAATTAGATGACCAAATTAAATATTTTAAAAATAGTGATATCAAATTTAATATTTTAAAAATAGCAGGACCAAATTGAGTAAAACTTTTATTTAATATTTTTTTTTATTTAGATAAATTTAAATTTTCTTTTACTTACTTAAACAAAATCATGAATATCAACAAATTGAGTACTTAGAATTAAAAAAAATATATCAAGAAATGAAGGAGTTATATAATAAAATAAATTATTAAATAGATAAAAGAAACTTCAAATTTATCTAGACAAAAGATTATTATATAAATCTTTGTTAATTTAGCCCCTCTATTTATAAAATATTCAATTTTCCCCCAATATTTTAAATGATTCAATTTTGTCCTCTAATTTTTAAATGATGTTCAATGTTGTTCTATTGTCTAATTTTATTAACGTTATTGGTATCAATTTAGACAAAAAGATAGCATTAAACATGTTTAAAAAATTAGGGGACAAAATTGAATCATTTAAAAATAGTAGGATGAAATTGAATTTTAAAAATAGATTGAAGAACCAAAAGTAAAATTAAAAAAAAAATTAAACGATATAGATTAAAAAAAATGAATTGCACACTCATCTCTTCTATTTATGTATCTATTTTTAAATACAATAAATATTTTTAATATAATATTGATAATTGTACCTGCTCAAGGGTACACTCGTAGTCTTCTTGGTAAGAAGGGCCGAACGGATACTTCAAACGGATTCTTCAGAGGGGGGAGGTACCTGCAAAATGCACTCCGACGCTCAAGCCAGGACAAACACGATATTCTAGGATAATTAATGAACAGTGACGTACCTCGTTGCGTGTGACCTATTTATAATACCTGACATGGGCCTGAACGTGGTGGGCCTATTCTAATCTTTACCAAATTAGGTAATACGATGCTAATCAGCTAATCATGTCTTAATTAGACACTTGTCCTTGTTAACTATGATTTGTACTATAACCCGTTTAACCTATCGGCACATTGCCGAGCCGACAGGCTAATGCTTGGGAGGTTGCATGTCTTCGACCGTTGACCGGGCCGGTAAACGTTTACTTGGTAATCTTATCGGATCGGCATTTGGCCGAGCCGATACGTAGGATGCGGGGATGCATCATGCTATTTGCATCGGCCTTCAGCTGGGCCGATGCTAACGTCAGCCTTGGGTATGGTCCAGTTTGCATGGGTGTCTGACGGAACGGCACGTGTTGGTCAACGTGACCGATAGGGTCCTCCCGGTACAATAATAATTTACATATACATAATATTAGGAAAAAGTAATAAAATAACGAACCTTAAGTAAAAGAAATAAACTATTACATAAATGGACTTCTATGACCTAATAAGGAAACAAGAGTATATATATATATATATATATATATATATATATACGCTCAAATTAATTTATTTTGTTTTATTACTTAAGCTTAGCTTGACAAGTTAATTTGGCCGTTCTAATGGAAAAAAGGGATAAATTGAACCCATGATTTGTAGGCTAAAAACTTACTATGTCTCTATGATACTATTTTTTTTATTTTAATAAACTTTAAATTAAAAAAAATTACCTATTTTTTTAAGATAGAAAATATTTAATATTAACATAATTATGTATTTAATTCAAATTTAAAAGTATTAGTTAAATTAAAATAATGTCACATCAATTAATCTAATTTATTCTTATTAAAAAGTTCTTAGATTTGAGTATCAATTTTATAAGATCTTCTTTTGATCATCTTCTGATGTTGAATTAAATAGTTCTTGATCTTGTCTGGAATGTATGGAAGTACTTATAAAAAAGATTCTGACGATCAAATTAATTTATATATTTCTTTTGATTCATCGTTTTATATAATACCTTAAATATCTTCAATAATTATATTTGTTCGTTCATTAATTTTATAACCATCGCAATTATGAACAAAGATAATTCACTAAGTTAAGGGTTCACATAACCAATGTAATAGAAAAGAACTATATTTGAGTTTTATTTCATTAGCTTGATTAATATAGCCAGCTAATGTCATCGGCTTGGTTAATGCATAAGTCTCTGGAGCTTTGAATAATAAGAGAGTGAAAGAGGTTGTTAATTGTTATTATCAAATAAAATTCATTGCCAAATACACGGTTTACATGTCACATATTTATTTTATTTTAATATGAAAACAAGAATGCTTCAATTTTCAAGACGTGTAATAGTTTTGGGGATGTCTTTTAATTTCATCCTTTCATTTATGAAAGTCATTCATCTTCTAGCCATTAGATCTCTAGAATGTGTCTTTTCAATTCTACAACCTTTCATGATGATACCACTCACCATCAATGATCACTTTGTTGAGTGTTTTTCTTAAACTTATAAATATATTAAGAGTAATTTGTTTACTCATACATGTTTCATACTCCTTTGACATTTTTATTCTCTCTTTTTCATGTCTCTGTTGCTGGAACTTGAAAAGCAAAAATTCATTTCCTTAAGCTTTGTTCATTCTTTCAAGTACTATGATTCTTCTTCCATTTGTATCTTTATTCATTAGCATTAGGCTCAGAACTATCATTTTTTTCTATAAAAGTATAAGGTATGAAGGAAAAAGGAGATTCTGCTTGTTCCTTTTCTCACACACTACTAGAAAAGTGTTATTTTCCTGCGAATTTTCTTGTAAAAAATTATTTGTAAATTTTTTTACGAGTTTTCCTGAAAAAAAAATATTCACATAAATTTTTTACAAATTTATTTGCGAAAAATAATTTATAGATATTTCTTACAAATTTTGCTACAATTTTAATAATTATAGAAAAAAATTTTCATGGTAAAAATTTGCAGAAAATATTGTAAGAATTTTATTTTGTTTCTTGTAGATTTTCTTGCAAAAATAAATTTGTAAGTAATGTTTACTAAATAGTAGAAAAATTTTGCAGGTGACTTTTCCTGCAAATTTTAGCCCGCAGAAAAAATAAAAAAAAAATTAAATTTATAAGTTTAATATTTTAAAAAAACTTCAAGTCCCACACTGATTGAAAATAAAACAATTAAAGAGTATATAAGTTGGGGCAACACTTACCTTACAAGTTGATTTGTATGGTTGAATTTTAGGCTTATAATCTACAATCTTAGAATTTAAAAGATTATGTATCACATGTTGGAGACATGAAAACAAATGTTTCGGATGAATTCATTGTGAACATTTGAAAGTTGAAGAATTATTGATAGAATTTATAGTAATTTCTTTAATTTTTTTCGTAAAAAATATTCTTGTAGAATTTCTTGTGAAAAAATTCGTAGGAAACATTCTTGCGAAAGATTTTTGCAAGAAAATTTGCAGGAAAATTACCTTCGAATTTTAAAATTCGCAAAGAATATATTATTCACGAAGGTATTACCTGCAAATAAAATTTCGCAGAAAAATTTGTAGAAACAATGTTTTCTGCGAATTTTTCATAAAAATTCGCAGGAAAAATCGCATGTAATAAGAGAAATTCTAGTAGTGACACTCATTTTAGCCCCTCTGGGTCATCTATTTTTTAAAAATCTTCAAGTAGGGTAATTTGCAAGAAATAATTAGACAAGGGTAAAGCTAAAATAAAAAAGGGGGAAATGTATTGTTTGAGGAAATAATAAAAAATATTCTCACCCGTTGATCTATATATGAATGGATAAGGGGTAATATTGGTAAATATAAGAGTAGATTTAGAACTTTGTCAATATAACTTTTACTTCATAAAAAAGTGACGATTTGTCCATGGTCCTTATTGAACCAAATGCTTGTTGAACCTTGCCAACTCGATGAGCATGTCTTTTTTGCAGATTCAACTCCACCTCATTATACTTATGTGTACTAATGTCTTTTCAAATATCTTAGGGTTTCAATTCCTTTGTCTCCTTTTGAATGTGAGTAACTGAATAGGATCAATGTAGCTCCCATTCAATTATATCCAAATAGTTGGAGTTTTCTTCGTGCATTTCAAGTATTATGTTCATCTTTAAATATCAAGTTGACTTTGCCTAAGTTTATAGACTTTTATTGGTTGAAGCTTGGTGAATCTCCATATAATTGGGTGTCATTGAGTGACACCCATTCAAATGGACTTTTTAAAAAAAAAAAAGTTTCTCAATCTTATAAAATTTTTAAGGAAGAATTTTTTTAAAAAAAAGATTTGACTTTTTTAGTGATCCTAAGTTAGATTTTTTTTTTCCATGTTAATGGGAAACCTAAATTCCCCTTCTACTAGCAATCCCAACCTAATGATTTGACAGTAAGTATATTGGCATTATTAGGATTAAGGTCAACGTGTCCAAGGTGTTATTTGTTTTGACACTCATTGGACTATCATGATTTTGTTTTTAAAAAAATGTCTTGGTGAGTTAAGAATGAAAGGTGTCTAGTGTCAATGTTCTAATCGTAATCTGCTAACATTGTTAAGATCACTGCATATAAAGTATTGTATGTTTTGACACTTACTGGAATGCTACAATTTTATCCTTTAAAAGATATCCCGATGAGTTAAAAAGAGAAAATACTCCCTCCGTTTTTTATTCATAGTCATTTTGTCAGAATTTGTCATTTTTTTTCATTGTCATTTTACTAAAATCAATGACTTATTAATTTTTTCTTCTTCTCATTTTACCCTTGATAATTAATTTATGTTTACTGAACAATGTGCCTATTTATTTATAATGTCTACCTATTTTTTTTTCAACTACCTATGTAAAGTTAATGTTACATTTAAAAGGGCAATATGTTTCCAACGAAATACTATGAAAAAATAGAGGATAGAATAAGAAAGTAAATAATAAATATTTTTGAAAACTAAAATATCAATTATTTTCTTAAGTCTCGTGCAAAACCTTAAACGACTATAAATAAAAAACGGAAGGAGTATTTATAAATTATCATTAATTTTGATCCCTAAATAATATAAGATTTTGTAGACATAAAAAATAAAATTTTAAAAATATTTAATTGTATCATTTATCTTATTCATTCTTAAAATTATGATAGAATTATAAATTTGGTAAATCCTGAAGGAAAAATTAAACTTCTATCTAGTCCAATGTATATACTGCATATTAATGTACCATTAAATAAATTAACGTAGTTTATTCTACTATGATATTTTATCAAATGTCCATATGTTGATAGGCCCAAAGGTTCATTTCTATAACTCATGTATATTTACTAATTTGCACCGTCGCAACTTGCACAATATTTTTCTATCGGATATATATACACATAGAAAATGTAAATGAGTGAAACTATTTATCAATCATTCAAATTTTGGCTCATGATTTATTCATTTAAATTTGGTTCTTTATTTAAATAAATAAACTCAAACTTAATATTAATATTAGACTTAGTCGTTTAAATGAGTTGAATTTAAATTTTAAAAATTCAAAATTAATAAGTATTAATTTGATGGAGGACTAAAATCTGTATTTTTTAATTAAATAATTCTATTTTAAAATAAAAAGATCAAAATGTAATTTAATAATTTATTTACTAAATTATAAAATTGTAATAGTGAAAAAGTCATTTTCATATACTATATGTAAAATAATTTCTTTTATTAATAGTTAATTATCTAGTATTGAGATAATGATTAAATATTATATTTAAAAAATAATTTAAGAAAAAAATTATAAAAAAATTAATACACATGAATTTAACACTTGAGGGATATACTTTAAAGAATAAAGTTTACTCATAATTGTTGATTATAAAAATCAACGATTAATATTTGTGATAAAATCAAATTTTTTTAAAAAAATTTAAAATTAATTATAATGTCAATTGTTAAATTTTTAATTAATAATTATTATTTTCACTTTATTTTTTAAAGTGTATCTTCATCACTTTAGAGAAGCAAGATTGTGCGTGCATATATAAAGAATACAAAATTTTAGTATGCACATTTTAAATTTTATTTTATTATATCATAAATTACATATATTCTCTAATTATAAATCAATCACTATTATTCTATTTTTTTTATTATATTTTATTTAAATTGATATATAATAAAAGAATCTCTTTTATAGTGTTATATACAATTACATTTTTCTTTAAGTTCAATTGGGATGGGAGATCCCAGTAATATTGGGTTACTCAAATTTTTTTGATTGAAATTAATATATCAATAATATAATTAAAAGATATATATAATTAATGTATTGTTGTAATAAGATCAATTTTATCAAATATTAAAATAATATTTAATCAATAAAAATCACATCCTTATATGCTCAATTAACAATTTAGAACATTAACCATGCTTTAAAAAAATCATACCGTTACAATTTGTCTACTAATTTTCTTTGATCCATAAATATAATTTAAGGTAGTATTCAAAAATTAATAATTAATGAGTATCTAAACTCAAGAACTAAACTAACTAGCGACATGACTTCTTGAATATCATCATATGGCATACACTAATTATACATGCTATATAATTAATGCACGAATTAAATACTTGGTATCCAACCCTGTTTATATGTGCCAATACTTTCATAAAAATTACTCTTCTTTTGTTCCAATAATTAAGAGCTTAGTTTTTAAAATAATTAAAATTCAAATTGAATGAAAATGTATGAGTTCATTTTGATCAAATGTTATTAATTATTTAATTTTATTTTGTTAATTAAAATGAAAATTTTGGATTATAACAATAAATATTTTTATAATTTTTCCATAAAAAATACTTTTTTCTTAATAAAATTTGTATGTTCACATCCATAATTGAATGTTAAAAGGAAGAGTTTAATGTATTTAAGAAAAAGAGGAAAAAAAGTGAGAGTAGAGAGGACCCCATTTTACTATGGGCTACAAATGAAGAAAAAAAAACTGCCCCACAAAACAAGACACCAATGTCGAATGAAATTCGTGACTCATGAGATTCCGTTACATATATACGTTATGCATCCTATATAAACCTCTCCTTCTTCTCTCACTCTCTCATTCTTACTTTGTGTTTGTCTTCTCCATCTATGTGTTACCGTTTTTTTTCTTCTCCCAGACTGGTTTTTTTTGCTCTTCAACTGCCAAATCTCTCACTCTGACCAAGATTTTCTGCAACTCTCTTCTCTGTAAGTTTCTTCTTTGTCCTCTTCAAGTTTAAATTATGATGTTGTTTCTCTTTCCGATGAAGCATGGACACAAATAAAACATATAAACATATGTTAGTGCTAAAGTCACCAATGAATGTTTTCCACCACCACCATTTTGTTCATGTCTATTTCTTTGCCTTGGTTTTTTCATCCATCTCAATTTTCTTAATATTGTTCATCTTTTCTGCTAAAATTTGATAATTAGGAAACTGATCATGCACTTTTTTGGGGGATTTATACTTATCAATAAAAAGAGAGAAATAAGGGGAAAAGAGAGTGAAAATAATAAATGTGATGGTTTACACAATGATAAAAGAGGAGGAGAAATTACTCTATGATTCGGGGCTACAGAATTTTACATGACATTAATTATTTTATTTAATATATGAGAATGAGTTAAAAAAATTAACTATATTATGTGAAAATTAATTGGAACCATAATTATAGGGATATCTCAGGAAAGTGAGGAGTAATGAGTTAAAAAAAAAACTTAATTACCGTTAGATGAAAATTAATTTTTTTTAGTAATTGTGATATTGATATAAATTGTAATTAGTAATTATCAAGGATTATGAGTTCACACAAAATAAATATTTCTTTTTCAAGTTATTTTATTTGATATCTAAGATGAAAATTTAAACTTTGATCAATTTAGATATAAAACATAAATCATTGCTAATTTGATTAATATGAAAATTAGTTGAAACCATAATTATATAATTTTTTCGATGTTATAGTGATATCTCAGGAAAATGAAGAATAATGAATTATAAAATCAAGTTTTTTGCTTTAATAATTATAAAATTTATTCAAGTCATCATAAGAAGTCGATTTGATATTTCTAAATCAATTATTATCGATATTAAAATAGTTTTATTAATAAAAATTATCTTTACAAATATAGATTAATTCTTAGTTTTAAGTTTTAGGGTACTACGTAGATTATATATAGATATAAAAAAAAAGTAATGGGTTAAAAACCTTAATTATGTGAAATTAATTTTTTAAAAAAATGCAGTTATTTTTATTTTTTATGAAAAGTTAGCTATATTATTACTAATGAAGGCGTAGCCATTCATTCAGCTTCATGTGTAAAGTGTAAACCTTCCCCTGTATTATAATTTATAGGAAATCAAATTTTGCCAAAAAAAACACCATAAAAGTCCATCTAAAAAATATAGAGATGTCATGAAAGATATCCCACTCTGAAAAAAAAGAAAAGAAAAGTAAAAGCTAACTATTTATAATATTATATTGCTATATAATATGAATTAGGAATTGTGACTAAACTGAAACAAATGAATTAGGGGATTGGATGCTTTAAGTTAACTAGATAAATTTTTTATATTGAACAATCATGTCTCAAAGAATATGCACTGTCAATTTATGTTCATACTATTAAATATTAATAATCATTTTCCTTTAGTAAATGTGAAATCAATTCTGATAGGTTAAGTAGTTGTAAGAATTCGTTGTCCAAAACATTGGAATGTGTATTTTAATTTTTCAATGCATAAAATAAAAAAATAACAAAATTATTACTTTAAAATAAAAGTAAATTGAATGGAACTAAATTTTTATTCAAATACATATTTATTAGAACAATTTATTTAGTAAAAAATAAAAATTGTGTCCAACCTCCTTCATATTAGAAAAAAAAAAAGTTGCTATTACACCCTCCAAAATTTTTAAATATTCTTACTTTTTAATAAATTTATTATAAAACAATTATTTAATTTAATATTTTATAATTTAAATTATTATTTTAAAGTTTCGGAATAAATTTTGGAAGATGAATTCGGAGGATCTAGAATTTTTCTATAAAAAAATATCTGTGTATTAAAAACATATTTTTTCAGGCCACGTGAATATGAAATTTGTATTCATAATATATTAAATTAATACTTAAATTGTTTAGTCAATGAATAAGAAAAATACAAATGTTTAGTCAGGTCATGTCAAATCGCAACATCTTTCAAAGACGCTTGTAAATGTGAAACCAAAGAATTTTTGAAGAAGACAATCGCTGCCTTCGATTTCGCTATTGATTGTTTTAGATTTTTTCTTTTTTATATATAGATATTTTAATGCGGGATTATTAATTAAAGCTGCTCACTAATGTTTGGTATGGTAATTAAGAATATTTAAGACTTCATTTCACTTGATAAATAACACTAAATGTTTAAATATATTTTTAGTTCTTTAAATTTAAGATACATTTATTTTTAATTTTTTAAATTTAAAATTATTGTTTTTAGTCTTTATAATTTTCAAAAATCTTATTTTAGTCTTTTAGGTCACCAATAACATATTTGAAAGTAACTAATTAATACAGTTATGTAATATTAACTAGATTTAATGTGATATTTTTACTGATAGGGATACTAATAGGTAGATTTTATGCAATAATGTTTAATAAATTTTTTAACAAAATTTGAATATAAGGACTAAAATAAGATTTTTTAAAATTACAGGAACTAAAAATAACAATTTTAAATTTGAGGGACCAAAAACAGAATTACTCTAAATTTGAGGGACTAAAAATATATTTAAATCATAATATTATTAAATAAATGAATGCTTAACTTTAAAATTCTTATTTGCGTCTGTAGATGTGCTGATCGATCGTAGACATTTTCAAAGGATCTTGGACTTCATGCTTTAAAAGATAAAAGAAAGGTTAATAATGTGAAATTCTATATATTCATATGATTACCATTTTAAGAATATAATGTTCACATATTAAATACATTTTCTTTATTTGACTGTATAAAAAATTTAAATAGAATTAGCTCTGGAAAATCAAAACAGCAATGAGTAAAAAGTCTAAAGCCACAAAATTTATAAATATATATATATATTAAAAAGTGTTTATATTTCTTATTTTTTTTAAAATATATATGAAGAAATAAAAAATAATGTTTATATTTCACAACGCTTTTAATTCTTAACTTTTTATGTTAAATTTATACATAAACTAAAAGTCAAGATGATTGATAAGATGGCATATTGTCAACTTCCTCAATTATTTGTCGAATTAATTTATGTTTTCCACCGGTTCCATTCTTCCAAAATTTCAAAATTCTATTAAGTGTGAACCATTTTGTTATTTTCAATCAATTTTTAATAATAAACATCAAGATCAAGATAGTTGGGAAACATGTTGGCTAGAAAAGAATTAGTCCTAACTATCAATTATAAATATTCTTTGTGTCAATAAAAAAAACTCAATTATTAATTATGTTTATTTTTTTAGTGGTTAAAACTACTTTTTTTTTTGCCTTTTTTAGTAATTATTATATTCTTTTTTCAACTTTTATAATTTATTTTTGAATTCTTATATGTTTCTCATTTATTCAATTTTTATTTTAAATACTTGGCTATATTAATTAAGAAAAATATATTACTTGAAATGACATGTTAGCATAATTAATTATATAGAAGTTTTTGTTCTACCACATATTTAATACCAGATCACTAACCACTTAGTCAATCTATAGAATTAATAAAAAACATGTATCTTAAAAAGGTAAAAGGATAAAAGCTAAATTTTATTATTTAATAACTTTATAATTGCATCATTTTATACACATCTTTAGGCATCGATAAGCATTGAAGTGCCTCTTCATTCGATTTTTGTGGTGTAATTTTTAGTTAATAGCTTATCTCAAACATTAAAACAAGACAATATAATTCCCTCATCGGTTAATTATAAACTTAAAATTATTTAATTTAAGGGTTCATCATCATATATACCCTTAAATTTTTCTATTTTAGTATTTTTTTTTAAGTGGAGGAATAACTATGCATATAGGTACAACTAACAGAACCAATTTGTATTTGTAAATAGCCTAAAGATCACACGATCTTCTTTACACAAGATATCATATTATATATTAAGGGCAACTGAATCTTTAGCCAGAAAGGATGCATTTGTGGTTGTAGTTTTATTTTTTATTTTTTTCCCATAGTTGAAAATATGAGTCTTTGTTTGATCAATAAGATCTTGTTTAAAACTTCACATTAATTGCACTCTAGGGTACATGTTAGAATTGCTTGTATTTTTAGATTTTATTGATTTTATGTGTTGCCAATTATTACTTTACCTACATTATTTTTCGCAAAGACTTGTGAATATCCTTTATTTTAAATTTATTTCCTTAAAAAATCATTTAATAAAAACGAATCTTTTACAATAAGAGTTGTGTATTTACAATAACAATGTTCTTATCACACACTGAGAATAAAGAATGAGTTTTAAAAAAGGAATTATTAATAGATCCCACTATAATTTTCAATGCATCTTAATATGATTTCTAATAATAAAAAATTGATTCCATAAACGATCTTCTTGAAATACTAGTTAGCAAGATTCTTATTATTTTATTCTTATAAACAATTTGAATAATTTAATAAATGGTATTAAATGCTTTTTAATTTTATCTCTAGCTTTATCAAACTAATTAGCAAGATATGAGAAAATATAGTTTCAGATAACTTTTGGTTACAGAACCTTAATACAAGAAACTATTGAAGGCTTAAATTGTTACGATTTTGCTCCCAATATATTCATATTTGAACTTCTAAACTTATGTGATGCTCCAGAAATGTAATAGTTTCTTTTAATATGGAAGATGTAAACCAATGATTTTGTTTTAAGAAAAATAAAACAAATAAAGAGTTCAAGAAATAAATGAATTGTAAGTAATGAGAATGTTAGGTGGATTGTAATTAGAAATTTCAATAATTAAGAAATTTCTAATGCATTTGATTTTTTTAAAATATTATCTATAAATATGAAATTAATTAATAAAATGTCAATTCGATTTCATACTAAATATGCATATTTTGCTGTCAGATATAGTTTTCTTAATTTTTTCCAATTCCTTTTATGTTGTACTACAACATTTCAATCCTCTGATTTTTATAAATAAGGTGGCAAAAAAAATCCCCTGTTCATTTATGGAATTTCATTTTCTGGTAAATTTGGTTTCAGTAATATTATCGATTACAGGGTTATTATTAGAATTAATCTGGAAGTAGTATCATATGATCAATAATGTAGTTGTAAAGTTTATGATAAAAAAATGGACAAATATTTAAATCCTCAGTTGGTGGGAGATTAAGCAATATAATTCAAATGTACATAATGCACATGTGTGTATATAACTCTAAATATATACGACTTTACATTTTTCTTGAATATATTAAGTTGAGATTTTTGTTTAAATATGTAAATTATTACGTGACAGATACGGGATTCTTTCTGTTTCCCATTCCAAGATCAATGTTTAGAGGAAATATTTGTGTCCTAAGTTGTGCCAAAATTCAGTGACAAACTCTCCTAGAAACCAATGCATGTGAATCATACATGATGGATACTTCCAAATATAACCTACCACATTAATTGGTTTACATAAGGTTCCATTAGAGGCATTTCATTAGTAAAGAACATTCATTACTCATTATAAATTAATCACAGCTTTTCTTCCTCTTTATATATGATCTATTGATCTCTTCTGCATTCCCTATTTCCTATGTCTCTAGTGATTAAAACCTGTTTATCCCACAAATTTGATACAGGGATTTGTAGCCACAAAAAGAACATGCATTTTTTTTATTCATTTAATTCTCGCAGTTCATGTGGAAACTAATTCAGAATGTGACTGCTTGAGTTGCAGATAAGGAACTTCTTTTTTCTTCTGAAAAGATAAGGGTATCACATGGTTTCATCACTTTCTTTGCACTTCGTGAACAATAAGAAAGTTCAAAGCCAAAGGCACCCTTTTAAAACAAAAGCCTTGTGAACTGTCTACATTCTTCTTTTAACGGTCAACTAGCATAAACTGTTTATACCTGTTCAGTGTCATTTTGTTTAGTTTTTATTAATTTCCCTCTTTTTTTTTTTAATTATTTAGTGCTTATTCAGACTCAGGGTTCCCTTTAATTAATTCCATGAAACCTTAGCATAACCAAATTTAATGACAAAAATATTGCTTGGATATTATCATATTAAAAGTAAGACATTATTTCCATCATTAATTGTCTCACAAACACTTGAATGCAGGTAGCAAGGTTCAGTTTCTGCATAAAATCAATCTCAGATGGGATACTTATCACCACCATCAACGCAGTCAAACATGAAATCAATCTCACCTACAAAGGATGAGAATGGAGAATTGTGTTATGCTTCCTGGCTAGTATGCTTAAAACTTGCATACCCTATAAGAATTTACTTAATACTTAATGATGATATATGCTTAGGAAGTTAAACTTATTTTCATATTCTATAACTTATCTGCAAGATTTCAACCAATTATGCTTTGGTGTGATATGATGTAATATCTATCTGAATGGCCAATGATGCTGACATTGATTTATATTGGCCTCTTTGTTTGGTTCTTGCTTTTAATAATTATTATTGTTATTATTACTTTTCTGGCTGAAAGGGAAAGCATCCTTCTGCCTTGGACAATTTTGAGGAAGTGATGAGCATAGCTGAAGAGAAAGAGATTGTTGTGTTTTTGGACTATGATGGAACACTCTCACCTATAGTAGATGACCCTGATAAGGCTTACATGAGTGATGCTGTGAGTGCTTTGCATAGGATAATCAAACACCACAACATATGTTGGTGGTCGTGCTTTATGATGATTCCTGAGTTCTGTAGTTTTTGCTTTGATTTTCTCAAGACTTAGTTGTCAATGCCGTATGGTTTGCGTTTTGTAGATGCGCGCAGCTGTTCGTGAAGTTGCTTATTGCTTTCCCACTGCCATTGTTAGTGGAAGGTGCAAAGATAAGGTAATCCACTCACTCAACAGAATAGTGCACTATGTAGACATGAGACAACCCTTATTGAGTAGCATCTATTATGTAGACATGAGACAACCCTTATTGAGTAGCATCTATTGTTTTCATCTAGTTTTCAGTGCCTTTATTTTCCTTTTGACATGTAGGTATATGAATTTGTGAAGTTAAGGAATGTTTATTATGCTGGAAGTCATGGCATGGATATATCAACTCCATTAGGATCTTCGAAATGTGAAGATCAGAAGCATCAGATAAAGGCTTTTGATGAAAAGGTTTATATAAATTTGCATTTTTTAGTGCAATAGTTGTGCCTATTGTTTGGACAAAACACAGATTTCAATTACGAAGTTTAATGATAATTAAATGATGCTTGTGACAACTTGACTTTGTCACTCATGTCTAGGTGTGTTACCTTTGTAGGGTAATGATGTTGTTCACTTTCATCCAGCAAAAGAATTTTTACCAACAATCCAAGAGGTAATTCCTTTTATGTCAAAATGAAAAACCACTTCGAGTAGCTTGGTCTCACTTACATTCATAGTTAACAAAGATAAACTTCTCAAGTAATTTCACACGACAGTGAATCATAAATTATTGTTGGTATGATTTTTAAAATAATTATTATAAAAGTTATAAAAAAAACTTATTGAATATGTACAAATTGTAACTAGATGACCTTTTACACCGTATATATTATAGATTATTTACTCTTAGATTAATGAAGAAAGTAAAATAAACAAAATTTTATCAAATTATACACCACAAATATTTTAGAAGCTCCTTCATTCAACTTCCTTTAAAGCTCTGAATGTTTAGCAATAACATTAACAAAGTTTGTCATATAAAGTAGAGGTCTAATATTTAAACTGTGACTTGATTTTCTTTTCCAGATGTGAACATAATTGACTCTTCATAAATTACTTCTGTTCATGAATGTTTCATTTATTTCTTGCAGATAATTAAGGTTTTGAAAGAAAACACAGCAAGAATAGAGGGCTCTATGATTGAGGATAATATGTTCTGTGTCACTGTACACTACCGGCGTGTGAAAAATGATGAGGTATTAACATACTCACTAGATTAACAAATCTAATATTAACATATGAGGCTCATAATATAAGCCTATGCAATTACGTTGCTTCACCAAATTATAGGACGTTGGTGTTCTAAGAGAAATGGTGGAGTCTATTATGAAAGCTTACCCCAGTTTTCACATATCAAGAGGAAGAAAGGTACCAGTATGTTTTTTTTTTTTTGCTATTGATGAATACAAAATGTTGGATTCTAAAACTTGACCTTAAATCTTTGATCAGGTTATGGAGATACGTCCAAATGTAAACTGGGACAAAGGTCGTGCTCTTAGGTATTTGCTTGAATCTCTTCGCTTTGACAACTTTAACAATGTTCTTCCAATGTACCTTGGAGATGACAGAACAGATGAAGATGCTTTCAAGGTACGATTTGTTAAAACAGAAGCCTGATTTTGTGTATGTTTTAATTTTCATGCATGATCAATGTAAAAAAATTGTATTATCGACTAATTAAAAATAATTTCAGATATAATTTTTAAAGTAATTATTATAAAAGTTACTTTCCTGGTATACGCAATCTGCACTTGAATGACACAAAAAAACAATGTTTAGTGTTGAACATTCAGAACTGTTATTTTTTTTTCTCAATTTGGTGACTAGTTTTTGGGGGGAATATATTAATTACTGCCATTTTTTCTCTCCCTTCTTAGAAGCTTGATTAATTTGAACAATATATGGTAATATTTACTAGTTATAGATTTTAATATACTCAAATATCTATTGTGTGGATGTATGTAATGCATGTAGGTTATAAGACACATTGGACGTGGTTTTCCAATTATTGTTTCTTCAGTTGCAAAGGAGACTGAGGCTTCATATTCCCTGCGTGACCCCACTGATGTGCTGACTTTCTTGATTCGTTTAGCAAAATGGAAGAAGAACCTGTTACAGAAAACTAATTAAACCTGAGAGGAATAAACCAAGGGTGAATTGTTGGCTAATTTGCTGGTTTTAAATTTGACAAATTGGCCTAATTTTTTTTAAAGGACAGAGACAAGAGGATCATACTAACAGAAAATGATTCTATAGACATACTAGTTGTGCTTCAACTGTTTAGATTTTTACTAAGTGCAACTGATTCATAGATTTTAATTTATCAAGTACAACTGGTTCATAAGGGTCTATTTTCACAAATTTATTTTTGCTTCGACTACTCTGATATATTAAAATGTACTTTCTTGAGAGCTCATTGGTTAAGACAAAACAAGGATGCATAGGACAAGTAGGAAATGACATAAGAAAAATAATCTTTTACTCTATGTTGTGTTTGAAATATATTAAATATCATAGTGGATAGTAATATATCTTTTATGTAAAAAGATAAAATTACTCTCGGAAAAAGTGGTGAGAGATGGGTATGGTGATGCAAATAATGATGGTAAAAATTGTTAATGGTGAGAGTAACCATAATTATTGCAATATAGTGATTATGATAATGATAATGGTAATACTCTTATAATAGGAGTTATGATAAGAAAATAATTGTGGTCATGATAACACTAATTATGACAATAATGAAGATGGGGTGTAATGAAAGAGATAAAATAAACAAATAGAATACTAAGTTTATATTATTTTATCAACTTACCAAACATTAAGTTAAAATTGGATAAACACATTATGTTATCTTCTTTATATCAAATTTTAAGTTCATCTTCTCATAATAAATGACTTGCTATCTAATACAGTATGTTGGACATTTTCTACTATTAGATGAAATTTGTAATAAATAAAAAAAAAACAAATTTTACAAGACTCTGTTCTCAATTAATGAGTCAGTCTCATAATTTTATGATTTCAAAAATTTTAATTAAAAATAACTTAAAGAGAGTGTTGTAAACTGACACTTCTTAGATCATATATTCAAAGGTAAATTTCATATTAATCAATTGAGTCTAGCGTAGTTAATTGAATAAAATACATAAATATTATAAATTCTTTTAATACCCATATTCAATTCTTATAAATAAGAAAATATTGAATACCAATTTATATAAATAAAAGAACTCAATGTTCAAGTATATTTATTTATGAATTTTGATAAAGTATATTTAAGTTACATGTTAAATGCTTTTAGAATCCTTTTATTCGAAACTCATAAAAAGTATAAATAAGTTGAATTGAGTTAAATTGACTTCATTTATAAATCAAATTAAAAAAAATGTACTCTTGATCTCTTATAATATCTTATTTGTAATGTAGATTTTTTAATTTTTAATTTTTTAATTTTCTAAAATTTATAATTTTTGTCCAACTATTAAATATTTATTTGTGACCGTTAAATTGTAATATTGATCATAACATTATAATAGATAAATAACATATAAATTCAAATTTAATAATATTTAAGTTAAATTATATTTTTACTTTTTATTTTTATCTCATAAAATAAAGAAGACAAAAATAAGGGGTAAAAACTAGTTTGGATAGTAATTATCACATCTAGCCCAACTTATTTGAAGCTTACTTTTTATTTATAAGTAAAAATTGGATTAAACACAGTGATATAAAAGTCCTTAAAAAAAAATAAGTAGCTTATATTTTGTGAAGAAATATTAATTAAAAATAATGACCTTTTGGAAAAGCTAGCCCAAAAAGTCTCGGAACTCTTTTTGTCAGTAGTCCACTTTGAGTCTCAACGATTACTATTTGAATGCATTTCATTTCTTTTTGTTGTGAGTTAAAAACACTTCATTCTATTTTACTTTGTTGAAACTCTCGCTTTCTAAAATCTCTTGTTAACTATTTTTCTTCTTGTAAAATTATTTTCTTATTTTATTTTTTTTCACTTTTTTATTATTATTAGTTTGATTTTTTTTTTGAAAAATAATAATATGTGCTATATATAATTGTGTAAAGTGTTTATTATTTTATTAAGTGTTTTTGACATATGTAATATCTTTTTTGTGACACTTAATTTTAATTAACGAGCTATATTTATATAAAAAAACAATAACATTCTACCTAATCATATGAAGTCAGTTAAATAAAATACACTATAAAACTGGAATATATTAAGTTAAAGGTAAGCGAGTTTATTATTTACATAATATATACAAATTTTCACAAGTTACTCCTACTAATATATTTATCTCAACTATATATTTAGATAAAAAGAAAAGGTGTTTATTTTTATGTATCCTTTTTTCCTATTTTTTTTAAGGAATGAAATAATATATGATAAAGTGGATTAATATGAGTGGTTGGTAGAAGAATGAAGACAGCAGTCACAAAATTGTTGAGGATGATTGATCACATTAGTTAATTAGGTAGGGATATAATATGGAAGACTCTTGTCCTTTCAAGGTTGTGAAACCCTTTTCCTTTCCTTTCTTTTTCCCTAAACTCCACCTTCACTCTCTTTTTCTAAACTCTTATACTCACTCTTTCCTCACTATCTCGTGGATCCTTTTCCTTGGTGGTGGCCGAATTGATTCATAGGTGCGGAGTAGGAGATTATATTGAAGCTGTGCGGAGCCTTCTCAAGTCTCTCAATTCTTCCCTTTTCTTCTCTTCCGTCATTGTCATCTCCTTCTCGGAAGCTCGGAACCTTGCCCGAGGTAAGGGAAGTTAGTTTTGTGATTTATTTTTAGTTGAGAATGAATCGTTGTAAGCTCATTAACTGTTGAAATCGGTTGATGTTTGATGATTTGTTTTTGTTGAATTGCTGAAAATCGGAAGTCTTGGGGTTTTTGTGGGTTTTGACAGATTTTGGGGTCTCTTGATTGTTTTTATGGTTGCATGTGAAAAAGGTTGGTATTTTTGAGCCTTTAATCTAAAATGGGGTAACTTGAATGGTTTGCATGTTGGATTTCTGTTGAGTTATGCAGGTTTTGGTCAAATTTTTCGAAAATGGAGTGTTGCTGCTGAGCTTCGCGCTGAGCGCTGTTCATCGCGCTGGGCGCATGGCCACCAGGAGACCCCATTTGGCCAAGCTCGCCGGGCGTAATGATGAGTGCGCTGGGCATGCTGGAGAATGTGGGTCTCTGGTTGGCCCGCGCTAGGAGTGACCTGGACCGCACTGGGCGCGATACTTGTTATAACTTGCTTTTGGGTTCTTGAGGCTGCGCTGAGCGCGACCCTTGTCGCACTGGGCGTGAGACTCCTTGGGAGTCTCTGCCTTGTGGGCGCTGGGCGCAATTTGAATTGCGTTGAGCGCGAAACCTAGGGGAGGTCTCTACCTCCTCGCGCTGGGCGCTGGGTTAGGTACGCCGGGCGCGTGAGACTCCTTGGAGTCTCTGCCTGGCCTGCGCTGGGCACAATTGGTGTTGCGCCAAGCACGGGAGAGCCTTGGGATCTCTGGCTGAGTCCCGCCGAGCGTGGGCATGCTCGCGCTGGGCGCGCTGGCCCCAGGTACTCTCTGGTTGCACCACGCTGGGCGCAACCTCGAGTGCGCCGGGCGCGGAGATGGGATTCTTCTATATGTTGGTTAATGATGTTGTATGCTGAGTTAGTTGAAATGGATTAATATAATGTAATGACTAGTAGATGATGTTGGTTGATTGATGTTGAGTTGTATAATTGTAATTAATGTTAAAAATAAATAAGTTTTAATATGAATAAGAATGTTCTCTAAAGATTCCTGTGCGGACCTTATGAGGAATAATTATGACATGACTATGTGAAATATGCACAAATGGCATGAGACATAAGAATGGACTATTGAAACAAGCTATGATTATGAGAATATGAAAAATGATGACATGATGTACTAAATGAAATTATGTAATAAGTCAAATGTTGAGTCAATGAAATAATGAATGTATGACATGCATCATATACATATATAACTCCAGGTGTGCCGCTGAGGCCGCATACCAGTGATGTAACCAGCTAACAAGGTGTACCTTAGTGATGGAATAACACTAAGGCCAAGAAGACCAAGAGGTGATATATTGAAGGAGGCAAGAGGAATGAGTTAGTGTTGAAAAACCACATGAGGACTAAGCCTACTTTTGGGCCTTAGCTCCTAAGCTTTTATAGCATTTATTTTTATTCCTATTTTTGTCCTTGTCTTTAATTTCCTATTTTACCCTTGTATTTTGGGGTATCTTAGTCATAGGATTTATTTTCTTTTGTATTTCCCATTTTACCCTTGTATTATGGGATGTTTTAGATCATAAGTTTTTAATTTTGGGCTAAGGTATTTAATTAGGGAGCTAGACACATTTTTGGTGGTGTTTGGACCTATTTTTGGACTTAGAAAGACTTAGGCCCAAGTGGAGGGCAAAGGTTGCATGGTCTTATCATGCACCTAGATGTAGCCTAACTAACCCAAAGATTCCATCCTTGGCCACCAAGTTGCATCTAGGGTTAATTTGGGTTTCATTTGGTGTGCATTTGGCACCCTAAATGCAACCCTAGATGCCTCCCACTCCTATAAATATCCTAGGCACCACACCGTGTAAATACTTTGGATATTGAATATAAAGAGAGCCTTTTGTGCCTTTATATCTTTCCTTAGTCACCCTTGGCTAATTCGGCCACCTCCCTCCCATCTCCACCTTGAGAGAAACATCCCTAGAAGTGGCCTTCATCATCATGAAGTGAGCCAACCCTAGAGTACCATTCTCAAGCATTTCCTCAAACACCTTCTACCCAACCTCCATTTTCATCCATTCCATCATCATCCACCCTAAAACATTGTGCCACCTTTGAAGAACTTGATCCTTGGAGAAGGTGTCCTATTCTTTGTTGATCATCTCAAGTTCATGCAAGCTAGGATGCCATCATGTGGTATCTAGAGCCTTGGTTCTTCAAGGGTAACAATCTCTTTATCTCTAAAAACATTCGGTCATGTCATGTCTTCCTTACATGTTTCCTAAATGTGCCTAAATGAATCATCATCATTGCCATATTTTGATGATCCATAAATCTCTTCTCATGTGTTGATTCATACCATATGTTCTTTGTGAATCATCTTGGCATTTTAGGCTTTCTTATTTAGGTTCTTGCCTTTTTCTTTAAATTTTTGAGTTGGTGGAAATTTTGGGCTGCATGATATATTAATGCTTTTTATTTTTTTAATCCATCCGGTTTTGTCATAAGCTTGTCTATTTGAACTACCTTGAAAGAAATTCCAAGTTTTTTATGCTTAGCCTTTGAAATGAACAAAAAATGACATGCATACCACTTGTTTGATGAAATGGCCATGAGTCCTTGATGTGCTTTAGAGAGTCAATCATGCATGCTAATTAGTTCTAGCATGTTCTACATTCCTAAAATATCATGTGTGATTAATTTCTTTGCACATACTTGCTTTAAAATTTTCGGCCACTTTGTGTAATCCTTGGTGCACTTGATATGCCTATGTTTTGTTTGATGTTTTGAGTATGAAAATAACTTTTATGTGCATATTTTTGCTGCTGGAAATTTCACATTAAACCTTAAGAAAACACTCGAAACTTGTCTCATTAAGCCATCATAAGTCACTAAAAAGGGTACTTCAAAAATTTGCTAACCAAACCAACAAACACAAGTGTAAAACCCAAGCAAAGGAAAGGTATAAACATTCAAAAAAAAAAGAAGAAAAAAAAGAGAGTGGCTAGACTTTTGGGACAATAAAACCGCACCTTAGCCAAGTATAAAAAGGAACAAAATCAAAAGAATCAAAGACAAAAGAAAAAGGGAACCTTTGCTAGACTTGTGGAGTTTTGGACCAAATTTTCATACCTTGGCACTTGGAATTATTCTTGGACTTTTGGACAATGCTTATTGACTTTATGAGACATTTAATCAAACACATTTAGTGCATTACTTTCTTTTAAGCCTATTTGATAAATTCCATTCTAGTGCCATTCTAGGACTTATTCTCTTGTGTGCTTACCTTTCTTAATGTTCCTTAATTTTAGTTTTGTGTCTTCTTTCTACTCTTAAGTTTGTCTTATCAATTCCACTTGAGTTTAGCCTTTTTAATTGTGCCTTTTTAGTTTTTCTTTCTTGGCTTCTTGTACTCTTGGGTTTTGGTTTCTTCTTGACCTAGGTGTGGAAAGCTTCTAAACACCACACACTTTCTTGGTGGATTGAGTGGAGGGGCTGTCCGATTTGAGTTCAAGGAGCTTTGGAGGATTACACTAAATCAAAGAGTGCAAACACCATTGAAAGGCTAACCTTGGGTGTTCATTGTGAAGGGGTGGAGATTTGAAGACTTGGAGACTCAAAATTTTCTTTTCTTACTTGTTCTTTCTTGATTAAATTTTTGGCCTTTTTTTTGTATTTTGGGCTTTTGCTTTCATTCATTTTGGGTTGTAATTGGCCATTTTTAAACCTCTTCAATTTGATAGTAATTTCGTGTAGTTTGAAGGTGATTTGAAAACCTTCACCTAGGAATTCGACTAGTATATGTTTTAAGTTGCTTTCCTTTGCATGTTTTAAAGATTTTGGTAGTATAGTTGCTTAGGTCTTTATTTTGTCTAAATTTTCGTTTAGAAGGCCTTTCTTTTGCCTATTAGGGGGCCGTGCACACACACACAAGTATTGTGAAAAATTGTTTTGTGAGAAAAGTTTGAAAAGGCTTAGTGATTTTTACTTGAAAAGGCTTGGTTTTTAAGTGATTCTTAGTAGTCCACCTCCCTTGATAGTTCATTTTGTACACTTAGGCCTTTTCATACCAATCTTGCATCTTGAAAACCTTTTCTTGTGAAAACCTTTTTATCACTCATTCTTTGTGAAAACCTTTTTACCAACCTTTTGAAAACAAATTTGTGAAAACCTTTTCTTGATCAAAGATGAGTGATCATTCTAGTGTATATGGTCATAATTCTTGTAGTACTAGGTCTAGTGTTAGAGATGAGATTAGAGAGTTAAAAGAGTACATAAGAAAAAAAGAAAAGGATCACATAAAAAGAGAGGAAGAAATTAGAAAAAAGGAAAAAGAAAATACTAGGAATAAGGAGGAAATAAAACAATTACTTGCAAAATCAGTTGAGAGGAGAGAAACTAGTGGATCCAAACCTAGGGTTGTCCCAGCTAGGTATCAAAAATCCAAAGAGGTTAGAATCCCTAAGCATGAGGAAGAAAATACAAAAAGAGAGGAAGAACTTAGAAGGAAAGAAAAAGAAAAGAAAGAAAAAAAGAAAAAAAGTATAGAGAGGGTTAAAGAGTGGTTAGAACGAGAAAAACAACAACCAACACTCTTAGAGAAGAGTAAGGAGGATAATGTTTCTTCCAAAGGGCTTATGCTTGAAGATAGTCACTTTCCCGTTGAAAATGATTTAAAAAAGACTTTCTTTATTCATCAAGACCTTAACTCTTTCTCTCATGTTGCCACTAGTCATGAAGTGGAGATTCAAAAACAAGTCCTTTTTAAAGAAAAAGAATCTCAACTTCAAGATTTAGTGAAGAAGAAGTGGACTTCACTTAGTACCACCTCTTATACTACTTCCTTGGTGGTGCCCAAGGTAGATAAGCCTTCTTTCTTTAAGACTCTTTCTACTTTAATTTTCTTTATAAAGCACCCAACTTTTGGTTTGTATGGTTTGTTGGATACATCTCAAGGTGTTGTATCTTCTATTTTTGATTTTGAAGGAAGTTCAAACTTATTTGAACTTAACTTGGATACTTCCCTACAAGACAAACTTAGATTATATGAGTTTTCTAGACTCCTCTTAACACCTTTTTCTCATATGTATCTAACAAATAATGCAATACAAAGTTTTTTAGGTAATTTTTTAGTTAAGTTTTCTTTATTTTCCAATACATACCTAGGTAACTACATTGGGTACCTCCAACAAGATATTTTAGTTCTTAGGAATAGTGCTTTGGTGTGCTATAGTTTTAGTCTTTTTAACTTTTTAGGTTTTAGTTATACACCTAGACTTCATCATAGGGAGGATCCTATCCTTAACATTAGAGAGTCTAGTCCTTTTAATTTAAACAATCTTTTTAGCATTTTTAGTGGAACTCCTCTTAGGATACACTTTCCATTTCTATCATATATTGTCACCTTTAATGCTTATTTTTATGTTTTTATTGGTCATGAGGCCCACCATGAAGAACCTCTTGATTTGAGGTCAAATCCTTTTCAAGAGGGAGGGAATGATGGAATAACACTAAGACCAAGAAGACCAAGAGGTGATATATTGAAGGAGGAAAGAGGAATGAGTTAGTGTTGAAAAACCATAGGAGGAGTAAGCCTACTTTTGGGCCTTAGCTCCTAAGCTTTTATAGCATTTATTTTTATTCCTATTTTTTTCCTTGTCTTTAATTTCCTATTTTACCTTTGTATTTTGGGGTATCTTAGTCATATGATTTATTTTCTTTTGTATTTCCCATTTTACCCTTGTATTATGGGATGTTTTAGATCATAGTTTTTTAATTTTGGGTTAAGGTATTTAATTAGGGAGCTAGACACATTTTTGGTGGTGTTTGGACCTATTTTTGGACTTAGAAAGAATTAGGCCCAAGTGGAGGGCAAAGGTTGCATGGTCTTATCATGCACCTAGATGTAGCCTAACTAAACCCAAAGATTCCATCCTTGGCCACCAAGTTGCATCTAGGGTTAATTTGAGTTTCATTTGGTGTGCATTTGGCACCCTAAATGCAACCCTAGATGCCTCCCACTCCTATAAATACCCTAGGCACCACACCTTGTAAATACTTTGGATATTGAATATAAAGAGAGCCTTTTGTGCCTTTATATCTTTCCTTAGTCACTCTTGGCTAATTCGGCCACCTCCCTCCCATCTCCACCTTGAGAGAAACATCCCTAGAAGTGGCCTTCATCATCATGAAGTGAGCCAACCCTAGAGTACCCTTCTCAAGCATTTCCTCAAACACCTTCTACCCAACCTCCATTTTCATCCATTTCATCATCATCCACCCTAAAACCTTGTGCCACCTTTGAAGAACTTGATCCTTGGAGAAGGCGTCCTATTCTTTGTTGATCATCTCAAGTTCATGCAAGCTAGGATGCCATCACTTAGGGTCACTAGTGATGTAACCAGGTGTACCTTAGGGTCACCAATGATGTAAACAGGTGTACCTTAGGGTCACCAGTGATGAAATGTGAAACTTCTGTATGGCGCCACATGCATGCATTTATGAGTCGAGTCCATGACATCATAGCATGATAAATGAGTGTACATGTGATACTAATCATGTATGGGTATTGTTTATATGTGATTAATGTTTATGACTTATGATTGTTGTGTGTACTATCTAACCTTTATTTTTGCACCTGAAACTGAGTGAGATGTTTCTCACTCCCTTATTTTTCTTGTATATGTTTAAATTATGTTGCAGGTGATCATCATCATGAGGATGTTGGAAATGAGGCTTAAGGCTTCAGTTGGGCATGCTCTAATAGGATGTGACACCGGGCATAGCTAGGCTTAGTTTAGGATGTTATTATTTTAAAAGTCTTAGTTTTATTTTCTTTTGTAATTTTGAACGTTCTTGATAAAAGACCAAAATGTGCATCTTTGTCATATTATTTTTATTACATGATTTGGAAGTTATAAATTAATTCCTAACTAGGAGGCATTGCCACCTTTGCTGGAATTAATCTATATTTTCCTTTATATGATTTCTTGAGTTTTGATACTTACATGTTGACTTTTTATGTTTTATGAGTTACGAATGTGAATCTTCTACCTTATGATATTTGAGACAATTGTTTTATCCATGAAAGATGTTGTCAACTATGAAAGATTTTATTTACTCAGAAAGAAAAAAAAATTATTATTTACATTTATTGTGTATTAATGTTGGGGTAAAGGGTGTCACAAGTTTAGTAGAAGAGTGAAGGTAACAATCACAAAATTGTTGATTAATATTAATTGATTAGGAAGTGATATAATGGAGGACCTTTTTCCTTTAAGGGTTTTTGTATTATTTTGTGTATCAATTATCCAATGTAATCCAAAAAATATAACATGCATAAGTGTAACGTAGTAGGTTATTTCAAAAGGCCCAAAAGCCCAATATGGGTGATTTACTAGCCTAGAACGGGTCGTTTCCAAACTAGAACGGGCCGTTCCAAACTACTAAATTGACTTGTAAAACATAGTTGAGAACAGGCTATTCTGGAGGGAGAACGGGCCGTTCCAAACCCCAAAAAGGGTCGTTCTGGAGGGAGTACGGGCCGTTCTGGATGGAGAACGGGCCGTTCTGGATGAGTCCCAGAACGGGCCGTTCTAACTTCAGAACAGGCCGTTCTGCATGTGATTTTTGTACGTGATGAAGGGGTGCAGAATGGGCCGTTCTAGATTCGGAACAGGCTATTCTGGCCACTCTGGAACTTCTATAAATAGGAGTTGGGTGATTGAGGAGAAAGTGAAGTTTTTAGAAAGAAGTTTAAGAGAGAAGGACTCTAGGTCTGTGAGCTCCTTTCTCTCCTAAATTTCTCTGTATGATTCTTTTTCTCCTCTAGATCACTAATGCCTTCTGTCTTTTCTTGAAATTCAGATTAGGAAGCTTGCTTTGGAAGGATTGAAGTTCCGGGTTGAGCTTCGAAAGGGAATTCTACTTCTTCTCAGTTATTGGCTATTTTAAGTCAATCTTCAGGTGAGGGAAGCTAGAATACTTGTTTTTTAGGTTGCATGTGAGTTTAGAAACTCAATTGATGCATAAATGTTGAGAATTCATAGATGGATTGAAGAAAATCTCATTTTTTTGGGTTTTGAGAAAAAGGAGGATTTTGATGCATAGGTTGGATGCATGTTAGATTTAAGTTTATTTTGAGTTGTATGGAACCTATGCATTGTGTTTTGTGTTTGCATGTGGTTGGATTTGTTGGTTTGGATGAGAGTTTTGAAACTCTCTAACTAAGATTAGGCCGGGCGCAGGTTGAGCGCGCTAGGCGTGGAAGAGTTTAGGGCTCTCGGGTTAGATGTTGGGTTAGGCGTGATTTGGTTATGTCAGGCGTGGAGACTCTTAGGAGTCTTTGTCTCAAGGACACCGAGCGTGAGTTGAACGCGCCAGGTGTGGATGAGTTTTAGGACTCTCAGGTTGGGATTAGGCTGGGCGAGCTCAGGTTGCACCGGGCGTTAATATGTTTACGAATGAAATGATGCTAATGCATGTTAAGTTAAAGTTTTGGATCATGTATGTATGATATATAATGTATGGTGAGGTGTGATTCATATGTATGCATAGTGATGATATATATGAATGTTTAAATATGATATGGCATGAGTATATGTTCATATGTGTATGATTATTGATCATAATGGTGGGTAGACCATGTATGATGTATGATGCATTATTGCATGTGATGTCTTATGACATGTGTATGATTGTTGATCATGATGGTGGGCAGACCATGTATGATGTATGATGCATAATGGCATGTGATGCCTTATGGCATGAGTCTAGCCTAGGACTTGAGGAGAGAAAAAATATTTTCGAATTAGAAGAGCTCACATAGAGTCTCTTGAGAGTGGTGCTTGGATAGGCCACTGATATATGAGAGTGGTGCTCAGGTAGGCCACTGGATTTGGGAGAGTGGTGCTCAGGTAGGCCACTGGGTTGGGTGAGTCTCCTCTAAGTCCTTAGCTAGTGTTGGAGCGGGGTATGAGGTCGAGGGTTATTCCCTTAACCAAGTACTCGGGAAGGTGCGTGGATCCTTGAGGATAGTCGGTGGACGAACTCCACAATTGACTTGGTTATGCATGCCAAGGTCGTGGTAAGCCCATACCCAGTTGTGCTATACCTGACGGTGGATTTGGACTTCCAATTGTGTAAGTGACATCATCTAAGTAAACCCGAGTGAGGATTATATCCTGTTTAGCTGTGACCGAGCGGGCGCATTGGGCTTGAAAATGATTGGGGTGGTTTCGGTAGGATGAGATGTCACTTATACAGCTCTATTGTTAGGGAGATCTCCTAGGTGTATGCGTGACGACACATTAGATGATTGATATGCATTGATATCTGTCATGAGATGCATTTTATTGCATGATTGTTAATATGATGAAGTGTGGTGTTTGACTTCATGATTGGTGGATTGTATTTTATGCTTGAGTAGTATTGGATAGAGTGTATGGTGTGACTCTATGAATATGACTGATAGTTGGATGATTGTGTAGTATAGATTATTGTTCTATACTTGTATGATTAATTTTTGGACTCTAGCTTACCCTTCTGTTTCCATGTGGTGGGACTGGGATGATCATACTTGGTATGGGAGCAGGTCAGGGCTAGCTTGGAGTTGAGGTGACCGCTGCGAGACGAGGAGTTTGATCCTCGTGTTAGAGTTACCATTTTGGGTAATAGTTTCGTCTGTGCTTGACCGGCACTAGAGTCATATTATTTTTGGGATGACTGTATATATATGGTGTTCTATTTTACAACTAGAAACTTAGTTATTTTCATTCTTATTTATACCTGTATGTATGAGTTATCCAATTTAATATTTCTCTTAGTTCACTAGTAGTAGTGCGATTCCACTAAGTGTAGAGACCATGGCGGGTTGTTACAACTGTGACACCCTCTACCCCAACATTAATACACAATAAATGTAAACTAATTTTTTTTTAGTAAATAAAATCTTTCATAGTTTGATAACATTTTTCATGTATAAAACACTTGTCTCAAATATCATAAGGTAGAAGATTCACATTCGTAATTCATAAATCATAGAAAGTCAACACGTAAGTATCAAAACTCAAGAAATCATATAAAGGAAAATATAGATTACTTTCAGCAAAGGTTATAACTTTCAAATTATGTAATAAAAATAATATACAAAGAGGTCTTTTATCAAGAACGTTCAAAATTACAAAAGAAAAGAAAAAATAAGACTTTTTAACACAATAACATCCTGAACTAAGCCTAGTTATTCCCCGATGTCACATCCTATCAGAGCATGCTCAACTGAAGTCCTAAGTTTCATCACCAATATCCTCATGATGATGATCACCTACAACATAATTTAAACATATACAAGAACAACAAGGGAGTGAGAAACATCTCACTCAGTTTCAGGTGCAGAAATAAAGGTTAGATAGCACACACACACAAAACATATATAAGTCACATGTAAACAATACACATAAATAATCAAATATCACATATATATTCATTTATCATGCTATGATGTCAAGGACTCGACTCATAAATGCATGCATGTGGCACCATAAGGAAGTTTCACATTTCATCACTGGTGACCCTAAGGCACACCTGGTTACATCACTGGTGACCCTAAGGTACACCTAGTTACATCACTGATGACCCTAAGGTACACCTGGTTACATCACTGGTGACCCTAAGATACACCTGGTTACATCACTGGTGACCATAAGGTAACCTTGTTAGCTTGTTACATCACCGGTGACCCTAAGGTACACCTTGTTAACATCACCGGTATGCAGCCTCAGCGGCACACCTGGAGTCATATATGTATATGATGCATGTCACACATTCATTATTTCATTGACTCAACATTTGACTTATTACAAAATTTCATTAAGTACATCATGTCATTATTTTTCATAGTCTCATAATCATAGCTTGTCTCAATAGTCCATTCTTATTGATAGAAAAGAATGGCACAATCCAAGGGGGGCTGAATTGGATTCTATGACCCTTTAAAAAATTATCAGAGTTTCTAGGATCTTTATTTCACTTAAAACTTTTCTATGACTGAATTTCCAAATGAAGCTTTTCTAAAGACTTGTTATGAAAATATGAATGCAATATGCCCACTTGATTACAACATAATGAGGTTCAATAACAATGCACTAATCCAGATTTAAACCATCAAGATTCACATACACTTGTTAATCAAGTTTTATCTTCTTTAAAGTTCAACCAAGAAATTACACAATGTAAAAGATAAGGTAGAAGAAGATTGCACAAGTCTTTTATACTGGTTTAGCCACTCTACATGTGACCTACATCCAGTCCTTAATCAACACCTGATTAAGATTTGTTCCACTATCTTTAATCAAGAAGGTTTACAAGCAAACACACATGCATATACTTCTATACTAAAGATAACCACTTTCTTGACCCCAAGAAAGCACCCCTTGTAGAACCCACTACAAGAAACCTTATTACTTGAGAAACCCTTCTCAAGATTTTCCACAAAGATTCACAAAGAATAAAAGGAACGAATTCACCTGGAATTCTTGAACAAATCTTTATCTTCCCCTTTCAAGAATATGATGATGATGATTTTCTAACAAAGCTTTTCACAAACGTTTTTACTCTTGGATTTCACAAAGAAAACTTCTCCAAGATGTCACAAAGACTCACAAAAACGCTTTTCACAGATTGATTATCAGTTCCAACTCAATGTCTGAAGTTTCTCAAAGTTCAAACTATTTATAAAAGTTTCAGACGCAGATAATCGATTATTTTAAAGAATAATCGATTATTTTGTTCTTCAGGTTTTCTGGAAACCAACCAAGAACAATTTAATCGATTATTTTACTGGATAATCGATTATTCCAGAGAGTTATTCCTGGGATAATCGATTATTTTGGCAAATAATCGATTATTACAGCAAGGCATTCCACTTAGCCTTTTAGCTGGAATAATCGATTATATTTAACGATAATCGATTATTTTGAGTTAGTTTTAAAACTTCATTTTATACCTCAAAATAAGTTTCCAATCTTCTTAATTCATCATCATATACTCTCTACTTAGTTTAGACATAGATTTTGTTTATGCACAAAGCATACTAAGCACACAAAACTATAGAAACATATTCACAACAATTTATATCCTAAGTTCTATTACATAGCTCCAACTCATAGCATTTTCTTGACACTTCTTTGACTTTGTTTTTGTGCTCCAAGTTGTTGTTCTCATGTTGTGATCATCAAAACTCTTTTAAGCTCTCCCAAGCTCAACACTTATGTCTCATGTCATTTGTACATATTTCACATGGTCATGTCATAAATACTCCTCATAAGGTTCGCACAGGAATTCACAGAGATCCACAGAGAACATTCTTATTCATATTAAAACTTATTTATTTTTAACATTAATCACATATTCATTTATTACTTCTAACAAGGAACAAGGTAGAGCAAACAGAAAATAAAATAGAACACATTAATACTTTGGATGTTCAAAGAAGCATGCCACAAGCAAGGGATTGGGAGCCAATCCGACAATCAAACTACCCAACAATTATCTCCACACCCCCGAGCGAGGTTTTTCACTCCTCCCCTTACCTGGATAAGCAGGAGTTGAAACTTGGGCAGGACCTTGTTACTTTCTTCCCTCTGGATTCACTCTTTCTTTCCCTCTCTTTCTTTCTTTCTTTCTCTCTCTCTCTCTCTCTTCTCTTTCTCTCTCTAATATTTTCACCTTCTCAGTCAGTATAATTTTTTCACCCCCTGCCTCCTATTTAAAGGCATCCTGGCGTACCCAGAACGGCCTGTACTGAATTCGAAACGGCTCGTTCCGGAGCCTTCGAATATACGCAAAATGTACAACTGGAACGGCCCGTTCTAAAATCAGAACGACCCGTTTTCAAAAAGCATATTTTCTTTGTTTGGAACGGCCCGTTCCACTTTTGGAACAGCCCATTCCGGCGTAAAAGACAGAATTTTATAAAAAATTTCATAAATAATTTAAATTATTAAAAACCTTTACAATATTTTATAAAAACCCTTTAATTAACTAAAATAAATATATGAAAATAAATAATAATCAACATTGTATTAGTAGAAAATTCGGGGTGTTACAATTCTCCCCTCCTTTTTAGAAATTTCGTCCTCGAAATTTACCTAAAAACAGAAATGGATAAGCTTCTCGCATCTTGCTTTCTAATTCTCATGTAGCACTTTCTTCAAAATTTCCTCCCCAAACGACCTTAACCAAAGAGATTTCCTTTCCTCTCAGTTGTTTCACCCTCGTGTCATCAATCCTTAAAGGGACTGTTTCATAGGTAAGATTATCCTTCAACTGAATGTTGTCAGGCTCAATGATATGGGAAGGATCATGGACATACTTTCTGAGTTGGGAAACATGAAAGACACTATGGAGATTTGAAAGAGATGGAGGCAAAGCAATTTGATAGGCTACTTCACCGATTTTTTTAAGAATTTGATAAGGACCGATGAAACGTGGAGTAAGCTTACGGGATTTCAGTGCTCTGCCTATTCCTGTCCAAGGAGTGACTTTAAGGAATACATGATCACCTTCTTTAAAATCAAGGTCTTTTCTCCTCTTGTCATTATAACTCTTTTGTCTACTCTGGGTTGCTCTCATCCTCTCTTGGATCATCTTAACCTGTTCAGTAGTTTGTTAAACTATGTCAGGTCCTAACATAACATTCTTTCTAGGTTCTGCCCAACATAAAGGTGTTCTACATCTCCTACCATACAAAGCCTCATAGGGTGTCATCCCAATACTGGAATGGTAGCTATTATTGTAAGCAAACTCTATCAAAGGTAGGAAACTAGCCCAACTACCCCCATGTTCTAAGATGCAAGCCCTCAACAAGTTTTCCAAAGACTGTATGGTTCTCTCAGTTTGGCCATCTATTTAGGGATGGTAGGCTGAACTCAATCTAAGCTTAGTGCCTAAAGCCTTATGCAAACTCTCCCAAAATCTAGAGGTGAACCTAGGATCTCTATCAGACACTATACTAGTAGGAACTCCATGCAACCTCACGATCTCACTGATGTACAACTTGGTTAACCTCTCCAAAGGGTACCTAATATTAATGGGAATAAAATGGGCAGACTTAGTCAATCTATCCACAATGACCCATATAGCATCCAAGTTCTTCACAGTCTTAGGTAATCCAACTACAAAATTCATAGAGATGTTATCCTATTTCCACACAGGCACATCTAAAGGTTGCATCAGACCTGAAGGTTTTTAGTGTTCTACTTAGCTTTTTGACATACTAAGCAAGCATACACAAATTCCTCCACTTCCCTCTTCATCTTAGGCCACCAAAACATCTTCTTAAGGTCTTGGTACATCTTAGTGGCTCTTGGATGGATACTAAGGATACTCTTATGACCTTCTTCTAGGATTGCTCTCTTAAGCTCTAGCACTCTAGGAATGCACAACCTATCCTTAAATCTCAAAACTCCATCCACTCTAAATCTAAACTCACTCTCAACACCTTGGTTCAACTTCTCTACTTGTCTTAATAAGAAAGGATCTACCTTCTGACCTTCTCTAATCTTATCTATCAAGCTATTAGTCACTTTTAAAACTCCTAACTTAATACTCTTAGAGGTCAACTTACACCCTAAGTTCATATCCCTAAACTCCTCAATCATATGCAATTCCCTAATCATCAAAGAAAACACTCTCAAATATTTTCTACTTAAAGTGTCAGCTACAACATACGCCTTACCGGGGTGATAATTCAATTGGAAGTCATAATCTTTAAGAAATTCTAACCATCTCCTCTACTTCTCTTTTCACCTTAGACCACCACGCTTCCGTTGTGCCACTCTGATACATTTTAGTAACTCCTAAATGAATGCTAAAAGTACTCTTATGTCCTTTCTCTAAGATCATCTTCCTTAATTCGAGTTTACTAGTGTAGACACCCAATTTCGTCTGGAGGGCATGCAAACAACGAGACAGAACTTTAGAGGGCCCAAAAGCCCAAACAAGCAGATTTTAGAAGACTGGAACGGGCTGTTCCAAAATCGGAACGAGCCGTTTCCAATTTGGAACGGGTCGTTCCAAGTTTCTAAAAAGGCCAAAAACCCTAAATTGGAACGGGCTGTTCCAAGATTGGAACGGGCGTTCCAAGATTGGAACAGGCCGTTCCAAGCTTATAAAAAGGGTGTTAAAAGCTTTACTGGAACGGGTCGTTCCCAAACTGGGACGGGCCGTTCCAAGTTAAGGAAAAAGCATAAAAAACTTGCTTTGGAACGGTCGTTCCAGCGTAGCCAAGTGTGTGCATATTGTGTCTCTGGAACGGGTCGTTCCTATTTCAGAACGGGTCGTTCCAGTTACCAATTTAACCCACAACGGCCATATCCAGAACGGGCCGTTCCGATTTCGGAACGCGCCGTTCTGAACCCTTTTTAAAATCTATAAATAGGCAGCTGGGGCTCATTTCTCAAGACCCAAAAAAATTTCGTCCAGCACTCCTTAGAGCTCGAAATTTCTCTCTTTTTCTCTCTGTCTCTCTTATTGTATTTCTTGAGTATTGTGAGACATTTGTGTAGTGTGAAAGGTTGCCACAAAGCACCTACAATTTCCATATTGGAAGATCTAACAAAGCTTGCTATGAGGTATTTTAATCAATCTTCTTCTCTCTCTTTTATTTCTTATCTTTTATAAATATTGTTATAATAAAAGCAATCATGTAGACATTTTAGGGTCATTTGTATTATTTAAATTTTAAACATGTAAATAATTATTAATAAAAGGGGATTTAATATTTATATTGTTTATAACGCTAACTTCATCATAGGGTACCGATTAAGGGCGTTGTAGGGGTGCTTAATACCTTCCCTACACGTAATCGACCCCCGAACCCAATTCTGGTTATCAAGACCATTATTGGACTTTTAAAAACCTTTTCTTTTTCCAATGTTTTTGAGTAAAATATTGGTGGCGACTCCAAGAACCTATTTTCAAAACCATTAATTAAGGATTAGTCTGGTATCCGGGCATTCCTTGATTAATGAGACTTTTAAAAGGATGTTTAAACCATTAGTCGCAAGATCGGAAATTTTCGGGTTGCGACAGATGGCGACTCCGCTTGGGAAGTTTAAAGAGGGACAGACCCATTTAATTGATGAAGTTAATAACATAAAAATAATAATTTAAATATTTTTCCCCTTTACTTTATTTGCTTTATTTGTTTAGCTTTAATATCTGTTTGTTTGCTTATTTAAATTGCGCACTTGTTTGAAATAAAATTGTACACAAACCTTTGCACACAACAGTTCCCCCTACACCCGGGGGCATGAGGGTATTAACCCTAGGGAGTAGTTGACGTACGACCGGCCCAAGTTTGGCCTTAGAGCCTGCGAGCCTTGTCGGAAATCACACTCAAGGTGATAACCAGTTACTCTAGCCCGAAATACTGCGACAGGCCTTAGAGTTTGCCAGGTGACGGCGACAGAGATACTGGGCCCCTATAATGGGGGCACCTTGGGGGCCTTAAAGACCAGTGAGATTAGAACCGTCCTATACAACGCACTTTTCTTGACAAGGACCACAGACCAAGGATTTGATCATGATCGTTCGTGGGTGTACGTTGATTGAGCATATGTGTGTGCATTTGTTTGTATTATTTTGTTCTAATAAGATGGATTGAAATTTTATAATAAGCAAACAATAAAAATAATAATAAAAATTTTATACCCCTTCGTACATTCTTAGGTCAGCATTCCATTAACATCATATAGATAGTTTCCTTTTTGTAAAAAAAAAATCAATAAAAGAAGTCTCTTATTTACCATGCATCATTCCCCTTTAGATAATAGAAACATGATAAAGATTAGGCAAAAAAATGACATGCATTCTAGATTAGCTCATTAATTTCATTCATTTTATTTTTTTAGCTAAGGAGGATTAGGTTGTCGTATGTATAGAAAGTTAAGAAAAGTGAATGCTCTAATATACGACAGTATCTGCGCTATAAAAAAGGCCCAAATTAATGTTAAAAATACTGTGGTTGGGCCCTTGCTTTGATATGTTTGTTGAAGTAAGTCTTCTTAGAATCTAATATAGATTCTCACTTAATACTATTGAAATCTATTTGAGCATTCACAAATAAACAAATCAATGAGACTGATATTTATTATTCTCAACTTTCACTACATTCTGCATTACATTCATTTAGAACATATTCCTCCTTGTAAAAGAATAAATGAAAATAAAAAAGGAAATTAACCTATGTGCGTTGATTGGAAGTAATGGAAGCAAGCCATGCATAAAGAGTTGAGGGTAAAGAACTCCACAATCATTAAGACGCCAATTCTTACCTTAAGAGGATAAAGTCGTGTCGTGCAACCGCGAAATCCAAAGGGAATGGGAATGGATGGATCCATACTCTTAACAAGTTGCAAGCTTATAAAGAGAACCTGAGGAGGACGAATCCTTCAAACGCTAAGACAAAGTGAATAGAGCTTTCTTGAAAGATGATTTCAACAAGAAAAAAACATTGCTTGTTAAGAAGCTGCTAGGATGAAAACCTGCAAAGGGCATTCTAGGCAAAAAAAAAAAAAGCAATGTTTGTTCGAACTGAAAATCGAGAAACAGTTTGAATGTTCCTCTTGAGAAGCAAGACTCCATGAAAAGCTCTATCATCGCTTCTACTCATTCCTACTTCTTAGGAAAGTCTCAGGATATGGGTTGACAACACCTTCATGAGAGAAAAAGCCAAAGGACCTCCCTCTACACAAGATTTTCTAAAGTGCCACATTCAAGCAAGTGGAGGACTAGCTCTACAGTCAGTGACCTAGGCCTCTCTAAGAGACAACCTCCTTCTACTTCTCTGTGTATGAATCACAAACTCGGGGCATGCCCGGGCCCTCGAGCTACATTAAATGGGCACGTGTAGATTGAAAATTCTATTTTAATGCCATACATTTTTCTTCTTCGTTTCTCTTCTCCCTCTTATCTACTCTAAGCCTCATTAACAAACCTTAAATGAACAAGTACATTTGAAATAAGGACGTCATTAGAAACAATGGCTTAATACGCAATAAGGAACACATAAAGATCAATCAAATTTGGCATGACTTGTGGATAAAAGTCCAAGCGAAATCAGTGCAAGGGGCACCCCCCTTTATTGAAGGAATGAAAGATGATCACAAATGTTGCAAAGACAAAAGCCCCGCAAGAAACTCATTAAATGGGCAACACAAAGATTAGGGCAAGGTCCGCTAGGAGACCCACAAACAAAAGGGTAGCGTAGGCAAAAGTGAGGATCAAAAAGAAAATGTCCGCTAGGGAACACATCTCAAGTAACCTAGGCAAAAGTTAGGACAAAGCAGCATCCCGAGCTGAAAATTGAAAGGCGGCTCGAGAAGATCATTTAATCAATATGCAATCCCAAGTCATCGGTTAACTCTGAAGGAAATAATAAGCTAACGCGAAAAATGATTTCCTTACTTCGAATGTGCTTGTTCATCAGCCTAAACCACTAGCCTACCTCGGCCAGTCATTCTTCTATAAACCATTTTTGAAAAAATCCTTTCTACCAAAACTTTTACAAAAAATATATATATATATCCTCTTCCTCTCTTTCCTCTTGACCTATATGGCATTAAGATAAATTTGAGAGATACACAGAGTATGCACAGTGAACACTCGCAAGGAGAAGATGGAGGTGTCCTAGAAAATAGTCTAGATACACCTAATCTAAAGGCTAACATATCATATCCAGCACAAGCGAGAGGGCTGAACTACACAAACCTCAGGTTCAAGAAGCAGCACTGAACCTCAGGTTCAAGAAGCAACACTTGGAATGATATCGACACGGCTAAAGGCTAACAATCCATGTCATTGATTAATGTGCATAGATTAATTTCTTGAAAGTAAAATTAATATGCATTTAAGAATTAGCATAGAGGCATCATTGCATAGCATGCATATGGCACAAGCGTGCACAAAAGGGTATAAGTTTATTTATTAAAAAAATCCAATCCATTCCTGCTTCGCATTTTCTTTTGCATTCTTGCATTCGTTGTGTGTGTCTATCCACCCCTTGTTGGAGGAATCAAGAGGCCAAAGCACTCGTAAAAAAGGATCAATAACTAGACAGTGCCTTAAAGCCAAGATCATGTCAAAAAGCATAGCCCCAACAAGGGCATTCCATATATAAGTGGTTTCATATAGCCACCAAGAAACAAAAGACATGTCAACAACAAGACGGGATAGAACCGGACGAGGAAGAATAATCAAGTCCACAAGCATGAAGAGGCCATCACGCCTTACTCCTCAATTGAATGAAGGATGATTCAAGAGAATGCCAAGACTAGGAATGGTTTCCTTACCAAAGCCAGAAGTGGCTTCCAAAATAATACTCGTCAATAAATATTAAGCAAATAACATCATCATAGGATGGGATCCCTCCCCCAATGATGATAACAAAAGATAAAACAGAAAAAAGGCAAGCTTCATACATGTTAAAAAGTCGAAGCATTTAAAAAAAATAGCAGAAAAAGGCAAGCTTCAAATGTGAAAAAGTCGAAGCTAAACAAAGAAATGAAAAAAAAAACCTACAACAAGAAGACGCCTAGAGAGGCATCACAATACTCACATGGCAGGGGAAACACCAGAATCCCTATCACCCATCTATCGCCCATCAACACAGGGGCACATCAAGTATATCTTGCCCATCCTCCTTGGGGCGTTTTCCATCACAAGTCAACAACAAGAGTATCGTCGAGTACCTCAAATTGAAAAGGAATCATCATCAAGTATCCACCCAAGATTTCAAAGGTCCTCCTTCAAAGGATATCAACAACCATCCAAGTTGTGAATCGTCATCGAGCCGCTCAAATCAATGAATGACAATGAGGGTACCGCCGAGTTCCTCGAAATCAAAATCGGGATTGCCGCCGAGCTCCCATCGTAGGTCGGTTGAAGCCTTAAAATCAGCCAAGCTTGATCAAGAGCCGCCATCGAGTCGCTCAAATCAATGAATGACAACAAGGGTACCGCCAAGTTCCTTGAAGTCGAAATTGGGATGCCGCCGAGCTCCCACCGTAGGTCGGTTGAAGCCTTAAAATCAACCAAGCTTGATTAACAGCCGCCATCGAGCCGCTCAAATCATTGAATGACAACGAGGGTACCGTCGAGTTCCTCGAAGTCGAAACTGGGATGCCGCCGAGCTCCCACCGTAGGTCGGTTGAAGCCTTAAAATCAGCCCAACTTGGTTGAGAGCCGCCGTCGAGCCTCTCAAATCATTGAACGACAACGAGGGTACCGCCGAGTTCCTTGAAGACGAGACCCGGATGCCGCCGAGCTCCCACCATAGGTCGGTTGAAGCCTTAAATTCAGCCAAGCTTGATTGAGAGCCGCCGTCGAGCCTCTCAAATTAGTGAACGACAACGAGGGTACCGCCGAGTTCCTTGAAGTCAAAATCGGGGCCGCCGTCGAGCTCCCACCATAGGTCCGCTGAAGCCTTAAAAATCAGCACAGCTTGAACGAGAGCCGTCGTCGAGCCTCTCAAATCAGTGAATGACAATGAAGGTACCGCCGAGTTCTTCAAAGTCAAAATTGGGATTGTCGTCGAGCTCCCACCTATGGGTCGGCTGAAGCCCTAAATATCAGTCCAGCCTGGAGAGGCTGAGCTCATAATATACTCCCTCTTCAATAAGCAACAAATAAAGGAACATTATCACAAGAGAGACAATGGAGCTTCTACTCGAAGACTGAAGACCAGGTGTACAGTTTGTCAGCCTTGTTACCCAATAGAGTACACAACTGCTCTAAAGGGTGAGGATACGAACAAATGCACCTATCTAAGGGAAACAGCGCAGAAGCACCAACACCAAAGAGACGAAGGGAAGACCTGGACGAAATGTCTACGTCTTTACTTGCCTTTGGAAAAGCAACACGTTACTATTCCAAAGGACAAGTAAAGAGGGGCAGTTGTAGACACCCAATTTCGTCCGGGGGGCATGCAAACAATGGGACAGAACTTTAGAGGGCCCAAAAGCCCAAACAAGCGAATTTTAGAAGACTGGAACGGGCTGTTCCAAAATCGGAACGGGCCGTTTCCAATTTGGAACGGGCCGTTCCAAGTTTCTAAAAAGGCCAAAAACCCTAAATTGGAACGGGCTGTTCCAAGATTGGAACGGGCCATTCCAAGATTGGAACAGGCCGTTCCAAGATTGGAACAGGCCGTTCCAAGCTTATAAAAAGGGTGTTAAAAGCTTTACTGGAACGGGCTGTTCCCAAACTGGAACGGGCCGTTCCAAGTTAAGGAAAAAGCATAAAAAACTTGCTTTGGAACGGCCGTTCCAGCGTAGCCAAGTGTGTGCATATTGTGTCTCTGGAACGGGCCGTTCCAATTTCAGAACAGGCCGTTCTAGTTACCAATTTAACCCACAACAGCCATATCCAGAACGGGCCGTTCCGATTTCAGAACGGGCCGTTCTGGACCCTTTTTAAAATCTATAAATAGGCAGCTGGGGCTCATTTCTCAAGACCCAAAAAAATTTCGTCAGCACTCCTTAGAGCTCAAAATTTCTCTCTTTTTCTCTCTGTCTCTCTTATTGTATTTCTTGAGTATTGTGAGGCATTTATGTAGTGTGAAAGGTTGCCACAAAGCACCTACAATTTCCATATTGGAAGATCTAACAAAGCTTGCTACGAGGTATTTCAATGAATCTTCTTCTCTCTCCTTTATTTCTTATATTTTATAAATATTGTTATAATAAAATCAATCATGTAGACATTTTAGGGTCATTTGTATTATTTAAATTTTAAACATGTAAATAATTATTAATAAAATGGGGTTTAATATTTATATTGTTTATAACGCTAACTTCATCATAGGGTACCGATTAAGGGCGTTGTAGGGGTGCTTAATACCTTCCCTACACGTAACCGACCCCCGAACCCAATTCTGGTTATCAAGACCATTATTGGACTTTTAAAAACTTTTTCTTTTTCCAATGTTTTTGAGTAAAACATTGGTGGCGACTCCAAGAACCTATTTTCAAAACCATTAATTAAGGATTAGTCTGGTATCCGGGCATTTCTTGATTAATGAAACTTTTAAAAGGATGTTTAAACCATTAGTCGTAAGATCGGAAATTTTCGGGTTGCGACAACTAGGCACATAGATTCTATCCTTGAACCCCAAAACACCATCAACTTCCACTTGTAAAAGGCTATTTATATCCCTACCAATCTTTTTCACTTGGGTCACTAAGAAAGGATCTAACTCATGGGTCCTCTAATCTCATCCATCAATCTATTAGTCCTTTCAACATATTCAATTCAATGTTCCTAAGGGTGAGCTTACATATTACGCTTAAGTCTCTAACATCCTTAATCGAATCCAACCCTTATATCATAAAAAATGATAGATGAATTCAGGGCATTTGTCACTATATTAGTTTTACTTTTATAATCCTCTCCAAGGATTAGACACCTAAGTGTTCACTATGTACTCATACTCGGTTTTCAAGTCTTATCACTTCATTTATACCCCAGGCAAACTCTTATTCACTACCTTGTCCTATAGCCTCATGCCTTGCCACCAAAATGAATCGACTAATTATGCTTATCCAATACCCTTCAACAATCTACTCGTTACTCGAGTCATAGCTAGTTTCCCACTACTAGGAGTAATTTCACAAGTCAAACTTAAATTCCTAATTTGAGCCAAAAGATACATCTCTTTAACCATAAAGAAAGATAAATATAGATGTTTCATACTCAAAGCATCGACCACTACTTTAGATTTACCCAAATAACAACTAAGATTAAAATCCTAATTCTTACAATTTCCAACTATCTCTTCTGTCTCATATTTAACTCCTTCGGATCAAACAGATATTTAAGATCCTTATGTTCACTAAATACCTCAAGCTTAGAATTATACCAGTAATTTTTCCAAAATCTCAAGCGTAACTATTAAATCTCTAATTCAAGGTCATGCGTAAGGTAATTTCTCTCATGAATTTTCCATTACCTAGATGCTTAAAAACATAAGTTACTACTTTTTTTTTCATCAATAATCCACTCAAACTTGTCTTCAAAGCATCACTATATACCACATAAGACTTACTAGAGTCCGGTAATGTTAACACTAGTCAATTTTTCTTAAGAGTTTGGAAAATACTCTCACACTTACTATTCCTTAAAGGCAACTATCTCTTCCTGATCAATCCAGTCAAAGGTAAGGTTATCTTAGAAATTTCATCAATAAATCTCCTATAATAATAAGTTAATTCAAGAAACTCATATCCATACTAACTGACTTTGGTATCTCTCACTTAAGCACAACTTCTACCACAGATAGATCTACATTATATCTCCACTAAAAATTACAAAACCTAGAAAGTTCACCTCATACAATAGAAATTCATACTTAGATAACTTGGTGTAACGCTGTCTTGGATATATCTTCACCCTTAACTCTAATATGATGATATCACATCCTAAGGTCAATCTCACTAAACACACAACCTTCATTAATTAATCCCTAAGGTCATCTATCCACATACCAACATACATGCATATCAAGTCATATTAGAATGCCTATTTTAAATCTTCATATACATCATCCTTAAGCATGTACGAATCAATCACTGTTTACTCCATATAGCATGTACATGAACCAATTTTTTTGTCACATAGCATCATACAACCTTAAACAACCTTTCAACACCTCAGAACATCATATCCAGATAAGTTTTTATCATTGCATTGCCTAATCACCCAAAAACATTAATACATCATATATCTTCCTCTAATAACTGTCAAAGAAATGGTACATAAAGAATTATGCTCATCCAAATGATCTCAACCTATCCCAAGAAAATAAGTTACAACCCTTATGAAAACATGAGATTCTAAAAAGATCATCTTCTTAGCTAAAAAAAAACTCCAAAAACCACAACAAAGATATTCAGCGCTTACAACTATACCTCTGATTTCCAAAGTAGCTATACTAGAGTTCTAGACCTCCGTTTTACTTGATTCCAATTCCATAGGAAAGATAACATCCAAGGCTACCACTTTCCTAAAGACTACAAAAATCTAATTTTGTCAATATAGCACTTGTACTGACACAACAAAACATCTCCTACACCAGACAACAATAGTGTATCAACATCTAAAACCACAAAAAAAATACCTTAGTCTTTCCAAACTCACTCCTTCTTACCCTGAATTCATATCCAAACTTTTTACTACAATCCTAAATCAAAACAACTCACATATTTAATACAAAAGACTTAGAAACTGAAATAAAATTCACATGCAACCAAACCATAATCTAAGAAAATAATACAATTTAATAGACGTAATCAAACATCACACTAGCAAACCAATAAGTTCTACAATCAATTCAGTCCATCATTCATCAAACTAGCATAGTAAACTAATAACTCACGGCCGATTGGATCGACCTGCTCTGATACCACTAAATGTGATACCCTCTACCCCAACATTAATACACAATAAATGTAAACAATAATTTTTTTGGAGTAAATAAAATCTTTCATAGTTTGATAACATCTTTCATGTATAAAACACTTGTCTCAAATATCATAAGGTAGAAGATTCACATTCGTAATTCATAAATCATAGAAAGTCAACACGTAAGTATCAAAACTCAAGAAATCATATAAAGGAAAATATAGATTAATTTCAGCAAAGGTTATAACTTTCAAATTATGTAATAAAAATAATATACAAAGATGCACATTTTGGTCTTTTATCAAGAACGTTCAAAATTATAAAAGAAAAGAAAAAATAAGACTTTTTAACACAATAACATCCTGAACTAAGCCTAGTTATGCCCGGATGTCACATCCTATCAGAACATGCCCAACTGAAGCCCTAAGCTTCATCCACAACATCCTCATGATGATGATCACCTACAACATAATTTAAACATATACAAGAACAACAAGGGAGTGAGAAACATCTCACTCAGTTTCAGGTGCAGAAATAAAGGTTAGATAGCACACACACACAAAACATATATAAGTCACATGTAAACTGTAACATCCTAAATTTCATACAATATTTTATATTTATGAAAATTATTTTTCTATAGTTATTAATTAATAAAAATGGGTCTTATGTAGAATATTTTAGAGATTTTGATACTTGATTATTATGTATTTTAAATATTTATGGGGATTTTTAAAGGAATTTTTATAATTAAAAATAAAAAAATATATTATTATGATATTTTGAAGGCTCAGAACGGGCCGTTCCCGACAGTGGAATGGGTCGTTCCAAATTTTAAAAGAGAGTTGTGTTTGTTGACCCGGAACAGGCCGTTTCAAAAATGGAACGGGTCGTTCCTAATTTGTAAAAAGGCCTATTTGGGTTTCTCCAGAACTGGCCATTCCCAGAGTGAAACGGGCTGTTCCAGAGTAAGAAAAATGCCTAAAAAGTTAAGCTAGAAACGGGTCGTTCTGCTTATAGTCAATATGTGTTAAAAGGAAACCCAGAACAGACCATTTTGATTTTAGAACGGGTCATTCTGCTTTTTGAAAACGGGTCGTTCTGAATTTAGAACGGGCCATTTTAGTTGAAAATTTTATATATCTTTGAAGGCTCCGGAACGACGGTCGTTCCGGAATCAGTACGAGCCGTCCCGGGTACGCCTGGATGCCTATAAATAGGAGGCAGGGGTGAAAAAAAATTATAACTGAGTGAGAAGGTGAAAATCTTAGAGAGAGAGAGAGAAAAAAAAAAAGAAAGAAAGAGAGGGAAAGAAAGAGGGAATCCAGAGGGGGAGGTTCTGCTCAAGTTTTAGCTCCTGCTTATCTAGGTAAGGGGGAGGAGAACCTTATCTCTTTAAAATTTTATATTCTATTATGTTTATTTATTTATGTTATTTTTTATGTATATTTATTTAGTGGGGTGTCCCTAACCTCATTTATTTTCTTAATCTATGATTATTTTTATCCATAATAGCTATTAAGGTGTTCATATTTTATATTGTTTAATTATTTTATAATGATTGTCATATTTATATCATTGATACTCTTAATATATTCTTTTTATGTAAATATATTTATTGTATATATATTTATAATCAACTATGATATAGTTGTGATATCTTGGACTCATCTTGTTGTTATTTCTTCACGTATTTATGAAGATAAATATTGTTCTATGGCCATAGAAGATAAAGTTTGAATTATTTGTAGCTAGAGGTTTGACCTTGGGGATTTAAATGAGTAAGGAATGAAGGTAAAATATCCTATTGTTGGTTAAGGTGAAATATCCTTTTATTGGTTGGTATTATGATGATGCTCATTTATCCTGACTAGTCACTACAAGTATAATTAAAATTTTATTGTATCATGAAAATCTAATATATGATCTATATATATATATATATATATATATATATGTTTAATATTGATTATAAATAATTCTGTATATTCTTTTGAATTATTGTATTTATTGGATATTGTTCTCACTCCTCTCTTTTCTTTGTTTTTAAAACTAAATATATTATAAAATAGATGGATCTACTTGGGATTCCAGATCATTTTGCAATTGTTATAGTTGTTGACTTCCTTGAAAGGAATTGGAATGTGGAGGCTATTTGATGAATCTATTATAATTTTATTTGTTATTGTAAATTAATTCTCACTATCAATGTAAATATTGTAATAGAAGTGAAAAAGAAATATTGTGTAAAATAATACATTATTGTAGATATTTTAGAACGATATGTCATGTATTAAATTCACAAAATATTCTTTTTCTTTATCTTTATCTTCAAAAAGAAAAAAGAAAAAATATTGTTAATGATATAATTGCGAAAATATTATTTAAGAAAATATATAATTATTATTTTATAAATTGGGCGTTACATAAACAATACACATAAATAATCAAATATCACATATATACTCATTTATCATGCTATGATGTCATGGACTCGACTCATAAATGCATGCATGTGGCGCCATAAGGAAGTTTCACATTTCATCACTGGTGACCCTAAGGCACACCTGGTTACATCACTGGTGACCCTAAGGTACACCTGGTTACATCACTAGTGACCCTAAGGTACACCTGGTTACATCACTAGTGACCCTAAGGTACACCTTGTTAGCTTGTTACATCACCCGTGACCCTAAGGTACACCTTGTTAGCATCACCAGTATGCGGCCTCAGCGGCACACCTGGAGTCATATATGTATATGATGCATGTCACACATTCATTATTTCACTGACTCAACATTTGACTAATTACAGAATTTCATTAAGTACATCATGTCATTATTTTTCATAGTCTCATAATCATAGCTTGTCTCAATAGTCCATTCTTATGTTTCATGTCATTTGTACATATTTCACATGGTCATGTCATAAATACTCCTCATAAGGTCCGCACAGGAATTCACAGAGATCCACAGAGAACATTCTTATTCATATTAAAACATTTATTTTTAACATTAATCACATATTCATTTATTACTTCCAACAAGGAACAAGGTAGAGCAAACAGAAAATAAAACAGAACACATTAATACTTTGCATGTTCAAAGAAGCATGCCACAATAGCAAGGGATTGAGAGTCAATCCGACAATCAAACTATCCAACAATTATCCCCACACCCCCGAGCGAGGTTTCTCACTCCCCCCTTACCTGGATAAGCAGGAGTTGAAACTTGGGCAGGACCTTGTTACTTTCTTCCCTCTGGATTCACTCTTTCTTTCCCTCTCTTTCTTTCTTTCTTTCTCTCTCTCTCTTCTCTTTCTCTCTCTAAGATTTTCACCTTCTCAGTCAGTATAATTTTTTCACCCCCTGCCTCCTATTTATAGGCATCCTGGCGTACCCGGAACGACCTGTACTGAATTCGGAATGCCCCGTTCCCGAGCCTTCGAATATACGCAAAATGTACAACTGGAACGACCCGTTCTAAAATCAGAATGGCCCGTTTTCAAAACGCAGAACGGCACGTTCTAAAATCAAAACGGCCCGTTCTAAAATCAGAACGGCCCGTTCTGGAGTCCATGTTAACACACATTGACTATTATTGGAACGCCCCGTTTCAAACTAAACTTTTTAGCCATTTTTAGAATTTCGGAACGGCCTGTTTCCCTTTGGGAACGACCCGTTCTGGAGAAATCAAAATTGGCCTCTATAGGGCCCAATAGTCCACCTGTTGCTCCACCATAGTATGATATTGTCTGCTTTGGGCTAGGCCCGCACGGTTTTGTTTTTGGGCTCCTTCCCAAAAGGCCTCATACTATATGGAATGGTGGACACCCTTATAAACTAGCCAATGTTCCTTCATTTTACAGATGTGGGACTTGGGATGAATCCCAACAAACCTCCCCTCAGACCAAGGACCACATGTCTCGTGACCTCCTCCCCTCAAGCGATAATCTGTCACCATCTTGTACCGCTGTTAACTCTACGGGACACGTCGCCTGAATACCAAAATATCAGGAAGATTTTCGACACAAGGCACAAAGTTCAGATCTCTTCTCCATCGCGAGGCACAACACTGAGGGTCTTCCCGCATCAAACCCAGCCGAACCGTTGGCTCTGATACCACTTGTTATGACAATATGTAAAAGAAAGAGATCAAGAGAAAGCATACAACACACAAATTACGTGGTTCAGTCAGTGTGACCTACGTCCACGGGCAGTTTAAGAGTTTCTTGTTAGATCGAGCACTTACCACTAGGCCAAAAGCTATAGCTGATAGTTAGGGCGCAACTCTTTCTACTTAGGAGCGTAGCAACCCAAGCGCCATGATTCGACAGTGACTTGGCCCACCTAGCCTCCGCCACGGGACAATTGATGCAACTCGCAACAATCTTCCCCTTAGCAGCCTCTTTTCTACTTTGGAACGGCCCGTGTCAGTTTTGGAACGGCCCGTTCTGCTGCCTCAAAAATAGTATATTTTCTTTATTTGGAACGGCCCGTTCCACTTTTGAAACAGCCCGTTCCGGCGTAAAAGACAGAATTTTATAAAAATTTTCATAAATAATTTAAATTATTAAAAACTTTTACAATATTTTATAAAAACCCCTTAATTAACTAAAATAAATATATGAAAATAAATAATAATCAACAAAAAATTCGGGGTGTTACAACAACAAGTGTCCCGAAAGGTCCAGATTTAGAAAATCTATCTATTTTAATCGAATCATATATATATATATATATATATATATATATATATATATATATAAATTATATATACACACACAAAGAAAACAAGAAACATAAAAAAGTGAGAACAAATATTATATGTCACTAAAAAAATAGTCATACAACTACACTCTAATCTATACACAATACATAATTTTATTATAATACTTATATGCTTAAATTTTAATTATATTCTATGATTAAATTGTAAGCAAGAATTTGTAGTGACTAATCAAGATAAATAAGTTTTACTATAGTTATACTAATATAAAAATCACTTACTTAATCAAGTATATACTTATTTAAATCTTTAATATCAAAACCTTCATCTATAAAATCATATTTTATCCATCAATTCAACTATATATTATTTATAACATGTTCATATTAGTTAATTAATATCAATAAAAATAATGACTTGTTTATCATAATAAAATTAAGAATAATATTTATTATTATAATAATCATTATTTTTGTTATTATTATAAATTTATTGTTTTTTTATTCCATTATAGCTTCTTATTCCATTATATTAGGAAAGAGAAGAGTTGAGAGAAAAAGTTGCACTGAAGTTTGGGACCACTACTCCTATTTATAATGGAACAAGTATCTGAACGTTCGATAAAATCTTAATTTTTTATTTAGTGAATAAATTGTTTCCAATTGTATCATTTAATGTTCAACCATTTTAGATAAGATGAAGTGAATTCTTCACGTGCCTATACAGTTTTTTTTTCCTTTCTGATTGGTATAACGTACAAATTATTTAGCCATGTTAAAGTTTTTATTCCTCTCCTCTAACAAGTAGATCAAGTTGCTTCGATATATTTCCAAGTTCATGAATCCTGCACAACTTGCTATTTACTTTTATGTCACTTATCTCATTAATTTTTCTTTTATTAAAAATAAATTTTCTTATATTTTTTTTTTCAAGTGTGAACACTAATTCTATTAAAATAATTTCGTGCTTTTATTTTAAATTATTAAATATTATAATTTAAGTAAAATTTTAATTAAAATAATACCACTATTTTAAATATTTATCTTTAAGAGGTTTGGAAATTAGAAAATATTATTTAATTATAACTAGGTTACTTTTTTAAGAATTATAACTTAACACTATAATAAATTAAAATATATAAATTTAAAACATTAAAAAAACTTGTAACATAAAAAACATTGTTTATTTCATATTAATAGTTACAAAATAATATTTAGAATATCAAACTTTGAATTTTTTTAACGTAATTTAATATTGTTTAATTTTATCTAAGTGAATTTTTATATTTTTATAAAATATTGTTGAACAATATATAATGCTTAAATACTTTATCTTACATAATTTTAATTTAAACAATAATTACAATGATTACTATCATAATCACTAAAAACAAATAGCAAGATAAGAGTATGAGAGAATGGTTAATGAATTGAAAAACTTCAATTTTTTATTGTTCGTCCATCATCAATACAAAACTCATGTTGACTTGAATGATTTATGTTAGTTTCTTTCATATATATATATATATATATATATATATATTATTTTATTTTCATGAAAATTATTTCTTTTAGATGGTGATGTAGTGTTTTGTTGGAAAATAATTTAAATTTTTAAATTCAAATATCTGAGATATTATTTAAATTTTAAAAGATATTGATTATTTTAGGATATTGTTTAGAATTGAAATACATTGTATTTATTTTAGAGATTTGTTCCCTCTTTTAAGATTGTAATGTAAGGTCAATAAATAGAGACTTTTGAAATGAGAAGAATCACTCGACTTGTAGATGGGGTCATCGCCTTAAATTAGAGAGGAGGTCATATGAAGGAAGGTTTCCAAGTTTTGCCAAAAAACTTGTGAATGATGGTTTTCAAGTTTTGCCAAAAAACTTGTGAGGAAAGAGTTTCCAAGTTTCATCCATAAAACTTGTGAGGAAGGAGTTTTCAAGTTTCACCCATAAACTTGAAGGAGGGATTTTCAGGATATATGTAACACATTTTGAGATAAATAATGAACATCTTTGTAGATGTAGGCATGAGGGGCTGAACCACATTAAATAAATTTGTATGATCTTTTCCTATTTATTTTTATGGTGTTATTTTAATATGTTTCTCATCATCATTATTATGCGTAAAAGAAAATAAGTTTTTTTTGTTCACATCAAGTGGAGGGTTAGGAGGCGTGTCCCGCTGTCATGAGGGAGGTCATGATGGAGCGGTGGTGAAAGTACTCAGAGCGTGAGTGAGCTCTGTGGGCCACCATCAAATAATACTTGTAGTTTTTGTTGCAAGGGAGGGGGTAAACTGTGGTCCTTTGTTTGAAGGGGGAATTGTTGGGATGCAAGCAAAGTTTCATATCATTCAAACAAGAGGATGAATATGAGTTTGTATACACACAATTGTTTCTATTAGTTGAGAGACCTTTTGGGTGATGTCCAAAAGCAAAACCATGAAAGTTAGGCTCAAAGCGGACAATATCTCATCAATGTGGAGATATGTGTATGTATGTGGTAACTCTCGATGCACAACATTTAGTCACTCTTAAAATTACATATTAGAAATATACTAAATGTTTAAAAAAAAAAAGAGAAGAAAAATGAATGTTTATTGATTAAGAAAAGAAAATCTAGAAATTTGAACGAGATGAACTAGATGATGTGTGAATCGTGGAGCGAAATGAGTGAGTCATGGAGAGCATAGAGAATGAGTGGATATGATATAGAAATAAGTTTTATTTATTTTTTAAATAAATAATAAATTATTATAGTATCTCTTAATTAAGTTCATTAAAATGAAATAATTGATTGATTTTTTGGTTTAAATTTTTTTATGTAAATTACTAATATATTCCAATTAAAATTAAGATGATAAGATCTTAGCAACCCTTATATATATATATGAGAAATTCTATGGTACCCATCTTATTTGAGAGGGTACCGATACAGTTTTTTATATTTTATATTTTTAATAATTTATTTAAATAATATTTATGATATTTTATTCTTTCAATTTTTAAATTATTTAGTCATTTTATTTTTATTTTATATATTCTAATTTATTTGTAATAATATTATTATATATTTAAATAGTTTAATTTTAATAATTTTTTAAGTATATTTTTATCTTTTCACTTAAAATTTTTGAATTTCTATATTTTAATTTTAATAATTTTTTAAGTATATTTTTTTTTATCTTTTTGTCTTAAATTTTTGAATTTCTATATTGTAATTTTAATAATTTTTTATTTTTACTATTTATTAATTTTTTTCTTTTTTTAATATTTTATAATATTATTGAAATCTTATAATTTTAATCTCTATAATTTTATCTTATTTTTTTATTTTATAAGTATAATTTGGATTATTGATTTTATAATTCAATTATTTTTTTTAAAATCTTTTATGAGTTTATATAGAAAAATGTATTGAAACTCCTCGATCTTTGAGGGTACCGTAGCAACTCCCTATATATATATCATCTGCAAATGAATATTAAAACAAATTTTTATTAATTAATTAATTTTAAATATTAAAATTTTAATATTTTTCTTCAATATTTTTATTTTACCAATATACTTTTTCATTGGAAGAAACAATCAATTTTATATAAATTTGTATTTTCTTTAAAATACATAAAATAATTTAGTTTAAAAGTTTCTTTTAAGATAAAATGAATGAAATTTATAAAACAGTTTCTATTTATTTTTTTAAGTTCTTATTTTTTGTTAACTTCAAAAAAAATTAAGAAAAAAAAGGTAGTTCATACATGTCTATAATGTCAAACCACGGTCAATATTATAATTTTAATACTTAATGAATCAACATTTAATGATTTAACTAAAGTTGTTAATTGAATATTATAGGTGACTAGAAATATAATTTAGCAAAAAAGAAAGTTATGTTAATAATATATTATTGAAAAATGTATTGGATGAGCATTTTTTATTTGAGAAAAATTAAATCAAAATGTGCTTAATTTATATAATTCATAAAGACGTTAATTTATCATTAATAAAAATAATCAATCACATAGACGTTACTTCATTTTCTATTTCTAATAAAAGGAGATCACATGAGTATTCAATACTGAGAAAGGCATCCGAGCCTTAGAAGAGATTTTTGTACGAGTGTGCCCCTCTGCAACATTAATAATCAAAATGTCCCTCTTTGTAAAATAATGGGCAAAATGCCCCTCTTTCGCAATGCATTGAGGACCCGACTTCTCAATGCAGTTTTTAATGTTTTTTTTTTATTTATTTATAAAATATATTTTTAATATAATAAATATATATTTTTTAATATAAAAATATAAATTAAAATAGAATATATTATTATATTAATTAAATTATTTACAACAAATGAATTACATTGTGGTTCCTAACCATCATTTTGCATGTCATCAATAATAATGGGGCTATGATTTGGAGTTGCATTTTGTTGTGGATATTCTTGTTGTGTTGGCATTTCTATTAACTCTTGTGACATTTGACCAACATCAATGCTCTATACAACTCGTGGGTCTTGTAATTGTTGGGGTATAGATAAATAAATAATTGTATTTTGTCTATACCATGTCATATATTTATCTGTATGGGATAAGTGATCATTGCAAGTTGGCCTATTATAACGTTCCGTCGATTTTCCGTCCATTGTTGGATCCAGTGGGCATGTTCTTCTGCCTAATTATTGTAAGTATTTCCTCACATAGATGTCTCATGTTGTTGATCCAAATTTATAAGCAATTGTGGTATATCCTGACACAAACCAAATTGGAATTTTACCCTATCCGCTTGTTGTCATTCAAACACTACGAAACAAATTAAAAGGGTACAAGCATTCTACATTGTTGAATTTTTAAATGCATTTTTTGGCAGCACACTCTCATAACCTTTATAAGGCATCAAAAGAAATTATAAAATTAAGAATGAATATTAATGTCTTAATACGTGATAATTAACTAATTAAAACACACACACGCACACACACACACACACACATATATATATATATATATATATATATATAAACATTCTACTATCATCATCACATCTTAAACAAATCTACAACTTAACATCACAGCATACAACACACAATACAATGCAACTTTTAATCAACACATTGTCGCAACCCGAAAATTTTCGATCTCGCGACCTATGGTTTAGACATCCTTTTAAAGATCTCATCAATTAATGAATGCCCGGATACCAGACTAATCCTTAATTAATAGTTTTGAAAAATGAGTTCATGGAGTCGCCACCAATGTTTTACTCAAAACATTGGAAAAAGAAAATGTTTTTAAAAATCCAATAATGGCCTTGATAACCAGAATTGGGTTCGGGGGTCGGTTACGTGTAGGGAAGGTATTAAGCACCCCTATAGCGCCATCAATCGGTACCTTATGAGGAAGTTAACATTATAAACAATAATAATATAAATATTAAATCCCCTTTTATTGATGATTATTTACATGCTTGAAATTTAAATTTAACAATTGACTCTAAAATATCTACATGATTGTTTTTATTATAACAATACTTATCAAAAATAAGAAATAAAATAGAGAGAAGAAGATTAATTGAAATACCTCGTAACAAGCTTTGTTAAATCTTTCGATATGGAAATTCTAGGTGCTTTGTGGCAACCTTTCACACTACACAAATACCTCACAAATCTCAAGAAATACAATAGGAGGGAGAGAGAGAGAGAAATTTCAAGCTCTAAGGAGTCTTGGACGAAATTTTGAGGCCCTAAGAACTGTGCCCAAGCTGTCTATTTATAGACATCAAAAAGTTGTCAGAACGGGCCGTTCCGAATGGCCCGTTCCAAATTCGGAACGGCCCGTTCTGGATCTGTACGTTGTGTGTTAATTTCGTATATTGGAACGGCCCATTCTGAAACCGAAACGGCCCGTTCCAGAGGTGTGTTTAACACATAATTGCTATGCTGGAACGATCCATTCCAAATTAAGATTTGAGGCCTTTTTTGTCACTTGGAACGGCCCATTCCAAACGTAGGTTTTAGCCTTTTTTTAAGAGCTTGGAACGGCCCGTTCCAATTTTTGAACGGCCCGTTTCAGTTTTGAAACAGCCCGTTCCGGGCTACTAAAACCAACATATTTGGGCTTTTAGCCTTCTGATGTCATGTCCTGTTATTTCCATGCTTGGGAGCTTCATTTCTTTGATGATAGACGTCCATTTCATTGCTTTTGTTGGTCCGGACGAAATTGGGTGTCTACACACAATAACTCATTTCTTCACATTTCAAGCAACACATGAACAACACACAACATCTCAACACATTTCAACATTGATTCAACAATACAACACATATCATCACAGTTCAACACATCATTTATTTGCATCGTCACACATTTCAACTCAGAGATCTCCAACAACATAGGGTGAGCAATTTAAGTGGTTAGATCCTATCAAACCGACAACACAAGTGATATTTTTGGGCTTGTTAGATCAACAATAAATTGAATATCAATCCACAACATGAAAACTCAGTTTTCTAAGACTTAGCCACTTTAAAAAGAAAATATAGCACTATGTCAGGATAAAACAACTGAGTCTAGGCCTACCACGAAATTAGCTAGCTTAACTGAATCTCCTATGGGATTAGCCTACCGACTATCCTCCAAATACTACAACCTTTCGATACTCGATTAGGAACTAAGTTCCCGATTTCGTACTTTACTCGATGTTTGGTTGCTTGTAATCAATATAGCTCGACCTAGCCCTTATACTATGATCGTTTCATACATGTGTCTCTCGACCTTGTCCACACATAGTACCAACTAAGTCTTAGAGGAGAACAACACGACATCCACTCCAAGGGACAACTTTCCAATGAGGGTTTTCATCAAATTAGGTTCTCAGAGCACCACAATACACTCAATCCACCCAATGGGATGAACAACTTTCAAAAACATCTCCTTTAGTCCCAAGTGGTCAATACATTTCATCAACACAGCACAACAACACATTTTTAACAACACAACAACTCAACAACTCAACAACATGGTTTTTCAACAAAATAGCTCATATATCAACTCTACTCATCTCTACAACTTCACAACTCTATCATATCAAAATGCTTCAATAACACATCAACATTCCACACATGAAACAACATACAACTTATAAAAAAAACTCCAACTATAACGCCCAATTTATATAATATCAAGCATAATGTTATATATATACTTCTTATACATTTTTAACCCAACTATATCACTAATAATATTTTACATAAAGACAAAGAAGATTTTGTGAACTTATATACATATAGTTAGCTCATATTTACATTACATACCATTCTAAAAATATTTACAATGCATACCTATTTACATGCCATATATTTTCTACTTCTGCTATAATATTTACATTGGGGGTGAAAATAAATTTACAATTGGATTAACATGATTAGCGGGTGGTAAAAAAAAAAGTTACTATAATAGGTTCATCTATAATGGTGGAGATTTCTTGGTTGGGAAAGAAAACAAATGAAGACAATCCTATGCCTTAAAATGTGACTGAGTTGGAAACGACATCCACACTCAATTTCCCCCAAGGAGGATCGCATAAATAACAACTGTAAAGGGACCTGGAATTGCGGGTAAATCCATCTATTTTGTAATATATTTAATTTTAAACAGAGTAAAGTAAGGAGTAAGAACAAATATCCAATAAATACAAATAATTCAATAGAATGTACAAAATTATTTATAACCAACATTAAATATATAAATATATATATATATATACATATATATTTTAGATTTTCATGTTATAATAAAATTTGAACTATTTTAGTAGTGACTAGTCAGGATAAATGAGCATTATCATAATATCAACCAACAAAATGATATTTCACCTTAAGTCTTTACTCATTTAAATCCCCAAGGTCAAATCTCCAACTACAAATTAATTCAAACTTTATTTCTTATGATCATAGAATAACATTTATCATTATAATGTATGAAGAAATAACAACAAGATGAGCTTAGATTATTTTAACAAAACTATATTATAGTTAATATTAATATAAAAATAATTAAGCTAAATAAGTTTAAGTATTTTTAATTATTTAAAATTTAATATAATATAATTTACGTAAATGGAATATTTTAAAGAATATTAATTTAGTAAATGACAGTGATAAACATCATAAAGTAATTAAATAACATAAACTAACAACACCTCATTAATTATTTAGAGTAAAAAATATCATAGATTAAACAAGTAAATGAGGTTAAGGACATCTCACCAAATAAATACACATAAATATAACATAAAATAAACAAAAATAGTAGCATATAAAATTTAAAAGAATAAAGCTCTTCTCATCTTACCTTAATAAGTTTGGCGATAATGTAGAGAAAAAAGTTACTACTCTACAAATACGATAAAATTATGAAACCGTTTTCTTCTACGTAGCGTGCCTCTCATTTATCAGCTCCTTCATCTATTTATAGATGAATTCTTACACCTAATGTTATGATCATTATTTTTTTTTTTATTACTGTTACATAGTTTAATTCTAAAATTTAGTTAACTTAGTTTAATTTCTATTTAAATTTTTTTACCTCATTCAATATCGTCAGATGCACCCGCAGGTGGATAAGATTTCAATCTAATCCATTCGTACTTCATCACTCTGAGCATGTGTTTATCAAGTTGAATTTGATTTTTCTTCTTTTTTTTTATCTTTATATAAAGTAACGTAAATACACATCTACATAACTAAAATACATTGTCATATGATATATATATATATATATATATATATATATATATAATGATAAAATAAATAGCTTATTATATATATATATATATTTATAGCTTATTATGATAAAATAAATATATTTAATACATATGAAAATAGAAATTCAACTAAATACTAATACTAAGACATCATATTATACAATATATAACTTTACTAAAAATAATAGTCTTACTTATAAAAAAGTAAGAATTGACAATTGAGAATTTAGAATGTTATACCAACAACACAACACATTCAACACGTAATAACAACTCAATTAACATGTTTATAACTCATTTTCACACTAGAATATATCATATATTCCCACAACACATAGAGTTGCACTCGGCAAAATTTCTATTTCCCTCGGTGCGGAGCTCAACCAGAGAGCTCCAAGCTCTCTCATGCCCCGCGTGGAGAAAATTCTGCCTGGTGCCGATTTGGTAGAGACTCCCCAAGGGAATCTCGCTCAGCATGGTAAGTGTTGTGACACCTTCTACCCCAACACATAAATAAATAATAAATACAAAAGATAATTTTTGAGTAAATAGATTTTTCTTAATCAAAACCATGTTTCAAACGACATAGGAGTAAAGGATTCACATCCATTTAACATAACTCATAACTCAAGTGCAGAAATAAAAAAAAAAAAAAAAAAAAAAGAATCGAAGTTTTTCAACATGAATGAAAACAATAAAGTCCTAAACTAGTTCTAACTAAGCCTTGATGTCACATATCCTATCAGAGCATGCCTAACTGAAGCCTAAACCTCATTGCCAACATCCTTATGCTGATGATCACGTACAACATAGGAAAACATATGTAAAACAAATAGGAGAGTGAGAAACATCTCACCTAGGTTCAAGTACATAAATAAATGTTAGATAACACACACACAACAATCATAATACAAGGTACAAGTACAATCCATACATAGCCAATATCACACACATAATCACTCATCATACAATTATGTCATGGACTTGACTCTTAATGCATGCATGTGGTGCTAGTCACGTGTCTCATAATCACATATCACGTGGTATGTTGTCGAAGCAACAGACCTAGAGTAGTCTAAGAGTACATGTCGACTTAACTGCGCACTCTCAACTAGAAGAATATACTGTTAGGGTCTCGTCAGGATAGTGAAGTCGTGCAAGATATGTTTCATGCACACAAACGGGAAAAATTGGGCTTTTGTAACTACGTTATCCCCTATGACTCCTCTAAAATGTTTCACTCGAAGGGTCTTCCTTAAGGGTGTACTTCATATTGTACCCCATCACATAAATGCATATGATGCATGTCACACATTCACATGTTCATGGACTTAACATTTCATTTGTCATATCTCATCATGTCACTTGTTCTCATATCACATTATCATACTCATAGTCACAAGGTCACATATAAGAGATTCTCATCCTCATCATGCTCATAAAAACAAATCACTTGCATTAACACAATAATAAGGTAGTTCTCACACCACTAACACCTTTAAACATAACTTAAAACATGCAAAACATCATGAGGATCGCACCTAACACGCCCCAACTCATGCCCAACATACTAAACACTGCATCAAAAGCAGAACAGCACGCCCGGTGCGCCCTAAGCGTGCCTAGTGAATTAAATGTTGCGCCTAAAGCGGAGAAGCTAGCCTGACACAACTCTCCACGCACCCAGCGCATGCCCTCCAAGGGACCCGCGCCCAAAGAGACTCAACACGTGCCTGACGCAAGAGTCCCTGGGAACTTTGTTTCCATACTCATGAATTTGTGTTGGCGCCCCAACGCAACCTGCATTTCTAACTTTGCATAAATCTTATGTTTTTTCACGTCAAGCATGTTTTCAAACTAGTCAATCGGTACAAATCCTCCAAATAACAACCAGAACATGAATCCATACTCAATTTTACATGATTTACCTTAATTATTGTCAAGAGATCATATTCTTAATTTCTTTTCAAAGGGTTTTCCACAAGAACCCACAAAACACTCTAATTCATATCAAAACTTATCTATTCTCGAAATTGAATGCATATTCACACTTAGCAAACATTAAGGAATACAATAGAAAACTCAAACATAAAAATAGAAAACATTCAAAAAAATGCATGTTCCTAAGAGCATGCATCAGGTAAGGGATTGAGGGTCAATTCGACTACCTAATAAATATTCCCACACCCCCAAGTGACGTTTCTCACTCCCCGCTTACCTTGATGAGCAGAAGATGAAGCACAAGCGGAATTCGACTGTTTCTCTTCTTTGGATTCTCCTTGTTCTTTGGAAGGCGTAAGAAGGAAATGAGCAGAAAAGTGAATATGTGAAAATGACTCTATAAATTCTAATAACTTTACTTTCTTAAAATTAATAAAATAAATAGTAATAAAAATAATTAACAAATGATCACCACGTCCTTCCTTCCCTTTTCATAAATAATAACAATAATAATAATATTAAACATGCTTTCTCCCTTCTATAAGATAACTTTAAACATAACTATTAATAATAACATATATTTCATAAAAAGAACTCCTGCTCCATTAATTAAACAAAATATAATACAAATTGTGTCTCATAATTAAAATAGAGTTCATATAACTAATTAAATAATATCTAAAACTCTAAAATAAATACATCAAATGTGAAAATAATTTCTAAAATACTATTTATTATAAGATACGAAACTCGAGGTGTTACAAGTGCCATGCTCGAGGTAGATATGGCAGAGACCTACAAGGGTAATTATGCTCGACACGATAATTGTCACACCTGATGAATTAACCTCGAGGGCACTAGGGCCTTCTCACACCCAACATAAGGTGTCTCGCCCGATGCTAAGGCCTAGTAGAGACTTCTCTAAAGAATCACACCCGGCGTGGTAAATGCCACGCCTGATGCCATATCAATAGAGGTCCCAACACTCCATTTACTGATATCACGCCCTACGCCACCTCCTCCACACCTGACGCCATTCACCTAGAGACCCTAATCCCACTTCATGCCCAGCACAACCAACTTCGTGCTTGACGTGATCATGATACTTGGGCCTTTGATGAATGCCCGCTCAATGCCATGAAGGAGCCCCGACATAGATCCAAAATCCAACAACCCATTTTTGAAAATTTTCATCAAAACCAACAATCTAAGGAAAATCCAGCACATGCAATCCTCAAACATACTAACACTAACAACAATCAACATAAAAACTCCAATAAAAACAACATGCAACCACAAATCAACTCCAAAATCATCTCATTCTCCAAGACAACCTGAAAACCCCCAAATCTTCACCTCTACTTACCCAAATTAATCCACATTATTAATGGAAAATCAATCCCAACAGCACAACACTTCAATTTCAACCCAACAATTCTAGCTTTCCTTACCTCAAACAAAACGAAGCCAGATATTCGAGCTACGCCAAGGAGGAAAATAAGAAAACTCAACTCCGTACAACTCCAATGCTTTGATTCAAGCTTCTCCACTACCTGAATCACAAACAACACAACTTAGAAAGAAACCAAGAAAGAAAAGAGAAGAAGACTGAGGGAATAGAGCTCACGAACCATAGTCCTTCTCTCTAGAATTCCTCTTTCTACAACTCAAGGTCTCATAGATTTTAAGGGTCCATTTGTCTTTGGTTTTGGTGCAAGACATGACTTCATTTTCTTTAACAGATTTGTTAGTTTCAAGAAACTTTCTTAATTATATGTTAAGTAATCACTCACACATGTAGCTAGTAGTTGTTAGTCATTATAAAATGATATGCATTTAAGACTTTATAAGACAAACTATTTGTTTCGTCTTATGAGTATTTTAAAACACCTTCTCTAATGAAAAACATTATCATTAAAAATTGAGAGCTTGAGAGGTTCAAAATCACCTTTAACTTAACATTTCTTATCTAATTTAACTATTATTTATCATAATTATTTTTAAATAAAATATTAATATTTTAAATAAAATTAAAATAAATAAAATAATTTTGTGTTAGAATACAAAGTATTTGTCATAAATATAAAATATTACTTATATATTTAAAAATATTTATTTAATATTTATAAAAATTATATATATAATTTATATATTCAAATATAATATTTATTATAAAATTTAACATATACTAGATTACTCGATTTTGTATCCATATTATTTAAAGAATTTTATCTTTATAAATACCTCTTTTTTATTACAATTTTTATTTTTATTTTTTACTTTTCAAAACCTCTTAAAAACTACTCTTAGGATTATAACTATTTAAAAAATCGTCTACATCATTAATAATTTATTTTATTTATAGATGGTTAATAATTTAATTTTATGTTGTATTCTAAAGATAGATGAACTCACTAAGTACATTCTTGTGTATAATAAATATGTTTATATGTATTTTCCTATAAAGTAACAGTAGTATGTTAGCAATATGGTAATTCTTAAACCCTAATATCCTTGTTCTCGTACCTCCACAAAGCACAGAGGAGGTCAAGTGCTCAACACTCTCTCAGCTGCAATGCCCGCGCAGCTCTTATCTCAGCTCCGTCTTCTCCAACCCCTCCTTCCCATGAAGCCCCTCCTCTCTCGCACCTTCTTCTTCCCCTCCTCCAAGTTCCTCCGAAACGCACCGTTTCGCCCTCGCGCCTTCTCCGCCCGCCCCCATCCCAGGGACAAGCTCCCCCTCCGCCCCTCCAAGAGCCTCGTCGAGGACGAGGCCGACCTCAGCGACTGGCTCGACGACCTCCGCTCCGCCCGCCCCGACCCCTTCGCCACTCGCCTCGACCGCCGCGCCGACGACGACGGCGACGAAGAGCAGCGCGAGTTCCGGCCCCCGCGGAGGAACGATAGGGTTTCCACGCTGGGGAAGAGGAGGGGTGAGGGCTTGAGAAGGGGAAGACAGGATGGCGGTGGCGCCAGGAGGAAGTTTCAGCCGAGGAGTGAGGATGAGGATAATGTTGGTGGAAGGAACTTGAAGAGGGGTGGCGTTGGAGAGTTTCTTACTGAGGATGAAGATGAAGATGAAGATGAAGAGAGTGAGGATGAAGAGATTTTGAACAAGAGTAGAACCGCTTTGTTTGGCCAACCAAGCGGTTTCGACCGGAGAACCGCTGAACCGGTTCCCAGACCCTCTTCCCCTGGAGGATCTGATTCTTATTTGAGTGACACCAGGTGTGCGTTTTTTCATTACTACTTGTTATACTTTCTTTGCCTGTGTCATTGTTTCTGTTGAGCCTATTGCGTAAGAAGCTAGGTCTTGTTTGGACAAACTTGTTAATAAAGGATAAAATAATAAGAGGCTAAAATGAATTAAGTTTTTCTCGTAAGGATGTTTGGATAAGCTTATCCAAAAGTTAAAAAATAGCTTATGTTTAAGTTAAAAATAAGTTTTTGGAGAAGATAATATGAAAAAAAAAAAAATTAAATAAGTTTCTCTGAAAGCTAAAATTAGCTTATGCTTAAGTTTAAAATAAGCTTTTGGATTAGTTTATTTATAAGCTATATGGAGAAACTATTTCATTCTTTCTTTCTTATTTTTCCCCCCTAAAATCAAGTCACTTCTGGACTTCGACTTTCTTGTGTTAACTGATGCAAAACTAATTTTAATTTACATTAATATTTTCTTATCTTGTTAGTGTTTGTCAAGAAGTTTATCTAAATACAACCTTTGTGTGCTGGGTAGTACTTGATTGGGAATTTTGAGCGTTAGAAAGTAGAACGGAAGTTGAAGGGGAGAGGGGTGTGTATATGTACAGTGCATATTTTTTTGAGTTTGAGTGGGTACTGGATTCTTTGCATAACTATTTGATCAAGGTGTTGGATGGATGGGAGTATGCTACTTTACTTACTGAGTTGTTGTTCCGTGCTTTCCATGCATGAATTTGGAAACTGGTGGGGGGTTTGTGCATACTCTCAGGGAGGGCACAACTGGTTATCTTGTATTTGCGGAGGAGGATAGGAATGTAACTAATATAGAGAGAAAGGTGAGCCCTGTACTTGTTTGTACATCTATGATGTTTATTCTTTACCTTTGGTGGCTCTTACATTTACTTGAATGTTCTTATCCATGGTTTATTATGTTGTGCGGCTGTTGTGTTCTGAGTGTCTGATTTTTGTGATTGATGTCACAGATTTGACCAATGTTCAATCTCCCCACTGTCATTAAAAGGAGTCAAAGATGCTGGATATGAGAAAATGACCGTTGTGCAGGAGGCTACTCTTCCGGTAATTCTCAAAGGTAAGTCTTCTTTCTTGTTCTGGGAGGATGGAGCTATTTGAAAGAGAACAGTCTTTTGGATATAGTGTCTTTTATTTTGTGGTTCTGTTCTGCCTGTTTGTTGGAATTGTCATCTGATTTTGTTATACCCTTCCACCTATTTTTCTCTCTTTTCTTTTAGGATACTTTTTGTATGGAGGTTATACTTTTGGATGCCACTATCATACTATGTGAAGAATCAATATTCAAATTACTGGTCTATATTATAGTATTAGAAAGCAATTTATTCTGGCTTTGGTGGACATTGTTAATGTATGTCTTCAGTTTATTTATTATGGTGGCACTTATTCTTATTACAATTCTCATTTTTAGGTAAGGATGTCCTTGCCAAGGCGAAGACAGGCACTGGGAAAACAGTAGCCTTTTTGGTAAGTCTCTTAATTTGTGTTTTGCCTGAGTGAATTAGTGGTTAATAGCCTATTTATCTTAAATGTTGGGTACAGTTGACACTTACCCCAAACCCTAAACCATTGAAATAAGCAGACTACTTGATTGCATCACTCTGCTTAATTCCTTGGGCTTCAAAATCAGAGTCGGATATTTATCATGATGATGTGGCATTTCTGTTTCTATGTTCTTTTTAATTCTTTTTTTATTTTAGGCATGGGAACTCCTATAACCCTTTCTTTTGTTGCCCCAGTCTGCAGTAGGAGTATTAAAGAAAGTTCTTTGTTGATCGACAAATACCATGGAAGATTTTAAAATATTAAGAATGTTTAACAAAAGAACAAGCAAAATTGTCTACATGGGCTTCAACCTATGAAGCCTAGATACTTAGTACAACACGGGTATGATACGACACGGATATGGATATGACAATTTTTTGAAATTTAGGATACGATATGTCTTGGATACATTACTAAAAAGTTATAGGAAAATTTATGTAGATGTAGAATATTGGTAAAGAAATACACATCATCATTTTTCATTAATTCATAATTATGATGATCACAATTCACAAAAAAGATATTTGTGATCATAACAAAAAACATATAGAATACAATTTCTGTTCATACCATAACCAATTTTATTTTCACTATATCAATAAAAGCATCTTTGGTAGAACTTAAAACAAATATGAGCTCTATACAATAGCTTAGGAGTTAGGACTCAAGCATCATTACTAAATTATTGTCTAATGCTATTTTTTATCACTCTCCTCTCCCCTTTACCATCATTTAGAAGCATAGCTTCTAAGTTTGGTTTTTCCAGAGACAATTGTGTCAATTTAATAAGTCTAGCACCATTAGCAAATGGATGATGTATATCTCTATTAATGTGCCACAACCTTGGCTTTCCTTTTTATACCCTTTATCATAGACAAAAGTTGAAGGTTCAAAAACACAAATCAAATATTATACCCATTTGGATCTATTTTGTCTTTCATTAAAGAATGAAAAGAGGCGTGTGTACTCTAATTCCTCTCAAGCATGAGGAAGAATATGGTGCACAAGAAGCATAAGGCAAGAAGAATGGCAAGATAATTTATTGTTATATTACACCTATAATAACAGATTAATATTAATTTTGACTTTTGACTCTACTTATCTTTTAAGTGTTTTTGTTCAGCTTCCATCAATTGAAGCTGTGGCAAAGTTACCTCCAAGTGATCGTGATCAAAGGCGGCCACCAATTCATGTTCTTGTCATATGCCCAACTCGAGAGCTAGCAAGTCAAGCTGCTGCTGAGGCCAATAAACTGCTGAAGTATCATCCTACCATTGGTGTTCAAGTTGTGATTGGAGGGACAAGACTTGCTTTAGAACAGAAACGAATGCAAGCAAACCCTTGCCAGGTAAATTCTATATATTGCCACCAATGTTTTATTTTATTTGGTTATTAGTTCATTTGCATCTCACAATATCAATAAATAAATGTAAATATTCTGAATTATCCCTATGCTACTAAACAGCCATGACACGAAGATGGTGAACATTATGATGCTTATTAGGATATTTATGTTGCAGCCATCACAAATTGTATAATTTTTTTTTTTCAACTAAACTTCTTGGAACTTATTTTTTATCATCAGCACAAGTTTTTTTTTAACTAAATTCTATTTAACATCAAGAGACAAGGAGAAGCAAATTTTTATGTTTGTTGGTGTAAAAGTGTTTAAGGAAATACTTTTATGAAGATCCCCTTCCTATAGATGGAAGCCTAAAACTAATAGCATTTTGATATTTTAATTTGATTTAAGGCTTCGTACCTTTCATTTATTTGCATAATCATCTTATAGCTAATTATTAACAAATTTTCCAGACTTTGTTGGTTGAATATTGCGTTCTGCCTAAGCTACATGTTCCATTCACATGCATTGTTAATTTTCATACTGTACAGATCCTTGTTGCTACTCCTGGAAGGCTTAGAGATCATATCGAGAATACTGCTGGTTTTGCAACTAGGCTGATGGGGGTGAAAGTTTTGGTGCTTGATGAAGCTGATCATTTACTTGACATGGGATTTCGCAAAGACATTGAGAAAATAATTGCTGCAGTCCCTAAACAAAGACAGAGTCTTATGTTTTCTGCCACCATTCCAGAAGAGGTAGGCCTTTTTTTTCTTTTACTTTTTTAGTGTACGGTTGTGCGTTTCATGTTTGGAAAAGATAGAAGTACCAAGCTTATTTTGGTTTTATTGTTGTTACAAAGGTGCGTCAAGTATGTCATATTGCCTTGAGAAGGGATCATGAATTTATCAATACAGTTCAAGAGGGTACCGAGGAGACACATTCTCAGGTAATTGTTTATAATTCATGCTAAATAACTTAAAAGGTATTTGCATGTGTGTATATGTTAGGTAATTAATGTGCATTCGCACATACCTGCTTATTATGCCTTTTTATGGTCTTTATTTACGAGCTTTTGAATCAATTCAGGTCCGCCAGAAGCATTTAGTTGCCCCATTGGACAAGCATTTCCCTTTATTATATGCTCTTCTGAAGGATCACATTGCAGATGACGTTGATTACAAGGTATACTTTTGAATCTGCTATCAGCTGTATTGATTTTCTTTGTCCTTTCACTTCAAGACATGTAACATGATTAACAGATTAACAAACAAGAAAATAAAATTTTGGATTAGTCTATGCTTGTTAAATTCTAGAATTGTGATTTGACAACAAAAGGTTTTTATTTTTTCTATCTCACAACGCATATTTTACAAGGATATGTAATGTAGCTATTGGTTTGTTAGGTTCTTGTTTTCTGCACAACTGCTATGGTTACTAGGCTTGTTGCTGACCTTCTTGGTGAGTTGAAGTTGAATGTGAGAGAAATCCATTCAAGAAAGCCTCAGAGTTATAGAACCAGAGTCTCTGAGGAATTTCGGAAGTCAAAGGGTCTCATCCTGGTAACTTCAGATGTATCTGCACGTGGAGTTGATTATCCAGATGTCACTCTTGTTGTACAGGTACTACATGCAGAACTTCTTTGCATCATTTACTTCTTGTGCTACACATTCATTCACATTCCAAATGTCATTACTGTCACAATTATAGCTATCAGTCCTTGCAAGCCTTGGTTTACCTATTGGCATGAAAGAGAATCAATGTTTGAAAGAATGCTCAATACATTTGCTTAAAGTAAACACCTGTTGGCGTTGAAGTTACAACAAACAGGGTATTATTTGATCAAAGTAATTATTTCCTCCATTTCTCAAATCGACAGGTTGGTTTACCATCAGATAGAGAACAATACATACATCGACTGGGTAGAACAGGGCGAAGAGGGAAAGAAGGGCAGGGCATACTGCTACTGGCTCCTTGGGAAGACTTCTTTTTACATTCCGTAAAAGATTTGCCTATTGAGAAAGGTTCAGAACCTTCGGTTGATCCTGAAACTAAGAAAAAGGTATTTTAGATTTTAATGCCTTGTTTGGATGAGGAGTGAAATAGAAAGCAAGGAAATAGGAAAATGATAGAAACTAAGGAGAAATAGAATGAAAAAGCTATGTTGTTTGAATGGATGGAAATAGAAAGCAAGATAATTTCTCTTTCACTTGTTTGGATGAATAGAAATGAGATAGAAAATAGATATATGAATTGTTTTAAAAAATCTATTTATAAAATAGTTATTTTTTTTAATATAATATTTTTTCTTAACAAAAAATTATTTATTATTTAAAAAAATCATATATATATATATATTTTTAAAGAATGGATCAGAAAAAGAGAAAAGAGATCATTTCTCTCCCATTTGGTTCCAATCTAGAGGGAAATGTTTTCCAGAGGTTCTTGCCAAAATAACTTCCTATTTCTCTCCCCTCAAAAAATGGTGATAGTTTAGTATTTTTATCCTGTTTCCTTTCTCTCAATTTTTTTCCACTTTATTACCCCTCAAACAAACAAGAGGCTAGTCTGTGAGATGGTAAGGGTTTGTCATTGTGGTGATGGCAAGAAGGATCATTGTCAATTATAACAAGAGTGTTTTTGGAACTACAAACCAGATTTACAAATTATGTGATGCTTTGGAGGTATAGCATGAATTTGATTTTGATGTTTACAGGTGGAAAGAGCTCTATCCCATGTGGATATGAAGAACAAAGAAGCAGCATATCAAGCATGGCTTGGTTACTACAATTCGAACAAGAAAGTGGCGCGTGACAAGTATAGGCTAGTGGAGCTTGCAAACGAGTTTAGTCGAAGCATGGGCCTTGATAACCCTCCAGCTATTCCTAAGCTAGTCCTTGGCAAGATGGGCCTTAGGAATATCCCTGGTTTACGTGCCAAATAGGTGTCAAATGTGTAATGTTCTCTAGTTAAAAATTCAAATGCACCCTTATAATTGATTGAGACTTTGAGACATCAAATTTTCAATTATATATACGCCATTTTTGTTTGTATCTTGGGCCATACCGATCTATTGCCTGACAATTGTAGCAGTTAATTACACCATTCAACAAAATTATGCATCTAAGCAACTTCATAGTAATTAATATATTAATATTTAATTTTAATGAATTATTCTTTCATAAATATATGGAAACAAATTAAGATACAAATTGAAAGAGCTTAATATATTTTGTTAATGTAAGGTTTGATATTGACTCGTTAAAATGAGTAACTAGTAAACATTTTAGTTTAACTTATGAAACTAGAATCATTTTTTGTTTCCTGATTAAACTTGAGCGTACCTAATCCAGCCCAACTCCACTCGCATGTGAATAGTGACTTCTTGGTTCAAATATGTTCTCAATGGCTCAAAAATTTTCTAAAGTTAGAGCTTGGAGTTGAAGGACGGTCTTATTTTAAATCTATTCCCTTCATAGGAATTCTGTTATTTTATTATGTTTAATATGTTTTACGGTTTGGTTCTTCCGATAGTTGATTTGTGTACATTGTGTTTGTTTTAATTATAACTTGAAAGATCTTAAAGTACTTGATTAATGTAAGGTTTGATAATGCTAAAGAAATTTTGTTTAATATTAGTATATTCAATTTGAGTAACTCGTCAACTTTCAAGTTTAATCCTTAAGTTAAGCTCAATCCATTTTATTTTCTTTTCTAGTTTCAGGTTGCACTCACGTCTAACTATTTTAATTTCTTGCTTCATATATCTTCCAAATGGTTTAGAGATTTGCACGCTAATTTTAATAATTTGATATGCTAAAAGTTTTGCCTTTGTTTGAATCGAAGTAGAAGACAAGGGAAATGGAGAATCCCATTGTCTCGTAGACAAGAGAAAAGTGAATGGATGAGAAACAAATTAGTTGTTATACATTGAGAATACAAAAATGATTGATGGATACTCCCGACACCTAACGAGAGAAAGAGATAGAATAGACAGAAAAAAGAAAGAAAAAAAACGAGATAAGAAAAAATCTATAGATACTTCTATTAGCATAGACACTGAGAAATAAGAAAAGAAAGATAAATAATTAATATAATCGATAATACAAAAAAATGGAAATTGTGGATTAGGGTAACTCAATCCAGAGTGCTTATCTTGCTTTTTAACCCATGATTGGAAGTTGTTGGGAAGCACCAAGTACTTATATAATCTTAATTTGCGAGTAATATGTCAATTATTGTTATTTTTTTAGTTAATAAATGTTTATGAATTGTGAGAATGTAGCTCACTTGTGAAGCTCATTTAGTAAAGCTTTTAAAGTTGTTGAGTAAGAGAGATGAAGTGCTTAAATAATAATAATAATAATAATAATAATTATTATTATTATTATTATATAAGTATATATAAACAAGGTGTAAAGGTGAAACCCACTTAAGAATTTCAAAAAAGTAAAAAAATAAAATAAAATAAAAATAGGTTGTTGATATGGAAATTGTCTTGGATATTTAAATTGTTTAGGTGTCTATAAATCAACACTCGGTGATATGAAAGGAATATATTGATAAGAAAAAAATTTATGAGTGCTAATAAGGTAGTTGTAGCGGAGAAAAAAATGATTCATGCAATATTTTCAAAAGAATACTCCATGTGAATTATGATTTTACTACAGAATATAAGCGATCAATTTAGATATTTTCTTTTACAACAACAAAACAAATTATGTTTTATTCTATATGAGGTAAATACATCTTTATATAAAACCTTTTTTTTTTTGTTTAAACAACTTAAAATTTTAATTATTTTGTTAAGTTTATCCTATTATGACTAGAATTTGGAATTGAAGTTTTAAAATCTGTTTGTTTCTCGAAATGAGGTTAAGATTATATTTTTTTTATGGAGATTAATCATTTGATAAAGTTGATAAACATTACTTATGATATAATTATGAAAAAAAAACAAGTTTAATTTATTTATGTTTGATTTATAGTAAAATTTGAACCTTGTGCTAATGATATAATTTTGATAGATAAAAAAAAAATTATAATAGACTTTAATATTCTCAAGAGTTAACTTTTAAATTTACTCCAATGTATTTAGTCTTGGAGAGAGGATGAATTTGATCTTTTTAAAATTTTACATGACTTATTCGTGTTAACTTTTTATCTATTACTCTTTTTATAAAATTATAAAATATCCACAAATTTTATAAGATCTCGTATATTTAACATATATAAGAAGAAATATAAAACATTTAACGTGATTGAGTTATGTGAAATTTTAACTTGAATATATTTATTTTTTAAGTACATTGAGACATTCTTTTGTATTGTGACAATGAAAAGAATTTTATTAAATTTTACAAATAATTGTATAAAAAAATGTTGAACATTTACTTCTTTTTGTTTATCCCTCCTAAAGTGTTTTGCAATTCGGAAGCCATTATGGGTTTGGAGCCAAGTGAATGTATTGCTAGTAGCTCCCAAATCAATCATATTATAAGATCCAATCATATCAATGAATTGAGAAGCAATAGATAAAGAAAATTGACCTCCACATACCATGGATGAGTTAGAAATCTCATTAAAATTGTCAAACATCATCCAAGGGAGTTTTATATGCTGGCAGAGATCCAAAAGATGGTTCCACACCTCCAAGCACTATTGTCTATGCAAATTAGCATAAACTGTTGTGCAAATCCAATGTGAGTTTTTCTTGGAGATTTCAAATGTGATGGCTTGAGGAAAGATCTTAACCTCTATAGTAGAGAAATCTCTATCCTAAGAAGCTAGAACCCAGATTCCTCTTATATGTCCAATTGCTTCAACAATGTAAAGAAGTTCATAACCCAAAGAGTCCTAAAAATTTGAGGCCACCCCAAACAAGCAGTGAGTCTCTAAGAGTATAAAGATAAAAGGTATAAAATCTTTGACCAATTCACAAATTATAAGGCGTCATTTGGTACTAATCACCCCCGAATGTTCTACACTTTGATGTTTAAATCTTTAAAGCAACTCATCATAAAATAACATGTATATAAAGGCCTTACATATGGTCATATCAACCTGAATGGGTTTAGGTAAATGTTCCTCATTTAAACTTGGTTCTGGCACCATGGTCTTCATCTGTGTCTCCTTTGAGGTTTGTTCTGTGTCATTGATTTGGGTCTTACCTTTGAAAGAGTCACCCTTCTACTGCTCATCATGATGTAGTAAATATCATGGTCCTCCTAAGGGAGTTATATTGAACAAAGGTCTTGATACTCTTGTCCAGATCATGAGTTCTTTGATTAGCAACGTGTCTAGTACTTGGATGTATAAAAAATAAATTTGCAGTGGTGGACGTTTTTATGCTCCTCATGTGTGCATAGCATTTGTAAGAGGCACACAAAATATGGAGTCCTCGTACTCAACGTTATACCAAAAATTATTTATGTTGATTTTTCCCACAAGAGGGGTGTTGAGGTCGATTTCAACATATACTTGGGCAAACCTTCCTATGTTCATGTCCAAGGTGTCAAGATCTACCTCAATGGGATTTTCCAAAGCTGAGGCTATCGTGAGAAGAATGCTCTCATCATAAAATATCATCCCTAAGCTAGGGAATCAAACCTAGACCAAAGTTTTGCCAACTTTGGAATCCAAGGCTGAAAATTTAGGATCCCAAGGCTGAACCGTGAAATAATGGTCAAATATCATTCACGGTCACCCATTGATAGTCTTTTCTCTGTTTGTTTTCAGATCAAATTTGACTAAGAAGTAATCATTCGTGATATCTATAAATCAAAGCCTACGTCTCTGTCTTCGGGATCATATGTAGTTTCTCTTTCAGTCATAAAACCCACTATCTTTCCTAGTAATTTAACTATTAAACATTTATGTCATGGTCGACACAATTGTTTAAAAGTTGTTGGGGTGATATCAAATTTAGGGAGAAGTTGATTTCCACCCTTTAGCATCAATATATCATTTTTGCTAACATTTGGTGGTTCCGACCCTGTGTAACAAGTCCCACATCGGGGAGGTCTCCTCACCAAGGAGTCCTTATAAGGCGGGAGGTTCTCCAACCTCTTGGGCCGGCTTTTGAGGGATGGTTCCCCTCCTTAGCCTTATGCTCGTTACAATGGTGCTTTCATTGAGAGCCAGCTAAATCGAGAAGGGCTACCCACGGAGGGTTCTGACCGGCAAGAAGGCCGAGTGAAGTGCCGGTGAGTGAAGTACCGTGGAGTGCGTCCATCGAGGACGCTGGCTTTCGAAGGGGGTGGTAATGTAACAAGTCCCACATCGGGGAGGTCTCCTTACCAGGGAGTCCTTATAAGGCTAAGGAGGGAAACCATCCCTCAAAAGCCGGCCCAAGAGGTTGGAGAACCTCCCGCCTTATAAGGCCTCCCTGGTAAGGAGACCTCCCCGATGTGGGACTTGTTACATTACCACCCCCTTCGAAAGCCAGCGTCCTCGATGGCTGCACTCCACGGTACTTTACTCACCGGTACTTCACTCGGCCCTTGCCGGTCAGAACCCTCCGGTGGTCAGAACCCTCCGTGGGTAGCCCTTCTCGATTTGGCTGGCTCTCAACGAAAGCACCATTGTAACGAGCATAAGGCTAAGGAGGGGAACCATCCCTCAAAAGCCGGCCCAAGAAGTTGGAGAACCTCCCGCCTTATAAGGCCTCCCTGGTAAGGAGACCTCCCCGATGTGGGACTTGTTACACGCTGTGGGTGCTAGCACGGTTTCTTCTTTCTCCTTGAGTGTCATTCTTTTTGGTATCCAATAAACTTTTTGAGAAAGAAGAATTTAACAAAATTTGGAAAAGGTAGATTGATTTTACAAATGATTTGGGAGAATTTGAAATATTAAAATTTTAAGAAATTTTTAAAAATTGAATTACTCCATTAAAATTTCTCTTTTAAACATACTATTTGCAATCTTATGAGTGTGCAAAGGACATTTGAATACAACACTAGAAGTCTTATGCTAGAAGAACATCAATAAATGGTTACTTGTACTCATTCACACTCTAATGAGGTGACTTTGGATGTAGATGTCAACTGCCAAACTAATCTTAGACTCGTAGGATATAGGGGTTTAGGGTTTAGGGCTCAAATGATAGTTGGATTCATGAGTTCTATGGTGATATTGGTGTTGCATATTAGAATTTGTTCGTCAAGGTCCCTTTGACATGGTAGTTGAATTTTATTGATGTAATTTATGTTTCAGACTCTGCATGTTATGTGTTTGATCACATGTGATACCAATATTTGTCATAGGTATGCTAAAATTATGGAAGTCATCAGAGGTTAATTTAAAGAAGATTGGAAATTGGAATTGTTACACTCCCTACGTGTAGGAAACTATTGTACAGATTATCTTGCAAAGGACTACTCTTTGGAGCTTATATTTTATGTGAATAGTTACTTATAAATGTGTTGAATCTACCTGTCTTAGATTATAATTTTATTCCTTTTTTTTATTTCCTTCTTTTATCCAAAAATAAAACTTACTAGTATGTACAAAAAAAATATATTATTACTAGTATGTACATGTTCACTAAACATGTGAAGTATATAAAATATAGGCTTAAATATGTTTAAACTACCTCGAATTAGCTCGATTTTTAGATTAGTACTTTTAAATTTTTTTTTGTTAAAATTAGCTGACAAATTTTTTTTCTTCAATTTAGTACCTGATGTTAGTTTCCTCTGTTAAATGATGACGTGGCAAACAGACTGTCATGTCATCATCCAACAGTGTCTGCCGCGTCATCCAAGGGACTTCCACATGGACATGGTGATGACATGGCAAACACTGTTGGGTGATGACGTGGCAGACGGTCTGCCACGTCATCACTTGACAGAGGGGGACCAACGTCAAGTACTAAATTAAAGAAAAAAATTAGTCAAGTATTTCAAACAAAAAATAATAAATTAATAGGTAGTAATCTGAAAACCAACTTAATTGGAGGTAGTAATCTGAAAAATCGACCTAATTGAAGGTAGTAATCTGAAAATTGTCACCGAAAGTAGCTAGTATTCCGTCTTGACTTAGCAAATAAATTTTCAGTACTTCCATATAACTGAAAGATACAAAGTGAAAATATATATATATATATATATATATATATATATATATATATATATATATATATATAAAAGTTAAGTGAATATTTGTGGCATTAACTTTCCTATCTTGCAAGTAAAACTTATAAGATTTGAAATTAAATTTTTATTTAAAAACTTATTAGTAAATATAAATATTACACACATATATATTATATATACTGAGTTTTAATATAATTCCATAATTTTTTTTTTATAATCAAGTGCAATAGTTTCCATACATGATCAATGAGAAGCTAATTTATGTGCATTTGTTGCTTTTGTTTCTAGTTACAGGTGTTTTTATGTCTTCTTCATCTTATTAATCTTTATTTTTCTTCACTTCTTCATTGTCCACTATTTTTGTTGGAATTTTTGGTCCATTTTTTATGACAAGCCAAAGTTTGAAGTCGATGGATTGTATGAATATTCGCATACGCTCTTTTCACTCAGTGTAATTTATGTAATCGAAATATGGTGGCCTCAAAATAGGTTGTCCTTCAGTGACAATTTGATTACTACCTTCAATTAGGTCGGTTTTTAGATTATTACCTTCAATTAGGTCAGTTTTTCAGATTACTGCCTCCAATTTGGACGGTTTTTAGACTACTACTTATTAATTTATTATTTTTTGTTTTAAATACCTGACTAATTTTTTTCTTCAATTTAGCACTTAACGTTGGTCCCCCTTTGTCAAGTGATGACGTAGCAGACAAACTGCCACGTCATCACCAACAGTGTTTGCCACGTCATCACCATGTCCACGTGGTAGTCCCTTGGATAACATGGCAGACACTGTTGGGTGATGACGTGGCAGTCCATTTGCCACGTCATCATTTAACAGAGAAAACTAATGTCAGGTACTAAATTGGAAAAAAACAAATTTATTAGGTAATTTTAACAATTTTTTTTAAAATAGTAATATGAAAATCGAGCTAATTCGAGGTAGTTTAAACATATTTAATCTATATATATATATATATATATATATATATATATATATAAGAATTTTTTTTGTTAATAACAAAACTAAATATGAATATATAAATATTTAAAAATTCTTAAATTAGTTTAATTAACAAAATGTCATTTCAATAATAATTTACAAATATCTTATTATAGTTGATGTTGATTTAAAAAATTAAAGATTAATTAAAATATTTAACAAAATTGACAATATAAAATAATTAAGAAAACTTAAAATCATTTTAATCTAACATAAAAATTCGTTCACGTGAGACAGTAATAAGATGTGAGGGCATAATTTTAGGAGAAAAAAACCCACATAAATAATAAAGCATAAGATTGATTTGTTTCATTTTTAACATCCGCTAATTAACTACAGGATTCCTAATTTCCGTATAATTGTTATTTAACGGAAACAATTTTGTTTCATTATAATTGATTCCTCATCAATTCTTAAGAAAATCGGGGAAAGATAAATGCATAGTTATAACTTATAACTAAACGATTCGCCAAAAGTAGTTATAAATCACAACTAACTCCTTATAATCATTTATCCTTTTATAGATGATTTGACATCTAAATATTATCTCACGACAATTTTATTGCTAAGCTATAACGATGTTCAAAAGTTGAGCAGAGATCTTGTGCATGTTCTAAAACAAGTACCCAACTACATTGTATAAAAGAGAAGCTGACAAATCTATAACATGGTAAATTTTCTAAACTCTGAACCTAAGCCAGTTTTCTACTTTGGTTGGGTTACAAATGTGTCTAAACTTTTGAATGAAAATCTGATCACCAAGTCTTCCATCCCTTTTTTGTTTAGTTTAGGTAGATTGGGAGGAGAGTCGTGCATCCTCTTTGTCATCATTATCTTCATTCATCCTCAAACATGGTCTTGGATGGGACAAACTTAACCAAAGTTGGTCAATCAACTGTAAGTGTACATGCAAGAGCCTGGGGCATAAACAAGGGACTTGCATTCTTTCTGTTTGAGAACAATAATGCCATGAAATGGACAGATAGTATTCCCCAGTTACATGCCCTGCCGTGTCCTGCTATGAAAAAGGAGGAACAACCTCCTCTTTCAACTGTTAATTCCTCCTGGCCACTGATCTCACAGTAGAATCAGGGGCCCCTGTTGAAAACCATAAAATAAGACATAATGAAACAATCCAATTGAATAATGATAATAACAATTATATCTAGGGTTAAATATGTTTAAGCCTAGTAAGTGGAGCATTGTTCTCTTTTAGTCCCTCAAAAATAAATCATCTCCTTTTGATCCCTAATTTATGAAATGTATTATGGACTTGTTTGAATAAATTTCCTCGGAAGCACTTCTAGAAAAAAAAATAGGAAAGAAAATTGAAACAAACTTCTCCATAAGCTAAAACTAGGTTATTCAAAAGTTAAAGATAAGATTTTGGAAAAGCTATTAGGATAGAGTTTCTACAAATTAGCTTGGACATAAATGAGTGAATTTCAATAAATGAGAAACCAAAAGGAGACAACTTTTTTGTGGAGGACAAAACGCACATCTAACACATTTTCATGAATGAAGAGCCAAAAAGATACAATTTAGTTTTTGAGGGACAAAAACAAACATGACACTAGTTGCAGGGACTAAAAATAAATTTAACTTTTAAATTGAAAATAAGATGCCTACTTCATGAATCTAGGCACAATTAAAAAGAGGTAGATAACTAACAATTTACCTTGAGACATGAGGTGAGGAGGGTTGATCTGGCGAAGATCGTTGGGTGTGACCACCACGAAACCTTTGCTCTTCAAATGCTCCACTAGATTGATTTCCATCATTTGCCTGTGACAGATCATTGACACCTGAGAAACCCATTGGTCCCAAAGACCCAAACTCAAGCGGTTCCGATGGTGAACTGAAGCCAGTATTATGATCATAAGGATAGAACATTACAACAGATGGCATTGTTGGTCCATTTGACGAAACCCCGCCTGGGTTCATTGTCGGTATAGGGTACATTCCATAAGCTACGTTGGAAGGATTACTATGCGAGGAATTCGAGCGGACTGGACCATTCTGGTGAGGAATGAATGAGTCATGCCTATGTGAACCCCATGGTCTCTCAGCACGGCTCTCGCTTGTTGACAATCGCTCTGGCTTTGAGCTGGGCTTCTCTGTTTGGTTGCGATTATGCCCACGCCCGGTTCCTCGCAACTTTGAGTTCGTATTCCAATTTCCTTCTCTGTCACCGTGATGGTCATTTCTATCATAGTTGTAATTCCCCCTTCTGCTATTTGTGGAATGGCGATCCCGAACAGAAACCTTCTGAAATAAATTGAAATGGAAGGTAAAATAGTATAAAGGAAGCAGCAGAACCAAAATTAGACCGACTATAGATTTTGAAAATGGAAATACTTATTTACTTTGGTACACACACACTGGTAGGTAAGAAAAAATGCAAGAACCAACTTCCCTAGAATTTTTTTCATACCGGATTTGGAAGGTAGGTTCCCGTCCCACTTCGATACCGTGGCATATCATCTACGTAACGTTGATAGATATTAGTGGGTCTATTAGAAACTGATTGAAGAGGAGCAACTGGAACCAGTCTAGGCCCATAGCTCATAAGCTGACTGAAAATATTCATGTTACCAGAAAGAGGTCTTCCAGGACCATCCCAAGGATATCGACCCTGCAAATAAACAGGAGGCACCATAACAGGTGAAGGATAGATCATTGAAGGTGGACCACGTGAGTTTTGACAAAATCGACCATATTGCAAATTTTGCCAGTGGCTAACAAAGTCACTATTAAGAATGTCAGGCTTGTGCTCTGATGACTGACTAGCCACCCTTGTCACAGAATTGGAAGGGCTTGAGTTTGACACCTCAGGGTGTTCATATCCCTCAGATGAATCAAAATTCTGACTTGAATCACTGTTATCTGCCCCTTCTTCCACATTGAAGTTATTTGTTGCAGTGTCAGAAGATTCAGTTGGAAAATTATATAAAGGAAGCATTGTAACAAAGGGAACAGGTGGCCCTGTAGGATAGAATGTAAATGGTACAACCCCAGAATTATCGATTCCTCTTTGGCGAGAACCAGGACCTAAAAGCACTGGAGCTATGGGTAATGGAGAATCTGATCCACTTGTCTGAGCAGTTTCTAAACCAGATATTTGATTCCTTTGAACATTCATGGAAGTACCAGATGTGGACCAAGTGCTTTTTTCTGACACATCAGATGCCATAGTCGACAAAGGAGTCCAATCTCTGTTCTCATCATCTACTCGATTAGATGAAATTTCTGAAACATTCTTACCCTTAGCATAAACAGGAGATGGCATTGTCGGAGTATTTTTTCTCCCCCTTCTCTCCCTTGTTGATTTTGAAGATTTGGCTGACGACCCATCCCAAGAGCTTTCAGAAGAGGTCCTACTCCTGAAGGAGCTCGAAGGAGGTGCACTAGACAACTCAGAATTCGCTGTTCTATCATCAAAGTAAACCTCATTTCTTCGGTTATCTTGATAATGAAAATTATCGATATGCTCATCTCTTGTTGACCCCCGGTTTTCTCTAGCAAACTTCTGTTGAACTCTTGCAGAACTGTTGCTGTTGGTGCTGCCTACCCGAGACAACGGGGCAGAGTTATAACTACCTGAAGTAGACTGTTGCCTATCCTCTGGAAGCATTTCAAAATTCCCGTTGTCAACTTCAGCCTCACTAGCAGAACCCCTTTCCTGTTCATGCCAGTAATCATTATCAGCTTCTGTTAAGTTCATCTCAACCGAACTGAAATTCTCATTGTTAGTTTCAAGTAAATCTTGAGGGTTTGAGGTCATTCCTACACCAGGGAAATATGAAGTTAACGGTGAAGGGAAGAAACCTTGAGAAAATTGCATATTAGTACCCCAAGGAGCCTCAATGAAGGGAATATTTCTCTGACCATATCCCATTGATGCAAGAATGGAAGGTGGAAAGGGAAATGGTAGGTGACCTGGTGCAATATTCATTGGAAGATGAGTCTGACCACTGAAACCCTGAGCTGTGGGAGATGTCATCATATTCACAAGGTCCTGCTCCTCTTGATGCATCATCTGCATTCCACCAGCACCAGCAACAGATGCAAACTCTTCACTGATGACACCTGCGCCTGATTCATCATGATTACTATTGGAATCAGCAGCATTTTCAAGAACTTGACGAGATGAGATGTGCCTAGCAGATGACTCATCGGTTCTTGCAGCTACATCAAGCTCAACATTCTTCCTACGATTATTCTCCAAATTTGCAAAGGAACTCTGGCCTTTATTACTTTCTGTTGCTTTTGTACGCCTTCCTTGGGAAGAAACATCACCATATGAGTCAGTCAGCTCAGGGCTAGATCGTGTCCTGGCAAATAGAAACCTTCCTTGAACATCACTCAGTAGGTTATCAGCTTTAACATTTCTCTGACCCTTATCAACATGAGCACCTTGATTGGAATTAGTTTCCCTTTGGACTTGATCAAAGGTCCTTGAATTATTTTGGCTTCCATAACTCTTTGGATACTGAGTATGTGACACTGTAGAAACAACACTTCTAGATAACTTTTCAGATGATAAATTACTATACTGAGATAGACCACTTTGTGAAACATGTTCCCCTTCATTAGGTTCATGATTGGAAGCATTATCAATTTTATGGTTATTGTTCCGGAGATTCTCAGACCGCTGTAATTGATCATGACTGTATAAACTCAAACGCTGTAAATCAATGCTTGGAACATCAGGCCTTTCCCCACTTCCATGTCTGTCCCAAGTGTTAAAAAAGAACTGATTGACCTCAGAAAACAATTCCTCCTCTGGACAATCAAGTAACCTAGCCAGCTTTTTTGCTCCAAATGCAAAGGCACTGCGTATCCTAAAGAAATTCCCTGGTTCACATGTACCATATAATTAAAATTAGCATAAAATACAAATGGATAAAATATAGTTAAGGGAAACTAATTAAAGACAAATATAATGCAAGTTTAACTCCAGCAGGAAGCATTAAATTTGTCATACTCTCATTGTTGGTTCCAATCAGATAAACACAAAGGTTCATTTTGTTCGATTCTAAAATCCAAAATGTGTATGAAAATTATTGGAAGCTACAAACAAATACAGCACCAATCTTCTATATCATGTCCAGATTTCTATATTACCATCTATGGGAATAAAGAACCCATGAAAATGAATCCAAAGGCATATAGATGAAAGTAAACTACAATGGTCATGTTGGGAAACACTACTGGTCATTATGAAAATGATTAGACATGCATAAATATCTGCTTATGAGTTTTATGCATTTTTCATTACACATGTATTACAAAAATATATATATGATAGGAAAAACAAGAAAAAGATAAGAACACTACACTGCATCCTTTAAACATGGTCCAAATCATAATCTGATGAAATATAACAGACTTATAAAATGAGCCAAATACAAAATGATCCAACAAACCTTTGCTGACACTACGGCCAAGGTTATTGTTGACACGCAAAGGATCAATAACATTGAAATGCTTGGAGACAAAGGGTTGCCCCTGATTTTCTTGGCCACCAGGGAAAACAGCATAAACTGAGCTACAGGCATCGAGAAATAACTTGCTCAGCAGTAAATCTCCACCATCTTTTCGAGGAGGTTCAGCTGTGGATAATGTTAGGGAAGGAAGAAGAAAAACAATCAAAACACAAAATGGACCTAAACCAATATAGACAAAGGAACCTTCATTAGAATGTAACTACCTGTCACATCTGGGAGAGAACTAATAGGTACTGGACCCCATAGACTTACACAGAAATTATCCCAGTCAAACTTACTAAAAAACTCCAAAAATCGATACAATACCTACATAAGCAAAGAGAATACCATGTCAAATAAATCATCAAAACACACAAGAAAAAAGGCATGTAATTTTTGTTACCTCAAGTGGTCCAGCAAAAGAATTGTTGAAAACATGAAAAATGTAAAGAACCAAGGTTTCTAAGGCATAAGTTGAGATAAGTCCATGGTGGGCACCAAGTATTCGGCTCTCGTAGTAACACCAAGCTTTTATAAGGATAATGCTACGCTTGAATAAATGATTTTGGTTAATCAGATTATCAACCTACAGCAACAAACTCAAATTCTTGTAAAACCAAGAAAACAATATTATCAATATCACATTTTGTAATGGTATACTGCGAGGCTTCCAGGATGCACCAAATTACCTCCTCAAGAAAACAAAGGGTGCACAACCCTCCAAGCTGGTTAAATGAAATGTCTACTACAATATTCTCAACGAGACACTTTATAATCTTCACCTGCAAATATGAAGTGAAACAATATAAATCTAAATCAAACTAGACAATTAGCAAAAGTTATAACAGTTAGAAACAAATAGCTAGTACATCAAAACTTTGAATTTTAGCTTTTAAGTATTTAAAAATGTATAACCATACTTAACCAACAAATTTAAATTATAAAAAATGAATTCAGCAATTAATAGCACAAAATGTGTTTCACTTTCACAAGCAAGCAATAGTTTAACAAGTATTAGTTCTTCCACTAGAGCAATACAACATAAAAGTTGTCTTTCAGGTTGCACAGCTGCTTCAATATAATTTATAATCTTTCCCTCGCTTATACATAACAAGGCATACTGTGACCTTAAGCTTCTGAAACAATCTCACATACCCACTTTAAAGAATGTCATACAAGTTGGTAATGGATAACATGCACTCCTCTAACTCTGAGAATAAAGCAACGATTCATTAAAACAATATGCCTTAAACCTTGTATTTATGGTTATCATGGTATCACTTAAGATGCATAATCTACAATTTTCATATGCATAACCATAAACAGGCCTAGTGTCCCATGACATCAAGCTGATGTAACAATCCATTCCAAAAATTACTCCCACATTCGCATAAACTAGTGCTCTAGTGATGTGTACGAGTAAGGTGGGTATCATTAAATATAAGCAAGTTAACACAAAGGTTTTGTCCTAGGTGAATGTGAATACGGTGTAGCACAAGACTTCTAAATAAATCAAGAAAAATCCAATATTAATAAACTCAATGATTAATCAACATCATAAGCACAGAACGACAGTATTTTAAAGATTCTCTGTTGTTAGAGAACCTACTTCAGCCTGGATGTACTGAACCTCCTTGACATGAAACTCGGCATTCTCATTCTTCTCCTCATTTTCCAGCATGTCACGAACCTGATGTGCCCATGTATCCTTCAGATTTTGATTCTTACTGAATGCTGTTAAGTCAATATCTCCATCAGGCAAATATGTTTTGAGGGGTACAGATCCAAAGGTGAACACCTGTAATTGTAAACAATCATTTCCACAATAATGTGTAAGTACAACTGCAAGTTAACATCAAGAACATTACTGATGCTCTTCGGAATGAAACAAAATAGCTACAATACCCATCAACCATTGCAGAATAATAACTGGGAGAATATAATTTCACTACCAAAACCACAATTAAATATTCCCCACCACAAACACTTTTTATAAGCACCTTCTAACCACAAATTGGAATTTCCAACCTAGTTCCACTTCGTTAAAGACTTGCAACATCATAATAGCATTATAAAGCACTTCCATCATTCAATAATGATACCACAATTGGTCAACAACCTCCAATAATTAAAATATCATAGTATAGTTATAACTAAAACAATGCATAACTCACTAATCATAAGCTATTATGCAACAAATAAAATAAACCACAATCTCCACAAAACACCAACCTGGCAAGGGAAGCACTTCGTGATCAGCCGTTGGACATAGTCGGCAACTGCATTCCGGCGCTCCTCAGAGGGCGGATTAGGCTGGATGCAGGCAATCAGCTCTGCAGTCCTTTGCTCAGCTTTCATCCACCGCTCTGAGTCAAGCACCTGTATCACAGAGGCAGCTTCATTGGGCAACAAACCATTTGGCAATAGCCCACTAGGTGGCTGTGCCCACCCCTCATGTTCGCCCATGCAAGCCTATGTTTCAACACTCCCAACTAAACCTACCAACCCAAACCAGCACACCACCACCACCAAAGCTCCTTCTAGATAACTCCAACAACCAATATTCAAACTCCCAAACACACAAAAAAGCTTGCAGCAGTAGCTATTATCTTAGTTTTCTCACTCAAACTTTAGAAGGGAAAAATTTCCCCTTGCACAAACAAACCAGGAAAGGACTTTATTCCCTCCCCCACTTCAAAAAAAAAATTAAATTGAAAAAAAAAAAAGCTGTAAAATTCCACTAAACCAATTCAGGGTATTACCCAAAAACAGCACAAAAAGATGAAAACCCTCAATTTCAAAGAGCCCCGGCAACTACCAAACGAATCCCCAAAAGTTAGAAAGCCCAGATTTTGCAAGACACCCAAATGAATCCAGAAATGAAAAAGTTGGTTGGTTGTAATAAGAGGAGAGTTGAGATGATTAAAACCCTAATGGAAAAGGGTGAATCCGAACACAGTTGAAGTGTGGGGGCGAATCAATAGCGAAGTGGGCAAAAAGAGAAATGGTGGGCATAAAAAATTAGGGGTGAGAGAAGCTGGGGGGTGCGATCAAAAACAGGTCTTGGTGCAGATAGAGAAAAGGGTGCAAAACGAGGGGTGGTTGTTGTGTGTGAAATATGAAATGAAAATTAGGGATTGAAGAAGTAGGCTACAAAAGGGGTTCGGCGTTGAGAGGAAGGAGAGTGTTGTCAATGTGAATTTAAGGGGTTTTTCTTTTTGTTTTTTGGTTTTGATTTTTGTAATGCAAAAATTTATTGGCAAACTGAGCCTGTTGTGAGGGTGATAATAGAATCTTGTGAGATAGGCAAAGAAAAAAGGAAGCACAGAGAAAAGAAAAGGAGAAAAGGAAACAAATAAGTAAATATATATTTATATCATAATAATTCATCAATTTGCTTTGCACCATTCCTTTTTATCTAAAAGGGAATTGTTTTTGTCACCTGAAACAATTTGGGTTCTGAGATCACCAGACCCGATTTAGAGAAAGCCTGGCCCATCTTTTCTATCAAATGTGTTTTGGACTGCACTTTCTGCTTCTTACAAACTCAAACTACCAAAATCAATTCTTAATTCATCAACAATTAGTTCTTTTTATAATTTATAATTACAATTATGATCAAAGTATTTACACAAGATGAGTGTCACATCTAAAATAGAGTATACTTGTGTATTCAATCATTAAAATATGTGTTCTTAAATTTATGTTAATTCATTCATTCACTTACTTAATTTTATTTTCAGTATTTTTACGGAATAATAAATTAACAAACTTCATAAAAAAGTTTTTAATGGAATAATATGATTTCTTTAGTTAAAATGACTTTCATGTGCCATATTTATAATTTAATTCATCTATAAAGTTTTCTCCAGTTCAATGAAGTAAACATTGTAAATTATCTAATGCAATAGTACATGGCCCCTTGTAATGTATGGCGATGCACAAGGTAAATTAATCAAGCAACAATATAATATATTATAATATTTTTTAAAATAAATATAAAAGTTGAAAAATACAATTATTTAGTCAAAAGCTTGAAACACAAATATTAGATATTCCTTGAGTTGAAAATGTAAAAGGAAAATTCTAATTCTAAAATTAAAGTAAAATATATTTTTGAAACTCCATCTATAATTGTACTCATTAGACAAATATAATTGAAAAAAATTCTGAGAGTAATCATTGTCAACAAATACTAAACTAAATAATGTAACAACACAATGTAGTCTTATTTTCTGTAATAGTAGCTTCTTTAACTATTTTACTCAACAAAACTGCGTCTATAAAATATATAATATGTTAATTGCTAAAGTTGCGAACGGTAAAATTTTACAACTTATACAGAAAAACAAACCATTGATTTAACACTGAAATTATAGTTACTACATGTGCATCAAATTTATTTCTAACACTTCAAATTATAATTTATTTAAAATTGTGCATTAGATTTATTTGATGATTGAAATTTAAAAGTCATGAAGTAAATACGTTTAGTTATCTCTACTTTTCTTATAAATGAATAAATTCATGTATAATTAATATGATATTTTTCTATAATAATAAATTAAGTTCTTTAACATAAAAATTAACAAAATTGTTGTTTTTTTAAAACATTATAAATTTTTCCCTCCTATAATTCAACTATGCATCACAGGTGTCTATACACTAATATACAAATCAGAAAGAGTACGAAGAAGTTGAGAAAGGAAATAAATAAATATTGGTTCGATGGCAAGAAATAAACGAGGAAAGTGCTAATTTAATTCATAATCATGATTATATTTATTGATACATTGTCATTTGCATGTTTCATTTTAAGGATGTTTGACTTTTCTTATTTTGTATTTGAGTACGAAAAAGTTTGACATAAGTCAAAAATTGTTTAGGTTATTTAATATTTTTTTATTTTAAACTAGTGAAACAAAAGTCTTAATTAGTTATTTATTCATATTTAACAATTATCTTCACAATCAAGAAATAAAACATAAAATTATAGGGGAATATTATATTCAATATGCATTATAAACTTTATTTAAGTCTTTTTTATTTTTTTTCCTTTTTGACAAATTTAAATTTAAAATATTATAGATTGTTTTCCTTTTGTTATTTATAGAGGTTGATATCACATTTTTGCAAATTGAGATATATAGACAAATATCTTTCTTTTGCAAGGGTTATGTTTTACTTTTTCCTCCTAATTAATCATTTAACTTCCGGTCAATTTTAGAAATCATGCAAAATATGTGATAAAATGCTACACATCAACATTTTATCAAAACTCTCACTATATCGTACCAATTACACTCTTTATCAAGATATCTCATCATATTACAATTGAGATAAAATATATATAAAAAAATATTATAATGACACTCTTTATGTAGATATCCCATCACATTTGAATAAGAAATTTTTTTAACACTAAAGCATAAACTCGATATATTCACATAAGAAACATGTCGAGTTGTTGATAATTTTTATGGATTTAACTTATGTTTAAATCGCTCAATAAAATATCTTGGGCAAACTTTAGGTGCTAACCAAAGTCGTTGTCATCACCTTAGAACAAATGCTATATTACACTTAAATACAAAAGAGTGTATATCAACTTAAAGCATAATGATGTGTCTTACTTCAACATAAACTAATATTGTCTTTTAAAGGGTGTTAGATATTGTAATGTGGAATCACTAATATGATACCATCACTCTAGTGAAATTGCAAACTAACTTGAGTGGTAGATTTTTTTTTTTTTTTTTTTTGCATGCATCTAACCCTTATTCACCATGTCTCAAACTTGAAGAGGAGAGTTGTCAATTCAATACACTTGAAATTTTGGTGAATGAAGGGTGTATTTCAAGTCAAGTTATTTCAAAGTTTGACTAAAGTAAATCTTCTACATTTTGAACATAAATGATATATAAAAAAAATTAGGAGTGTTAGTTGTTAGAACACTCTCTTTAACCTTATGATATTTTTTTATTATTGATTGAAATTTATTAGAAATCACAAATTTTATAGGTATCACATCACATTCGGTGAGTTCTGTAACGTAGCAAGTTGTTTTAAAAAGCCTAATATAGGTGACTTAGTAGCCCAGAACGGGCCGTTCTGGGCTACTAAATCACCTATATTAGGCTTTTTAAAACAACTTGCTACGTTACAATAATATTGGGAACGACCCGTTCTGAGCTACTAAATCATCTATATTGGACTTTTTAAAACAACTTTCTACATTACAAGTTCCTTTCCTAATTTATTGATAAGACTCAAAAAAATTATAATTTTAACCAATAATAAAGAGAGTATTAATAAAAAGGTGTTAGACACATGTCACTAGCTTTTCTCTAAGGAAAATATTTGAAAAGAAGCTTCAAATGCATTTTATAGAAGAATTTTATTCACATGCAAATGAAAAATGATGGATGTTAAGAAAAGTCGGGGTATATTAGATTAGGATTTTGAAATATTTTAAAAGTTTTTTTTGTTAGAAAAAAATTAAATGTATTCAATCAATACTTTTAACTAATATAGATAAGTATTGTAATATTTTTATAAAAAAAAATTTAAGTATATAAAAGCCTGATAGAATTTAGTTAAGACACTTTTCCATTTACAAAAAGTCTTATAGTATTTAAAACATACAAATTGGATGAATTATTTTGTAAGCTAAATTTTGTGAGATATTTTAATAAATTGTATACATATAACACAATCTAATCAAAACTTTTGAGATTTTGTGACACTTTTTCCTTTTTTTTTTCTTTCCATCCTCACTTTTTCTCTATTGCTTTTCTCTATTTTTTCTCTTCCTCCTTTATCTCTCCCTTTTTATATTCTTTCTTTTTGTCTTTCTCCTCTTCTCTTTCTTTTTCATCTTTCTTCCTTCCTTCCTTCTTTTTTTATAATCATAACTTCTCTGTTTTTTTTTTTTTTTTTACCTTTTACTTAAATAAGACAATGAGTATATAATATGTTCATATTTGTGTCTCTCTATGTACTAGCAAAAAATGTATCATGTGTCTTACTAATATTATAAGATGTGAAAGTTATACAACGATTATAATGTAGTTTATTTTTAAAAAATAAAAATTTATATTTAAATTAATAAAATGAAATTATTGAATTATCAATCACTACAAAAGAGAATTGTGCATTATAAATAAAAGATAAAAATGCCTTAAAATTTTATGGACACAAACATGAATCACTTTAGTGAGGTCAAGTCACCATTATCTCTATATTTATTTGAAAATTATTAATATTTATAAAATCAATTAATGTAAGGCTTACTTGTCAAATTTTAAATTCTCATGTTAGAGTTTTGAAAATAGGAAATATATTGTTATAGTATCCAATGGAAGATTAAAAAAGAGCTAAAAAGAAAACCTAAGAGGCATCATGAGGCAGGGTACCATATCTCTTCATTGGTAGAAACGTCCCAACTCGTGGCTGAAGTCTCCCTCTACCAACTGCGATAACTCCTCATTGTCATTGGTCGTTACAAAGCACGTGTACAGATCAAATTTAAGTCTTTTCTTTCTTTCCACTTCTCCTTCTATTTATATTTCCCCCTTTCTTTCTAAATAGATTTAACTATGCCACGTTCTTTTATCATGAACAAAAATAAAATTTTAATATTTTTTTCCAAGATTATGAAATTGGGATTCTTGAACCTGAGTTAATTTTTGAATCATGAATCATCATAATTTGTATTGGAGCATAAGATTTAAAGACAATTAAAAATTACTTCAAATATATCATGTAGATGATATATAATGTTTGGCGTAAAAAATTTAAATCAGAAATGGTCAAAACAACATGAACATAAGTCTTATAGAACAATATTATTCATAATTTTAAAAACTGGACCGGTCATCGAACCGGTTAAGGTACTGGGTCAGTGGGTCAAAGGTTGAACCCGTGGGTCAGTAGTTGAACCGCATGACTCGATTTTTATTTATTTTTATTAAAAAGTATTCATATTAAATATATTTTATACTTATAAATTTTAATAAATTCATATCTTATTTTAAATTTCAATTTTTGTATCTTATTTAAAATTATTTTTATTTTTATTTGTAAAAAAATACATAAAAAAATTACATGTTAAACGGTATATTAATACAAATTAAAAATATAAATAATATGTACATGTATAATATGCTTGCAATTAATATCAGAAAATAATATATGTAATATTTACATAGATATTGCATTATTAAATATATAATTTAAAATTAATAATATACTATAAAAGTTATTTAAGTTGTATATATTGCAAACAAATATATTAGAACAAGTAGTCATTGTTATATTTAATAAGACTCCTTGCTTTTTCATTAAGAGATTCAATTTTCATTATTATTTTTGTGATTTATGGTCCCTTAAAAAAATGTAAGAAAAAAAAAAAGTGGTTGAACCGGTTTGACCCACCGGTTCACTGGTTGAACCGGAAAATTGACCGGTTCAATCCGGTTTGAAACGGGTCGACTGCATAACCGATCCAACTTTAGATTCGAACCGGCTGGACCACCGGTTCCCGGTCCAACCGGTCCGACCAGCCGGGTCGGTCCGGGTTTTAAAACACTGATATTATTAGTTATATCAAAATTTGTGAAAACCTTATTTTATAAAAATGAAAGTAAAAAATAAGGACATATTTTGAAATACAGTTGAGTTGAACTCAAATTGTAGTTAAAAAAAAGGTACATTTATAATTATTATTTTTTACATTAGAATGTATATTTTTTCGTTAAAAGTGATTTTAACCTGACATTCAAATATATACTAAATAACTCAATAGAGTATTTTTTTATATTCTTTATAGCTTAATAGATTACATACATTGAATGAGTGAGTGAAAAATTGAGTAATGGAATAATAGAATAGGATAAGTTCATAAGTGTTTCTTCAATTCCTTTTTTATTTAATGATTTAAGCTTGTATGACTTTTGTATTTTTTATCATGAGAATTGGGGAAAGAAAGATAGAAAAAGAAAAAAAATTATAAATTGTATGATTCTAATAAGTATGTTGTTGTTTCTAATGTGAAAAATAAAATAAAATTGAGCAGAACTCTATTTTCTCATCTTTTTCTTAAATATTTTTGGTGGCTTCTTTGATCTCCCTGTCCTGACAATAATATTTGAATGTTGTCCAAAAACTCCATTGACTGCTTTAAGATAGTTGTTGCAGTCATGGTCTCTTAAAACTGTGCCATCTGAGCCATATGCTGTTGGATTGCTCAGTGTTTCAAGGGGGTGCGGTTGATTGAGGAAGGCTCTGAGGACAATTGGAGAGTATCCACATTTGCTATTGTCTAGAGCATACAAGCCACTTCCTGCTGGAAGAAAAGGATGTGAAGGAGATGTTTTCTCATCTGGTTGGAGAATGAATATTTTACCCAATGGTGAGTACAACAGCTTCTGCAAAACAAAACAAAACAAATAATTAAGAAAAGAGAAAATGTTTTAATCTATTCACAATTGTTATGTATGGTACGGTAGTTACCTTAAAAATTATAAGAGTTCTAATTGATTAACAATATAAAAATTGTTACACTGAGAGTGCATAGAAATTCAAGTGATTAATGTATGAATCTGAATTTGTCATGAGAATTATAGAAGAACTGAGAATGTTGCTTACCTTTTTTATCAGACAAGGATGTGATTCAAATGAGCCATTGAAGCGCTTAAGGACGGTTATAACATGGTTAGGGAAACTGCATGAGAAGATCCTGGGAACAATATCTCTATGCATTATTACACATTGAATGTGGCTCTCATCCAGGCCAAGGTCATTGAGTAATCTTTGGCCTCCACATAACACAAATGGAGAACCAAAAGTCACAACTGGCTGAAGAGTTGAGGGACTCACAACCTTCCTAGTCAGTAGCATCAAATAGACCAAAAGTGAGAGACTACCCCCTAGAGAATGACCAGTGAATTGAAACTTTGCACTATCCCCATGTCTCTTTAAATGGTCCATTATTTCTGGCATGAATTGCTCATATATTCCCTTGGCAGCTTCATATATTCCACTGTGAACAAGTACATCTGTGTCCTATAAAAGAATGAATTAGAGTGCTTTTCGTAATTTTCTTAATCAAGCTACCAGCATTTGAAACTTGAAGGTGCACAATGAATGAAGGTCTCTCCTTAAGAATGATTCTTACCTCAAATGTGGTAGGCTCAAAGGAGAGGTTTGCTTGCCAAGATGCCACAGAATAAGATCCCTACAATATAAAACAAATTGCAAGTCAAACCTTATAGATATGATAGGACTCGGTGAACAAAAAGGGAATGTGTTGACATAAGCGGTTTGATGGCACTTCATGTTAGAGGTGTAATATAAAAAATCATTGTGTGTTTTCACTTACAACTCAAGTTTTTGAGATTGTTATCAAGGTTCTAAAGAACAGTCTGTGACTGCAATGTTGGTTTGGTCGCACTTTCTCACAATATCAAAGAACGCAACAAAAATGAATCGTGAGCGCAATTTAAAACCTTGATTATTGGTTCGGGTCATACCAAAGCCTCTATAACTTAGATGTGTAACATAAAACATTTATGTCTTCATCTAAGAGCTAAGTTTTGTGACATTGTATAGGGTAGTTTTACCTGAATGACAAAGCATCGAGTGTGTGTATTGGGATCATCACAAACAAACCATTCACAAGATGAGGAACGAACTAACTGAAGGCCCATTGCTGTTCCTGCTGCAGCCACAACAGTCATTGTTAATGCAGCAACATTAACTGTCAACTTTGATTTCTGAACCTGTGGGGTTTCATCAGCCTCCTCATGTGGTGAGTCTTCTCTTCCATTGCAATCTTCATTGCCACTATGTTGCTGTGACTTGGAAGCAAGAGACAAAAGGTCCTTAGTTTGATGCTTCTGTTCATTATCATCACCTTTCTCTGAGCCATCTTGATGAGAGGCTACTGAGGCATCCATAGGCACACAAATGGAATCCTGATCAAGTTTTGCTTTTATCTTAGTCACGTCACCTTTCTTTTCCAAAGATGATGTTACGAATTGAAGACCATTGTATCTCTCCAAGTCCTTAGCCTAAAAATTAATTGGCAGGGATTAGTTTTGTCTCTTTTTTAGATCATACATATATGGAGAGGAAAAAAATCCAAATCCCACTCTTAAGGGTCTGATTGATTATCTTCTCACTTTTGGTTTTAAAACCTGTTTTATAAAACAATTCCACACTATTCAACAATCAATTGCTCTTCCAAAATCTACTAACACTTGAAAATGAGTTTTAAAGAAAACAGAAACAATTGGGAGATGTTTTCTCATATTCTTCTTCTATTTTCATCTTATTCAACCACTCCTTGGATTCCATACTATTATATTTCTTGCACTACCCTCCTCCAGCAGTGAGCAACCTTATTTAGTTGCAGTTTAAATACTAAAACCAGTTTTAGAAAATAGAAATGAAGCACACCAGGTATTGACAAATAGTTGATAAAGTATCCAACCATTCTCTGCATACCTTGATTTGTGGTATGGCATAAGCCATGTTGCATAGCAAAGCTAACTTAGAGAATAGTTTGGTATCATACCACGAAACTGGGACCAAAAATTTTGAGAAAGAGTCACAATCACATGTCACACCTTGTCCATCTTCCTCCTTTTCATCTCCTTCTTCATAACCTGCCACACAAAAACTGACATCTTCATCACAATCACACTGATTATTCATGTTGTGTTTGCATATTATATCCGGATCCATGCTCTCTTTAGGTAGTTTGCCTCTCCAATATGTCTTAATTTTCATTAATATGTGTACCCAGTTGGCTCTATTTATCATGTCTTCTTCGCTGCTTTCCACCATGTTTTCCTGAATATTGATACCCTTTTGCCTCATGTTCATGTCCCTGCTTGTTTCTGAGTGGCTGCTTTTATGCTTTGGTTGCATTGATGTGGCTTGGATGCGGTTAAAGGAGTAATACATAAGATTGCTAGAGTAAGACCTCGTGATTGCTGAATGGTTGCATAAGCCTTTGCTGGAGAGTGGGTGAAGAAGAACTTTATTCTCTTTTGTTACGTCCATTGTTGCAAAGGAAGTTAGAGAGGTGGGAACTGCATAATAGGCCATGGCTGGTAACTTTTTATATAAGTATGCAAGATACTCTGTAACACATAGATCATCATAAATCTAAGCTTTGATGTTTTCAAATTTGGTTCTTCAGACTATAGCTTAATTATATTGATATTGATTTTGTTAGAAAACGTGTTAGAACTATTTCCTGTTTTCAATGAGAACCTACTTAAAATGTTGTTTCAAACATTTCGTAGTTAAATTAGTTTACCTGTTAAAGCAAGAAACGCCAGCATCATCAAGGTATAGACAAAACATTCTGTGTGTCTGTCACTTCCAAAGCCAAGACACGGTTAGATTCGGGACCACGTTAAGAGAAAAACAGTGACCATGATTAAAACTATTGCGTGGGGGTATTAACTAACTTTGATCCAATAAACTGAGTGACTACAAGAGCATGACACTTTGACATACTTTCTCTCAGAAATTTAGCAACGCATTTTTTTATTCGTACTCTTTTAACATACTTTTTATGATTGGTAAAGATTTATAAAATTTTACAAATCTGAGTGAGATAACAAATTATTTCAGCTTAATTAATAATCTCGATATATATATATATATATATATATATATATATATATATATATATATATATATATATATATATATATGTGGCGGTTCTAACAATATTATTTTAAGTGAGGAATTCTTAAAAAAATAAAGAGTGAGAACCACACAATACAATTTTATTATTTTGAACAAGTTTTAGCCAATAATAAAAAGTATGGTGAAAGAGTGCGTTAACATTTCACATTCTCGTAGTTTTAGTAATGCCTAAAGAGTTATGAAGAGCTAAAAATTTATCATTAATTATCATTCACTTCGTATGTTTGGGAAAACAATCACATCTCTCTACTATATAATGAGATTTGAGAGGAGTTGGATCATCCTATCCATCCAAGACAAGAAGAGTTGAATTCATATAATCCTCTTCAAGGGCATAAAAAAGGTGTGTTGTTGGGCCTCAAGGCCTACTATATTCACAGCTGAGATCTTATCATTTGCAACCTTGAACTATTCCAATGGATTAGGATCCGGTGGGTTTTTCAATGGGCCCTGTGTCGGCCTTTTCTTTTGTTGCAACACCATTTGACTAATTGGACAAGGAATGATTTGGGTCTACCGAAGGCCCATTAAGTACAGGATTGAAACTTATTCACTACTCTCCACGTATCTTTTTTAACTAAACAATTTCATCCGCAGAGCTACCAACCAAAACACAAGTGATCTCATGTACATTGCAGATTTAATCCTTGTTCTAATTTTAATTTTAGATACCAAAAAACTAATTGTGAACAATCAAGAGATAAAAGTACCTCACTAAAAGGGAGAAAAAAAATACAGTGGGTTACATAAAATTTTAAACATGTTTCGATACCCCTCTCTGCCTGCCAAAGAGGATGAAAATAAGAACAGAGATGTAAAACCTTATCTGGAGACAAACAAAATTTTGAACGAAGAAAGAGTTGAAAATTAATAAAAAGATGACAAAAATAAGTCAAAATTGAGATCATGAGTAACTACTTGGTAATGAATGAATAGGGAAAAAAAAAATGAAAAATTGTTGGAAGAATGAGGTGGGTAATGACGATGAAACGACTATGATAATATAGATATAATAATTTATATAATGTTATTTTTTGTGTTTATTAATTAATCTATATCATAATATTTATTACATTTTTAAAGAATAAGTTTTCTATCTTCTTTTTTTTCTTCTTCATAATTTATAGTACAAATCTCATTTTAAAATGTTTTGTGCATTCATACAAGAGAAAGAATGAGACGTATAATTATGTATACCACTTCCGAACATTACGCAAAAATTCTAGTTTTCTTGTTCCAAGTCAAAGTGAGTCTAGTGCCATATTCACTTATCCTAAAGGTTCTAAATAGCTTTATACATTATCTTCAGTCAAATACTTGGTTACTACTAACTTTTCCAGTTGACCAACTCATAAAATATCTCTTTGTGACAAACAATATTTCTCTTATTAGACCCAACTTCGGATAATTCTAACCGAAAGCTTATTAACTAAAGTACCAACAGAGAAAAAAACAAAACTCAAAGCACGCTTGGAATATCCGAAAGAATTTCCCTTAATTAGTTAAATATGTACCCTAAAGAGTTCAAAAGAAAAGCTAATTTTCCTGTGCCTTATCATGAGATCTATGGCATAATTGACTACGGATTTTGCAAAATGACCCTATCAAAACCAAGCACCTTTGAACTTGTTATATACTATTTGCATATGATGTGACTGATGCTTTGTAAACATTGATTAACTTTATGCAATTGGAGCACGAAACAGGGGGTGGTCCAACAACCCTTTTGCATTCAAGATAAGGATTTCAGTTCTTACCGGACACTTTTTTTTTTTTTTTTTTTTTTCCTGGGATGGGTCCTTATCTAAATTTGTTGATAAATTATTGGTCTTTCCCACCTTTTCCTCCTCTTTTTTTTCTTATAGGTCTATGGTAAAAAGTTGATTTAATTGGTTATCACTACAAACTTAAACATTACTTGTTAAAGATATGATAAACCTTGATGTTAATCCGAAAAGGTCGACAGGAGATTTGACAAAGTCAAAGTCTTGATTTGAATTTTCTTACATATTCACATGTATAAGTTTGTCTGCATGCTTCGCCATCCTTTTCATTATTTTGTATAATATTGCCAAGAAAAATAGACAAATGAATCTAATTAAAACTCTTTAAAATACTACATAACATTGCTTTAGTTACATAAGCTAAATCGATAATTCTAGCTGCTATCACCGTGTAACATTTTAAAATACTAACTACACCAGGCATTTATGCATAAACCAAATCCTTAATATCGCTTCTATGATTTATAGAATGCTTTTGGAAGATACAATATACAAGGACATTGGTACACAAACTTTGTTTTCTTTGAAAATTTCATATTTGGATTTCAGGACATCCTATCAGTCCAGTTTGGACCTGCCCCAGAAGAATTCATTCTCTTAAAAGTTTTTGCAGAAAATAATTAGGGAAACAATGTTTCCTTTTCTTGATGTTATTTTTTGTTAGCTGCAACGTCTTGTGTTGAGTGCAATTAATATCTCATCCCCCACATGTACATTAAAGATAAAAAGGCATCTCTCAAAACCACCCTAAGAAAAGACACTCTTAAGAAAAGGTATGAATAGTAATTCTGCTTGAAAATAAGTGAAACACCCTTTTATTGCTCCTCAATCTATTCTAGAAACAACAATTTATCTAGTTTTGTACTATAATCCAATAAAATTGTTCCACTTTGATTTAGGCTAATAGCATAAAGGACGTACACGTACTATAACATTATTATGTCGCAAACAAAAGAACTTGAGTTGTCCAATGGGATTACATCAGAGATACCCTTTTCATGAGAAAAATTGTCCTGGATGGATATGTGTTGGAACACTTGTCACTTCTTGTTTGGATCATCCAATAAAATCCTGTGACTCAAAATGCTAAATTTTTTAGTTTAGGTTTTTTTTGGGAACATTAATTGAGTGGTAACGTAGTTTTATTATGTGTAGCAATTTGGTTAACTTTCAATTTCTATTGGGCGGCATACCCACCTAACATAGACATTGGTTTAAGGTCCCAATAAGTAAAGTTTGAAGTGATGGCAAATCATTAATCAGCTTAGTTGAAAGTTGGAATTGTGGGAGCTGTAGCTGATAGACAACCATTATTGAATATCAAGTGTATTTAAATAAATTTATTTATAAATTTTTTATTCAAAAATTTATTTTTATATTTAAGCTAATTTAAATTTATATAAAAAAAACTTATTTTATTTTCATCCATGGTTATATTCTTTTAATAAGATTTCAATTTTACATGATATTATAAGAGTGGAATTATTCATGTTGAAATGCATCCAATGACCAAAAAGTTCGATGCAGTTGACAAAAAGATATCAATGTAAACTAAGAACACTCTTCGAGTTGTTACATGATAGATGTTGAATGTTACACTAATTGAAACAAACATTCATCTATTTTTATAAGAGAAGAGCTCTCCAATTTGAAACACAACCAATGTTGAACATTAAAAAAAGGACATTTTAACATTGGCTATTACCTCAATGCTATTGTATTAAGTTAATCTTAATTATTACTTCACATCTACTTAAAAAAGGGCATTTTTGTTAAACTCTCCATTGGCTATTGTATTAAGTTAATCTTAATTAAAACCTGCATCTCTAGAATAGGGAGGGGGTGGGATTCTTAGCCGTCCTTTTGCAAGTTCATGTTAGGCATAGGGCCCGCCATTGATACCTACCTTTAATGATTACCTTAAAATATTACCTCAAATGCTATTGACTTTATGACTTTAACATTGTGGAACTGAAAACCAAAAATAAAGAATGGTTTCTTAGGAGGTTGGAAATGGGATTGGAACATTGAACATGACTGAAATATCTTGTAGCCCACTCAAGAGAAAGACAACATGGTCCTCTGACTCTAGCTTTGGAACCCTAAGAAGCACCTACAAACCACACATTATTGGACCTATAGCCCAGATGCAAATATTTCCACTTGGTGCCATAAAAAGAATAGGCAGATGATAAACACACCTCCACTCTCGTATAAACACACCCCTTTTTAAAAAAAAATATATAAAATGTCTAAATTACCCTTTAAAAAAATAAAATTCCTAAACTTACACCTCCCTTCCCCGCACCCCCACACCCCACACCCCCTTCCACTTGTGATTTGTGGCGGTTATTTTGGCAGTTTTTGGCGGTTAAAAACCGCCACAAATTGCATTACCCGCATTTAACCACCGGATCTACGATCGCCAAAAAGCATTTGGGGTGGACATTTTGTAAATGAAAACCATAGAGTAAATTTCCATTTGGGTGGATTCTCATTTGGGATTGCTTCTTAAGAATTGTTAATGAAAACTATAGAGTAAATTTCCATGTTTATTTAATGAGCGCTACCTGTCATAAGTAAGTCATATTATAGAGTTCTCATGTTCAGGAATTAAAAGTTATCCATGAACCAAATAGGTCATTAAAGGTTGGGATGAAGGCATTTTAGGAGGTGATGGAGTTCCCCCCATGCTTGCAGGTACTTTTTTTATCAGTGGAATTCATTTTTTATGACATGCCCAGGTAAAATTGTTTACTTTTTCCTAACATAGGAGGGAAACGTACACTGAAGATTCCTCCAGAACTTGGATATGGCTCAAGAGATGCTGGTTGTAGAGGAGGCAAGTACACTTTTCCTTTTGATCTGTGTTGCTAAACAATACTTTTTGTTTGACATTATATTTGTGTAAATCGTAGATCCGACGGTTAAACGCGGGTAATGCAATTTGTGGCGATTTTTAACCGTCAGAAACTGCCAAAATAACCGCCACAAATCACAAGTGGAAGGGGGTGTGGGGTGTGGGGTGTGGGGGTGCGGGGAAGGGGGGTGTGGGGTGCGGGGAAGAGGGGTGCGGGGAACGGGGGTACGGGGAAGGGAGGTGTAAGTTTAGGAATTTTATTTTTTTTAAGGATAATTTATACATTTTATATATTTTTTTTAAAAAGGGGGTGTGTTTATACGAGAGTGGAGGTGTGTTTATCATCTGCCAAAGAATATCTGTGGTGCCCTTGCACTTGCACTTGCACTTGCTCTTTAGTTTTACTCTAGAGGTTGGTCTATGCATTATTCTCACAAGAATAAGGCAGCTCCACGTGATTGTTGATCCATAGGACTGATTCTTTCAAACTAAAGTTAATGCTTTGCATACGGTGCACTTGGATAGCATCTCCAAATAAGGAGGGGGAGATTAAACGGAAACAAAAAGGGAAAGAAAATCCATTTCATATGATGCACTAATTTGCATGAAAAATTTATAACGACTATAGTTTAATTCATTGAGTTAGGTTATAATTTGTCGTATGTTTATACAAAATTCAATTTTGATAGATAAAAAAATTGTATGAAAATAATATATCTTTTATGTGCATTGCCGTGAAAATTTCTTAGATAATATATTACGATTAAAATAAAATTAAAACAATATTATAGGTCTTGTTTTTACCGTTACCTTATTATAACATGAAAGGTAACTTATTATACCATGAAAGTTATCTTATTATAACATGAAAGTTAGATTATTCCTTTTTACATTAGATTAGAAATTCAAGAGATAATTATTTTTCTGTTAATATCTATTAAGTCTTGGTTAACTTAATTTTTTTTCTCTAAAATTTACTCTTTTTCAACCTTAGAACTACTCATCTTTAATTCTTTCAAAAATAGAAAAATGGCAAAAATCAATTATCACATGAAATTCGATTTCAACTCTTTTCCTACTTGCGGTTAGGGGTATGCAAAAAATCCAAATCAATCCATAATCAATTTGATCTACGTTGAAAAATTTGAACTGATCTACTTTATAAAATTTGTTCAATTAACTAATCCATTTTTTCAAAATAGATCAATTCAGTTCAATTTTTTCAAAAATCGATCCATATATGGATTAAAAATAGATAATCACATCGAACCAATCTAGTTTCAAAAATATTAATTCATATTTTAAAAAAATCAAATCGATTTACTTTATAAAAAATAGATCGATTAATTAATTCACTTTTTATAAAATAGATCGATTCAATTCGGTTTAAACTTTTCAAAAATATGATCCATAAACACTCCTATTCGCAATTCATGTTTCTAATTTCTTATATTTTTTTGTCTCTCATATTTTAACCATCTACATGATTGTTTAGTGTACATTTTCATTTCAAGTAATCACCACAAGAATTTTCATTTTCCATTTATTTTAAAGATACCATAACATTTCTTATAAGCATTTTTGTCAAATCATGAATTTGGGTATTCTCTTTTAGAGAAACCGAAAAGATTTTATGCAAACAAAGAGAAAGGAGGAGCTTTTAGCCAAAGGGTAATTACAAAGAGAAAGTAAGTTAAAGGAGCAACACTAGTTGTCTCTTGAGTTACTAATTTGATGTGGAAAAAATAACCCAACTCTCATGTATAATAGGGCAACAATAAAAATACGTATGGTATTGTTTGTAAAGTTTTGTCCTTATAATTATGGTTATTTAATGGTTGGACTATATTAGTTTGCATAATAAATAACTTTTATTTTCTTGACTTGTATTTGGCTAGATGATAAATATATATAACATATTATAGTCTTTTGACATGCTTTAATGTTTTAAGTTGGTAAATATAGTAGAAACTCTTTAAATTAATACTCGGTAAATTAATAAACTCTCTAAAATAATAAATTTGTCCGATCCCGACTTGGGCAAATGTAAAAAATTGAAAAACTCGATAAAATAATAAGATAATAATTTTTCGGGAGATCCCTTTATAATTTTCGGTCCCAAGAAAATTATAAATTAATAATTAATAGAAATTAAAAAAATATATTACACTCTATTGAAATATGATTCAATAGTTGTCTGTTTTCCTTTAAAGTTCAAGTCTATTTGGAGTTCATCTCTAACTTTTCTTATTACATCCAATAGCTCAGGTGTTGTATTTTTGTATTGTATCATAAAGTTGTGAAGAGTGTTTGATGCCATATGTACTTCAAAAGTCATTACGTATTAATTTTCAATGCATATGTACTTCAAAAGTTACTAATTTACGTTGAGTTCCAAGGTTCGCTGCAACGTAATTCTAAGAGACATAGACTAATTTGCCTTTTTGTTTGGTATGTACAGTATAATTACTTAAAAACTCTTTAAATTAATAATTATTAATTATCGATAAATTAATAACTCTCTAAATTAATAAATTTCTCTAGTCCTGACATTATTAATTTAAAAAGTTTCTACTGTATGGTGAAAAAATAATTTATATGAATGTATTTTGTCATGATTCATGTTTTGAATAATTCATATGAAGAAAAGAAAAACATGAACACACTAGTTTTCTTGGATTTTTAATGTAGAAAAAATGAATAAGAGTAAGGAGTTTTTATTTTTCATTTAAACATTTTTTCATTATTTGGATCACAACTTAAACTCTATGAATGTGATTGAAGTGATCTTTGTCCATACACAAAGATTAAACATAGATATACTTTTTATGAAGAAAGTTTAGTCATATTCAATCTGAATTAAAGAGAAAATTAACTTTGCAAATGTAATTGACAAATTATTCTGACAATATTAATATAGGTGCGTTGTTTTAAACATATAATAAGTTGTAGATATCAAAATAACAAGATATTAGTATTTTTTTTAAGGATAAATTATTTATAACTTTTATGAAGACATACAAAAACAACTTTGCTTGTACATCACTTGGAGGATGAAAATCCATAAGCAACATGAATAACATATACCTAATCCTTTAGTCACCCATCTTGAACTACTCGTCCAATAAACACAATAATTTTGTTGAATATTCGATCAACCAATGATCTTCCAATCATGTCTAGTATTCCCAGACTTGTATTTTTTTTAATAAATATTTACCACTCAATAAGTTTGAGCTATTTTTAATATTGTCTATTAAAAACTCAAACTCACCATCTAATGGAAGAAGTTACACATTTTGAGATTATTCGTCAACTCAATCAAGGACCAAAAGGGAGGGAAAACTCGAGGATTCATCACCAACTTTAAATCTGAAAGAATAGTTTCATTATTAAAGATCCATCCATGGTGTTTTCTCTATCTTATTCTTATCTTTATTTTGTGCTTAATGACTCCAAAAGTTTCTAAACTTTTCAGAATATACTAATTGATATTTTTTTAATCCTTCTCATATCATATTGCTTTAGTTATTGAATTTACACCTTTTGTTTTTCCATGATCAATACTCAATAAGAAATTGACTATAATTTAAATATTGCAATTGAAAATTGTATCCTCCTGGTCTCCAATTGGTCGAGCAGGCCGAACAACACATACTTTCCTGGTTTCCAATTGGCCGAGCAGACTGAACAACATATACTTTCCTGGTCTCCATATGATCGAGCAACCCGAACTTTAGGCTAGCCATCGGTATATTGACGAGCAAGTTCCAGCAAAACTAATCAAGGTTGTGATTCCCGTGATTCTTGCGTAGATTTGATTACGATTATAAATGCGGTTCATAGACTCATTACAGATAGGGATCCGCACACATTTAAGGGGATGAGAATCAAAGATTCGTATCACGTATATGGGACCCATATAAATAAGGAGAAAGGAGACTGGTGAAAGTCAGGTTTTTGTCATTCTTAAATGTTCTAGATCAGGACGACGGCTAGGTTCTCTTAGGATTCACATTACTAAGGGTTCTTCGGCTACTATTCTCTTACTAGAACAAAAACAAAAAAGGGATTTAGACTATTTATGGTTCAACGATCGTACAATTCTTGAACCTAAGGATAACGATATGGATAGAGTATATACATTTGTATGAATTTATTTCCCTTGTGCTTATAAAATAGAAAAATTATCTTAAAAAAATACAAAAAAAAAAATACATTATTTGATTACACATTTTCCCTCTTATTTTATTTTTATAATTATCTCATATTACTTACACTCTTATTTTAATACATTATTTTTATTATTTCTAATTTTATTATATTTTAAAAAAATATGTAAAGACACATGTCATCTTCTCCACTAATAATTTATAAAGTTTACAGAAAATGATAAGTACACTCATTCTTCATTATCTTTCTAAACTAGCTACCCAAATAGAAAAGTGTAGGAACTATTCACACGCATAAGTTAATGATCAATTAATATTATATATTTATCTATAAGTTGACACTAGCTAGCTAATACCTGTTTCAAGCAAAAACAAATTAGTTGCTATTAATATACATGGTTAATTATAATTATTAATTCATCATTAAGTATATAAGAGCTGTAATTTTTGAGACGTAAAGGTTTTAATTAATTAATTTTAATGCAACAGGAAAGGTGATAAGATCGACTTGGATTCTAAATTTGGAATAAGATCTAAGCAAGTGTTATAACTTTGACATCCAACATGGTTTTTAAAATTAAGAGAAACAGTTGGGTACGATATTAAAGTGATTCCCAATTTCATATATTTTATACCAAATTTGTCGTGTTCTATCCACTTGTTCCAATGGCATGGGGTTGGACAAAAGTTGTCCCCCGAGTGACCCACCAGAAAGGTCATTTCATTTTACCAAAATAGATGGCAACCATAAAACAAATTATTTCTAAGCCTTGGTCGGTGGATTCCACAAATTCAATTCAATTAAATAATCAATCAATTTTAAAACTCCACCGCTATCATCCAACTAATATTGAATCCAAATTTTTTAACAAAATAAAATTTCAAATTTAAGTTTTATATAAAAAAAATATAATTAGAAGAAAAATTTAACTAAAATAGTCAGATTTCTTTTTGGTATATATTTTTGATAAAAATTAATCATTAATAAAGACAAAAATACTTTATATTAATAATATTGTTATAAAAAAATTATATTGTATTATCAACAAGTAATTGATTTAAGTAAAATTTAATTTAATTTTTTAAGCAAAATTTTGAATTTCAATTTTGTAAATGAAAATATTATAGTTAAGAGAAATAACTTTACTAATTATGGAAATCTTTTTAAAGTGGATTTAGATATATATATATATATATATATATATATATATATATTATTTTTTTTAAAATGTAAGTTATAAACTTAACTCAATTTTATAAAATTGGTTTATTTCTAGTTATATTTTTTGTTGTTGTAAAGATAGGAAATATTACAAAGATGGTCACAATGAAGATTGAACATAAGTTTTCATGCTTCTAACTATTACAACTCCTTCCCACCCAACAACTAGACTAACCTTAGTGGTTATTTCTAGTTGCATTTTAATTATATACTTTCTAATTATTTTATCTTTAATTAATGTAAAATTTGAATTCTTTTTAATAATTATTAAAAAAATCATCTTGTGATCATAAGTGGCTTTATAAAATCCTACATGCAAGATGTTGGTGGTTTATCATCCTCTAATGGATCGAAACGTAACATTTTTATGCAAGGGTTTTTACACCTTTTGGAATAAAATAAGAGAAGAGTCTCCAAGAACATGAGTGAAGTTCTTTTCCCTTTTTCTTTGGAACTGGTAAAAGGGACTAGTATTTATATAGGAACATAATTTAATATAGAGGGTAGGAATATATGTATAAGTAGTTAAGGAGAAGAAAAGAGCCTCACAACGTTACAACTTCAACTGTCACCAATCTTCTTTTTTTCTTTTATCATCTCCATGTGTCATTTTCCTCAACATTGAATTGGAAGGTATAGGATTTGCGTCAAATGCAGTGCTTTGGTCTAAGTTTTTTTTTAGTGAGAAAGATAGAGTTTTGAGATAAACATGGTGGGAGGGGATACTGATAAAGGAGATTGCCAACCAAATATTGTTGAAAATTACGCATCATTTAGTTGGAATGTTGACTGGAGTTTTATCAGAAACTGGCAATTGAAATATCTGTTTTAATTTTAATTTTGCAACAAAAAAAAATGGTTTTGATCAAAAGCATTGTGATGCATCGAGAAAAGAAAAACCTTGCTTGATTATTGTACTTACAGGAATCAGGTTGGATTCCTAACTCGGATAAGTCATCTTCCTTGCTCTGGTCCAGCCGAGATTGTATGAGATCGGTTGCGAGGATGAGTTTCTTCTATCTGGTCTCCTTGCTCGAGCGTCTCGGATGTACATGTAAAAAGGACTCCAACGATCAAGTCAGTTCGTGTATCCAGTCTCACGTATTGCTTATATCATTACCTACGGTGGTTTTTTCGAGTAACCGTGCAACTGTTATATGATTATCTTTTGAAGGTGGTTGAATTGTATATAACGTTGTCAACATGCCGAGATATTTTGCTGATGTCTCCTCATCTGATGTGACATGTCAGCGTTTCATGGTTTTATTTCAGTTTGCCTAAAAAATCACCTCGGTCAAGTCAACCCGTGAACTCGGCTAAGCTCGGCTCGAGTTAGGTTGGTACAGTTGTCATTTTTGTTAGAAATTCCACATATAATTTTGGGGTCGCTTTATGGGTTTTTTCTTCTTTCAAAATATGGAGAATTTAAATTCATTTTTGCGGCTTATGTTTTGACACGAGGTGAAAGTGTATGAAAACATTTTGCGACGGATATTTCCCTTGCAGAATCTAAGATGTTTAATAAAGTTTTATTTTATTTTTTAAATAATTATGCATTCTTTTGACTCGGTTAGTTTAGTTGGACAAACCAATCCAACGATTCAATAAAATCGAAAGAAAAAACATTCGCATTGGATCAGCTTGCCATCATATTTGAAAATTTAAAATTCAATTAGTTTTGATTCGGATTATGATTTTTTAAAATGGGACGAAATTGATATATTTGATTAAATAAATATTTTATTATTTATTTTATATATTAAATATGAATAATTATCTTGTATTTGAACGAGTTTGTAGAAACTTTTATTTAACACGAGTTTTTAGAGACTTTTTTTAATGAAATTTTTTTTAGAAATTGATTTAACTTCATAATATTTGTTTATAAATTAAATTTTAATATTTTTAAATAAATTATCAATAATTAAAAATAATTTTATATATTCATCATAAGTTTGAAGGGGAGGATTCAAATTAAATAAGTGTAAGTTTTACAACTATTATACCGCTTAATAATTTTTAAATATTTTCTCAAAATTTATTATTAAATTGAAACTTCGTTTCATTTATGATATATACAAAGTTTTGTATTAATTGAAAATTAATAGATTATCTCATTTATATGGATAAAAAATAACGTAATATATGTCTTTAAAAATATCTTAAAATAGTTTGATTAACTTTTTATTATAGTTTAATTTTGACAAAATTTGACATTCACATTCAATGTAATACGAAGTGTACAGGAAGGATCCTATCGGCCACGTGGATCGGCCACGTGGACCGACACGTCATGTCCTATCAGATATTGACGCAGCTCAGGTAACATTTCGGCTCGGCCACGTGGATCGGCCACGTGGACCGGCATGTCATGTACTATCAGATGATACTGCTCGAATACCACTTCGGTCCGATAGGAGACTACGAACTGTGCTCTTCCCCTATCGGCTCGGCCAGAAGCCGAGAGAGGATGTTTCGGCCGTGTTGTCTCGGCTCGGCCAAAAGTCAGCATTGAATAATTAGAACGACGATTATGATTAGCAAGGATAAGTACATGATTAAGACATAATCAACCGATTAACATCGTATTACCTAATTTGGTAAATGTCAGAGAAGGCACACCATGCTCAGGCCCATGTCAGGTATTATAAATAGGTCACACGTAACGATGTATGTCACTGTTCATTTTTACCCTAGAAACTCGTGCTTGTCCTGACTTGAGCGTCGAAGTGCCTTTTGCAGGTACCTTCCCCCTCTGAAGAATCCACCTGAAGCTCTCGTTCGGCCCTCCTATACCCTAGAAGACTACGAGTGTACCCTCAGACAGGTACACAAAGTTTTAATCTAACATTGAGTTTTGAGAAAATATCATTGAACTGAAAGTTATTAAATAGAGTAATAGTTGGTAAAAATTATACCGGTATAATTTGAACTCTCTTCAAATTTGAAATATAATTTTGTTATTTAAAAAATCTATTTATACAAAATTTAAAAATAATTTAAGATTAAATAGATTTTTAGTTTCTAAATTATAACCAATTTTTACTTCTTATTCCCTGGACAAATTTTATTTGGTTTTAGTCTCTAAAATTTTACTTTGTGAACTTAAAATTTTTATGCTAGGGAAGCATATGTTAACGAGAGAAAAAGTTTAAAAACTAAAAGTGAAAATCAATAAAAGTTTAGAGACTAAAGTTAATGAAAAAAAAATTTGTTAAGAGAATAGAAAAAAAATAGACAAAAGTTCATAATTAGAAACAAATTTTATCCAATAATTTATATATAAAAATATAATATTTATTTATGTATGTAATTTATTTTAATTATACATAATAAACACTTAATTTGCACTTTGCATAAGCTAAAATATTAATTATTATTAGGTTTAAATGAGTTTTTGTCTCTCAAGTATAATAATTGTACAATTCTAGTCTCTCAAGTATTACAGTTGTGTAAATTTAGTCTCTTAATTTTTAATTAAGCAATTTTAATTCATAAAGTATCATAATTATATGATTTCAATCTTTCAAGTATCGTAACTATACAAATTTTTACTAGTTTAAGTTACATGTATTAGTAATTTTAATAATATATATATATATATATATATATATATAGAGAGAGAGAGAGAGAGAGAGAGAGAGAGTGAGAGAGAGAGGAGGGTTATAATTACACCGGTGTAACTTTTACCAAGTATTACACCGCTTAATAACTTTATATTAAATGTAAATTTTGTAAATTCAACCATTGGATTGAAAGTTCATATCATTTTATATGTGTATATCAAATTTTGTTAAAATTGAACAACTTGAAGGTAATCAAAGTGTTCATATTTTAGTATATTTTGAAATGAATATATTACGTCAATTTTGTTTTATAAGAATGAAGTATCAAATCATCTTGGATTAATATAAAATTTTGTATATATGATCTAAGAGTAAAAACATTTCAATCTAACGGTTGAATTTACAAAATTCATATTTAATATAGAGGTATTGAGCAGTGTAATACTTAGTAAAAATTACACTGGTATTATTATAACCCCACTCATATATATATATATATATATATATATATATATATATATATATATATATATATCATTTAATACATGAATGAAAATAATAATATATGTAACTTAAATAGGTCAAACATTGTTATGATACTTAAAGACTAAATTTACTCAATTATAATCTTAAGAATGAAAATTGTATAATTATAATATTAAAGATATAAAAATACAATAATAATAATAATAATTATTATTATTATTAGGTTTGCTTTACGTTGTAAAGTTTGGGCTTTAGTATAAAATAAACTCATTTAATATATGAAAGTCTTTGAATGACTTTTTATGCACTGTTGGCTTAACAAAAAAAAAATTGTTATTCGTTTGTAATATTATCAAGCATGGTAAATTGGAGTGCATATATATCACGGATTAAAACACCATTTTCAAAAATGCGAGATTGAGAACATAAAATTATTATGTTTGTTTCAAGTTTTAAAAATATATTATAGGTATTGTTTATTCCAAGAAAAATAGATATCTAATATTTTAAGTCATTTTGATTAACATAGTAAAAGGTAGGAAAGTTATATTTCTATAAGAATGAGAGAACTTACTAGTATCTAACTTAACTATAACTTTCTTTTTAACTAGTATTAAATGATTTATGTTAATGTGTTGTTTTAATATTTTAAAATTGTAGGAATTAAGGAATTTTTACAAGTTTAGTTTTTTAAGGTTATTTTGTATTAAGGACAAAGTTGACCAAATTTGGAAGAAGGTATATAAAATTTTCTAAGAACTTGAATTTCATAAGTTCGTTTCTCAGGCTTTCTAGAGAGAGATTTTAAAGAGATAGACTTGGGAGTCAAATGAGACCTTCTTCCTTCTAACTCCATAGAAGTACTTTGATTCTTCCTCGTAGTAAAGATTGTTGTAACTAAGTTAAGATTCAAAACTAAGGAGTTGAGAATCGAAGGTTGAGGTTGTCATATGGCAAGAGCTTAAGAAGTATCTTTCTTCATCGTTATTCCTTTTTTCCCTTATTTTTGAAAGATTTGAATCATTGTGTTGAATTCATGCTTGAATCATGATTTATGTTGAAAATTTGAAAGGTAGAACACTAAGCAATGTGTTTTGGGGTTTTCTCGGTGCTAGAAGAAAAAATGGTGATCTTAGGTCTTTTGTTGATGCATGTTGTTTATTTTGATCAATTTGAGTTATTTATGATGTATATATGTTGATTTGGAGGTTGCATGTTAAATCAGTATGGATTGATGGTTGACATTGTTGAGAAAAGTTAAGTTGTTTAAAGTTAATGTATCATACTCTTAAATATGTTATATTTGTTATGTATGTTCACTTAGAGTGTCTATGTGACTTGTTCAAGTGACTTGGTGTAATCAATTTAGAGGTGGCTTTGACTTGACCCGCTCATAGCGCCTATTTGGTCATTTTAAGTGAATTTCACTCATTAAGAGTGAGTACTCACTTGTTTAAGCTAGTGAACTACATCTTTTAAGTGTATTCTCTATTTGAACTCGTTCGAAACAAGTTTAGCTTGCTCAAAGCACAACCAATATTGCTGGAAAAAGGCATAAATTTTGGAGGATAATTTGTGGGTTAATTTCATATAGGTTTAGTTAATGCATACTAATGTTATGGTAAGTTCACACCTAAATTGTTCTATTCCTGATAGTGGTACTAGACTTTCCTAATATAAGTCACGAAATTTGAGAAATCATGTTGTGTCAAAAATAGATTAATATCCAACTTTGTTGATGACCTAGCAAACGCAAAAGGTTGTATTGTGTTGGTTCAGTAGGATGAACTCACTTAGACTACTCACCTATATTGTAAGAGACTTCTCAGTTGAAATATGTGACAACACATAAAGTTGTTGTATTGTCAATATGTTGTGTTGATAAGTTGTGTTGTTAATATATTGTGTTGTTAATATAGTAGTAAAGTGGCTATGTTGTGAAGTTGTTGTGTTTTGAAGTTAATATGTTGTTAAATTGAAGAGTTGTTATGTTGATAAATTGTTGTATTAATATGTTGGTAAGTTAATCTATGTTGTTAAGTTGAACTTTGGTTGTTGTAGTTATGATGAAGTTGTTTATAGAGTTATCTATTGCATTTATATTATAAGTTATTTCTTTGTATACAAGCTTATCCGTACTTTTTCATGTTGTTAGACTATGATGATTATATTAATATGGGAGCAGAGTAGGATTAAGTCAGAGGGCGAACATGTTGTTGTACCATGGTGGAGATGACTTGTTTTAGTGGAGACTATTTTGATGTAGTTAGTTGTTGCTTGATCATCAACTTAAAATTTTTATGTTTTGCAGTTTTGGATAATTGTGTATATATGTGGGTAGAATTATGTTGTAATTCCATTGAGGGACTCTTATGTTTTAAGTCATTTATTCTTATACATACATACTACTACATAAATATGCTAGGATTACTTGTATGATAATCCTAAGTAAGATTATATTTATGTTTTTCACTGTCTAGTTGTTGAGCTATAGTAAGTATAGAAATCTATTGAGTTGTTATAATCGAAACCAAAACGAATATAATTAGATTAGATCAGAGACTAAAAAATAAAGAAAAAAAATCAAATCAATCTAAACCAATTTCAAGTTAATAAAATAAAATTAAAATATGTCTCAAGTCCAATCCAATTTGTATCCACTCACCACTCTTAATTTAAGTGGCATATACTTATTTTTTTACTTGTTAATATGCTATTTTTTTTTAGTGAGCCAAGGTATTATTTTGTCAAAAGTAAATCATTAATCTTTTAAGTTGCTAAAATCCATTTGAAAAATTAATATTATTTAATAAATATTTTTTCATGCATATAATAAAAAAATCGAATAATTATCACATGCTTAATATGCTCAATTGAAAAGTTGGTCTTGATTTTCATAATATAATTTATAAAATCTTAACGTGTTTATTTTTAAAGTTTTTTTGTTATTTTTTTTAGTATAAACCACATATATATTTATTGGAGACAATTCTATTTGAATTAAGTAAAATTATTATAGGTGGAAAAACATCCCTTCAAGCATTTAAGAAGCTGAATAGTTAATATTCGAACTTAAGGTTACTAGTTAAATTGAAACAACTTTGTATCTATTGATTCATATGTTTGTCAGTCTTATGATTTTATTCTTCATATGCTCCTAAATTTTTATGGTTTTAAGATGATAAAAATATCTATTAATATTTCACTGCTACTAATAGAATTCATATTCTTAATTTGTTTAAGATGGATGTCGAATCGTTGATAACGTGTATGAGGTGGACTACTAATGTGTCCAAGATAAACAATTGGTGTTGGAACAAACTCTTACTAGGTGTTAATTGTGACGATTTGACAGGTCCCTATACTTTATAGTTCAACAATTAAGAAATGAAATATATATATATATATATATATATATATATATATATATATATATATATATATATAAATAAATGTATGTATGTACGTGTGTATGTATAGAACTCAACAATTGAAAACATAAATATAAATCTCTCAGTGGGACTACATCTCAATTTTGTACACACACACATGTATACAATAATCTACCTGTAAAATATAAAATTTTAAAACATGACCCTCAAAATCCTACTCGTCCTCTAACCTAATCATGTCCTACTCCTATAATAACATGATCATCGTAGTCCAATAATAAGGGAAGTGCAAGGGTAAACTCCCAAATAAGAAATCAACATAAATAATGTACCTGTAAAGAGGATACACCAATGATCTTCTTGTATGTTGAGGGCCGAACGTCTTGCTCCGATCCGATGTGAGTAAGGGTTGGTACCTGCAAAGGGCACTCCAACGCTCAAGTCAGGACAAGCACAGATATCGAGAGTAATTAATGAACAGTGACGTTACCTTTTGACCTGAGCTATTTATACTGACATTTATGGGCCTTGGACCCCATGGGCCCTGTAACGTATTTACCGTATCAGGTAATACACCTTAATCATCTGATTAACCCCTAATCATGGGTTAAGAGCAATGAGTAATGATAGTTCGGTCCTGGTGGCCGATTGCTGTTCGGCCACCAAGTACTGCCATTCGGCGGCCGACCAGAGGTGGCCGAACGCCCCTACCCGTACACTGCCCCCCAGCCTTGAAGGAAGGTGAGGCTTTCTTCAAGGGTAAAACGAGGACGGTTGCCAGGGTAAAGTGAACGGTTGCGTAATTGTAACCGTTAGATCTCGGAGATCGAACAGTTACATCTTCTCTTAAATCTTGAGTTTTCCCGCCTCTTTTTGAGCTTATAAATAGGTTGAGTGGTAGGGCCATTCGCACGTATTGCTCTCATCCGAATTGTGGTAGCCGAAGTTTTGAGAAGCCGATCCGAAGAACGATTGTGGTTTTGAGAAGAAATTGGTAAGTTTTTTATCGTCATGTCTAATACTTCATCGAGCTCTTCGGTCAGCAGCTCTCGGTCGTCTGCGTCCGAGGGGTCTTCGTCCAACGCCTCAAGTCGTTCTAGCACGGTTCGGTCCCCTACCGATGCTGAAAGGCCGGATGAAAGTGCTTCTTCATCAGGAGAGACTTCTACTAGTGGGAGCGAAGAGGTCCAACAAAAGACAAAGCGCGTATCGAATCGGCAGCGGTACGGTCCTTCCGAAGTGTCGGGTTATGAGTGGGTAAACGGGGAGGTAACCTCCTATTACTCGCGTTACCGAGACACGGGCATGATTACCAACTTGTTGGATTACACCAAATGTTTGAATTTTGGCGCCGCCGAGGAACCCTATCCGATTGGGGTTCGATCATGCCGGAATAATGCCTTTCCGAACCCGGATACGGTTTGTCTTGATCAAAGTGGTGCGAAGATGGAATCGTTTTATATGTACGACTGCCTCATTCGGGATCTCAAAGTCAAGCTGCCGTTTGATGAATTTACTATGGGGGTGTTGAGGGTGCTGAATGTTGCCCCTACCCAATTGCACCCGAACAGCTGGGCGCAATTGCAAGGTTTTAAACATTTGTGTAAGTGTGTCAACATTAAGCCTTCTCCGCTCCTCTTTCTATATTTCTACTCGTCCTGGCCTTCTATACTGGCGAAGTGGCATTCCTTAAGCCGAATAGGCGATCGACTACTGTTGGATAGCTTCACTTCGTCGTACAAAAATTTCAAGGCTGGATTTTTCTGAGTGACCATCAGGCCTAATGGACGACGCTTTTTCTTTAACAAGGACGATAAGCCCTTGTTTCCTCTGTACTGGACTCGAGCCCCTCGGCCGTACGACGTAGTGCCGAAGTAAATGCTGACGACCGAAGAACGGGAGGACTTGAAGTTGTTACTTCGTCTTCCTCGACGCTTGCCGACCAGGTCTTTAATTAACTTGGTTGAGTCTTCGCGTTGGTGGAATGACATGATAGGTATGTTATTTGTCCGAATTAACCTGTAAACTTAATTTCTATTGATATTTTACATAATCCTTTTTGCAGGAATCATGGTTACCAGTGGTGCTAACGAGCTGGATATTCGTCATTTGCTTGCTGCTCGGGTGAAGCAAGTTCGGCAATCCGGAGGGGTGGGGACTTCTACCATTGCATGCTCCCCTCGACCGGCCAATGATGATCGATTGCCTCCTCAACCCGAACGCAAGAAGAAGAAAGAAAAGAAAGGGAAAGATTCCGGTCGGGAGCGTGTAAAAAGGAAGAACGTCGAGGAACGTCAAGAGCAAGCTAAAAAGGCCAAATCTACGCCTATAGCTTCGCCTAACCGAACCGTGATTGTGGTGCCGCCACCGCTGATGTCTCGGGCCTTTCTGAGTGATGACGCTCCGGCCGAGACAGTGATTCGGCCTGATATGGTGTCTCCATTTGGGCAGGAATTTTTGGCCACTTTGGACACGAAGGCCAAGTGGAGGCTTTTTTGCGAGGTACAAACTCGTTCATTGGCCTTAGCCCACCATCTAGCCATGGAGCCTGTCGGCGAGGTGGAGCATTTGAAGCGAAGTGTGGAGGAAGCCGAGAAGATTGCGGCCGAGGCGATGGCGGCTAATGAACAAATATTAGCTAAAAACCGGGAGCTGGCAGCTAAGCTGGATGCTGCTCGGCGAGACAATGATACTCTTCGTCTGGACCTCCAGAAAGCAACTAACGAGGAGCGTCGCCGAATGGAGGAAGCTCAAGCTGCATATGACAATCTTAAAGAGCAAGCAAAAGAGAAGATTGTTGCTCAACATGAGGCTGGGTTTAAGCACGCCGTTCGGCAGGCCAAGCACTTCGGCCAATTTCCTGAGGATTTTGAGTTCGACATGACTCAAGATTTTTACCAAGGATCTCTCGTGTCATTTGCTGATATGCCCGAAGGGGTGGATCCGGACGACGAGGAGCCGTTTGATGCCCCCCAAGCCACAGATGTTCATACTTCATCTGATGAGGAAGATGAAGAAGTTGCCAATCCCCGTCCCGAGGAGGAAACGGAGGCCCCAGCTCAGGACGACCCAGTGAGCAACCCCGATGAGTAGTGTTAGGACTTTATAATTATGTAGCAAGGGGGCCGATAGAGCCTCCATTTAACTTTTGAATGAAGTAATATTTTCACTTTTGAAACGTGTCATCTTGAATTGCTACCAATCTGCATGAATGTTTAATGTTCTGAGCCGATAAATATATTTGTTACCAACAGATTGAACCAATTAAATTGTAAAACTTGACTTGATCAAAGCTAAGAGAACACTTGTGTGGAATTACTTGCTTTTTGAGCAATGCCGAAGAGATTCATTCGGAATTGCTTGCTTTCTGAGTGATTCCGAATGAACCCATTCGGCATTGCTCAAAAAGCAAGTAATTCCGAACGGGTCCATTCGGAATTACTTGCTTTTTGAGCAATGCCGAATGAGTTCATTCGGAATTGCTCGCTTTTTGAGCGATACCGATTGGGTTCATTCGGAATTGCTCGATTTTTGAGCAATGCCGATTGGGTGCATTCGGAATTGCTTGCTTTTTGAGCAATTCTGAACAGGTCCATTCGGAATTACTTGCTCTTGAGCATTTCCAAACGAGTTCATTCGGATTTGTGCTATTTTCTTGGCACGGCCGAAAGGATTCTTTCGGATTTGTGATGCTTTCTGGCAAAGCCGAATGGATTCGTTCGGATTTGTGATGTTTTCTGACAAATCCGAAAAGAGTCATTCGGATTTATGATGCTTTTTTGACAATGCTGAATGGATTCGTTCGGATTGGTGATGCTTTCTGGCAAAGCCGAAAAGAATCATTCGGATCTATGATGCTTTTTTGAGCGATACCGATTGTGTTCGTTCGGATTTGTGATGCTTTCTGGTAAAGCCGAAAAGAGTCATTCGGATTTATGATGCTTTCTGGCAAAGCCGAATGGATTCGTTCGGATTTGTGATGTTTTCTGACAAATTCGAAAAGAGTCATTCGGATTTATGATGTTTTCTGGCAAAGCCGAATGGATTCGTTCGGATTTGTGATGTTTTCTGACAAATCCGAAAAGAGTCATTCAGATTTATGATGTTTTCTTGACAATGCCGAATGGATTCTCGGGAGGGAAGCCTGTTGCGAGATTTTTCAAGGCACGTCCTTGGCCGAGTTGAACAACTCGGGAGGGAAGCCTGTTGCGAGATTTTTCAAGGCACGTCCTTGGCCAAGATGAACAACTCGGGAGGAAAGCCTGTTGCGAGATTTATCAAGGCACGTCCTTGGCCGAGTTGAACAACTCGGGAGGGAAGCCTGTTGCGAGATTTTTCAAGGCACGTCCTTGGCCGAGTTGAACAACTTGGGAGGGAAGCCTGTTGCGAGATTTTTCAGCCGTTAGGAATTGATAAACTAACAATAGAATGGAAGAACTGATGAAATTTTATTACTGGGTGCCTCGTTAAAAACCTTGTCGGCCAAAACCCCTTTTCACTTTTTTATAAGGGGATAAAAGACCGATCAAGGAAAAGAGTACACCCGCTGTTTACACAAAGTCTTTTTACAATGTATACTAGCTATAATATGTCTTCAGATGAGAAGCGTTCCATGTTCTGGGAATGATCTTGCCCGAAAGTTCTTCCAATTTGTATGCCCCGTTTTCTAAACTGTGTCGGACCCGAAATGGGCCATCCCAATTAGCAGCCAACTTGCCTTCTTTTGAATTGCGTCTTGCCGTTCCTTGCACTCTCCATACCAAGTCGCCCTCCTTGAAACTTCTCTTGATAAGGTTGGAGTTAAACCTACGAGCCACCCTCTGTTTGCAAGCTTCTGCTATGATCTCGGCTCGAACACGTACTTCATCGACCATATCAACTTCAGCTCGAAGAGAAATATCATTAATGTTTTCTTGAAAATATTGTCGCCGAAAAGATGGTTCGCCCACCTCAACAGGTACCATGACATCTGTGCCATACGTAAGCCGAAAGGGTGTTTCTTTAGTTGTGGATTGAGGTGTACACCGGTACGCCCATAAAACTGCTAATAACTCTTCTGCCCAAGCTCCTTTAGCGTCTCCCAATCGTTTCTTTAATTCTCCAAGGATTACTTTGTTTGCTGCTTCGGCTTGTCCATTGGCTTGCGGGTGTTCGACCGAGGTGAACCTGTGCTTGATGCCGAGATCCTGAATGAACCGATTAAGTTTTTGATCGGTGAACTGCAAACCATTGTCAGTGACAAGTGCATATGGGATGCCAAAACGGGTGATGATGTTTTTCCATAAAAACTTTTGAACATTGGCTGCTGTGATACTGGCAAGCGGCTCGGCCTCGACCCATTTCGTGAAATAATCTACAGCAACCAACAAAAATTTGCACTGACCCTTGGCGATTGGGAAGGGTCCAAGAATATCCATCCCCCACATTGCGAATGGCCAGGGTGAACTAATGCCATGAAGTTCTTCAGCCGAAGCGTGGATAAGGTTACCATGCCGCTGACACGATACGCAATGCTTTACAAACTTTACACAATCTTCCCTGAGAGTAGGCCAGTAGTATCCGGCCCGAAGCACTTTAGTTGCTAAAGTCCGTCCTCCCGAATGGAAACCACATATCCCTTCATGCATCTCTCTCAATATGTAATTAGCTTGTTCTGCATCGACGCATTTCAGCAACGGAGCCAAGAATCCTCTTCTATACAAGTCTCCTCCAATCACGACATATCTGGCGGCCTGCGTTCGGAGCTTTTTAGCCACCGTTGGGTCAGATGGTAGGGTACCATGCTCAAGATAATCTATTATCTCGGTGATCCATGTACGAACAGACCCCTCTACTACCAAACATTCAGCAGCTACCACACTTGGCGTTTCAAGATCCAAGTGAAGTGTGGTTCGTAGCTGTCCAGGTTTTCTGGTACTGCTTGCCAACCGAGCCAACTGGTCCGCCCTCGCATTGTGTTCTCTTGGTGTGTGCTTTACGTAAACGTTTTCAAACGTATCGCGCATTTTTTGAAACAAATGGTAGTATTTCAACAAGTTTGCATCTTTAACCAGAAAATTATCATTCACTTGTTCGGCTACAACTTTTGAATCGGTCCAGCACTCCAGTCGGTTAACACCAATCTCTCGTGCAAGCCTTAAGCCAGCCAATAACGCTTCATATTCGGCCTGATTATTTGAAGCCTTGAACGCAAATCGTAATGATTGCTCTAGGATTAATCCTGTTGGTCCCTCCAAAATTATACCTGCTCCACTGCCTTGATTGTTGGAGGAACCATCCACATGTATCGTCCATAAATCGTTGACAAAACATCCCCTCGGCTGCAACTCATTGATAAAGTCCATCAAGCATTGAGACTTGATTGGTCCTCTAGGTTGGAAACAAATGTCGAACTCCGATAACTCAATAGACCAAGCCATCATCCTTCCTGCCAACTCAGGTTTACGTAGTACTTTAGCTATTGGGCAATCGGTCCGAACAATAATTTGGTGACTCTGAAAATATTGCCGGAGGCGCCGAGCCGTGTGAACCAGCCCTAGTGCCACTTTTTTCCAAGAGCTGGTACCTTGTTTCGGCCTCTTGTAACATACGGCTGACGAAGTAAATGGGCTGCTGTCCTTCCTTTTCTTGAATTAAAACTGTGCTTATTGTATCATTTGACACACACAAGTAAACCACAATTGGTACTTCTGGATCGGGCTTAGAAAGGACTGGTGGGGAATCGAGGCGTTCCTTTAAAGTCTGAAAAGCCTTCTCGCATTCATCGGACCATTCAAACTTGTTTGCTTTTCTCAACAATCTCACCATAGGTTTCGTTATTTCAGCTAAACACGGGAGAAATCGGGACAACGCTGTAAGCCGACCTGCTAGCTGTTGAACTTGTTTAAAGGTCTTAGGGCTTATCATGTTGACGATTGCCATACATTTGTCAGGATTTGCTTCGATTCCCCTGACCGAAAGCATGAAGCCGAGGAACTTTCCTCCGGACACCCCAAACACGCATTTCTCTGGATTGAGCCTCATATCGTACTTGCGCAACTGTTGGAAAATTTCCGAAAGATCCATTACATGCCGATCAACGTTTCTGGATTTTACAACCATGTCATCCACATATACCTCCATATTCTTCCCTATTTGATGTTGAAACACTTTATTCATCAACCTTTGGTACGTTGCCCCTGCATTCTTCAACCCAAACGGCATTACCCGATAGCAGTAATTGGCCGAATCGGTTATGAAGGCTGTCTTTTCCTCGTCGCGGGCATGCATGGGAATTTGGTTGTATCCCGAGTAAGCATCAAGAAAATTCAACATCTCATGTCCTGAGGCTCCATCAACTAATCGATCTATGTTTGGAAGTGGATAGACATCCTTAGGGCATGCCTTGTTGAGACTTGTGTAATCAGTGCACATTCTCCACTTTCCATTCGACTTTTTTACCATCACCACATTTGCCAGCCAAGTGGTGTAATGGACCTCCCGAATGAATCCGGCCTCAAGCAACTTGGCAACCTCCGTTTCAACTGCGAGTTTTCTTTCGGTCCCCATTTTTCTTTTACGCTGCGCGATTGGTTTTGCTTCGGCACATACTGATAACTTATGACACATGATTTTTGGGTCTACACCCGGCATGTCAGAAGGTGTCCATGCAAAGAGATCTTTATTCTCCTTTATAACTTTACATAGGGCCGAGCGATCATTTTCGGAGATTTCGGCACCGATGTACGTAACCTGCTCAGGGTATGAACCTATCTGGAACTGCACTTTTGACTCAATCGGCTCCACCCTTTCTTCATTATTCATTCTAGGATCAAGATCCCATATGGCCTCGTCTACAGTTGCCGAAGCGTTCACAACATGGATTCTGTTTGACTTAGATTTTATTTCTTCCAACGGCAAAACTCGCAAACTAGCATAATAACATTCTCTCTCCGCCTTCTGATCAGCATGAATTGTGATTACTTTTCCTTGGTCGGATGGAAACTTCATCGCCAAATGTGGTGTTGAAACGATAGCTCCCAATGCATTCAAAGACGGTCTGCCGAGGAGGATATTATATGAGGTACTTGCATCCACCACAATATATTTTACCTGAACTTCTCTGCTTTCCTGTTCGTCAAAGCAAAAACGTGTGAAGAGTTTAATGTAACCCTTGGTACTGACCCTCTCTCCTGCAAAACCAACCAACGGATCGTCATAGGGAAGCAATTCTTTTTCAGAAATGCCCAACTGCTTGAATGTGTTCCAATATATGATATCTGCCGAACTGCCCTGATCAATCAATGTTTTCTTGACGATGCAATTGTGAATTTCTACACTGATGACCATCGGATCGTCTTGCTCTGGGTCAATGCCTTTGAAGTCAGCATCAGTGAAGGTTATTGCTGGCAATCGCCGAGGTGACTGTCTATGAACAGTGTTGACCGATCGGATAGCTCGGAGATGTCTCTTTTGGGCCGAAGAAGTTGTGCCCCCACCCGCAAAGCCACCAGCAATAGTATTGATAACCCTCTTATGCGAAGGTGCCGAGTCATCTTTTCTTTCGCGCGACCTGCTTCTTTCACGTCGAACTCTGTCGGAAGTTTTATCAGAACGGTCTTGCCTGTGCCGATCTTGATACCTGGGTTGATATGAACGATTCTGGGATGAACCTGATCGGTCCACAAAGTTATGCAGTTTTCCTTGCTTAATCAAGTCTTCAATCTTATCTTTAAGGGCCGCACATTCATCAGTTGAGTGTCCACGATTCCGATGATACCGACAAGATTTGCTAGTATCTGCCCGTGGTGGAGTGGAAGCCCTCTTCGGAATTGTCAACACTTCAGACGCCAAAGCCTGTTCGAGGACCGCCGCGCGGTTGGCATTAAGCGGGGTGTACTGAGTATACTTCGGACCCCGGATAGGCCGCTCACGAAGGGATATTTCTTTACCTCGCCCCCTGTATGATTGTTCTACCGGTTTTTCGGATTTAGTGGACTGCTCGGCTCGGGCTTGATTTCTGAATTCTGCCAACTCCTCCATCTGCATGTACTTATCAGCCCTCCTACGTAAGTCGTTCATGTCCGAAGGAGGCTTTTTACAGATGCTATTGACGAATGGGCCTGGTTTCAACGCTGTTGTAAGATGATGTAGCGCCACAGCTGGGTTGAGATCTCTGATTTCCAAAGTAGCCTTGTTGAACCGATCCATAAACGCCCGAAGAGACTCCTTTTTGTCCTGTCTAAGACTAACCAGAGATAAAGACGTTAGACTATGAGGGCGACTCATCGCAAATTGGATAGTGAACTGTGATGACAATGTGTTGAAGGAATCTATTGAATTGGGTGGGAGACGAGTGAACCAGCTGAGAGCTCTGCCTTTGAGGGACGTAGGAAAGATCCGACACAACGCAGCGTCATCGGTCGTACTTAGAGTTACCTGTGTCAGAAAAACATCTAAATGTTCATCAGGATCAGTGGTACCATCATATTTGTCAATAGGTAAGGCCTTCCAATTATCCATTAAAGGGAGTTGCATAATGGAGGGAGTAAACGGATGTCGGTGTGATCCGACAGTGGTTATATCTGCAGGACGACCCACAGTAGGTAAGGCCGAAGGGAACCTCTCAGGGGCTACTGCTGAAGCATGAGGAACCGATGTATGGACCGCGTGAGATTGATACGACCCTTGAGTTTGTGTGTTGGTGATATGAGTAGGCTTCCAGGAAGTATCCTGACTCTTCAACGCTTCATTCTCAGCCCTCAAGGCCGAAAGCTCCCTCGCATCTTTTTCTCTCTGTTGTTTCATCAGCTCCATTTCTTGCTTGAGTAGTCGCACTGTTTCGGTGAGGTCTGTTTCATCCACAACCTCCACATGTTCTTCCGCTGGACGGTCTTGTGTGTTCGTTCTCCTAGTTATCGGCATCGTTCTTCTCAGCAAACTTTCAACCAACTTCGTTCGTGCCCCACGGTGGGCGCCAAATGTACCTGTAAAGAGGATACACCAATGATCTTCTTGTATGTTGAGGGCCGAACGTCTTGCTCCGATCCGATGTGAGTAAGGGTTGGTACCTGCAAAGGGCACTCCAACGCTCAAGTCAGGACAAGCACAAATATCGAGAGTAATTAATGAACAGTGACGTTACCTTTTGACCTGAGCTATTTATACTGACATTTATGGGCCCTGGACCCCATGGGCCCTGCAACGTATTTACCGTATCAGGTAATACACCTTAATCATCTGATTAACCCCTAATCATGGGTTAAGAGCAATGAGTAATGATAGTTCGGTCCTGGTGGCCGATTGTCGTTCGGCCACCAAGTACTGCCATTCGGCGGCCGACCAGAGGTGGCCGAACGCCCCTACCCGTACAAATAATATATAAGCAAATAAGATAACTATAAGACAATCTTATCAATGCAATACATTTACGACCCAAAGCCTAGTTTAACAAGACATAACAACATCAACATAGATTTACAACTTATGAGTATAATCTACTAACTATCCTTGTGACACCATATACCTTTTTAGTAATTAGTTAATGATTTTACCCTTTGACTTCCTATCTTACTTAGTTTGACCACTTCTAAACTAGTATGACTTGCCTTGACCCCCATATAGTATCAACTAAGGACTTATAAGAGACCCAACTCTCCACTATACTCAAGTCTTAAAAAGACCTTATTACCTTCTCTTAAATTTGGAAAATATTGACATCAATTCACAACAACTTTTAAACGACTAAACTTATAAGAATTTCTTAATCCTTAGAGTTTTAAAACATTAAAACAATGAATATAATGCATTTACTTAATAAAATTAAAAAACAATCATACAATTCACAATGTTACATTAATTCTACTCAAGTTAATAATAATCATACCAAAGTGATGTTAATGATTTTTATATGAGTTAGAGGTGAGTTGATTTCTCTAATATGAGGCTTAAAGCCTTTCAAGAGTAATGATACTTTCTATTGATGTATTAAGAAGGGAATTTAATTTTGCTCAAGGCCACAATGTGATGTTTGTTAGAGTAAAACTTTTATACTATCACCCAATCAAAAAAAAAAATTGATATGATTTTTAAGTTAATTATTACAAAAAGTAATAAATTTCCTGCACATGATAATTTGTAATTGGATATCAAACAATGCATTTTGATATTAAATCCAATCAATATAGATGATTCAACAAGTTGGACCAAAATAACTCATCAACCAACAAACATTACATTGTTATTGAGAATGATGTATAAATCAAATTTATTATTTTCTATGGCTTATGTCTTTGGTTGATGAGTAACACTTGTCTAAAAATCATAAGCTAGAGTAAATGTCATATAAATCTTTAAATGAATTACTAAGCTTATTTTAACAAATACTATCTAAGATTATGCAAACAAACTAGGTATACCAATTGTGAGAATACAATTATATTAAATATTTAAATTAAAAATTTCACTACTTATAATGATCGCACATGATTTGAATAAGATTGTTTTTAGTGAAGGATAAACTATTTATAAATAAAAAGTAATTATTTTTTGTAATTATGATCTTTTAATAATGTAGCCAAAATCAACTTATTAATTGGTTGTAAGATGTAACATTAAACCCTACGGTATGTTTGGAATAAAAAAGTTGTAAATAAAAAGTTGTAACATTAAATTATTATAAAGTACATATTAATTACTTGTATAAATGTTATGTTAATTGAAAATGAATTGACATCATTTTCCTTCTAAAACCTTCTATGAAGCATTACCTGATGGCCCGAGAAAGATTTTGAAAACAGATTGATTGGTGCAGCTTTGTCCTTTTGTTAAAGAGGTGAGAATTGAGATGCTGCAGGATATACCTTCACGAAACATGAGTGAGAATTAAACAGTGACCTTGCACCAAAAAATAAAATCGATGGTGACAAAACCATTGTGAAAAACTACAAATATTTTGAATCTCATTAACCTTTCTGTGTTCCTGCCTTTTCTTAAAAAGTAAAATGCGGATTTTAAATTAGATAATGCATTTATTGCACGCCCAAGTGGATATACAGTGGACACTTGACACCCCCCAATTGCAATAATTAGTTATATGTCAATATCTGAGATGATGTGTACCATGCTTTTCAATCATTTTATTTTCAAAATATGCAATTCCACTGCACTATTATTAATCATTTTAATTACTATACTTTAGTCTCTTCAATGTATATGATATATATGTTTTTATTTTATTTTTTAACTAAAATATATAATAAATAAATATTTTTATATTTATGATAAATAATTTATATTATAATATAAAATTACTTCAATTATTAATAACTTTATTTTAAAAAATGAAATTTAATTTAAAATCAAAATTAAAAAGGTGAGCTAAAAGAGTTGAGAGAATAAATAAATAATTAAAAATTAATTTCTAAAAATGTTTTTGTTTAAGATAATTATTGTAATTTATATATAAAGAAGATAAATAAATATTTTATTATATATTCTAGATTTATGGTTGTATAAGATTATTTTTAATTATTAATATATTTTTAAATATTAAACTTTTTTATAAATAAAAACAAAAATAATAAACTAAAAGTAATATGAGATTAAAAACATTCTTAGAAATATTCTATTAAAGAAAAATAGTTAAAAGCTCCCTCATGTTATTATTTAATCTAGTTATTTTAAGACTTGAATATGTTTTTAATCTCTTAGATGTAAGGTAAATTTATTTTTAGTCTCAAACTTAAAATTGGTAGTTTAGTTACTTTAATTTAAAAAAATCTTGTTTTAATTCTTATACTTAAAATTTATTAGAGAATCTCTTAAATGTTATTGTACAAAATCTATACATGGGTGTTTCTATTAGTGAAAACATCACATTAAATCTAGTTAATGGTGCATAATTGTCTCAATTTATTGCTTTCAAATATATGTTATTGGTGACTTGAGAGATTAAAGTAAAATTTTTGAAAACCAAAGAACTAAAAATAATAATTTTAAATTTGAGGGACAAAAACAAATTTATTCTAAATTTGAGGGATTAAAAAATATATTTAAACCTTTTTAAAATTTTAACCTTCTAAATAAAATAAAAAACTATTTAATGAATGTTTTTAAGGATTGCAAAAGTCTTTTAGTAAGTTTTAAAACTATTATTAAATACAATAACTTCCAAACTATTTCAATAACTTATACTCAAAGTTAGAGAATCTGAATTTATATTGAAAATAGTGATATTGAGTGTATCTTACTGGTTAACATAAAATAAATAATTTATTTTTAATAAAGAAATATAATTCTTTTCTTCTAATGATTTAACTTTTATAAAGTGATATATCTCGTCACAAAAGAATATATTTAAATTGTTTACTCAACTAATTTTAAAATTTAATTAAGTAAATTACATTAAAAGATAACTTTTCACGCTTAGTCATAGTCCTCTTTTTATATAAATTAAAATAAAGTTTAAATATATTTTTAATCAATCAAGTTTAGAGTAAATTTGTTTTTAATTCCTTAAATTTAAAACTGTTTATTTTTAGTTTCTTAATGTTTAAAAAATTTATTTTGATTTTTCAGGTCACTAATAACATATATAAAAATAATAGATTGAAATAATCATTAACTAGGTTTAATGTAATGTTCTCACTAAAAAAATACTAATGTGTAGATTTTATATAAACATATTTAATAGATTTTTTAATAAAATTTGAGTATAAAACTAAAACAAAATTTTTTAAAATTAAAAGGGTAAAAAGATCCATTTTAAATTAAAGGATTAAAAATAAATTTACCTTAATTTTTAAGAATTAAAAATATATTTAAATCTTATCAATTATAATGTATATATAAAAACTATACAAATATTATATTCATAAAATTGAGGGATAGAAAATGTTAAAATACAAAATACATTGCAACATATTATGGTTTTACTTATGCATATCTACGAGCACGTACAATTACTGAGAAACTAAAAGTGTTGTTCAATGTTTATATTCAATATTTATAATTGTTTTTAAAAAAACATTGAATGCTCTATTTTTCGGTTAATGATTCTTTTTCTATCGATGCTCTGCAGAGTGCAGACTACACTACAGGTATATTCGGAATGAAGTATTACGGTTTGCAATTACCTTAATAATATTAAATTTTAATGTAATTTAAAATACAAATGTTATTTATTATTATTTTTTTATAATTATAATATTGATAGAAAATATCATTATTGAAATCAGAAATGATGATTGATTTTTATTAGAGAGCGACCGTATACACGTATAAAAAAGATAATTCCCTCATAAATGAATTAATTTAATAATTATGATAAAAATTGAAATCTAAAACAACTTAATTAAGACATTAAAAACCACGTGTCAAAACAACATTAGTTGAAATGTTAATCTAAATGACATAGGTTTGAAGTTGTAAGCAGTGTCAAATTGTGTGAAGTGTTTGAAGGGTTAAGTCAATCTCACCCGATGGTTTGACTTTAACTCAGTGCACCTTCTTTTCCTAAATGGACAGCAGGGATTGGCTGTGAGCGCAAAGCCACTTGGTGACACTATACCTGTACTTTCAATCCTCTTTTTCCCCAATTTTTTTAACCGAACAAAATAAAGGTCTAATATCATATGGTTGAATTATTATTTTAAAATTGGTACGTAACATAAATTGGCAGAACACAATGTGAACGAGGTTCCCTTTTGTCTTTAAGTTATTTAAAGCGGCAATAATGGGGCAAAGGGAAAGGGCATTGAGGAACATGGAAATTGATAAAATAATAACACCCACTTCATCATAATATGCTTAATATTGATATCGATGTGCTAAGCATAGTTGAACAAAACCAATAAAATAAAAACATTGTCGGTGGATTCATGGATTTTTGATGTACTGCCAAGCTAAGCTAAGGTTGTCACTTTTTTACACCAACTCCTCTCTCTCTCTTTCTCTACAGCTTAAGCTTATCCCTCTCCCACTTGTTGCCTCTGCCGTATGTTATAGCCAAAAGTGAGTGAGAGAGAGAGAGAAACACAAACAGAAACAAAAACAAGCCAACTTAGAGAGAGAGAGAAGATGAACGGTGGTGAATTACACGGTGCTATTGAGATGCAGTACATAAGGAGGCATCACAGACATGAACCGAGGGAGAACCAGTGCACCTCTGCACTTGTCAAACACATAAGAGCTCCTGTTCACCTTGTTAGTTTCTTTCTCAACCTTACTTTTTTGGACCAATTTCATGGTTTTTTGGTTTGTGGTGGACGGAGAAAAAAAATCTATTTTTTTCTTGGTTCTTTGGAGATCTGTTATGTGTGGTTTGGCTTGTTTCTCTTTGTGTGTGTGTGTGTGTGTTTCTTTTTTGTTTCCAATGTTGTATACTCATCTGGGTGTTTTGTCTCTTTGCTTTTGTCTCTCTGGGGATGGATGTTTATTCTAGATTTTGTGTTCTGTGGGGAAGTTGCAAAAGCTGGTTTTTTCAGCTCATGAGACGCGAGTTTTTGTTGGGTTTTGGCAAGGTTTTAGATTCATCACGATCCTTGCTGCATGTTGTGGGTTTTCATCATGATCCTTGTTATTGCAAGAAATTGTGGATAGATATGACTGATGCAGCTGCAATTGCAGTTGCAGTTTTGTTAGGATTTTTTGCTATTTCAGGAAATTGTGGACAAATACTGTTGAGGCTACTGCAATTGCAGTTGTGATTTGCTGAATCCACAAAAACCTTGATATTGCCACTTCGGCTGCGATTGCAGTTGCGATGAATCTAAAAACCTTGATGTTGCGGCTTCAGCTGCATTTTTAAGTGAATCCAAAAACCTTGAAATTGTGACTTTGGCTGCAATTGCAGTTGTGATGCAATTATCGTGATTCCAGTAATTGCAGTAATCCAAAAACCTTGATGTTGTAGCGTGTAGCCATGTAGCATGCAAAACGGTTGCGGTGACTTCAAAAACCTTGATGTTGTGACATGCAAAGCGGTTGTAGTAACTCCAAAATCTTTGACGTTGCAGTTGAAATTATGGTCTACAATCATTTTTTATAAACTTGGGTTTTGGTTGTGAAATGAGTTTTGGGGAAGGGTAATCTTCATTTTATTAGGAGGTTTTGTTTGAGTTTTTCTTGTTATGTTTGATTTCTAAGGATAAAAAGAAGTCACATAATTGAAGGCTGTGGCTGTGCTTTTGCGTTTGTGTTGTGATTTGTTTGTCAAGTTTTTACGGTTCAATTCTTATGATTATGGAGAGTGCAAGTGGAGTAAGAAGGAAATCTGAAAATTTTACGGTTTTTGCTTAGCAGCTGCTGAGTGTTCGTCACTCATTGACTTTCTTGTCTCTAATTTTCTATAATGTCCTTTAATTAACTCTTGTTGCTTGAAAAATTGTTTTCAGTAAACCAAGTAATGTGTAATATTATTATATTAACTTTTACTAAGTTATCTTCCAATTTTATTCTTTTTATGGGACATTCAATTAAGGTTCAGTGTCTTGAAATTGAAGAAATAAGTATATGTGATGATGGCATGTTTTGTTTTTTGGTGGATTTTGTAGCAATAGAAGAAAAAATGTTTATTGATTGGTTTGATTGGTTTATTTCCCTTCTCAGGTGTGGTCGCTGGTTAGAAGATTTGATCAACCCCAGAAATATAAACCATTTGTCAGCAGGTGTATCATGCAAGGGGACCTTGGCATTGGAAGCGTTAGAGAAGTCAATGTTAAATCTGGCCTTCCAGCCACAACAAGTACTGAGAGGTTGGAGCAATTTGATGATGAGGAACACATTCTTGGTATCAGGATTGTTGGAGGTGACCATAGGCTGAGGGTATGATCCTTTCTTGTTCCTTGATCGTTTTATTCTTCTATTAGACTTTGAAAACCAAATATTATTAGTTACTACAAGGTTATATTGGATATATAAAAGCATTAAGTTATGGATGTTAAGTTATTAACTGAGCATTCTTCCCCCTACAAACAAAAATATTCTATAACCTGATGATTACTGCTTGTTGCAAAGCCAGTCATGAGAGCCAACTATTTATAATTAAATTTGGGTGATAAGACATAAAGCGAGTTTGAGGATATTGTTCAGGTTGTGCGCTATAAAAGGATACTTCCTCTTTTGTTTCTTGTTAATGTTTGTCATCAAAAAGAATCTAGTAGTCCCTATTGGAAATATGGAATTTGTTTTGAGTAATGGCCTAGATAGATCAAACCATCACTTGCCTGCCTATGTTGTTCAATTGGTATATATTTTAGATCTTACTTTCTTTTTATAAATACATTTGACTTTTCTATATAATAAAGTCTTTGACCGGTTCTCCTATCATGTATTTTATACTGAAAATAGTTTGAAAGGATTGTGGATTGCAGAGTCTCCTGTTTGCTGTTGGTATTTACTCTGTTTGGTTTATAATTTGTAATGTCTTACAACCTTGTTTACTCAGTTTAATTTGCATAATGATTACCAAATTTTCAACTTATTACAGCTGCCTCTTCATTTGCCAAATATATCATTAATTGGAAGATTATTTTATTCAATGCTTGTAAATTTATGGGCAAAACATAGGTATAGTGTCATAAATATTGTTGGTAGTGTTCTTTAATCAAAACCAACATTTCATCTTGGTAGTTGTGGCTGATTTTAATCATTAATCATTGAGATGAAAACAAGGGTTACCTAGATGAAATGCTGATAATTGTTTGGATTTGGATGATATGACTCGGGATAGATTAACTATTAAGTTTGCTAATTCATTTCCTATGCAGTATGTGATGTATTTTGCTAGGTATATCACCAGCTGTAATACTTAATCATGCTATGTTGATTTTGCAGAACTATTCTTCCATAATCACGGTCCATCCAGAGGTCATTGACGGGAGACCTGGCACAATGGTGATTGAATCATTTGTGGTAGATGTGCCTGATGGGAACACCAGGGATGAAACTTGTTACTTTGTGGAGGCTTTGATCAGGTGTAACCTAAGCTCTTTGGCTGATGTCTCTGAGAGGATGGCCGTGCAGGGTCGAACCGATCCCATCAACCATTAAACGTGTCTAGGGGAGAATGAAGTTGGGTTCATACAATTATATGATCCATTGCTTTCTGATCCTAGTTCAGATGTGGACATTGGTTGGAGTATTCCTTCCATTTTCCCAGAAGTTTTGGATGTTTTTTCCCTGTATCATGGATACATCCCCCTACCATTCCTCGTGCATTTTTAGCTGTGTAATCACTCTTTTTAACAGCTAAGTTTCTCTTCTTCAATTTTTGTAAGATGAGATTCTGGGCATCATGAGCACACAGGGATGGGAGGGGGAAGTTTTTACCTGCTATATTCTTCCTGGATTTTGCGGATGGTGTGTTACTGCAGTTATTTGTAAATATTTTTGTTGGAAAAAGACAGTTTTTCTTTTCATGTTCAGTAGCAACTTGCCAGATTTATGTGCTGGCAAAAGAGGACCCCAAGCAGTGGATGCTAGTGCCTTGTTACTTTCTCATAAATAGTGTAGCTTTTGTAAGTTATCTATTCTCCTTGTTTAGGACTGTGTTTGGAACACTGAATCAAATTGGTTTTGCATCTGGCTCTCGGTTGGCATTATGCACCTTGCTTTGAGGAACTTCAAAGACATACCGTTTCTTCATGCACCTTGCTTTGAAGAACTTCTAAAATATATTGTTTCTTCATGCACCTTGCTTTGAGGAACTTCAAAGATATACTGTTTCTTCTTCCAAGTATTGCAAGCGCTTTCAAATTCAACTTTCTTTTGGGCTTTATTGGGAAGATAGATTAATGCTACTCATAAGAAAAATGGTTTAAAGCAATGGTTGGATCCGTGAATCCTGGTGGTTTGTCTAATTTAGCTAAAGAGCATTACTCTATTGTCAAGGCTAGTATGACTTTTTATACGTCGTTCAATTTATCCATCAATTTATTTATATTTTATATCTATAAAAAATGAAATATAAATTGAAATTTCTTGAAAATGAGGAGTTAAACAGAGGAGATCTTCATTTAAAGCACCACATTATTGTTGTTTACCGGTAAAAAAAAGTACTTTTCACATTTCACCATTTGGTATACCTTGTTGCATCGGTAGGTTAATCGGTGCAATTTCAAATGAAAGTCTAACAAACGATTTTATACCCTCATGTTAATAGACATAAATTGAATTTGATCATGTTCCATTCTATTTTTAATAGTATTCAAAATTCATTCTTATAAAACTACTGTAGAAACAAACACTTGCAAATGGATCACAGATGCTGAGAAAGAATCAAATAAGGTTAGTTGATTTTTTGACTCTTAGTTTTCTTTAACCAACGACTAGTCCATTTTCGGACATGAAATTGTTACGAGATAATTACTCCTTCCGTTTTTTATTCATAGTCATTTTTTCAAAATTTGTTATTTTTTATTGTTATTTTACTAAAATCAATGACTTATTAATTTTTTTTTTCATTTTTATCCTTCATAATTAATGTATGTTTACTGAACATTATGTATATTTATTTCTAATGTCTACCTATTTTTTCTCTAACCACTTATGTGAAGTTAATGTTGCATTTAAAAGAATAATATGTTTCTAATGAAATACTATAAAAAAATAGATGGTAGAATAAGAAAGTAAGTAATAAATATTTTTGAAAACTAAAATTTCAATCATTTTCTTAAGTCCCGTGCAAAATCTTAAACGACTTTGAATAAAAAACGGAGAAAATACTTTTTTTTATTTTTATTTTTATTTTTATTTTTTTTAGAAGTAAATTCGATAAAAACGGATTATACCTCTTTATTAATTAAAAATTAATAATAATGTGACATATTTCTAGACCAAAACCTCCAACAACAAAAAAGTTGAGAGTTGAGAGTTCATTTATCATTTTTGGTATATCATGATTCTGTTGTCAAAGCGCCTTAGTGAGAACTGTTTTTTTTTTTTTTTTCCCTCTCTCTATATATAAAGATACAAAGATTTGTGAGTTGAAACCTAGTTAATGCGAAGGGTTTGAGGTTGTTCCGAAATCAGAATTGAGCAAAGAAAAGTGAGAGGATGCAAGCTGTGTGGTTGAGGCTTAGGTTTTCCAATTCCAACACCAAGTCTCTTTTCAAACATTTATATTCTTCTTATGCATGTTCTCCCTCACCATTGAATTTGAACTCACTACCATCGCCACCTTCTGCTTCCTCTACCGCTACCAACTTGTTCACCTCTCCATGGTCTGCTTCTCAATGTCGGGGAATCAAAGTATCTGGTTCTGATGTATGCATCTTCTAACTTGTTTTTGATCGAATTTTTTTAAAGATTTTTCTTAATGTGTTTGTTGCGGTGCAGATTAGAGTCGGAAATATCATTGGAAAACAAGGTTGCTTTGCGTTTGAGTTATTGAATTTTACTCCCATGATTCAATTCGGCATGTGTAGTTATAGTGTGCTTCCTAACAAATTCACTTTGCATTCTTATTGTGCTGGACATGTTTGCTTCCAGGGCGCATTTACGAGGTATTTACTAATCATTCCACCAATTTATCGTCAAATAGTATCCATTAAATCTTGTTATCCAACACTTTCTTTCCTGATGTAAACCTCATCAGGTTCTTAAAGTAGATCACTCTCATGAAGGAAGAGGAAAAGCCACAATCAAGGTTTATTCTAAGATTTTTTTCTTTCTTTTCTCATATTGACCCTCCCTAAACACACACCTGTTCCATATTATTATTATTATTATTATTATTATTATTATTATTATATCAATTTGCTTGTCTTGATTTACTTTTTCCTCAATTAGTTTATGAAATGGAATATTGTATTATGTACATAGATGTAACTTATACAACAGTCTTAACCTAAGTAAGGGAAAGAGAATTAGTATAGTGAGTGCTATCATGTAGTTTGTCTTTTGAAGGAATTGCGATTGTATCCATTTCTAAAGGCAGTGAATGGGAAGGCTTTTTGGTCATTGTTTATGTCTAATTGTTTTTGCACATCTTCTGCACTCTCTTTAAGACCAGCTCATTGTTGTGCAACATAGTATGCCTTGGTTTTATACTGAACATCTCCTTGACAGAGGAAAACATTTATCAATAATTCTGATAACTTTCTTATTTCTCTCTACTTATCAGAAAGGTGGTGAACAAAGTGAATAGAAAACAACTAATTGTATATAGAGACAATAACAGTTTACTTATATGGTCATAGTTTTCCTTAGAAGCAACCACATTGAAGTAACTAGTAACTCCATAATAAAACCATATATGACATACTAAAATGTTAGAGATGTATACAAAGTTGTTTTCTATGTATAAACTCACTTGGATTGTGTACCTGCACGAGGGTACTCCGGTAATTTTGCTACTCCTGCTGGATCTTCGTCTTCCATGATGTATCCTAGGGAAAGAGAGGGGTACCTGCAAAAGGCACTCCAATGCTTAAGTCAGTCCTCGGTCTCAGAGATATCAATGCTAATCAAACTGGTAATTATGAAAACGTACCTTTATCAGTAGCTGATTACACTTATTTATACTAACCTTAATGGATTCAGGCCCACAATCAAGCCCATTAGGATCCAATAATCTTGGTATGTGATTTAGGCTCTTGTAAACTGCGCATTGTACTTTAGTCTTATCTATATCCGGTATACATGCCCCCAGTCTTTCAAGATTATTAAAATTATTTATTATTATTAATAATCGAAGAAAGCTTAAAATATAAGTGTTAAGTAGTCCGAGAGGGGAAAGGAAATTGCGGGATGTTTAAAAGATATGAAAATCCAAAGCAAAGCACCTGGATGTGTGATTATATAAGGTTCATCAATATTTGTTACGCCCCAATTTTGTCTTATTCCCTTTGCTTTATCCCAAAAAGGTGGTTGACGGTACTGGTAAATGTTTCCTCAATCATTTCCAATGGTTTTTCACCCCGCACGTAACCAACAAAAGCGTGATGCTTTCTTTTCATTCATCCGTAATAGCGTGTACGAAAACAACCGAGAAGTCTCTTTGAATTAATTGTTACGTGTTAGTAACGTTTGTGCCAGGGATGAAATGTCTCTTCGGCTTTGAGAGTGATGATTTTCTACAAAGAAAAAAACAAAGCCTCTTCACCGAGGCGTTTTTTATTATTATTTACGGAAAGGTTTTTCACCTTGCAGCTATAAATGCTCGTTTATGTCATTTGCTCCGCTGTTGAAAATTTTACTATCCGAGGCCGAAGACTCCCCTCCTAGTTGTTCTTGGTTTCTTATGCTTTGTCTTACCCGAAGTCTTCTTTGCTTCTCTAGGTAATGAGTTCTTTTTCTACTTCTAGTTTTTCTTCTCCTTTCTCTAATTTGTCTTCATTTGAGAATAATGATTCTCTTCGCCACTCATGTATGGGCTCTTCATCTTCCTCCAAAAGCTTAAATCATGTTGAAGGTATCTTCTCTGCCGAGGAGGAGGATGGAGATATAGATCCTCTTTATGATAGTAAGTCTAAAGTGGTACCGGGATTTGAATGGGTTCATCCTGAGGTAGCTACATACAATTCTAGGTTTTGTGACCCTAGACTTTTAGAGAACTTCGTAAGCATTGTAGAAATATCCTCCTTCCCTTCTAGGGACGAATCGTACCCTATTTATGCTATGACTTGTAAAACCGATGCCTCTTCTACTCCAGATTATATATTTGCCTGTCAATCGTATAGCAAACCGAAGCAATTCTTTTACATGTATGATTGTCTTTTTCGTGACCTCGACATTGTTCTTCCTTTCCATCCTTTCTTCACCAGTATTCTCCGAATCCTAAATGTAGCACCTACTCAATTGCATCCAAATAGTTGGGCATCCATGCAAGCCTTTTGGAGTTTGTGCAAGTTTACCCATGTGAAAGCGACATCTAGTTTGTTTCTTTTTCATTATTACTGTCGTCCGGCCGAACAGGTTAAGTGGGTCTCTTTAGCCCGAGTTCCTTCTCGGAGACTCTTGAAACCTTTCACCTCTTCTTATAAAAAGTTCAAAGTGGGTTTTTTTAAGGTGTGTATACATCCGAGTGGTCAATCTTACTTTTTTGATAATCATAATACTCCTTTGTTTCCTTTTTACTGGACTCGGACTCCCCTCCGATATGATATTCTTCCTCATTCCTTCCTTACACCCGGGGAACTTTCTGACTTCTCATTTTTGGAAAGTCTTCCTCGTGACCTCTCATGTCGACGACTTATAGATTTGCTTAAGTCTCCCAATCCCATTCGAGACCTTGAAGGTATATACTATTCTCTTGCTCATGTTTCGCGATCGTGAATTTGATTTTAATTTCTCTTTTTCATAGGTATTATGGCTTCTTTTGGTGCTAACGTCCCTTCTTTCCGCCAAGTCCGAAAGGAACGTGCTAAGGCCGAGGCCGCTACTGTTACTGCTACTCCTTCACTTGGAGTTCCCCCTGCTGAGCCTTTGGTGGATGTAATTCCTCCTCGGGTTGAGAAGAAGAAGCCTTCAAAAGACAAGGGCAAGGGCCCTAAGCATAGAACCACCGAACGCATGGAAACCGAGGCCGAGGCTGGAATGAGAGCTAAGAAACAAAAGCATTTGACCCCCTCCCTCATTGGTCCTTGTACCTTGCCCCCTGCATTGACTTCGAGTAGTTTTTTGAATCCAACAATCAACACACGTGAAGTCTTCGGCCAAAGGTTTATTTCCCCGGAAGGTCGTAACTTTTTATCTCAAGAGAACTCGTTGACAAAGTGGTCTCTCTTGTGTGAGTTGATGGGTCGTTCTATGGCAATAGCTCAAACTCTCTTCATGGAACCAATCACTGAGACGGATAAGCTTCGTACTAGTTTGAAGAATTCGGAAGTTGCCCTTGCTTCGGCCCTCAGCAAAAATGAAGAGCTTTCTGCTGAACTTGACAAGCTTAAGGTCGAGCGCACGAAACTGCATGGCTTGGTAAGCAATCTTCAAGAGAAGTTAGGTGAGGCCGAAGCTTCGAAGGCCAAAGTGGTGGGGGAGCTCGAGGGACAACTTGAAGAAGTGACTGCTCAAAGAAACAAAGCTATTTCTGATTATGCGTCCTACAAAAATGTTGTCGAGGAAAGGATTTACAATGAACATGAAGAGGGCTTTAATCATGCCGTTCGACAGGCCATTCGTTTCCTTGATGTTCCCTCGGACTTTCAATTTGACCTTGGAAAAGATTTTTACAAGGGAAACTTCATGGATTTGAACGATATTCCTGATGAGGCTACTACTGAAGATGCCAATACTCCTCCTCCCTCTTCACTAGTTGCCGAGGACAATGTTGCTCCAGCCGATATTGATCCTGATGCTTAAATCCTTACTTCTTGATGTTTGTTTATTTTTTGCCTTTCTATGACCTTTGACTTTTATGTAATCCGTCAGTGTTATGAATGAACATCAAGTTTTGACATTTCTTATGCTCTTCTTACTCATTTTATCCCGTTTTGACCTCGTGGTTTTGACTATGTATTATTGGGAATAATTAATGGGATATTTACCACATTGCCAAGAATACTTACTGGTTAATAATTCTTTAATAACGATTAAGCTTGTTCTTGGTTTGAGTTTGTTATCAAAATATTCGATTGACAAATTTTTGGTCAAGAATTGCTAATTATTCCTGCAAGCCATTTGATATGTAAAATTTAATTTTTGACTCCTTTGACCGAGGGCATAAAACGATTTTCAATCATACTTGGCCGAGGACTACTATATATATATATATATATATATATAAAAAACTTTGGCTTTCAAAACTTTTTCACCAAGGAATCTTTTATACGTACAGCTTTATGTTTCAATTATTTGGCCGAGGGCCAATATATATATAACTTTCGATTGGCCGAGGACCAAAATAGTTTTCTTAATTTTTGATTCCTTTTAACCCCTTTGACCGAGGACTACTATATATAAAACGGTTTTCATTCTTTAATTGGCTGAGGACCTTAAAAGTTACACGCGGTTCTCATGCTGTGGTTTTTAGAAATTTTCCTGGCCGAAGGGTCTTTAACATATTCGAAAGGTTTTATTCAAAGGTTATTAACCGAAATGTCATAGTATAATAACTTTGAAAGTTGATTGAGTATTTGAAGTCGATGTGTATTTGTGATAAATAGGCCGAGGGGTTTTTCAAGCTAATTGGCCAAGAGGTCTTTTCAAGATAAAGGCCTTAGGCCGAGGGGTTTTCTATTTACTCGTTCGACTGTGTGTCATCGATTGAGAGTCTCGAGTCATTTTTTCCTCACTCGATCGATGACTTGAATTGTTCTTCACGTCCTTGCCCGAGGTTTTTTTGTTTTACACGCTCGATCGAGTGTGTCCTCGGCCGAGGTTTTGATTTGTTTTACACGCTCGATCGAGTGTATCCTCGACCGAGGTCTTGAGTTACTTTTTCACGCTCGACCGAGTGTGTCCTCGGCCGAGTTTGTCCTCGGCTGAGTTCTTCATTTGTTTTACACGCTCGATCGAGTGTGTCCTCGGCCGAGGTTTTGATTTGTTTTACACGCTCGATCAAGTGTGTCCTCGGCTGAGGTCTTGAGTTTCTTTTTCACGCTCGACCGAGTATGTCCTCGGCCGAGTTCTTCAATTGTTTTTCACGCTCGACCGAGTGTGTCCTTGGCCGAGTTCTTCATTTGTTTTTCACGCTTGACCGAGTGTGTCCTCGGCCGAGGTCTTGAGTTGTTTTTCACGCTCGACCGAGTGTGTCCTCGGCCGAGGTCTTGATTTGTTTTTCACGCTCGACCGAGTGTGTCCTCGGCCGAGGTCTTGAGTTGTGTTTTTCACGCTGGACTGAGTGTGTCCTCGGCTGAGGTCTTGAGTTACTTTTTCACGCTCGACCGAGTGTGTCCTCGGCCGAGGTCTTGAGTTGTTTTTCACGCTCGACCGAGTGTGTCCTCAGCTGAGGTCTTGATTTGTTTTACGTGCTCGATCGAGTGTGTCCTCGGTCGACGTCTTGAGTTGTTTTTCACGCTCGACCGAGTGTGTCCTCGGCCGAGGTCTTGATTTGTTTTACGCGCTCGACCGAGTGTGTCCTTGGCCGAGGTCTTGAGTTGTCTTTCACGCGCTCGACCGAGCGTGTCCTTGGCCGAGGTCTTGAGCTCGACCGAGGTCTTGATTTGTACCCGGAGAAAGCGAGCAGTGGTGACTCACAGGTGCAGATTGGTCAAAATATAAATAATCCGCTTCGGTGAAAATCGCAGCGCATTGCATTTGCATTTGCATCAATGGCGGGCGTTTCTCTCAAGTGCGGAGACTGTGGGGCTCTGTTGAGGACCGTAGAAGAAGCCCAAGAGCACGCCGAACTCACTTCCCACTCCAACTTCTCTGAATCCACCGAACCCGTTCTCAACCTCGTTTGCACCGCTTGCTCCAAACCCTGCTGATCCAAAACCGAGAGCGATTTGCACACCAAGAGAACCGGCCACACTGAATTTGTCGATAGGACTTCCGAGGCGGTGAAGCCGATTAGTTTGGAGGCTCCTAAGGTCGATGCGACTTCTTCGTCGGAAAACCCTTCCGCTGCTGCGTCTACTGACCAGAATGAAGAAATGGTTGTTCCTGAAGTGGATAAAAAGCTGCTTGAGGAACTTGAAGCCATGGGATTTTCAACTGCAAGGGCAACACGGGCGCTTCATTACTCAGGTAATGCTGGCCTTGAGGCTGCTGTAAGTTGGTTGGTGCCTGCCAATACCAAAATTGAGGTTGCTAAACCTTCTCTTACCCCAGATGAACTGAAGGCCAAACAACAGGAACTAAGGGAGAGAGCTCGCAAGAAGAAAGAGGAGGAAGAAAAGAGAACGGAAAGAGAAAGAGAAAAGGAGAGAATTCGTATTGGCAAGGAGTTGCTGGAAGCAAAGAGGATTGAAGAAGAGAATGAAAGGAAACGGGTGTTGGCCTTGAGAAAAGCAGAGAAAGAGGAAGAGAGAAGGGCTAGGGAGAAAATCAAGCCGGTTTTGTAGGGTTGAGTTAGGCTTAATCCACTATTCTAACATGGTATCAGAGCCATTTAGATCCACTTTAAAAATGGGCCACCCACCATTGATGCATGTCTCATAGGCATGAGGGGGTGTATTGGGAAAAACCCAAGTCCTGCCAATCCTAGATCATTAAAAAGGGCCACCCACCATTATCCACGTACCAAGCCCAATAGTGCTGGACGTGACGGGGTGTATTGGGAAAAACCCAAGTCCCACATCGACTAGAGATTAGGCAATTGAATAGTATATAAGTGGAAAGCAACCCTCACCTTACAAGCCGGTTTTGTAGGGTTGAGTTAGGCTTAATCCACTATTCTAACAATTTGTTTTACACGCTCGACCGAGTGTGTCCTCGGCCGAGGTCTTGAATTATTTTCACGCTCGACCGAGTATGTCCTCGACCGAGGTCTTGAGTTGTTTTATGCGCTCGACCGAGTGTGTCCTCGACCGAGGTCTTGAGTTGCCTTTCACGCTCCACCGAGTGTGTCCTCGGCTGACGTCTTGAGTTGTTTTTCACGCTCGACCGAGTGTGTCCTCGGCCAAGGTCTTGATTTGTTTTACGCGCTCGACCGAGTGTGTCCTCGGCCGAGGTCTTGAGTTGCCTTTCACGCTCAACCGAGTGTGTCCTCGGTCGAGGTCTTGAGTTATTTTTTGAAGCTCGATCTGAGTGCTTCAAGCTCCTGAGCGTCTTTTTCCCGAACTTGCTTGACAGCTGTTATTTCTTCACGAAGCATATTCACAGCATCTAAGAGATCAATTTTATCCTCCATAGAAATCGGCCCCGAGCCCTATTCGGGTTGGACCAAGTGGTTGTAACCATCTTCTACAAACTCTTCTTCCTGCAAAAGAGATAAACAATGCGGGCCTTCAAAATCGGGCCCCACGATGGGCGCCAAAATGTACCTGCACGAGGGTACTCTGGTAATTTTGCTACTCCTGCTGGGTCTTCGTCTTCCATGATGTATCCTAGGGAAAGAGAGGGGTATCTGCAAAAAGCACTCCAATGCTTAAGTCAGTCCTCGGTCTCAGAGATATCAATGCTAATCAAACTGGTAATTATGAAAACGTACCTTTATCAGTAGCTGATTACACTTATTTATACTAACCTTAATGGATTCAGGCCCACAATCAAGCCCATTAGGATCCAATAATCTTGGTATGTGATTTAGGCTCTTGTAAACTGCGCATTGTACTTTAGTCTTATCTATATCCGGTATAGATTATTTGAGTAGTTTTCCCTAGAAGCAACCACATTGAAGTATTTGGATCGACTACTAACTGATAAATTAGTATTTTTCACATTACTATACAGAATCTCAAAGAGTCGTATTGTTTGATTTTGTTACAAGTTAAGATTATGAAGGAATATAAAAGAAAGTGATTGAGAGAGATCAAGGAGTAGAGAAAAACAGAATGTGTTTGATAATCTAATTATTATGTTATCTATACTTGCTTTTAGCTTTACAATTTATATAGAGACTATTGAGTTGGCAGACAGTTACATCAACTAAAAATGCAACTGTTTCTCAACCAGTTTGTTACATTATTACATATAGATTTGCTTAACTTACTACAACAACTAATAGTGTGTTAAAACACATATGGCATGTATCCACTATCCACTATAGATTTTATTAAGTAATGTTGTTTTCCTAAGAGAGTGGTGATTTAGGCTGTGATTTTATATCCTAACATGCTATTTCTTATTGGTTTTGTTTAGAAACTTATTAGCTGGTTTGGATGATGACACATGTCTGTCAATTTTTGTCAGGGAAATAACCATGATTAAAGAAAATCTTATTTTACTTGGTTTTCCCAACTACTTTCTTTTTTGTGCTATTTTTATCATATATAGTTGTATTTTGTAACTTGTGAACTCTTACTTTAAACTACATTCCTAACCAAAACTTGTAGTTTTTGATAATAGGTGGAACTTCGTGACATTGGCCAGGGAAACAAGGTAACACAAAGAATGGGTACTGATGAGGATATTGAAAGTAGGTCCTTGTATATGTAACATGTCAATTGCAAATTTCTGAGTAATATAACCATTATATATTTTTTGTGTATTATGCAAAGATTGTTGATTTAGTTGTTAATCCTGAATCCTGATTCCATTCTTGTTAACTTTTTGTAATGGCCAGGATTGTCTATTTTTATATTGCAAATCAATTTAATGAAGAACAATCCATGTATGCATTTTGTTTTAAAATAGTTAGTCAAAGAAAGAGATTCATGGGAATAGGGAGAGAGACACCAAAAGTAAATTACATCCTAGAGATACGAGGTCCAAAGATCCCAGATACAATGTAGTCCATGATAGAAGTGGATAAAATGTGTTATGATAAATTTATGTATTTGTTATAAATTATGGTTTGAACTATGATCCCATACAAGTTTTACACGTGTACTAATTTATAGCATGCCTGAATTACTGGTAATAATGGCCACACAGGGAGCCTAATGATGATCTTGTTCTTGCATGGTGAATGTTATGAAACAACTCTCTCCTTCTCTAACTATGTGCATGGCATCAAAGCAAGTTTTTGAATCAACCTCATAGTGTATCTATCTTCCCCAAATGTAATGATTGATTTTCCTGGCCATGCAGTTGTATTTTGTCATTGTTGGCCACACCACATGTAATCTGCCTTCCCAATTTGTATATATCTTATTGCTTTCTGCCATGAGTGATAATCCAAAATTGATGATGTGTTGGGATGCCTGATGCCAAAGCTATATCATCTCCAACAGTCTCTAGTTCCAAATTAGTCAAACATGATTCTGATACATTTACTGATCCAACACTTTACAGGCCTATTTTGGGGTGTGGCAATATGCCTCTGTTTCTAGGTCAGAAATCAGCTTCTTAAGTTCTTAGTGAACAAAGTTTGCCAATTGATGGCTTCTTCCCTTGATTCTCGCTTGACTGTTGTAAAAGGGGTTCTCAAGTATCTAAAGGGCCCACCAATGTTGTTTAACTTAGATTTCTACCTAGGATTTGGGGGGAACCCACCAATCTTGTATTCTAACTAACAGGGATCCAGAGAGTACTTAGAATATTTATGTAGGTGGATTGTTGGGCACTTGTCAGGACTCAGGAGTAGGGAATTAGCTTTAATTTTCGAAGGGGTAGAAGAGAGGCATGCAGATTTGTTAGTTTGTAAAAGGAGGAGCGGGTTGGTTTTAGAGGTGGGAAACTTCTGTTGAAGGGAAGCTCTTGGGAGGATGATTCTCTCCTTTATTCTTTGTGATTTGGTAAATCAATACAAAAGTGTTCTTTCGTTTTTTTTTTTCCCATCTCTCATGCTTGTTTGTCATCTTTATCTCCCACTTGGAGAAATTGTATATCTCACTTGCTGGAATAAGCTTCAGAATGATCCTTGGCCTTCCCTCCCATGTAGGCATTGTTTTCCTTGCTTGATTTAGTCCTTGAGGAAGCTTTCCATGCATTTGTGATGAGTAAGGATGAGAGTAGCTCAGACTTTGAATATATAGGCTGAGCTTGTTCTGCAAAATTAAAGCATAAGTTTGACCTATTATCTATCATAAACCTTTTTTTTATAGGCCTAATCTGACCTTTTTAAAGACCGACTTTACCTATTAGTCTATTTAAAAACCTATTTAAATTATTAATGTTAATTAAGTTAATAAACTTAATTCTTAAAAATCAACAAAATTATTTTTAAAATATAATTTACTCAATGTTATTAAAATTTAAATTTTAAAAGAAATATAGGAGAAAAATTGAATTATTTTTTATTGAAGGAACAATTCATGTGTAATCATGTATATTGATATACATTCATGCACAGGTTATAAGCTTATAAACCTATAATGAAAAAAAAATAATTATAAAAAAATATTTTAAATATTCATAATTTATTTTTGTTTTATAAATTTATTTATTTATTTATATTTTTAATAATATATATATATATACTTTAATTTTTTATTATATTATATAAATAAATAGGTTGATCTATCAGGCTTAATAGACTTTTTTATAAATCTAAGTTTGACCTTTTTATATAAATAGACTTTTTTATAAGTCTAACTTTGACCTTTTTATATAAATAGACTTTTTTAAAAGTCTAAACTTGATCTTTTTATTAAACAATTCAGGTCAAGGCAGACTTTAAAGAGGCTAGGTCATAGATCCTTGTTTAAGGCTTAACTTATTCCCATCCTTAGTAATGAGTCCTCTTAGCCTAGCATTTACATCTTCCTCTTCCTTGGTCTCCTCCTCAAGTAGTACTTTATCAGTATGTAATTACAGTAGTAGGGAAACTAAAGTAATTAAAAAAACAGGGAAGCCAAATCAGAGATAAATCTGTACATAATAAACTCCTAATTATGGTAACTATTAACCAATTATAAGGAATAAATCTAGACTCTTTTGAGGTCTCTTATAGTGTTTGTTCTCAGATCTGATAATTTGTTTGAACACAACGGTTTATATCTTTGAAGGAAAAAGATGTGAGACAATTTTTTTTTTTTTTCAATTAGTGTGTTGCTAGGGCGCTTCAAACCTGCTGATGATTGACTTGTATTGTAATCTTTTCATGTGCTTATAAATGACAAATTGTTGCCAGGGGTTTATGTTCAGGAGAAGACTTTCATGTTTATGTGCATGGATCATGATGGAACTGTAGTATTGATGGAGTGAGTTCTTACATCTTTCACCCTATTTTGCTGTTATTCTATGCTGTTGGGGGCAAAAAAAATTTGGTTAGCAAAGTTATTAATGTTGTTTCTCTTTGTAATTGTGGTCAGCCCTGATACATTGGATCAAATTGAAGTTTCCAAGGACTTGTTCAACAAGGATTGTTTATATCTACGAGGTGGATAAAAACTGACACTATTCAGTCCATGACCACTGCTCTTTTTCTGTCAATTTATATGGAACATTTAGAGCTTTTCAAATGTGCTTAGTGCCCATACTCTAAAGATACTAAGATAGCATCCTTGTTTCAATAACCTACCAGTGTGCCAAGTGCCAACAATTATTTTCTGATTTTGTCATTAATGCTGATAATTTTTTTTATTAATTATTGCCAATTCCACTTTTTTTTTAGATATCAAATCCACTATTTGATATAATGAATGTCATGACTGGTACCTAAGTGTTTCCCTGAATTTTGCGTTTCCAATTGTTGACTTTCTCATTAACTTAAGAGTCTTAGACAACCGTTTGCTTATGTTAGTGTTCAGTGCTGTCTTTCTATATCTTTGTAACTATCAAGTATAAAATCTATGGCTTTTGTTATCTTGATGCTACCATGATGCGTGACATTTAAAGTTTGCTCTAGTCAATGTAGTGTCTTAATTCCATGCTTGATCACTATGGTTAGTTTTATTCTTATTTTATCCCCTGTTCTCTGCTGTACTTATATGGTGCATTGGGCATTTAGTTTAATGTTTCTATTCAGTAGGTGTGGTTATTGGTAAAAACTTATTGAATCGATTGTGTGGGTTCATAATAAATTAAAAGTTGCTCCTGCTACTCAACCTAGAACCTTGAGTATTGTACAAGGATGTGCATTAGGAGTAACACATTACCCTTCGAGGTGGAATTGCCACAACATGGGCATTCTTCTTGGCAAGAATTATTGTAGTGGAATAGTAGCTAGGAGGTTTGAAAATCATCATGGCATTTCTAAGGTTTAGTCAAGGCTTAGCTCAAGACTCAACTACTTGTCGTATTTCCCTCATTTTCCAATCACCTGTGGTTTGTTTACATATTTTATTGGAAAAACTTGCAATTGTAGCCTTTCTTTGTTGCTGTTAAGATTGAATTTTTGAATGATTGAATAATGGAAATTTCTCTAGCAGAACTCAGCTCCTTAAATGAATGAAACAGAAATACAGTATGGAAAATATATAGATAATCACAAACAGCAAAAAATTCCCCAACCGAACCAAAAGGCTACCCAATCAACTGTAATTCTTAGTTATTCACTACCATTCCATCTCTTCAAGTCTATTCTTTTCAATCAGTAACAAACTCGCCTTCCTTCACTCTTCTCATTCCAGGTGTACTTTCTATTGCTTTTCCCTCTCTCTCTCCTCACAATGTGACTCTTTTTCTGATCAAGCTTCTTTCTTCTATCGTATACTTGTGGGCTTTGATTACCAGGTCCATCTCTTTAACTGCCCCTTCCCTTTTTTCCTTCTCCTGTTTACTTTTTGTGAACAGCCTAATAACCTATTAGTTGCTCTACATTTATGGGAAAAGTTTGTTTTCTACTTTCTTGTGCCTTCAAATCTCTTCCTTCCTCCCCTCCTTTTCCCTTCTTGCTTTGTGTTACATTTAGAAGGATGTTATTCTCCTTTGTCGTTGTATTTTCTCCTTTGTTCTCTCTAATAAAATCTCTTCTGTGGTAGTTATCAAGGATCAATTTTTATTTTCATGGATATAAGTATGACTTGGTTCAATCTTGCCTTCTATTACTAACTAGTTTTCATTCTTCTGGTTGGTTGGCAGATGAAATGAAAGTTAAGGTACAATTTTATGATGACAAACCTTTATCTGCATCTGTTCCAAAACGTGTAACATGTATTGTCAAGGAAGCTGTTGCAGCCACTCCGAGGTATGTGTTATTATCCATTATTATATTTAAAGAGTATACTTGATGTTGCACCTTCCCGCTTTTTTTTTATTTTGCTTTTGTGTGTCTTGGAACATTTTCTGATGAAATATACTAGCATATTATCTTACAAACTGCTCTCATATTGGTTCAAATATTTCGCCTATTTTTTTGGGCTTATCTTCTACTTAGAACTTGTTTGGATACAAGTTTAAAAGCGTTTTTGAAAGCTTTTCTATTGGAAAATACTCTTTGTATTCAATTGAGAAACTTTCAAAAGTGCTTCTAACTTGTATTCAAGTATACTCTTAATAAGATTAGTTCAAGCTGCATTCTGCAACTTGTAATGACTAAGGAACCATACAAATTTCTGACATTTTCTTCATTTTATCTTCCTATTGAGACATTTTTTTATCATATTTTTTTTCTTCTGACTTGAATATGTTGTATAAGTTTCTAATCTTTAACCTTGTTTTGGAGGTTCTGTTCTATGTACCCTAAAACACCAACCAGTTAGATCCTTGTTAGAATTTGTAAATATCTCAAAATATCATTAGGATGTGTTTGGATGAAAAATTTTAAAATTTCAGAAAAATTTGGAATTCTTGAAATTTGAATTACCTTTGAAACTTCTTTTATTTATTAAATATTTTGTTTGGATAAATCAATTCAAATTCCTTAGCTTTTTAGTTTGGATAGGGTAATTTAATTTTCATCAATATCTATATCTATATCTCTATATATATATATATTATATTTTAAATATTGAATAACTCAGAGATAAAGGAGAAGGGGAAAGAGGAAAGAAAAGAAAGGAGAAAAAGAGTGAGATGAGAGAGAAAAAATAGATAGGAGGGGGAGAGGGGAAAAAGAGAGAGAAGAGAAGGGAGAGAGCAGGGAGAAGAGATATAGAGGTGAGGAAAGAGAGAGAAAATATGAAAAGGTAGTACTTCAAAGAGAGAATAAGTTTCTCACTGTTATAATGCCCGAGTAGTTACATAACACACGTCACAGGAAAGAGTAGTGTGAGATCTTCAATTTGTATCAAATCATTTGTGTTACTTATTAATTCTGTCCAAACAGAAGGTTGTTTTAAAAAGGGCGGCCCAGTGCACGAGGCTCCCACCTAGTGGGGTCTGGGGAGGGTAGATGTACGCAGCCTTACCCCCGCAAGCGGAGAGGCTGTTTCCAGGACTTGAACCCGTGACCTCTTGGTCATCCAAAATATTTGATTAGATTAGCCCCGAAGTGTTTGCTTTCTTGGTCCATTTAAATGACAATCAGTATAATAACTAGTTATAAATTACATTCTAAGTCATACACCAGTAATATATTTCGGAATGTTTAGTTCTCAATTTGTGGGATGTTGCTGATTACTTTTCTGCTTCTGTATCAGTAATTTGAATCCGACATTATTGAAAATATCAATTGTGGAAGTTAACTTCTAAGTGGACAAAACTTCTCTAGAATTTGCATCATTTGGTCTGTTAAATTTAAATTATTTTCCTGATCTTTTTTTCTTTCTTGATTTAAGGAATAAAAAGGTAGTACTGGACAATGGCCTTACAGTTGAAGTAAGTCTGTCTAATGATTCTTTCTTTTTCATACTGCACTTATTTAATAGTGTAAATAATTGACAAAAAGATATTCACATGTGCAACTGTCCTTGAAAATCTAATTATCATTTCATGCAATTGTCTGATTCTGATCTACTGCTTCCAGGTTCCGCCGCACATCGTAGCTGGTGATGCCATAGTTGTTAATACAGAGGATGACTCCTACATAGAAAGGTTAGCTGTGTAATCTAATTCAAAGCACTTTGATGCTAAAATTAATGATACTTCCTGTATTGATCAGCATCATATCCCTTCTATTAATGAGCTTGATTTTTGTTACCTCTTTTTTTTTTTTTTTTTTTTTCTCTTCCTTAAGGCCGTTATTTTATCTCCCATTTCTACTCCATTCCTATTCCTATATGATACATCTCTTTCTTTCTCCAATAAAAGTTATATCCTGTATAGTGAATGACATTCTTTAGGTAGCTAGATTTTTTTAACTGTGGTTCTACTTGAAACGATTACCATCATTTTTAAGTTAGCTTGGACCAAATATAGACCAAATTTATATTGATTAATAATGAAAAATAAATATTTTATTTTATTATTTGATTAAAATAAATTAAAGAAATAAAATTTTAAAATTATTAATAGATCATCCATGTATTGCACAGAAAATTAAATATATTCTCTTGTATATTATTAATTAAATATTCAAAGTTAAATTAAATAAATACTCTTTAAATATTTTGCCATTTAAGTTTCTAAAAATAAGACTAATGATCATTGTATTGTAGTAAAAAATTATATTAATTGTTTTAGGAATGTTTTATTTTTAAACATTCATCATGCATTTATATAATTATTATTTTTTATTATTTAACTTGAGAATTTATTTCTTTCAAAAAATATCGTTAGATTGGAAAAAACCTAATATATTAATTTAAATATTTAATGAAGTTCAAAAAAGAAATATTCATAGTTTTATTTGATCAATATTTGTTTTAATATAAAGTAAATACCTAATTTAATTTTCAAATTTTTGCTCTATTAATTTAAACATGAATTCACTATTATCATACAAATATATGAATGATTGATGGTTGACTTTTGGTGGGTTTACTGGTAATAAAAAAATTCTGCAAGGTCATCATCTCCCTTCGGTATCAAATTCCTTGCTTTTAAGTGCTGTGTTTCTTCCTTTCTTTTTTTGGTTCTGTTCGGTGTCCATATTGTGAGCTTGAATTTTCTTTTAATGTATAAAAAAAAATATTTATCTAATATATGATTGAGTCTATATACAATTTCGTTATAGAGAGTGAAATGTTTTGTACCTTAAAATTGTGTGAATATATAATTTGTTTTCTAAAACAGTCATCTACACAATAAATTAGTTCTTTTAACATGAACTTTATTAGATGTGGAGACGAAATATTCACAAACCAAATTATACATTCTCCATTGGTTAAATGAAAAGAAAAAAGTGAAATAAAATTCTCCATATTGCTTAAAGTTTCTAATAAAAGTTATATTATATAGTTTGGTATTGTCAATAAAAGTTGTATCATATAGCTTATGTTGCCAATAAAAATTGTGAGATATCTCTTCATTTTCAGGGCCAAAGGATAGTGTGACTTCAGCCAAGATTTGAGCAGATATGGATTTCACACGACAAGTGACCTTTTTATTTTGCCTCATAGGTCTCTCTCCCTCTCTCTTTAACAAGCCTGTTTTGATTATTTAATTGATACCTTTTCTGTAGCATTCGGTTTGAATGTACCAAGGATAAGTATTGTTTTTCCGTTGGTTTAGTTTATTATGCACAAAGAAAAAAAAAAGGCAAAACAATATTGATTGTTGAGATTGTAGATGATAAAAAATCATTTGGACAGTTATGAATTCCATTGAATTCATCCATTGGTGAAAGTATATGAGGGAGCAAAATATTGGGTTGAGAAATAAATGTTCTTAGTCGTGGATAATAACAAAATGAAAATTGAATATCCGGTAAAATGACAAAAAATATATACTCAAGGTGCCGCAATACTCGGTCTTAGGATGTATTCTTGCTAACAAAGAAAGTGTTAATTACACGAAATTCATTTAAAATATAACTTACTTTTTTAAACTACTCTTTCTTAAATTTTGATATTAAGAATAATAGGGATCATTAGAAATGTAACATTGATTAAATGAAAGGATATTTTGAAGATGAGTGTTAAATATAATAAATTTCATTAAAATTTGCATATATTTAAGATTAATAAACACATGTTATTTTTGTTAATATTCAAAAATGAGAGAAGTAAGGTTTAAGGATTATAGATGATTTATTTAAGGTTTAATGGTTGAATTTCAATTAATTGTGGTTGAAACAACATTAATATTATAATAATAATGATGCACACACATATACATTTCTATTAAATAAAACATAATATCATAAGTTTATAATAAAAAAAAGTGCAAATTGTATACGATGTTGATATATAAATTATATACAAATGTTGGAATTAAGGGTATTATAATAGTTTAATTTAGTTTTTAATAATATATATATATAGTATTTATTAAAATTATATTTTGAATAGTAAAGAAAATAATATTTCAGGTTGATTTATTTTTTTAAGAAAATAGTTAAAATAATGTTTCAAAATAGTTGACTCGCTGAAAACATGTTATTTATTGGTTTTTTTTTTAACCGTTTTTCAAGGTTTTTATTTGAATTAGTTAGGTGAATGGATTTTCGTTCTAATCGATGAACTGGTCTACTTATAAGACGGTTATAAGTTTGTGTGTTTTAAAGTTTTTGGGTTTATGCCTTTAAGGTGTTTTGGACTTTGTTACGGAATATAATGTGCACAAAAGTTTACTGTTAATTTTTGTCTTTCTCAATTAGTTTGTGAGTAATTATAATTAGTTAGCTGTTATCATTGTTTTTTCTTTTATAAATAGTTAATCTTGTATTTTTGTTTTGTGACTTTTGTAATTTTCTTTCTCTGTTTTTCTGTAATAAGAAATTTCATCAATTCTCTTCAAAATTCTTTCTCTCTTTTTTCTTAATCTACATAATATACCATGATGTTTGACAGACTTAAGTGTTTGGAGAGTTTGAATTATAGGGTTTGTGTTTGGAGAGTTTGAATTATAGGGTTTAAGGTTTATGATGTGAGGTTTTACGGGTCATGGGTTTCAGGGTTTTCTTGGGGGCTTTGGGATTAGGATAGGAGTGAGATGTAAGAAAACTTCTTCTGATTTATAATAAGTATGGTATTATGTTATTTTCCATAACTCAAGAAAAAATAATAATTAGATGAAAGATAACATTAATTTTATAAAATAAATTTTAAGATTAATCTTTTATCTTAGAAATAATGTTACACAATAATTAATTTTGAAGAATAGTATTAGGATTATAAATAGAAAAGAGGTAATTAGTATTATATTAAAAAATTAATATGATATTTATTTTTGAGATTTTTTTATTTTAACATAATATTTATTATGAGACATAGAGAGAAAATGATTTAGAATTAAAGATTAGAGGATTAGAACTCAAGGATTTAGAGGGAAGGGAGTTATGGCTCGTTGTTGGAGTTTAGTGTTGTTCTCTCTTATCTGCTTTTGTATCAAGTTTGAAGCATTGGTTATATAATTTAATTAATATTTTATTATGACGTTATATATCTTAAATATTTATTATATATAATTAAAATTTAGATTTAAATATATTTTTAATCATTGAAAAATATATTTGTTTTAATAGAAATTATATGATTAAGAGTTATGGTTTTTCATCTTTAGATGAAAAATTTTAATAAAATAATTCAATTTTTTTAAGTATTTTAAAGTGAAATGTTTTTTCTATATAAAGATTTTACAAAGAATTTAACATTCAAATATTTGTAAAATTATTTAAAAATATAGAATTTCAAAAATTTTCAAAAAGAATAACAATAATTTAAATTATTCATAGTTTTTTTTTCTCATTTATATATCTTTTATCTTTATATTTTCTCCTTATCTCTTATTTTTTATTTTGTGTCTCTATCTCCTATCTTTTCCACTCTAGTTACTCTCTTTCTCTCCTCTCTCTCTTCCCTTTTTTTTTTGTCTCCTTAATTATTTTTCTTCTTCCCTTTAACTTTTTTTTTTCTCTCCCCACCCCCCCCCCCCCTCTTTTTCTTCTATCTCCTTCTTTTCTTTTTAAAAATCGATATAAAAAATATCAATAATTTTTTAAATTATTAAATATTATAAAATATTAAATTTTTAAATATTAAATATTTAAAATTTGATAATATTTATTTTATAAGATTTAATTTCATATATATATATATATATATATATACATTTTTAAAATCAATTTTATCATAATAAAAATTAAATTATCATATTTAAACTAAGAATTTAAAATTTATGAAATTTGAATTGATTTATCCAAGTTAAATCTTTTAAAAATAATAAAAATTAAAATTAAAGTAATTTAAATTTTAAAAAATTTAAATTTTTTTAAAATTTATTAAATTTCTAGTCCAAATACACCTTAATAAGTTCTAAAAAAGAAAGTGGCGTTTCTCCTTGTTGATCGTAGGTGAGCTTTCAACTTTTGATGATTCATGCTTCATTTAGTACCTTACCTCATACATTAACTATGCATAAGAGGCTCCTCCACATGGAGTTTATGTATTATAATCATTATTATTTAAATATGTTTTAATTTTTTAAATTTAGGTGAATTTATTTTTAGTCTTGTAATTTTTTTAAAATTTTGTTTTAGTCTTTAATAATAAATTAATAATTATTAGTTGAAATTAATGTGATGTTTTCGCTAAAAGGATAGATTTTGTACGATACTATTTAATGAATTTTTTAATAAAATTTGAGTATAAAAATTATCATAAGATTTTTTTTTGAAATTTCAGAAACTAAAATAACCAATATAATTTGAAGGACTAAACACATTTATCTTAAATTTGAGAAATTAAAAATATATTTAAATCTATTATTAAATTCCGTTAGAATTTTTTCTATCAATAAACTCAATTAGAATTTAAAAATTTTCATATCTTAATTTAGAAACAAAATAGTTTGGTCATTTAAATTTTGAATTACTTGATAAAAAGCAAGAGTTTAATTTAAAATTTTAAAACACTAAAGAAAATAATTATACCCTATTTTGGTAGAGAGATAATACGACTTTATTAATAATCAAGCGAAAACCACCTCAGGATATTTGAAAATGTTCTGATATTTCAAGGAACCCATAAATCATAAATCAGAAATCAAAATCTCTATAAATAGGTTTGTATATATACTACTTGGTGACAGACCTTATAATGGATCTCAGAAGACTTTTATTGATCTCTCACTGCAGAAGGAAGTTCAACTGATACGTTGAAGGAAGTAGATAATTAGTTGTACTCTCAGAACCAGTCTTTTTAATGAAAGTTAGGCATCAGTGCCATCACTTGCAAATATATCTAAGACTCAAAGATACTCACTATGTTCTTGGACTCTTTGTAAGAAACTAACGCTCTCCTTCCAAGCTTGTTCATGATTGAATATGCTCTGCCCCAAACAAAGAAGCTTGGTATTGGTAAACCATTCATAATAAATTTGTTAGTAAATGAAAGGAAAATATTAATTTGCTTTGATGATGTGGTCGAATATTGGCATTGAGTGACAGGTCCAATGCTTGAATAAGGTTATTGTTTTATCAAAGTGACCTTAAAATATCATATGGAGTTGTAGCAACAAAAGAAACTACACAGTTAATCAGCTATTCGTGTTTAGATACATTTACACATCAAAGTTAATTAAGATTATGTAATACAAAATTTAAGACCAAGAATTGCTCAAAATTATCGAGAAACAAAAACTTTAAACTAAGAATTGCAGGACTTTACCCCAAAGGGAGCCCTTCCAGAAATTCTCAAAGGCCTGAGCCAAACTCAGGCCTAAGAGGGGGTTTGGAAATAGTTTTCAACCAGCAATAGACGCGCCTCGGTTAGAACCTCACTAGCTGCGTCATTGCCCCAAGCGCAAAGATAACTTTCTATAGCATCTGACAACTCTTTTTATAATAGCTTCTGTCAGAGTTTTCTATCGGTTCAGTCAATGTGGGACTTCAGCCAACAAGCTACCACAAACTGACCTTGCCAATATTAACAAGGATTTTCTATCAATAGATAATGATTCCAAGGTTTATGGCAACTCATTTTATAAAAAGTTTATGACAGTTTCATCTATTGTTTTTCTTCATGTGAGATTTTATCCAACATCCATGTTGATCAAAAGAAAAGCTTTGATAGAGTGACCTGGCTAGGATTTTCATGTGCCTGGGCTAAAATTTCTTCTGAAAGAGACCATCTGAGTGAAAAATACAGATCGTCATTACATATCATTCCTCAAATGAACCATGCTGGCATACATCCTCTAAATTCTAATTAAGAAAAAAAAAGTATATTCACTGTAAAAAAAAATAAAAAGAAGAAAAAGAATTAGTCACCGAGACACCTAATAGACTGAACACAAATTGAAAATATCTACTGAGAGTCAATAAGTTACATTTTGTGTTTTCTCGTTAAAAAAGTGAAAGGTAATGGAAACGGCATAATTCAAGGGTATATGCTACCATTACAACTCTTCAATAAACATTCTCATAATTGGATGCTTTTACAGGATAATATTTAGATAGTCATTGAGGATTGTTGGGTTATTTTTTTTCTCATTATTCCTAAAAAAAGGACTAATCCTAAAAAAAGGACTAACCTTTCATGCATGTTGTGAATTTATGAAGGTTATTACTGCATCCAATGACTTTGATACCAGAGTTTAGAGTTTAAAGTTGTAATGATAAGATATTATCTACTTTGAACCTAAATCCTAAATTTTCACAGTTTTATTTTTTATCATCACCTAAAAAATCTCTTCTAACATTAAAATATATGTATATTTTATAAATTATTATTTTTTCTCTTATTTTATCAATAGAGAACTTCAACTTAATTGGAGGGTGTGCCAGGCTCATGCTGTAGTGCAAAACATAAGCGACACTTGGGAATTCCAATAGCAAGCTACTGATATGAACTCCCTCCCTTAAAAAATAAATTTAATATCATGTGAGTCTATGACCCACATATCAGATATTAAACTGATAAGAACAGATACTACACTTGATCTTAGCCAAAAGGCCGAGAAAGGTATGAGTTTAGAAGACTTGAGATTTCTATTTTATAATAAGATCTGGAGTAATTGTTATCTCATCCAACCGATATGGGGCTTGGTAGCGCGTACTTCGGGTCGCAATGGTTTTCAAGTTTGTTGGTGGATTAGACTGGTAACGGTCTGTCACAGTGAATGAGAATGGTAGAGCCTTAGCCTTAAGTTAAGCATGCCTTTGTAGTTACTGACATAGAGTGAAGCCCTCATATTAGTTATTAGAACAGAAGAGGACATCTAAAATGCATTTTTCTTAGTAATGTAATTTACACTTAAATTTCTAATAATAATCATAATGAGGAGAGATATAGAAAAAGATGGATAAACAAGTATGAGATGAGATGAATGATGTCGTAGAAAAATAAAGACAAAAATATTCTTCCTCTTCGTATATGTTTCCTTAAGGATAATCTCATCTTATTATACTGCTTTGAACTGTGTAGTGTATAAACACTAAAAAGAAAGGCAGAGGTAGAGTTTGACTGTTCAAAAGAGCATACATTCTTGCACATCAATGATACGTTATTTTAAATTTATTTAGTCCATTTTTGGGTTTTTTCGCTATCCAATGGTGGTGATATTCACGAACAGTTTTGTATGTGAAGAGACAAATTACTTTTGAAGATTGTAAGTATGAATGAGTTGGTATTTGTTATTATTTTTTCAATTTTATTTAAAATTGTATAACCAACTATAACACTATACGTGGTTGTAAAAAGAAACTATAACGCTATACGTATGGTCATTCAAAACTTAATTAGTCAAAGCATATTTTTTTTTAAATTAATTCGAATTACAATAAGAAAATATGTTATTAGTCTATTACATGTTTATAAAAATAAAGTATCTATTACACATGCGGTTTTAATTTATATGCTACAACTATTATTAAAAGGTGTGTGGAGGAAATGGCTTTTTTTATTTTATTTTTGTAAACACAACATAAACTCCATTCCACACTAATTTTCACGGCCTGTGTACATCACTTGTTAGGGATGTTTAAAATTTTCAAATTGATCTAGATTATAAAATCTGATCTATTTTAAGAGAAAAAAATGAATTGATCCATTTTTATAAAGTAAATAAATTTGATATGGTTTTTTTTTAAAAATTAATCCATCTATATGTATAAAGTGAATAATCGGATTGCATTGTATCGATCAATTTTTTTTAAAAGTAAAAAAGTCAAAAAAAAAAAAATTAAATCAAACCAAATTATTTTATAAGAATTGATTTGGTTTTTTCAAAAATTTGATACATGAATAGCACTATCACTTACTGAGTTGAGTATCAATGAATAACTTATGTCATAATCACCTTTTATCTTATACTTGTCCTGAAAAGTGATTACATATAAATGTTAAGATTTAGCATCGGGTAGTGATGTTTTCAAAATATAGTATGTAAGAAGGAAGTAATCCTTATCATATAAAACGCCAAGGATTGAAAATATTGAAAATTTTGCATGAATGGTTATTCTCTATTTATATACTAGGATCTCCAGAAGTGTTAGTCATTCTGACATGGAGAAGAGCATGTGAAGAAAAATGATGTAATAAGCATAGACAAAAATTCTATGAAATATATAATTGTTTTTTTGTCAAGCTGGATTGCTAGCTGCGTGAATTTGAAAATATTTTTCACAAGCAATCTTGATGATGAAGCCAACATATGCTACTCTTGTCAATGGTGAAACCTGGAATTACAAGAACTTGTTGCAGAAGTAGCACATGGCTGTAATCGATCATCTCAGGCGCATGTTGTGCCAGTCTTTAGTAACTTGCATGGTATTTTTCCTCACATAGCGTTTAACGCTTTAAAGTGGGAACTAAGCCACATCAGTAATGTATCATTTCTACTAACTCTTTCACATTGTGTCTTGCAAAAAGTGTATTCAACGATTCCCCAAGTAACTTGGTCATTTCCTTAAATTAACATAAAGTTCCTTTCATGAACACCCTGCCTCAGCTGATATACAAGAGCATAATAGCCAGAGAAGAAAATGCTTCAGCCTTTTGGCTATGTATCTTATTACCAACGATCATTACAGGAGCATTCTCCATTCATGAAATGGTGAAAACGGCCACCATCTCTGAGGAAAATATCACGGTTTCGAGCCAAGGAAATGTACTTTGCTGCTGTGTGACAGTCTTGACAAATTCTTGTGTTCTTCACTACCCTGATTGGTGATCCATCCTTGACTTTCATCAGTCCATATGTCATAGCCAACTTCTCTGTGTGACTCAGCAGAACCTTCTCCTTATCCTTGTCATCAATGTTCTGATGTACACAATTAATATCAGGAACATATCCCAGCTTTCTTATCTCAGAAACTAATTGATATAACTCAAAATATATTTCTCCTTCTTCTGGATGAGGATTGCCTTCAGTGGAGAACACGTGAATAGTCTGCTTAACTTGTGTCCAACTCCAGACATTTGAAATTTTCACCCCCATGGCAGTCATCGATTCTCTAAGGCGCTCCACGTCATCCCATCTTTGGAAAATGGAATATATGTTCATCAACAGCATATAGTTAGCAGAATTATATGGTTCCAACCTGAAAAGATTCCTTGCTGCAATCTCTGCTAGCTTAATATCCTTGTGAATTCTACAGGCAGCAAGAAGAGCACCCCAAATACTAGCATCTGCCTTTATTGGCATGGCGTTGATAAAATCCAAAGCCTCATCAAGAAAACCAGCTTTTCCAAGAAGATCTACCATGCAAGAGTAGTGCTCAATTGTTGGACTAATGTTATAATCTTTCTTCATACTGTCAAAGTAGTTCCACCCTTCCATAACTAAACATGAATTCTTGCAGCCAGATAGAAGAGCTGTGAAGGTTATAGCATCAGGTCTGATACCTGTTTTGCACATGTTTTCAAATAGAGTAAACACCTCTTCCCCACGGCCATAAATAGCATATCCCATCATCATGCAATTCCAACATGGTAGTGTTTTCTCCTTAATGTTCCTGAAAACCTCATGAGCTACTTCTAGTTTTCCTCCCTTACTATACATGTCAATGAGGGCAGTGGCTATATATATGTCATCCACAAACCCATGTCTCATACTGAAGCAGTGTATCTCTTCACCTTTCTTTAACAGTGACGGGCCTGCACATGCCCCGAGTAAGCTGCAAATGGTAGTAGAGTTAGGCTTTACATTTTCTTCTTGCATTTGGCTGAAAAACTGTAGGGCATCCATGTAGTTCTCATTTTGACAACAGCCTGATATCATAGCAGTCCAGGACACCACATTAGGAGTATATCCCAAACTCTTGATCCTATTGATCACAGCCAAAGCTTCCTCACTGCGGCCCCACATTGAATAACCTGAAACCAAACTATTCCATGTCACCAAATCAGGTTTTATACCTTCCTCCTCCATCTGGTTGAATAGCTTTTCAGCATTGTTAAACAAGCCCTTGAAGGTGTAACCTGATATCAATGAATTCCAAGCACAAATGTTTTTGTTCTTTGTATGATGGAACACTGCTTCAGCTTTATCTAAGCAATCATTCTTAATATACATATCCACCAAAGAAGTACAGACATAGACATCATAATCAAGCTTGCTTCTCATTATGTAACCATGTATTTCTTTGCCAAAATTAAACCAACCCAATTCAATAACTGCTTGCAGAGCACTAGTTATTGAACATGAATCCGGCTTGAAGCCTGCACGTTGCAGGCTCCGGAAATTGGTGAGAACCATTTCATATGATCCCTGAAGAAGATGGCCAGACAAAAGAGAATTCCAAGTTATAATATCCGGTTTGATGCTGGAAGACTTCATTTGTAGGAAGATATCCCTGGCATCATTCAAATAGCCATTGACTGCATAACTCGAAATTATTGAGTTCCAAGATGACAAGTCACGATCCTCTGTAGAATCAAAAACTGCTCTAGCTAGTTCAACTCTATTGTTCCTAGAGTACATGCTAACTAAAGAATTGCAAATTGAAGTATTTGACACTCTTCCAAGTCTTATAACATACCCATGAATCTGCTTCCCTTCATTGAAAGCTCTCAATTTCCCACATGCTTGCAGCAGCTTGACAATGATGCCATCAGTGGCTTTGGCAGAAGCTGATTGCATTCGACCGAACAGTTCTAAGGCATTTTCCCACCTCTCACTCCTCAAGTTTACCATAACAATTGTATTCCACAGGAAATCTTCTTGTAGTGGGGTCTCATCAAATACTTGATTTGCCCAATCTATTCCCCAGCACTTCTCATAGAGATTGATCAATGCACAACTCAAGTGCACATCCACATGGAAGCCTCTCTTAATTAAACAAGCATGAACTTTCATGCCAAACCACAAATCCATTAAGGCCAAACAAACTTTCAGAACAACAGTGAGAGCTTTACTATCAAATTCCACTCCTTTATTCTGCAATTCCTTGAAAACCTCCAGAATGTCATGCGAGTCACCTCCAAAACTTGCAAACTCCTCCAGAAAAGAATTCCACAGAAGGTAATTCCTTGTAAAACCCACAAAGAATACCTTTGCTGCAGACATAAAGTCTCCAAATTCCAAGTAGTTTCTCATCATGCTTCCATCCACTGCAGCCAAGTTTCCCTTTTTCGGCATTTTGATCATCTGGGCATGCAATTCCGTGACAGAATTCAAAGTCCTTATCTCACCCAAAGGGTGAAAGAATGGAGAAAATTTCGGTGGGGAAAATTGAGGAGAAGAAACCAGGTGGGAATCTGACATTCCATGAGAAAGTGAAGAGGGAGAAAGGCTTCTGGGTGGCATGAGGGTTTGTGGGTTCTGAACAAAACAAGGATTAAGATGATAAAAAGGTGGTGCTAGGTTATCCATGAAAGTATTGTACTGAAAGGAGATGAAGAATGTCATCGGAGTGTTATATCAGTAGTGATGAAATGGTAGGGACAGTTACGTATTAAGAGAGCTTTAGCTTGAGCTGTAATGTAACTCCAATGATATCTATTTGCAATTCTTTTTTCATCATGTAAATGGTGGTTATTGGTATGTGAGCGTGTGGGATGCGAGATTTTTGTTGATAAGGTTTATCCGTTTAAGTTTACAACTGAAGTTTTGGGGGGCAATGTTCCTCTCTATTCGAAATAGTTGTTGTATACTAAACAAAGCAATATGCCAATCAACTCCAAACCAAAGTGAGTGTTAGACAAGTGATTTTGAGTTAAATATTTAAAAGGAGAATTTTACCGTTTATAATAAATTTATTTTATTATTTCTAATAAAAAGTTTTTGTGATATATAAAAAAATAAAAAATAAAATAGTAAGTACATAAGAAAAAAAAGAGTTTGGTGCAACCAATCAAAAATAGCCTTCTATTTGGGTCCTTACTTTGGGCCACTGAATGGGCCGGTTGCTTAACAACACACATTTGAACACTTGCCTTCCCCTGTGCTTTACCAAATAGTGGCTATTAAGGGTGAGACCCTCTTGAGTTGTGTGTGTTTTGAGCTGAATGGGAGACAAAATTGTTAGGCATAGAGGAAAAAACATGTGACATATAAAATAAGAACAGAACTAGTGAATGCTTTCATTTAAATATGTTATAATAAAGAAGGACATAAAAGCACACAAATACATGAGCATGTGGTTTCAGTTAATGGGTATAAAGATATTAAGGGCAATTATAAGACTTTTTTCTGCAAAAACTAATATTATCTCTAAACACACAATTAAGTTATCTATAAACATTAATTGCTAACATGGAAATAGTTGGTGGTGTGTGTGGGGGTATGAGTTGTAAAATTAGAATGACAATCACTTGATTTTGCAACCTTTGCTTTATCCCCTTTCTAAGCAAGAGTATCTTCCTTCCTAGTCACCCATTTTTTGTCTCTTGTTCCAAAGTCACCAACCTCACCTTTCTACCCCTATTTTTTTCCAAGTCCCATGTGCACTCATTGAAACCTCGGCATTGAAAGGGATTAGATAAAGACACCCCAGAAGAGTGATAGGAAAAAACAGAAGAGATGTCTGATTGGGGGCCAGTTTTTGTGTCTGTGGTGCTCTTCATTCTTTTGACACCAGGGTTGCTGATCCAGATACCTGGCAAAAGCAAGATGGTAGAGTTTGGCAACTTTCAGACCAGTGGTGTGTCCATTCTTGTTCACTCCATCATCTACTTTGCTCTAGTTTGCATCTTCTTGTTGGCTATTGGAATCCACATGTACACTGGTTCTTGATCCATTCCACAACACCTTCTCTACACACACATTATTCATAATTGGTTCATTTCTTGTCATTGTTAAAATTTGTTTCTGTGCATCCATGCCCATGAGGGAGTGACATTATGACAAGCATTTTGTTCTAATGATTTTTCTGAAATTTATTATTAGGAGTGTTGACAGAAGGTTTGTGTGTAATTAATTATTGGTTTCTTTAATGTACTTTCTTATACTACTAATAAACATTTAGATGCTAACATTTTTTGGCCAGATCCTCCTCTCGTATGTCATCATAAGGTTTTTTTTTTTTGGACAAAAGGATTTATATATAGACACTAGTAGTTGGCTAGTTGCCACTGCTTTTAACGAACCCTCGAGTTTCAATTCAGTTAATTCTTGCTTCATAATGATTTTCTAATACAAGAGTAAAGTTGTCTAAATTAAGGGTGGATGTTTACGCCATTATACCATCATCTGCGAGAAATTTGATTCCTTATTCCTGGAAAGAAAATAAAAAAATAGAAGGAACAAAATTGATGTTATAATGAGATTGATGTACAAGTTAATTAATGTTCATTTCTTTCCTACTGTGTATATTCCAATGGTTTTGAGACTAATATGAGCATTGAAAGAGTTTTATTTTTATTTTTTTTTATCACGAAAAAGTCGTAAAAGACATGTGCAGAACCGAAGTTAGTGAGCTAATATAGTTAGTGAGTTACAGTTTACAAATATTAATGATTTGGAAAGTAATATTTACATTTCAATTTTATATCTATATATAAAATAAATGAGTGTGCTATTATCCTTTTTATAATTATAATAGAATTAAATAATTAGATTTAAATACTACTTACTTTAATTATTTAAAGAGATAGTATGATAACTTGTAATAAATAAACGTGAGTCCATTTGACTCCACAAGTTCAGCCTAGTAAACTATGAGTAGTTACTTTTACCCATAGTCCAAACTCCAAACCAGGCAATTTTTACCAACCAAATCCGTCTCAGACTCTCAAATCTGTTGTGAGCTATATTAAGTTAATTAGGGCCACACGCATATTGATAGTTTTACTTTGAATGTTTTGGAGTTACTTAAATGAGTTTTTATTGGTGGTTAAAATTAAGAAGGCATCTAAGTAAAGGAGGTTGGATTCTTATATAATAATTGTTTCATAAGAAATTATAATTTAAAATAAAAATTATTAAGTCTTACGAAAAGTATTAGGAAGAATATATTAAAAGCTTATATCTTTAAGCGAATTCTTGTTAAAATTCTTATATTTAATGTGATATTATAAGATCAACAAAATTAAATTAAAATTTTTTTTAAGAACCCAAATAATGGAGTAGCTCTTAGGTAAAAACTAATTACCTTGTTTGTTTAGATGATAATGTTGAGTTCTTGGTAAGGGTAATAGTTGTCAAAAATTGCTTTATTAGTTAAACTTTGGCCAATATATATCATTTTGTGTAAATATCACTTTAAACTATTTTGTGGTGCTTATAAATGATAATGTTGAAATCCTTGATATCAAAATATCAAGAGACTAGAAAATATTTTACAGTATGACTATGACAAGAGCTTTTGTTTTGAATAATTCATTTGCCTTCTGTGGCCTCTCTTTCTTAAATAGATAGCAAGATATATGCTTTTACAAGAAGCTGAGAGATTACAGAAGTATACAAGAAAGAAAGAGATTATAGGAGATTTCCTAACAGCTAGGATATATGTCCCATATAAAATAATATAGCTATAATCTTATTAAAACAGATAATAAATTACATTAAATATATTATTAACACTTGATAAGGGTAATAAACATAGTTGTTAATATTGGACTAACCCATTGATTTAATTGATTAAACTATCATCTCGTATAAATATCACTTCAAACCATGGTATAAATCAATAAGAACTAGGGATGGCAAAACGGGCCAGCCCGGCCCGCCATGGCCCGCCAAAAATGAGGCGGGCTGGCCCAGCCCGCCAATGTAAAACGGGCTGGAGATGCTGGCCCGCCCCGCTTAAGGGCGGGCTGGCGGGCCAGCCCGCTTACAAAAATAAAAAATAAAAAAAATGGAAAAAAAATTTATGGTCAAATAAAAAAAAATTTGCTACAAATAAATAAATATAATCATATGAAATTAAAAATGCATACATATTGTACTTAATATATGTTCAACAAAAACAAATTACAAACTTAAAACAAAATCAAATAGAAATTAATCCATTTACACCAAAATCAAAACCAAATTATAAACTTACAAATTATTTATAAACTAAATTTTTTGATAGTCCACAAAACAAGTTTAAATACAATTAATTAACTTTAAATTTTTATTTTAAGAATATTAGAAGCTCTCTTGAAAGAAGTTATCTCTACTTTTTTTCTTAGTCATCTTCATCCTCATCTTCTACATCAAAATAAAATAAACATAAAAATAATTAAATTAAAAAAAAAATATGCAGGCCGGCGGGTTGTGGCGAGCCGGCCCGCTATTTGGCCCGGCGGGTTGGCGGGTTGAAATGATTGACCCGGCCCGTCAATTTTGGCGGGCTAACGGGCCGGCCCGCAGGCCATGGCCCACTTTGCCATCCCTAATAAGAACCGGTAGTAGTTTGAATATTGTTGGATTAATTATTTAATTAATATATTTTATAGATTAATATTAATTATTTATTAAGAATTATTCTTTAATGTATTAATATATTAGTTATGTTATGGTCAATAATTATTTTAACACCTAATTAAATGATGAATATTATATTGGATTTGTGTTCAAAATGGTCTATGATGAGTTGAGTTATTCAATTTATGCTCAATGTGACGTTCGTGTCCTCATATGATAGGTTACTTAACCATTGTGTTGTCTTATTAAATGATTGAGATGGACTCATGAACTAATTATGATCGAGGAGAGTCTTCTCTCATTTAGTTCTCCTCATATTTTGTGAAGAACTTATATCACGTAAATAATTCCTTATTTTCTTCTCCTATACTAATTGATAATATGTTGTGATTTGAATCTACTTGATTTTCAAGTTAACAAATTTTATCAATTGGTATTTAAAGGTGTTAAAATGAGCCAATCCAATAGTGGGTCAACCCAACTCACAACAAGTTCGGGCCAGGTTGGGTTAGGAAAAAAAAAACTACCAATTTTGACTAAGTTTCAACTCGGTTCACTTAACCATAAGCTAAATGGGTTCAAGTTTAAGTGAGTTGGGTTGACTTGTTTAACACATCACAATTAAAATAAATAAATAGACATATATATATTTATTTATTTATTTATTTATGTTTTATGTAATTATTATTTGAAATTTTAATTGATATTTTTTTATGTAGTTGTGTTTGAATCAATGATAGACTTATTTTTTTATTAAAAAAAAGTATAACTCTTTGTTTTATTTATTAAAGAAAGGAACTTGCATTTAATTTTTTTTATTATTATTTTTACTTTTTAAAAAAAAATTGGTGAACCAACCTATCTGACTCACCAATCCATGATGAGTTGAGTTAGGTTGAAATTCTTCTAGCTCACTAAAAAGTGAATCGAGTTAGGTTAACTTGTTTAAGATAATGATTTTTTTTTCAATTTTGAGACATGATTTTGCATAATTTTTTTGAAAAATTTAAGACTTGAAACTTGTCTCTTTACTATTAAATACAATTGAAACAAGTTTGAAAACTATTAAATGCAACTGAAGTTCAAACAAAAGTGTTATTGACATAGTAAAAATCACATAAAATAAGTTTGAAATACAATCGATTTTAAAAAAAATATAATTTCAATTATTTTTTAATTATTTGTGAGATATATTTTCACATAATTTTTCACCATGTTAATAACCTTTTTGAATTCAAACATGAATTGAATTTTATAATTTTTATATAGGTAAACTTAATGTACAAGTTTCATGTCTTAAAAATTATTATTATTTTAAAATAATCAAATTAATCTAAATATAAAAAATAAAAAGATAAAATAAATATTTTAACAAATAAAGAATCAAAATAAATTTAAAAAATAAAATAAAGGATAAAAATCTAATTTAACCTAAATAATTAACTCTTATATATTAAATACAAAAGATTATCTTGCAGGAAAATAATTTTAGAAATTATTCTTGATCAAAAGACTTTTTTTTAATAATTTTTTAAATTTTTATCTAATTTAATTTTTTATTTATAATATTTTTTTAAAATATTAAGTTTTAATATTTTAAAATAAATTATCAATAATAAAAATAATTTTGTGTCATAATATAAATTATTTATCTTATATCTAAAATATAATTGATATATTATAAATTTTTATTTATATACATTTTAAATATAATTTATATATTTAAATATAATATTTATTTATATATAATATATTATAAATTTTTATTATATATCATAAACATTTAACACGTAAAATGTATAAGATTAAAATAATTATTTGAAAGGAAAAATGTATAACAATAATCGTATAGGAAAAACAAATATTGACAATATAGCTAAAATAAATAATTAAAATGAAAACTAGCTAAAAAATACTTTGATTTTTAATTTATTTAATATCTTTGTTCCATAATTAAAAGATCTAATTTGGTCACTTAATCTCTAAAAACAATGTAATATAGCTATTCTGTGTAATTGACACTAACGATTAGCGAAATTTTTTTTATCGTTATTAGTTTCAATTAAAAAAAATTACAATACACCGTTTTAAAAAATTAAATGATCAAATTTGACCTTTTAATAATAAAAGGATAGATTTAAATAAATTATAAAGCTTGAGAAAAAAAATAATTTAGCCCAAAAAATTTCTTATACAAGCTACTAGAAGCTAGAAAATTGTACTACAGTCTCTAGAGCAGTACTCCCATTGTTGCAAGTGTGGTAGTTCCTGAGCATCTTTGGGACGTTTCTGAGCCACACAAACGCATACGATGAAGCCACAACTCAATCCTCATCAGCTGAGTCTCATCTTCATTCTCCACATGTCAAACAACCATTGGCCATGTTCCCATATCCTCAACACGTCAGCACCTCCACCGAATCGCACCTACCAACATCACAGGCTTTTGCTTCTCTCTCTCTCAAGAGTTTCCACTCAAACCAGATAGATCACCACTTCCACAACACAAGGAAACAAAACCAACCCTTTTGAGGTTGCCACTCTCATGGTAGCAGCACTTCACATTCTAATAACTCTCTGAGTGCCTCACCGCAGACTCTGTGACACCATGGAGGCCCTCAATGCTGCTGGCTTGACCCCTCTTTCTGTTCTCTCTGACACAACCACAACAAGAAAACAACCATCAACATCTGCATGCAAATTCTCAAACTTTTCCACCTTTGGCAACAAGAAACAACACGCTTTGCTGAAAACTCTGCATGGGGGGCTATTTCTGGCGGCTTCAGTTGCAAGTGGTGGAGCTGCCTCAGCTTTGTCGTACGAGGAAGCACTGGGGCAATCTTTGAGCCTCCCTAGTTCTGGGGACTTTGACTTGAACGGGTTTGTGGAGAGTGTCACTAGCATTGTAGCTGAGAACCCTGCAATTGTTGCTGGAGGAGTGGCTGTTTTGGCTGTGCCATTGGTTTTGTCTCAGGTTTTTAAGAAGCCTAAGGCATGGGGTGTTGAGTCTGCCAAGAATGCATATGCAAAACTTGGGGCTGATGAGAAGGCTCAGTTGCTTGATATAAGAGCACTTGTGGAGATTAGGCAAGTGGGGACCCCGGATGTTGGGGGTTTGAGGAAGAAAGCAGTGTCAATAGCTTATAAGGGTGATGATAAGCCAGGGTTCTTGAAGAAGCTTGCATTGAAGTTTAAGGAGCCACAGAATACCACACTGTTTATTCTGGACAAGTAAGAGTAATTTATAACAATTTCATTTGCAATTTTTCTCTATTTGTTGTTATAGACTTGATGATTCTTGAGCATGTTGAGTCAACTCTTTTTAGCTATTGATTGTGTCGGGGAGGGAGGGGATTCAAGAATTCTCATAGGTTGTTGTGTTACTTTATCAGGAATATGAGCTGCTATGCTAGCAGAGAAATCTATGAATGTTTGTTGGGTCATCACTTTTTAGCTATTGATGGTGTTGGGGGGGGGGGGGGGGGAATTCAAGAATTTTCATTAAGGGTTTTGGTACAGTTGTTTTTCAGGCCAATAGTTGAATGTGTTTGGGCACACTAAGAAAGAGAGAGAGCTTTGTTGGAATTCAGAAAAATTAGAAGGCTGAAACTCATGTAATTTTATTCATACTTGCAACCTTTTAAATACACAAAACACACTGATACAAATTCTGCTCATAAACATAAAACTAAATGACAAATGTAAATACTCATAAAAGTGTAACAACACCTATAATTCTTATAATTAAAATTCATAACCGTAGGAATTCTAATAATACTCCATTAATCTGAAATAAACTCAAATAATAGATGCTGATTCATATTCTCAACACTCCTCCTTGAATCATTAGCTATTGACTCCAAGTTTCCCTCTCAAGTTCTCAAACTTTCCTCTTGGAAGTGTCTTTGTGAAGATGTTTTCTAATTGATCCTCTGCCTTGCAATATACTAACACAACATTGCCCTTTTGTTTTTTTTTTAAATCTCTAACAGAATACAACTTAACATTGAAGTGTTTAGTCTTCCCATGAAAAACTGAATTTTTAGAAATTACAATTCCTTTCTTCACAATTCTCTTAACAATTTTCTTCTTTTTGACAACCCTCGGGGCCGATTTACCTGAAGAAACATTGCTAGCTTTATCTGAATTCAACAACTTATTTTTCCCGCGAGAATCATCAACCTCCCTGGCAGAAGGTCGGGAAGAACTACCATCAACAATTTTCTGCACACTCACCTCCTTCTTCCTTGAAATAGAACTATCATTTTCCTTGAAAGGTGACCTATTCAAATCCGCAATAACTGAAGACACCTAACAGGTTGCAAACCAGAATAATCACCATCCGAAACCCTTTTATTCCTCTCCCCATAACCAAAATCTGAATCCAAAATCGGAGTCGCATACAAATCAGGAACAGGAATAGAAACCGAACTCAAGGGTGGTGGTGGCGGTGGCGGAGCCACAATTGCCTTCGCTACAAGCGAATTGGACTCAAAGGAAATATCAATTTCAACAGGACTCTCCTCTCTCTTATCTCTCTCCTTCATTAAATTTAAAGAGAAGCTTTTTCCCTTCATTTTGACCTTGAACAGATCATGTCCACTTGCATCTTTGATCAAACACATTTTGTCTTCAAACATAATTTTGTAGCCTTTTTCAAGCAACTGTCCAACACTTAACAAGTTTTGATTAATTTCAGGCACAAAAAGTACATCAGTGATTATTTTTGTACCTGAACAACTTTCAATTGCAATAGTGCCCTTCCCTTTAACAGCTATGCACTCTCCATTGCCAATTCTGACTTTTGAAACAATTGTCCTATCCAGCTCCTTGAACAATTTTTCATCATAGGTCATATGATGTGTGCATCCACTGTCAATCAGCCAGCTCTCACAATTGTTATTGGTGGCAAAACAAGTTGCTAAATAACTGCTCCTCCTCCTCTTGTTGGTCAGCCACTTGAGCCTCTGTTTGAGATTGCCTTTTGTTATTGCAAAATTTTGCAATGCGACCAAGCTGGTTGCATTTGTAACAGCGTATGTCGGGTCTTCTCCAACATATGAAGTGGGGATGGTTTCTTTTTCCACAGTGCTGACAAGGAGGATGATTTGGTTTCTCATCATCTCCTTTACCACCTTTGTTGGAACTTTCTCCTTGCTCAAAGTTGTTCCCTTGAGCCTCCTTTTTCTTTCCTTTGTAACCATGACTGAGTTTCAGTTTCGCCTGTAAAGCACCTTCAATCACGCGTTCCTCCCTCATGAGTCTCCTCTGTTCTTGGGCTTGCAAAGCATACATCAATTCTACCAAAGTGATATTTGACAGGTCCTTGGAATTTTCCAAAGAGGAAATGGTGGATTCAAACCTCTCATGAAGAGTCACAAGGATTTTCTGCACTATCCTTGTATCGGAAAATTTTGTCCCAAGCAACCTCACCTTGTTTACAATGCTTAGAAGTCTATCAGAATATTCTTTCACCCTTTCTGACTCCTTCATCCGTTGCATCTCAAACTCCCTAATCAAATTCAGCACTTGCATCCCTTTGACTTTCTCATTTCCTTCATACTCTTGTTTGAGAAAATCCCAGATAGCCTTTGCTGACTTTAGAGTCACAATTCTGGTGAAGATTGATTGAGAAACAGCAGAAAATAGACAAGACTTTGCCTTTGATTTTCGCTGTTTTCTTTCCTTATGATACTTGATTTGATTAAGTGTTGGATTTTCTGGTAATTGACCAACCTCATAATCCTCCTCAACAGCTTCCCAAAGATCATTTGCATCAAGAAAAGCCTCCATTCTGACTGCCCATAGGTGATAATTCTCACCATCAAATGCTAGTAGTGTTTGGACTGAATAATCAGATTGCATTTTCAATTCTCAATATAAGGGTTTAGGTGTTTAGTGGAACTCTCAACCTTACCAGGTCCCTCAAGAACAAAATAAGCTCTTGATACCAATTGAAGGTTTTATGGTGAGAATCTTAAAACTGAGAGAAGAAGAGAAAGACAATACGTATTGTGAGAGAATAATTATTCATTGTACTCTTCCACAATACGTATTGTCTTTCTCTTCTTCTCTCAGTTTTAAGATTCTCACCATAAAACCTTCAAGCTTTATTAAGTGGAAGTCAATTCTATTATTGATAGAAAAAAGTAACAATACCAAAACCCTTAAGTTTCTTAGATACCATGGAATTTGTCCATGAATGTTTGTTGTTTCTTATTGCATTTTGTAAAAGAATGCTCTTGAAGCTGATTGAGTGAACTTGTGATGGAAGCCAGATTTGATGGGAACTCTGAACTGGTTGCAGAGTTGGTTACCGTTAATGGATTTAAAGCCGCTTATGCAATTAAGGATGGTGCAGAAGGACCACGAGGATGGGTGGTATTGCCTCTCCCTTTCCATTTTTCTGTATCATATTTATAATATTTGTATTTAAAATATAGAGCATTTTTTTCTTCTAATAATGATTAGTATACTGACATGGGCTGGAATTCTGCAGAATAGTGGTCTTCCATGGATAGCACCGAGGAAAACATTGAGTTTGGACAATCTGGCAGATGCTATCAGTGACGCAATTGGAGTAAGTATCTGGGATTTATCTAATTACAATTGTTATTCTCAATGCTGATGCATGTGCGAAATACTGTTATTGCTTTTCAGTATAGTAGGGATTTTCCTTCTGTTAAATTTAAGAATACAGATAACATATTTAAGTTGAGTTTTAGAGAAATAAAGTGTTTGCTTTCTCAAATTGAGCATTTTTGTGTGTCTCTAATTAATGGAGGTTTGTTGCAGGATTCCTCTGATGGCTTGGCTGTTACTCTTGGGATTGCTGCAGCTGCTGCTGGACTGAGTCTATTAGCTTTTTCTGAGGTTGATCTGATGAGTTATTACTTACAATTTATTCCGTTTTCCTCAAAAAGCAATAATCCGTTATGATGTGACTCTACTGACATAAACTACTTGTTCATGATGTTTTTCTGTTTGTAGATAGAATCAATCCTCCAAGTTGTAGGGTCAGCTGCACTCATTCAGTTTGCAAGCAAGAAGCTTTTATTTGCTGAGGTAAGTATTTTTTCAAAGCAGAATGCTTGGTTTTTTCATTTGTGTTGTTTATTATCATCATCAATTTGTTGAATAATTCACCTTTGGTTCTAGGAGGCAACCATTCTTTTGTTGTGTCTGTTCTTTAACTTTATAGTCCCTCCTTCTCATGAGTTTATTATGACACTAAATCAGATATCAAAATAAGATATTTCTCTTCAAGAAATGAAGGATCTGTTCTTTCTTTTTTAATGATGTCATCAAGATGTTAGAAATTAGAATTTGAGAGAGAGAGAGAGAGAGAGAGAGAGAGAGAGAGAGAGAGAGAGGGAGGGAGGGAGGGAGGGGGAGGGGGAGGGGGAGGGGGAGGGAGAGGGAGAGGGAGAGGGAGAGGGAGAGGGAGAGGGAGAGGGAGAGGGAGAGGGAGAGGGAGGGAGAGGGAGCACTAGGTACATTTGTGGTAGCGAAACCAGTCTCCCTCTATTGTTGAAAAAAGAATGTGAGAGGGTTTTTTCCATTCAGTCCAACAATTTTAACCTGTCAAATTTTGACTTGAGTCTCACATTAAAAGCATGGGAATCTAGTGTGAGGTAGGGGATTTATGAAGGCTTGGGCTCTCCCATGTAGTGTGGTTCTACCTAGGCTCAATTGGTACTAGAGCTTTCCACCATGTCTCTCAGTTTCAAACTGGCATTGCTTTGGACTAGTCAAAGGGCTAGTGCATGGCTACTCCATGTGTGAACTAAAGATGTTAGGATCCAATTGCACGAAATGAGACTAGAGTCTCACATTGAAAGTATAGAGTCTAGTATAGGTTTATCAGGCTTTGGGTTCTTCAACTATAATTGTTAGCTTTTGTGGTGTGGTTCTCCTAAGGATGTTATCAAATTGTTGTTACTCTAAAGTTTTGTTAACAGCATAGTTTGATTTTTTTAAGATCGAAATGAGATAGATGTTTGAGTATTCTGTTTCTCTAATGGATGTCTGATAATTGCCAATAGGTGTTCTCAATGTTGATTGTTACTAACAGATGTTTTTACAGAGGTGATGTGTTTTTCTTTGGAGTCAGGACTCCCATGTTCAAAAACAATTTTGATGAAGAACATTTTCCCTCTTTAAATGCATTAGTTTTGAGAGTTGTTGCTAGAGCATGCAAAGCTATAGCCTGTAGTATTGTTCTTTTGGGTAATTTTCAGTTCACAATCACACAACATAGCTGTATTCTATGAAATTCCACCAAAGTGGATAGTGATGACTGAAAAGAGAGTTGGAATATAAAGTAAAATACATATTTCTCCCTTGAGAGATGCTTAAATTGCACTATCTTACCCTGTTATTTAAAAATTGTGCCCCTTTTCCTTGAGAGATCAATATGTGTCAAACTTTAGTCTATTCAATGTAAACTACTCTATTAATGGTGGATAGAAACAATGAACGAACTTCTTGAGAGTACTTTTATTTTCTATTGAACTTTTAGGGTCGCTGGTAATTAATTCTGAACATTGTATTATCAATTTTTGACTTCAATAAATGTAATGATGTTCTGAATACTCATACTATTGTTTTTGAAACTTCACTCAGAATCATTATTCATCTTCTAAAGTCTATGTTAATAGGAGGAAATCAAAACTAGTGTGCAATATTGTTGAAAGTCATAAGAGAAAAAATTGACCCTAAGATATTTGTTTATATTAAAATAGTTTAATATGTAGTACATAATAGTCTCTCAGGGGGAAGAGTGTGTAATTTTTAAGAGAAATAATGTTGAGTGTGTAATTTTGTACATCATGGCTTTTGTTGACAATAGAGGCCGACCATTTCATGACAATTAAGCCAGTTTCATTAGTCACCATGCCCTTCCTTTCTGGTTTATTGTTATTTAACTATGATAAACTATTATGATACATGTTTCTGATATGGTACTATGACTATTCTAATTTCAGTTTATTTGATGGCAGGATCGAAAGCAAACGGTGCAACAATTTGATGAGTTCTTGAACACCAAGGTTGCCCCTAAAGAACTTGTTGATGAAATAAAGGTACTTAAGAATTTTCTTGATCTATATCCTACTAAATTAGCTGTATTTATATCCTAATGCATTTTGGAGCATATATTTTAAATGTTAATTAAGAAACACTATATCTGTTTCTGAAAATTTACCTTATATGTTTTATGTAATTTTTTTATGTCTCTTCCTCTGAGCTTGTTCTCTTTGAATGAAATTGCTGGGAACTCTAGGAAATTGGAAAGGCTCTTCTACCAGCATCTACCAATAATAAGGCTCTTCCTGCTCCAGTAGACCAAACTTCAGAGCTTGCTACAGCTGATAGCACTGTACAGACAGCAGTAGCTACTCCCGAGTCCAAAGTGGATGCAGCAGCTCCTGAAATAAACTCAGTGCCCAAAACTGAAGCCAAGGCAGAAGAATCACTTCCTGCACCACCAAGACCACTTTCACCATACCCATATGTAATGTCTTGATTTACTTTCTGTGCTGATTATTTATGCTTGTGGTGGCCAATTTTCTTCAAGCTTTTCTTTCATGTATATTGTTGTTCTAGTTTGATTATTATTGAGAAGGACTTAATTCTCATGTTGACTAAAGATAAGTGGGAGATGATACTCGAAAATGAATCCTTTTTCTTACGATGAGCGCTTCATATTTCTTCTCTCTCCTTGATACTAAGATGGTATCAAAACCTATCCTAGGTTCATCAAAAAAGAGCCACACACCAAACCCAATATTATTGAACTTGAGGGAGTGTATTGGAGAAAACCTAAGTTATACATCTACTAGAGATAAGATTAAAATATAGTATATAAGTGGGGAAAAATTTTACTTTAAAAGTTAGTTTTATAGGATTGGGTTGCACTTAAACCCACATTTTAAAAATTGATTCCATCAAATAGAATCTCTTTATTAGAGTAAGATAAATAATTGCATCGTCATTCATTTGTGAAGTATTGAATGAAGTTTGGTAAGAATGTGGAGTTGCATGTGAGAGGGAAAATCATATTTCACAAGGTTTTCAAAATTGTTTTTAGTAATAAATGTTAGTAAGCTGATGTATGAAGACTATTTTTCTGCTTATACTTCATGCTCCTGACAAATCTCTGCTTTGCTTTCTGTTTTTTTCTTGAATTTCAGTATCCAGATTTCAAGCCTCCAACATCTCCTACCCCTTCACAGCCCTAGACCTTCACTTCTTTTAACCTTGAAGAGAATTCAATAGAAGACAAATCAATTGTCCGAATATCCAGCATGTATCAAGAGCTGTACAATAATACTACAATCTATAATACTATCAGAAAGTCTTCAACTTGCATGCATCTTAATTTGAAGATAAGATCCGTGATGTGAGTTGTATAATTTTAAAGTTTGTTATAATTATCCTTCCACTTGTGCTACTCGGTACACTTTTTTTGTAATTGATGGATGTGTTGTAGAGGTAGCTGTCAATTAACATTGTATTCATTTTGATATTTAGTAAAACATTCAATCTTTCAGTTTTGGAGTAAGCAAAATAAAATCTTATGTATGCAATTCTGCATTTGTATTCATCAACTCAAATTGGCTTTGCAATTGTGAAACATAACACTTCAGACTTGTTTAGCCGCCGGAAAAATAAAAAAGAAAAGAAAATATCTGATGTTAGACATTTTCTGAAAATATCAATATTAGATGGGTTTGATTTTAATACATTGATAGCGTGAAAATTTTTCACTGTCAATAAATTAAAAGGAAATTTATGTATAATTTTAAAGTAATTATTATAAAAATCTATAATATTTAATTACACGTAGCGTAAGAAAATTTGAGAAAAATATGTATGATAAACACTTATGCAAAACTTTGTGCAACGTGCTTAGTAAGTTGGTGGTTGCAGCATTTTGGTTAGGGTGTATTTTGGAGTCAGTTGAGTTTAAGGGTTTACGGTTTAAATCAATTTAGGTTGAAAAAAAATATACTCACAAACTTTTATTTTTTATTTTTGCATTGAAATATACGTTTTTTCATTAAATGTGATTTTAAATTAGTATTTAAACATACACGTAGTAGTAATTTGAGGATGCAATTTATCAAAGAGTTTATCCAATGTGGGTATCATGATATACATATTCATAATTTAATGAAGTGTAAAGAAGATGTAATGAATAATCAATACATAAATTATTCAATAAAACAAGTTGATGATATATATATATATATATATATATATATATATATATATGTACTTTATAAATTATTAACAAATAGAATTTTAATTAGAGTAAGTTTTACTCACATAAAAGAAAAAAAAACATATTTATTAATATGTTAATTTGAATGATTTTGAACTTGAATTTTTTAAGTGAAATGTTGAATTTAAATTTTGTAAATAAAAAAATATAATTAAAAAAATTCATTAAAACTAATCGATCACACATTATAACATTTACTTCCCTTACCTTTAAAATCTTCACTTAAAATAGAAAAATAGAAAAAATGATTAAAAATACTACAAGGGGAAAAGAATGAATTTGATTAGTTACTTTAAAAATTATATAATATTCATCTGTTTACTCTATTAAAAAAGTTGAAGTCAATAATTTATTTATTAAAATGAAACTAAAAAAATAAAACATTTTTAAAAGGGCAAGCTGAGCGAGTAACGGTAACTAGGCAGGGGTAGTTTGGGGAAAAGATGAAAATGGAGGCAAACTGCTTCCGTTTGAAAATTTCACAATTTCACTAACAAAGACAAAAATCAGAAAGAAGAGAAACAACAACATGCAAGAGCAAGAGGCGAAACCGAAGAAAACCAAATCGGAAGAGTGAAGCTTCGTTTCGTTTCCCTCTGTTCCTTCTTCCACTGAATCCCATGGCGAGAGTGAAGCACACGCCAGCTTCTCGCAAGCCTGGTACGTTTCAATTTCAATTTTTTGCTTTCGATTTTCGCTAAACCCTCGTTTCCGCAAACTCCTCGCAGGTAGGAAGAACAAAGCGCCGCCAGAATCACCGCAAGCTCAATCGGTAACCCTCTCTCTCTTTCTCTTCACGTTTCCGATTTGTGAAATCCCTAACGACCTTTGTTTTCTGAATTTCAATACTGTGAATGAAGCCCGCAACTAGAGAGAGGAGGAGGAGAGCTGAACAAGAGTTGCCGCAGGGTATGTATGTCGCATTTTTTAGTTTGTTTTGTGTTGCGTTGCGTGGTCGCAGTAGAATGTCGTTTTAATGTTTTGTTATCATTTGTTAAAAGAGAATGAAGCAGCGGCAAGGACTCACGGAAGAAAGAAAAGGCGCAGTAAGCCGGGAACTGCGGCGCTTCGCGAGATTCGTCATTATCAGAAGTCTTGCCAGCTTCTTATCCCAGTCGCACCCTTTATTAGATGCGTGAGTTTTTCTGCAACATTTCCTCTCAAGCGAGAATTAGCCAATTTTATGCTGCTTGTACTAGGAATGATCATAATAATATGTAATGTGATGTTATGTTGAATTAGGGTATGTTGTTGCTGTTTAGATTTTAGTCCAAACTTTGGCAATTTTACCAAAAAAATTAATCATTATGGCTGCCTATCAATCTTTTACTTCTGATTTAGGAGTGTGTTTGGAAACATGTTTGATTGGCGTTGATTGGAAGTTTTACACGTTCCAATGCAAAAGTGTAAGAGCTAGAGTGGTGTTGGATGGAATGGATATGCAAACAAACACTAGTTAAATTAGGGAGTTGAGTTAGTTCGCAGATACTGTTAGCAGAATTAGTTCTCTCCTTTTATCATGTATTCACCACAGCTACAGATAGCTGAAACCGAAATTAAATTTCAAAATCTGGTTTTAGAAGGACAAAATTTGGATACAGTTATTTCGTTACTTTTGGTGGTGTTTGTTTTAATTAGATTTAAAGTTTTGTCTCGATTATTTGCGTAATGAAGGATTGTATTAAATGCTAGTGTTGGTTACCAAGATGAAGTGCTAATTCTGATTGGAGAGCAACATAAAAAATATCTAAGGAGTTGCATCTAATCTAAGTTTTTCTGTTTTCATAATTCTTCATTTGTAGCTTCTTTTCACTCTAACACTACCGGATTTAAACTTAGGCATAAAAAATAGGCATTATAGTTTGGTTGCTTTGTTTATTTTTTTATAGGAATATTTTTGTAACTTGTACCACTTATTCACTTAGGCCTGAAAAGGTTGTTCTTACCATTGTTGTAATGTTTTTACTTGTGGTTGTAGGTCAAAGAGATAACGCATCAATACTCTACGGAGGTGTCTCGTTGGACACCCGAAGCTGTGTTAGCACTTCAGGAGGTACTTAAAATAGTGTGTTACTTGACTGATTCTACTGTTTAAATAGTTCAATTAGTTTTGTAATTTAAAGTCATATTTCATATAAAACATGATCATTTTTTTAGATTTTTATATAACCATACTGCAGGCAGCTGAGGAATATCTGGTTCACTTGTTTGAAGACGGAATGCTCTGTGCAATTCATGCAAAGCGTGTTACTCTTAGTAAGTTGTAATTTTTTTAAATTCTTGACTATGATTTTCCTTTCATCGATCATGAAATCATTCATGAATTTATCTTTCAGAAATTCCATGCTGCTTTTCCTGGCAATGAATGGATTTCTTTTTTCTTTGTTACAGATAAATAAATTATTTTATTGATTTATTAGTTACATTAAAATGGATATTCTACAGTCTGTAATATGTATGATGGAGTTTGCTTTGGGGGATGCAGTGAATACTAGAGGAAAAAAAATTATGGTGTAGTGTCTGGGATAAAAATGTATATTTTTATAAAGCAGCATGCATTGTTTGAATTGACAAAAGCACTTGGAGTTCTAACTTGATATGTCCATTCACTCCCATCATTTTAATTTGTGTGACCATTTATAAAGAATGCTACATTTGCTGAATTCAGAAAGTCATAAATGTGCATTGTGGACTGTTTGTTACCTCTGGTCTTGTAAAAGGTTGCAGTATCAAGAAGGCAATTAAAGACAGTGATTAACAGTTTTTGTTATAGAAAAATGTCATTCTTAAGCTGAGATCTTTGTATTGCTATAGTTGGGGGACCTTGTGTCATACTGTCCTCGATGAATTTTAGTAGCTAAATATTTAATGAATAGAATACTTGAACATAAATTTTTTTTGGGGGGAAAATAAAATAATGGGCAGAATACTGAATCAGAACCTTGGTTAGCTAACATACTGGTATTTGCCAAAGATCCGTAGTAGTCAATAGCGGCACTATAGTGCAGTAGCAAAGTGGAGAAGCCATAGGCCACTATGGGATTCAAAAATAGCAGCCACAATAGCGGCGCTGCCATAGGTTTCAAAAACCATTTTTACCTCAAATAATTCTGCTTGCGGTTTTTTTGGGGCAAAATAATGATTTCTCCTCGATTTCTAATGCATTTTTTCCTTATAAAACGTAATAGGATTTGATACCCTTCTTCCTTGACCCTTCCTCAAAATGTTGCCTTTGTTTTGACCTTTTTTCCTTCTTGCTAATTTTTCATGAATATTTTTTCCCTCTGTTCCATTCTATTCTTCCTTTAAATGTTCTAGTTCACAATAGGCTAATTTTTGTATAGTTTGTCTAGTTATTTTATATTAATTTTGCAATTACCTTTCATTTTCTTACTTCATTACTATGTTCTTATTGCTCCTAGGTTGGCAGTGATTGTGTCCGTAAACTGTACTTATTATTTATCATGATTTCCTTCATTTATTTTTTTATTCATTTTTGAGTATTTAAATGTGCAGTATAAATTATTTAGTTTGTACCATAGTATTTAAATAACAGTCATCCCACTTCATGTTATAATGTTTTCAGAGTTGGCTGCAAGATTGATAACTATGCAAAGATCATTCTTGTAGTTTATTATTTGGTTTATTTATTTATTTATTTTTTCTCTTTCAGTAATCTCACTAATATATGTTGTATTTGTTTTTCTTGTTTGTTGCCTCAGTGAAAAAGGATATTGAGTTGGCTCGGAGGCTTGGAGGAATAGGAAGGCCTTGGTGAATGCACAATGCCATTGGTGTTTTTATTTGTAAGAATACATTAGAGATCAGAGAGTACAGGGGATTTCAACGCTAATATTAGGAACAACACTAATGTAATGCAAATCATTATATCTTTGTAGGTGAAACAACAATTGTAGAACGGTTTGCGATATTCTCCGACTTTAAATTGATGTGTGACGTACTAGTGTAACATTGTAGCAATGAAATATTTCAACATTATTGCCGTTCATATTAATTTTATGTTGCAGAAGGAATTTTAGAGTCCACGGAGACACTGCAGAACGTAATTTCCTCTTCTTTAATTTGTTACAATTTCATTTTTTCTTTTTCTGAAACAAACTAGTGAAAATGCTTAACTTATCTATATTAGATTATTTCAATAATTAATTAAAAATCAATTTTTTTTTATCTATATTGTTAGTAAAGGTAATATATCTTTTGTATATAAGTTTTTTTTTTTTTTTTTTTTTTTATCGTTTTGTCTTTTATTTAGACATTTTTTTTGTCACATTTTTCAATTCTATTTTTTCTCTACTTTTAAATTTATTTTTCAAATTTCTTACACCCTCTATATAACTATTTAAAATCACTTATACTTTCTAATTATTAATTACTCATACATATATAACTTTAGATAGTTTTATCATTTATTTTATTTTTATTTTTTAAAAAAAATATATGGAGCACAAATGTTTATTTTCCTTCCTATTTTAATTAATTTTTAAAAAGTGATTTTGATATATTTAATTTTGTTGGGATATAAATTAGTTTTACGTAATAAATTAGTTTTAAGGGGGGAAAAGTCAAAAATAAACAAATTTGAAGTTATTAAATGCACGAGAATAACTTTTTTTTCAAAAAAGAAATCCCAAATTTTGACTGTCGTCTTAAACATATAAATTATTTCCACAAATTGTTTAAATAGTGAGAAATAATCTTTCACAAATACATGGGAAAGAATAAAGGCAGTCAACTTACAATTATTTATTGAATAAAAAATGTTTAAATCCACAGTTCTATCAAATTTAAATAATCATTATTTAAATAATATAAAATATCTATAAAAATTAACTCTACTTTATTTTTTTTTTCTATTTTCTTTGGATTAAACAACTTTTATTTCTATTCTATTTTTTTATACTTCTCCACTCTTCTCTTTTTTTTTTTTTTCCTTCCTTTTTCCTTCATTTCTTTCTTTCTTACAAAACACAACGTAAAAGAAGAGGAGTTAAAAAAAAACCCAACATTGAGATTCAATTATGTTATTAATGTTTAACATGACATTTATCTAACTAGAGGTCAATGCTTATATTTTGAGATAAATTATAATAATTAATAATATAATTTTTGTGGTAAATATGTAGAATACTATTTATTACACAATAAGTAAACTACAAAAATTCTATTATTCATGAAAACTAATATTTTTTTATCATAGTATGAAAAGAAATTGTAACTAAAATCTTAAAACTTTCTAGTAATTTTGAGTTCGATAGTTGATATTTAACGATTATATCTTTATAATTTTTTAATGTTTGAATACAAGCAAAGTTTTACATCGATAAAATAAGAAGAAAAATAATAATTTATAAAACATATACATACTCAAATGATTGAGAGGTCGTTTTGGATGATAATTAAAAGCAACATCGTGAGGGTATCCCTCTCCTCTTGATAAATATAAGGGAGATATATTGAATTGGGAGTTCGAAAGACAATTTTAGTATGAAAAAATCTTGTGAATTTTAAAAGACTTTGTAGGAATGTCATAACTTTTAGGATTTTTTTAAAAGACTTTTAAAACTTAGATTTTAATCAAGACTTTGTAATTCATATTTTAATGAATTTTTATGGATTTATATTATAAAATTTTAAAGGATTTTATGGGGAAAATATAACAAATAATAAAGAAAAGTAAAATCGATATGATTTTTCTGTCTTTTGATAAATGTTTGTCTCTATCTTTTGACAAATAATTAACTTTAATATCCTCCTAATTAACATTTATTCATATATCTATATTAACCCTCCATGTATTGACCTATTTTCTTTCATGCACTTAGTCTGAACAATGTGTTTAAAATTATGGTCTTTATTAATTGGTAGCATTGAAGATAAGTATTATCTAGCATTATATGCTAATACAAATTCAACTTGTGTCTAAAATAAATAAAAAATTGATCTCTACTTAAAAATTATGAAGTGTGATTTAAAAATAGTAAATATTTTCTCAATCATAGTTCTTAAGGATGCATAGTGTAAATTGAAAACTTCATTAATATATATTTCAAATTTTTATATTTTAATATTAAATTTTATTAAAAATAAATAATTAAAATTTAATAATTAAAAAATTTTAACAATAGATAATATTTAATAATAAAAAAAATTATTTTAAATATTTAATAATTTAAAAATAAATATTGATAAATTATACATCTATTGATAGATAAAAAAAGATAAGAGAAGAAGAAGAAGAGATAAATGAGAAAGATAAATAAAAATACGAGAAAAAAAGACTTAGAGACAAATGAGAGAGAGAGAGAAGCAAGAAACAAGAAGAAGAAGAAGAAGAAGAAGAGAGAAACAAGAATGATGAGAGAGTAAAGGAGAGAAAAAAAAAAGAATACGAGAGAGAGAAACAAGAAAGGTAAGAGAAAAAAATTTAAGAGGAAAAAGTAAAAATAGAGGAGAAAAAAAGTCATGCAAAATCTTAAAAGTTTTGATGAGATTGTTTGATAAGTGAATTACATATAAATTATACTAAAAAGTCTTACAAAATTCAATATTTAAAACAATTCATTAAAATCTCTATATTTTTTAATACTAACATACTTTTTTTTAAGTAAAAGAAAATTGTAATTAAATATCATTAGATTTTGATGGACTCTTTAAAAAATCTAGACTATCTTAATTAAATATCACTAGATTTTGACAAACTCTTAAAAAAATATTAATTGAATATCACATGATTTTTTATATTAATTTTTTTTAATTAAATATTACAAAACTTTTTTTTTTTATAAAAAAAAACTTTTAAAATCTATTGAAATCCTAATTCAGCATAAATATCCCCTTAAAAATTTTATAACATAATACCAATACTATTTGGAAAAGTTAGAAAAAAATAGCAAAAATAAAAAATATGAGTTAAATTTCTAATGATAGTTTTTCATACTATAATCCTTTTTAATTGTACCTAGTATGAAAAATCTCATCTAATTTGAAAATCATTTGTAAAATGACAACACTATTTTAAATTCCATTGAATGAAAAGGGCATAAACTTTGAATAAAGAGACATGCAAACAAAGTACTTTTACATCTTTATAAAACCTTGAAGCTTATAATAAACAAGTTTCATCAACTGTTTCGTGCTCAAAGTTGGCTAAAGTGCATACATATTCCATAAAAGATAAATATAACTCTTGCATCAATACTTTTGTAATAACATGACATTTATACATCGACTATAACTCATCTTTATTGGCTTTAACACATGTCATCGACTTTATTCCATTTCGTTAAAAAGGTGTCCCCCAATCCATGAAAATGTCGTTAATATGCTATGCCTCCTAACCCTTGTAAGAACAACAAAAGTTGTGGGTTCCTTTTCAAGAAAAAAAAAAGAGCCACACCAATTATTAGAAAAGAATTCAATCATTCTAATGTGCAGTGCCTTTTGAGAGATCATAGTATCTTATATAAAAAATGGTTTAAAAACTTTCTTTATCTTATAATTTCATTTATTTTATTTTTTAATTTTTATAATTTAAAACAAATTTTTTAATTCTTATATTTATGTTTTTTTAATCATCTTTGTCTTATAGTATAAGATATAGACTTTTTAAATCTTTATATTTATTTTTATAATTTTTTTTCCAGTTTCTAATGTTAAGTTCTTTGTAGTACCATTTCTTTTTTATAGAAGTATAAGAGGTCTTTAACTTTATATTTTTTTGTTTAATTTAATTTTGTTGGAGTTATCCTAAAATAAACCTCTCAATGCTTGTGTTTCTTTTTTACTCTCACTTGAGACATTTATCATTGTCCATTGTCTAATTTTTTCATGAATGACAATGTTATATTTTGATGACTTAGTATTCATGTTAATTAATTTTAACAATGTTTTGCGAAAAAAATTGGTCAATGCATGTCTTAGATATGTTATAAGTGGGGTAAAAAATATACCTATGTAGCATTGAGAGACAAAATTTAGGAGGATTTTGACAAAATTATTTTGAAACACAAAATCAAAAAGTAAAAATTTCTGTGAGAAATGATGTTAAAGAAAATTAAGGTAGAGACTAAAAAATATTTTAAAAAATAAGTATAAAGTTAAAAATATTTATTTAAAATTATAATAACTAAAAATAATTAAAAAAAAAAGAGAGAATAAATATATGGATAAAAATATATATTTTAAATTATAAAAACTAAAATATAAAATAAGTAAAATTATAGATACTATTTTAACTTAAAAAAAAACAATTTAAAGATCATAAATGCAAGTAGATATTGTAATGGGGTATTGGGATGTGTATCTACTCTAACACTATCCTTACCTAACCCAGCTCAAAAGGTACAGAGAGAAAATATGAAAAAATTAAGTAAAAAGTGTTATAAAACTCAGTTTGGATTAGCTGGTTCAATAGACAAATTGGTGATTCCGTTGACTCGTTGAGTAACTAATTCTAATAAATTAAGAATCAATTATGCAACAATTTTTTTTTTTTAAATATTAAAGATTATAAAAATAGTAATCAAACAACGAGTTAATATTTTAAATTGGTTTTGCAAAATAGTAATGTAAAATTTTATAAATAAAGTTTAAACTTGTAACTTAATTAACATCACTCATCACACCATTGTATTTATTCTGGTATATTAATGTACAATTTTGGTTTCCTAATGATTTTTTTATTCTTGTAAAATGTATGTTTTTTTAATTTTAATTTAGTTCCTCATTTTTTAATTGTTAGAATGATTTATTTTTATTAATTTTATAGAAAATTTTTAATACCATATTATTTTTCTCAAATACCGAGGGATATAGGAAATATTTGGAATGAAAATTATTTCAAAGGTTAAAAGATGAAAGCTTGGAGGAATTGGAAATAATTTATAAGATATTAAATTATAGTTCTAAAGAAAGCAAAAAATCATTTTTCTGTGTAATTTTGGATGAAATATAATATTTTGATTGATTGATTTTGAGTGGAAATGATTTTAAAAAAATTAGTTAGTTGAATTTATGATGGATTAAACAAAGAAATTGGTATTGAAATAAAATTTTTTTTTACAAGTTAAAAATAACTTTTGGAAAAACTAAAATGTTAAAAAAAACTTTTACAAATTAATTTACGTATAAAATAATTTTATTTTCTTTTTCTTCTCTTACTAATGAAGTCATTTTCTTACGTGGTAAATCATTCTTATTTTGTTTGATTTTTTACTGATTGAGGTGTCCACATTTAGTCATTAAGTATTTTCAACAATATCTTAAATATAATTATCTAACAAAAATACATATAAAAAATATAATTAACATTATATTATATATAATGTCCAATACGTTAATATCATATTGATATTATAATGTATTAAAGGGGTACCTCTAATAATTTATATATAAATAAATATTAAAAATTATAAAAGATATAAAAAATTTTTATTTATTTTTACATTCATAAGTATAAAGTTCCACTAAAAAAATGATTACTAAAATATATTTACTTTATAATAAAGTATAGATTAGACGCCATCAACTTGCAATGCAACTATTATGTTCCTCTTGATATATTCACATATCATTTTTATAGTGTATTGATATGAAACAGAGATGGAAAAGAAAGGGTGAAAGATGTGATAACTAATGCGATGAAAAATGAAGAAAGAAAAAAAGAAAAATTGAATATAAATGAGATGATAAAAAAAGAAAGAAGATACTAATAAGTAATAATAACTCATATATATTATAGATAAGGGTACCCGTAAACATAAAATTTATTAGGAGTATTAAGTGATAAATGAAGAATCTCTCAATATCTAACACCTTTACTTGGAACAAAAGTGGTCACATGAATTCATATAAAGGTCACTATACTTTGTAGTCACAAGCTAAGTGCGTCTTCTTTTGGTTTTGTCGTGTTTTTTTTTTTTTTTTTTTTTTTTAATTTTTTAATAATTTTTTTTTAAAGTTAGTAAAAGGAAATGTAACATTGTTGACAAGTTTTTTTAGAGAATAAAGATGTAATATTCTAAAATTAGAACCTTATCGTACTTTTTTTTAGATAGTAATACTAATACCTTCTTTTTTTTAATACTAGTATTTTGACGAAGAATACCCGGTTTGACCGGGTATGGGTACAGATATATACATATCCATCTCGTACCCGTACCCGTTCCCAATTGAATTATGTTAAAAAAATTAAATATTTTATTATGTATAATTATTTATTATAATGTGAAACATTTATAATTGTTTAATTATTAAGAAATCTTTTGATTAAAATATGATATAGAAAAATAATTTAATTATAATTATAATATAATGAAAAAATAATTTAAAAATATTGTGTATTTTTTTGTAAGAAAAAAATATTTTTACAGGTATGGGTATACCCGATACTCAATGGAGACGGGGATGAAGACCTAAATTTTATATCCGGTAAGTATGGATACATGTACGGAAATGAGTTTAAGTCGTGGGGACGAGGACATGTATCATAAAACCGGTACCCGACCCGCCCGTTGCCATCTCTAGTTTTGATATTGCTACTTTGTGGGTAGTAATTATTGTATAGACACTTGACTCATGAGTAGGGTTTGTTTTATATACAATTATGTATTTGCTATAGATTGTATATTCGTACAAAATATGTGTATAACTTTGTTGAGGGGATTTATATCTTAAGTTATTTTATATTTTATATCTTATATCTATACATTTATTGCATGATAATTCTATATTAGTCTTATATTATTTAATCTTTTCATTATATAATAATTAAATTATAATAAGTATAATGACTTAGGTCATTATAAAGTAAAGTTTATACAAACAAAAACAATCTTAATACCAAACAATAATACTTTGTTACTAAATGATATTTTTTTAAACGAAAATAAATGTGTATAATTAACATAATTCACTGCAGTTGAAAAATAGCTAAATAGCTATTAAAAAAAGAGTTAATCACTTATACACTGTCAGTGTAAAGTTTTTTCACAATGATAATCAATTATATTTTTTAATAATGTCATGTCAGTTGCTTATTTAATGAAAAAATAAAATAAAATAATTTAAAAGATATGATTGGTTGTCATTGTAAAAAACTTTACACTGACAGTGTACGAATAATTAACTCTTAAAAAAATGCATTTTGGTATTTACTTTTCAAGACGTTTGAATTTTTATTTTTATTTTTGGGTCCCCTAAAACATAATTTGAGTCGCTGAATGCTAGTATATGGCCATGATTATATATAAAAAAGTATTTTCGCAGGTAATGTTAAATGGCTTGAATTTTTATTTTTATTGTTATATCAGTTCTTGGCTCCCCTAAAACAGAATTCGAGTCACTGAATGCTAGTTAGTATAAGGCCATGATATAAAAAATAAAAAATAAAAAATTTCACAGGTTTATAAACACATGTTACTCCTTCTTATAAGAAACTTTTAAGATAACCATACATTCCGATATCAATAGTTATTTTAGTTAATTTTAATAATTTTATAAAATAAAATATAATATATTAATTTTATTTAAGAAGGAATAAAGGGTATTAATCGTTTATGAAGATACGTAATAAAATTTTCCAACCATTTAATTGCAGACAGAGAAGTATGAAGCCTCAACCGTTGAGGAAATGACTAGGAATTACTCTCATTAATTTGAACCCTTTGTCATGTCTGCGTCTACATCAATATCTTGAAATTTTCAACTGGTTGGAATATGGCACATGTTCACACATGCTTTCTTTGGTCCTCATTATATCCAACACCTTTCTCAAGTTTCAAAAGAAAAACACAGTTAATTGAAAAGCCATGAAGCTATAAGACAAAATGTTTCAAGGTGCAAAACCTGCCACACGTTAATTTTGAAAAATAAATATAATATCACATAATTTAACAATTAAATTTATATTATATAAAAAAAATTAGTATAAATTTATTAAATTTAGTGAATAAATTATATATATATATACACATATATATGAGGAGGGATCCGTTTACTCCAGAAGTAAATTTATCTAGATTTATTCCGTTTAATAATTCATATTTTACATCAAATTTTAACGATCTAACCATTGAATTTAAAGTTCTTAATGCATAAATCAAATTTGTAAATTTTTAAAATATTTGAAAATTATTTGATACTTCGTTTCATTAATTTAAATCAATATATAAAATAATTTTATGATTATCCGTCAATTTGAATTAATGAAATGAGGTATCAAATGATTTTCAATTTTTTTTTTAAAATTTACAGACTTGATCTATGCATTGAGAACTTTAAATTCAACAGTTGGATCATTGAAATTTAATGTAGAACATGAGTTATTGAACGAAGTAAGTCTAATTAGAGTTATACCTAGAATAAATGGATCCCTTATATATGTATATATAGAGTTAATCATTCATACATTGTCAGTGTAAAGTTTTTTACACTAGCAACCAATCATATCTTTTAAATTATTTTATTTTACTTTTATTTGATTAAATGAACAAATGACATTATACTATTAAGAGATATGATTGGTTGCCAGTATAAAAAAACTTTACACTAACGGTGTATAAGTGATTAATATATATATATATATATATATATATATATATATATATATATATATAAAAGAAAACTTTGGATGATATTCTTGGTGAAGAAAAGAAGCGACAAAACCTTGTTATCATGATTCATGACATATACTTTGGTACTATGTTCAATGCTCTCACTTTCCACAAAATAACCTGGTAGTTTCATATTGGAAAATTTGCAACCCTATCTTGGTCTTATGTTATTATTATTGTTGACAAGTTGTATGTAATTAATTTATTAGGGAAGGATGCGACAATATTATAAACAATGTTATCGAAAGTGGGACGCGTTGAGGAAAGACAATTTATGGGTCTCATATTCAGTGTATATCTTTTAAAAGTTCGTTTGAATTCCACACTTTCTTTCATATTAGAGGCTGTGGATCTGTGCGTCGTTACTGCGAATCAACAAAAAGGTGTTCATATATCTTTCCTTCACTTCTAAAAACAAATCACAATTAAGTACGTAACGTGGATGATCTGTTTAAGCTTAACTTCGTTTCCATTTTATGCTTAATATGTTGTCAATATCGAACCTTAACGACAATGTTTCAAAAAGTGCTGGCACACTCGTACACTGTTCAAATGAAAAGAAAAATAAATTATAGATGATTGAAATTTTAACTGTCATCGTTAAATTTTTTTACTAATTAAAGACCTACATATGATTTTTTTTAAATGAATAAATTCTAAATTTGAGTTTTTTTACAAAAAGTTATTCGATTATTCTTTAAAAGTTGAAACTCACTATTTGGGTTTATTAACTACTATTTGATTTTCTTTTATTTTATTTGGGTTTTTGCTTAGCACATGTTTGTTTATTATCTAGTCAACTAAGTTGTAAGCGATTTGATTAGCTAAAACATCTTGTATATGGATATAACATAAATTAAGAGATTGTAATGTCCCACTAGGTCATTACACAATATAATACAGTAACAATGTAGCAGAAAACTTAAAGAATATACTATTCTAAGATTATCATGCGACAATATATAAATATCTATGCAACAAATATATGTATAGGGTACAAAAAAAAATAGTATCTACCAACTTTTGACTTTAAAATATAAATTTTCTTATGGAGTTACACTTAAAACCTATACATATATGCAAATATACATCTAGTATAGAATACTAAAATCACAAGTCCTAACATTGATCAAGCATTCCTACACAATGTTATATTAGAATAACACAATAGAGACATAAAGTCATCTCTAGCATGACTATCCACCAAGATTACTTGCTAACCTGATCTTACCTTACTTTCATACAAAGTATGATCTTTGCAGTCCAACAACTAGGAAAAACAACGATAAGCTTATGAAAGAAAACAATAAATCAATAGATCAACAGAACTACCACTCAAAGTCCAACTTAATAATGCATCACAACATACAATATGAATTACAACTTAGCAACTTCTCAATATACAACTTAATGTATACACCACACATCTTATCAACATTTAACAACATAACACCAACCTCAATAACACCATAACATGGTGACATAGCTCAATGATTTTAACTGACCAACATATCAACATAGTATAATAACAATATAGCAACTTACATTACAACACAACTTAGCAACATGTCAACTTAAAAACATTGAAGCAATATAAACAACTTATCATCAGGTTAGCTTTACAAATTTAAAGCATAACATCAATGAGAGCAACATTCTAATCAACTAAAAAAATTAAGCAACTTAAATCATAACTTTCAAAATCTAGTACAACTTATTGCATGAATTACATTCTCAACATAAATGTAAAACTTTAAACAACTAATGAGTTGTCACGTGTATCAACTAGACTTTATAGAATCACATTGTTTGACCTATCATAACTAGGTTAGTTATAGACGACATCAGGCCTCTTATAGAACCTATTTAATAACTTAATTTGATTTATTAGATTTCTTCATTTAAACAAGGAAGTCTAGTACTTTGTAAGAGTAGAAAAATTTAGGTATGAGTCTACCACGACATTAGCTTGCAACACTAAACCATCTATGAGATTATCTTACCAATTATCCTCTAAATACTATGTCTTTCCAGCACTTAGTTAGGAACTAAGTTCTCAACTTTATACCTTACTCGATTGGTCACTTTATACAAGTATGTCTCGATCTTACCCGCATATGGATACCACAATAAACTTAAAGGAGACAACTTAGAGAAATACAACTACCCATTTAGAAGCTAACTTACTTATTGTAGGGTTCTCAACTGGGTTTGTGGAGCACCACAACTTGTATCCATACAATGAGATATTTTAATTTCTAAAACATTTTTTACTCTCATCTAATTTTTAAGTATGTCAACAAAGACATGTATCTATACCACATATCACGCCTGACGCCATTCTAAGCACGCCTAATGCTATTGAGACATAGAGATTTCTATCCCGCCCACACAATCCTCCTTCGCTCGACGTGAGTGAGGCAAAAAAACCTTTGAGTCTCCCGCGCTTGGTGTGGAAAAATTGATGCCTAGCCTCAATTAGGCAAAGAGTTTTTACCTAATTCACGTTTGATGCCACTCAATTATGCTCAATATCATTTAGGCAGTGATCCACTAACTTGATCACATTGGACAATAAATCTGTGGGGTTCAACGTCACCAAGTCAGAACTCGAGTTCTTACGCTCGATGTTGCTCATTCCATGTCCAACGTGACTAAGTCAGAGGACCATCGACATGCAACCCAACAAAATCAAACACAAGGTTTTCATTACCTCGAATCTTTTAGAGAAGAAGAAGGAAGGAAGGAAGGAAACTTGAGAAATTTTGAACTCTCGTACGACGACTCACTTTAAGATTCTCAACTTCTACCATGCCAACTAGTGATCTGGGAAAAAAAAAAAGGGATTTTACGGTAGAATCGAATCAAAGATCAGACTTCATAGACTCCAAAGCACCACTCTTTAGCTTCTCTTTAAAATTTTAAAATTATGAACTTGTGAAATTCATTTCTCAAAATTTATCTTTTATATTTCAGCCTACTCCAGGTCAATTCTCACACACTTAACATATATTTTCTATAACTTAGTTTATAATTATCTCAACTCTAAATTCCACCCCCAAGATTAAAAACAATCAAATAACATTAAAAAAAAATCTGAATTACATATGTCATCAATATACATAATTAAAAAAAAGGTTAAAACTCTTATTTGGTCTCTTATAATATTTTTTTGTTTCAATTTAGTCCTATTTTAATTTTTTTTTTCAATTTGGCCCTCAATAATTTAAATTATTACAATTTGAAACTTCCGTCCAAATGATTTAAACGGAGTTAATTAGTGGTCACATGGATGTCAGGTGGATGTCACGTAGATGCGTAGGTGCATCCCAAATTTCTTGAATACACTTGGAACCAGAACGGCCCGTTCTGAAACCAGAACGGCCTGTTCTGGTTGCACTCTTGGTGTGTAAATTTTGTACCTGGAACGGGCTGTTCCAGATGCAAAATTAACACACTAATAGTGTAACCAGAACAGGCCGTTTTGGTTCTAGAATTTCACAGTTGTGCATCGTGCACGGAAAAAAAAACCCAAGGTGCAAAGCATTTCAAACACTAGATTTGGTAATATTGTCAATGGGGATTGATAACTTCAATTGCTAAACATTCAGGCTATACAGTGCATCATTAAGGACGATGCAGTGTATCACTAAGGACAATGGTAGCAGGTTTTATTTCATTGTTAGTCAAATTGGAGTGAACCACTTACTACCAAATTGACACTGTACAGTCAAGGATGAAACGAAACGGTATTTCCCCTTGAAGTCATTGGCGATGTACCGCAATAATAACAACCTGTTCTTAAGGAGGTACAACCTGAATTTTTGTGATTTAGGGTTTCACTTCAGCATTATCCAGATGATTTCCTTTCTCAGTAATTTCTTTGAACCTTTTTAGTATAAGTTATGTTCTGAATTTTTATTTTCAGTTTCTGAACCATGTTTCTGTCTTTGAATTTATGATATGTTATGAATTTTTATTTTCAATTTTTGAATCACATTGCGACATTTTGGTCAAGATTTTGAACTGGAAAAGTTTAAATTAAAGAAGGATTTTGGAAGGTCTTATCTTATTTGATTCTTTTTTTTTTTATAGTTTTATTCATAAATGAATATTAATTTATTGTATTTTTTATTTATTGTATTTTTATTAATATATATATATAATAAAAAAAATACAATAAAAAACATGAAGTTGGCGTTCTGGAACGGGCCGTTCTGAATCCAGAACAGCCCGTTCTAACAACAGAACGGCCCGTTCTGATGCACTCATGTTGTGTTAAATTTGCATTTGAAACGATCCGTTTCAGTTGCAAAATTAATACATAACATGTGCAAGCAGAACGGGCCGTTCTGGTTCCAGGTGTATTCATGAAATTTGGCATCGAACGTGACATCCACGTGACCAACAGTTAACTTCGTTTAAATCATTTGGACGGAAGTCCCAAATTACAATAATTTAAATTATTAGGGACCAAATTAAAACAAAAAATTAAAGTAGGACTAAATTGAAAAAAAAAATATTATAAGGGATCAAATAAAAGTTTTAACCTTAAAAAAAAAATGATAGTACAAAGATTAAATTAAAAAATCTGTAAAAATAAGAAATGCAGACACTAATTGTTAAATAGAATAATAATTCGTACAATAATGTAATTTAAAGTATAATATGATATTTTATTTGTTGGTTTCTAACCCAGTTTGTTTGAAGGAAAAAGTGTCCACGTTGTCTGGAATGTAGAAATAATTAACCCCTGCAATCATTGAGACATTGAAGTAGAAGTGCACGCACGCGGTTACAAAGAAACTGAAGAAAGTGAAGAAGCACAACGATTTTATTTTATTTTTTTAGTTTAAAAGAAACAGCATGGAATGCTTCAACGAGAGACCATTGACTTACGACTGTGGCGATTAGTATCGACATTCGTTTTGCAGAGATAAAAACAAAAAGGAAGGAGAAAAATTAAGAAAGGATCATTTCTTGTCATTAGGGTTAGCAAATATCTTTGTAAAACCCAAATTTTTTAAAACTATTAAAAAATATTTTAATTAATTAAAAAGTTTATTCAAATACTATAGAGACTTTTAATAATTATAAGTATTTTAATTAAATAATAAATATTTTTAAAAGTTGTTTTATATAATATTTATCAAAGAAATATGTATTTTTATGATATTTTATTATAATAAATATTTTTAAAAAATGTGTTTTTATTATAATTATTTATATATATTTTATTATAATATAATTAGGTTAGAAGAAATATATTTATTTTATATATTATTTTTTAATTATTAATTATTCTATTTTTTTTTATAATTATTTGGATTGGGAGAAATATGTTTATTTAATATATTATTTAATTATAAGTTTTAATATTTTAGGGAAAGGAAAAAATAATTATGGTTAAAGTATTTTTAGTGAAAGGTTAAGTGTGAATTAAGTTTCTAAATAATTCTTTTATTTTTAAGCTTCTCATTTTTCATATCATCCATATGCTTTGAAGAATGGAAGGGAGAATTAGAGCTCGTTGAAGAATATCCCATAGATCTAAGCCTTCATCAAGCATTTATCATGTCGCAACCCGAAAATTTCTGATCTTGTGACCTATGGTTTATACATCTTTTTAAAAGTCTCATTAATTAAGGAATGCCTGGACACCAGACTAATCCTTAATTAATGATTTTGAAAATAGGTTCATGGAGTCGCCACCAATATTTTACTCAAAATATTGGAAAAAGAAAAGGTTTTTAAAGATCCAATAATGACCTTGATAACCAGAATTGGGTTCGGGGGTCGGTTACGTGTAGGGAAGGTATTAAGCACCTCTACAGCGCCCTCAATCGGTACCCTATGATGAATTTAACATGATAAAAATTAATAAATTAAACATTGAATCCCCTTTATTAATATTTAATTACATATTGAAAATTTAAATTATACGACTAATCCTAAAATATCTACATGATTGTGTTTGTTATAAATAAAAAATAGAGATAAAGATGAGAAATAAAAGATATAGAAGAAGATTGATTGAAATACCTCTTGAATGAGCTCTATTGGATCTTTAAATATGGAGAAGGTGCTTTATGGCAACCTTTCACACTACAATATGCCTCACAAATCTCAAGAAATACAATAGGAGGGAGAGAGAGAGAAATTTCGAGCTCTAAGGAGTCTTTGACGAAATTTTTGTAGCCCTGAGAACTCTGCCCAAGATTTCTATTTATAGGCATCAGATGTGGGCCGGAATGGCCCGTTCTAGATTTGGAACGGCCCGTTCCGGATCCGAACGTTATGTGCTAATTTTGCACCCTAGAACGGCCCGTTCTGAAAATTAGAATGGCTCGTTCAGGAAACCAGAACGGCCCATTCTGAAATGAGAACGGCCCGTTCTGGGGTACAAATTAACACTAATATCCTTTCCTAGAACGACCCGTTCCAAACTAGGTTTGTTAGGCCTTTTTAACCTTTTGGAACGGCCCGTTCTGGTTTAGGAACGACTCGTTCCAGACCAAGTTTTTTAGGCCCTTTGATTGGTTTGGAACGACCCGTTCTGGTCTGGAACGGCCCATTCCAACCTACAATTTTTAGGCCTTTTAGGAGTCTCGTAACGGGCCGTTCCAATTCAAGATTAGCCCATTCCGGACTTGGGAACGACCCGTTCTGATTTTGGAACGGCCCGTTTTGGGCCACTAAAAATAGTTGATTTGGGCTTTTGGGCCCTCTGATGTCCTATCTTGTTGTTTGTATGCCCCCGGACAAAATTGGGTGTCTACAGCTGCCCCTCTTTACTTGTCCTTTGGAATAACTATCCTGCTTTTCCAAAGGTAAGTAAAGACGTAGACATTTCGTCTGAGTCTTCTTCTCGTCTCTGTGTTGATGCTTCTACGTTGCTTCCCTTGGACAGGTGTATTTGCTCGTATCCTCATCTTTTATAGAAGTTGAGCATTGATTGCGTACTCTATTGGGTAACAAGGTTGACAAACTGTACACCTGATCTCCAGTCTTCGAGTAGAAGCTCCATTGTTTCTCTTGTGATAATGTGTCCCTTTATTTGTAGCTTGTTTAAGAGGGAGTATTATTATGGTTGGCCTCTCTAGGCTGCCTGCTGAATGGTGAGTATTATTATGCTTGGCCTCTCCAGGCTGCTTGTCGAACGGTGAATATTATTATGCCTGGCCTCTCTAGGCTGCCTACTGAACGGTGAGTATTATTATGCTTGGCCTCTCCAGGCTGCCTGCTGAATGGTGAGTATTATTATGCCTAGCCTCTCCTGGCTGCTTGCTGATGCTGAGTATTATTATGCCTGGCCTCTCTAGGCCGCCTGCTGAATGGTGAGTATTATTATGCCTGGCCTCTCCAGGCCGCCTGCTGAATGCTGAGTATTATTATGCTTGGCCTCTCCAGGCTGCCTGCTGATGTTGATGATGTGATTGCCCCTTTCTATGGGAGGACGTTTGATGAAGATGAGGATTGCTGGTAGGTGGTGCCCTTGTGATGGTGGGAAAAAGAGTAAATGATGAGTATTATTATGTCTGGCCTCTCCAGGCTGCCTGCTGATGATGATGATGTGATTCCCCTTTTCTTTGGGAGGACGTCTGATGAAGACGAGGATTGCTGGTACGTGGTGCCCTTGTGATGGTGGGCAAAGGAGTTGATGGGTGACAGGGATTCTAGTGTTGCCCCTGCTATGTGAGTATTGTGATGCCTCTCCAGGCGTCTTCTTGTGGTAGGTTGGTAAGAGTTTGGTGTTGTTCTTGTCAAGATGAGTATTGTAATGCCTCTCCAGGCGTCTGCTTGTAATAGGGTTTTTTCTCTAAATTTTGTTTTCTTAGCTTCGGCTTTTTCAACATGTACGAAGCTTGCCTTTTTTTTTCTGTTTTATTTTTCTAAATGCTTCGGCTTTTTCATCGAATACGAATCTTGCCTTTTTTTCTATTTTATTTTTTCTAAATGCTTCGGCTTTTTCAACATGTACGAAGCTTGCCTTTTTTGATTTTATATTTTGTTGTCATCATTGGTGGGGGGATCACATCCCATGATGATGTTATTTGCTGAATCTTTATTGATGAGTATTATTTTGGAAGCCACTCCTGGCTTTGGTTAGGAAGTCATTCCTGGTCTTGACATTCTCTTGGATCATCCTTCATTCAATTGAGGAGTAGGGCGCGATGGCCTTTTCGTGCTTATAGACTTGCTTATTCTTCCTCTTTCCGTTCTATCTTGTCTTGCTATTGACGTGTCTTGGTGGCTATATGAGACCACTTGTATGGAATGCCCTTGTTGGGGCTATGATATGGGCTCTTAAGGCACTATCTAGCTGTTGATTCCTCCAACAAGTGATGGATAGATACACACAAAGAATGCAAGAATGCAAAAGAAAATGCAAAGCAAGAATGGATTGGATTTTTTTTAATTAAATTTTTTTTTATAAATGAAGTTATACCCTTTTGTGCACGCTTGTGCCATATGCATGCTATGCAATGATTCTTCTATACTAATGCTTAAAATGCAAATTTATTTTCTTTCAAGAAATTAATCTATGCGCATTGATCAGTGACATGGACTGTTAGCCTTTATCCCTGTCGAATTTAGTGTTGCTTCTTGAACCTGAGGTTTGTGTAGTTCAACCCTCTCGCTTGTACCGAATGTGATATGTTAGCCCTTAGATCAGGCGTACCTAGACTCTGTTCTAGGACACCTCCAACTTTTTCTTGTGAGTGTTCGCTGTGCATATTCCGTGTATCTCTCAAATTTATCTTAATGCCATATAGGTCAAGAGGAAAGAGAAGAAGAGGATATATACATATATTTTTTGTAAAAGTTTTATTAGAAAGGATTTTTTCAAAAATGGTTTATAGAAGAATGGCTGGCCGAGGTAGGCTAGTGATTTAGGCTGATAAACAAGCACATTCAAAGTGAGGAAATCATTTTCTGCATTAGCTCAATATTTCCTTCAAAGTTAAGCGATGACTTGGGATTGCATATTGGTTAAATGATCTTCCCGAGCCGCCTTTCAGTTTTCAGCTCGGGATGTTGTTTTGTCCTAACTTTTGCCTACGTTACCCTTTTTGTTTGTGGGTCTCCTAACGGACCTTTTTTGTTTGTTTTGATCCTCATTTTTGCCTAAGCTACCCTTTTTGTTTGTGGGTCTCCTAACGGACCTTGCCCTAATCTTGGCGTTGCCCTCTCAGTAGGTTTCTTGCAGGGCTTTTGTTTTTGTAGCATTTGTGATCATCTTTCACTCCTTCATTAAAAGGGGATGCCCCTTGCACTGATTTCGTTTGGACTTTTATCCACAAGTCATGCCAAGTTTGATTGATCTTTATGTGTTTCTTTTATTGCATATTAAGCCATTGTTTCTGATGACGTCCTTATTTCAAATGTACTTGTTCATTTAAGGTTTGTTGACGAGGCCCAGTGTAGATAAAAGGGAGAAGAGAAATGAAGTAGAAAAGTGTATGACATTAAAATAGAATTTTTAATTTACGCGTGCCCATTTAATGTAGCTTGAGGGCCCAGGCATGCCCCAAGTTCGTGATTCGTACACAAAGAAAAATAAGGAGGTTGCCCCTTAGAGAGGCCTAGGTCATCTAATTGCAGAGCTAGTCCTCCACTTGCTTGGATGTGGTGCTTCAGAAGATCTCGTGTAGAGGGAGGGCACTTCATAAGATCTCGTGTAGAGAGAGGGCCTTTGGCTTCTTCTCTCGTAAAGGTATTTTCAACTCATATTCTAAGTCTTTCCTAAGAAGTAGGAATGGGTAGAAGCGATGATAGAGCTTTCCATGGAGTCTTGCTTCTCAAGAGGAACATTCAAGTTGTCTCTCAATTTTCAGCTCGGACAAACATTGCTTCTCAATTATTTTTATTATTTTTTATTTTTATTTTGCCTAGAACGCCCTTTGCGGGTTTTCATTCTAGCGGCTTCTTAACAAGCAATGTTTCTCTCTTGTTGAAATCACTTTTCGAGAAAGCTCTATTCACTTTGCCTTAGTGTTTGAGGGATTCGTCCTCCTTAGATTCTCTTTATTAGCTTGCAACTTGTTAGGAGTGTGGATCCATCCATTCCTAGTCGTTTCTCCTATTTTGCTTGGATTTCATGGTTGCACGACATGACTTTATCCTCTTGGGGCAAGAGTTGGCATCTTGAAATATGCATATGGCTTATATCCCATTACTTTCGACTAATGCACATAGGTTAATTTCCCTTTTTATTCTCATTTATTCTTTTACAAGGAAGGATTTTTTCTAAATGAATGCAATGCAGAATGTAGAGAAAGTTGAGAAAAATAGATATTAGTCTCATTGATTTGTTTATCTGTGAATGTTCAAATAGATTTTGACAGTATTAAGCGAGAATCTATATTAGACTCTAAGAAGACTTACTTTAACAAACATATCAAAGCAAGGGCCCAACCATAGTATTTTTTTAAAATTGATTTGGGCTTTGCTTTAGAGTGCAGGTACTGTCGTATATTAGAGCATTCACTTTTTTTAACTTTCTATACGTATTGCAACCTAATCCTCCTTAATTAGTTAATAAAATAAAATGAATGAAATTAATGAGCTAATCTAGAATGCATATCATATTTTTTTTTTGCCTAATCTTTATCATGTTTCTATTATCTAAAAGGAAATGATGCATGGTAAAGAAGAAACTTCTTTTATTGATTTTTTTTACAAAAAGGAAACTACCTATATGATGTTAATGGAATGCTGACCTAAGAATGTACGAAGGGGTATAAAATTTTTATTATTATTATTATTTTTTTATTATCTGTTTGCTTATTTTCAAATTCCAATCTACTCTTATTAGAAGAAATAATACAAACAAATGCACACACACATGCTCAATCAACGTACACCCACGAACGATCGTGTTCAAATCTTTGGTCTGTGGTCCCTGTCAAGAAAAGTGCGTTGTATAGGACGGTTCTAATCTCACTGGTCTTTAAGGCCCCTAAGGTACCCCCATTATAGGGACCCAGTATCTCTGTCGCCGTCACCTGGCAAACTCTAAGGTCTGTCACAGTATTTCGGGCTAGAGTAACCGGTTATCACCTTGAGTTTGATTTCTGACAAGGCTCGCAGGCTCCAAGACCAAACTTGGGCCGGTCGTACGTTAACCACTTCCTATGTTTAATACCCCCATGCCCCCGGGTGTAGGGGAAACTGTTGTGTGCAAAGGTTTTGTGTACAATTTATATTCCAACAAGTGTAGAATTTAAACAAGCAAACAGATATTAGAGTCAAGTAAATAAAACAAATAAAGTAAAGGGGAAAAATATTTAAATTAGTATTTTTATTTTATTAACTTCATCAATTAAATGGGCCTGACCCTCTTTAAACGTCCCTAGTGGAGTCGCCATCTGTCGCAACCCAAAAATTTCCATTCTTGCGACCTATGGTTTATACATCCTTTTAAAAGTCTCATTAATTAAGGAATGTCCGGACACCAGACTAATCCTTAATTAATGGTTTTGAAAATAGGTTCATGGAGTCTCCACCAATATTTTACTCAAAACATTGGAAAAAGAAAAGGTTTTTAAAGATCCAATAATGGCCTTGATAACTAGAATTGGGTTCGGGGGTCGGTTACGTATAGGGAAGATATTAAACACCCCTACAATGCCCTCAATCGATACCCTATGATGAAGTTAACATGATAAAAATTAATAAATTAAATATTGAATCCCATTTATTAATATTTAATTACATATTAAAAATTTAAATTATACGACTAACCCTAAAATATCTACATGATTGCGTTTGTTATAAATAAAAGATAGAGATAAAGATGAGAAATAAAAGATATAGAAGAAGATTGATTGAAATACCTCTTGAACGAGCTCTATTGGATCTTCAAATATGGAGAAGGTGCTTTATGGCAACCTTTCACACTACAATGTCTCACAAATCTCAAGAAATACAATAGGAGGAAGAGATAGAGAAATTTCGAGCTCTAAGGAGTCTTGGACGAAATTTTTTTTGTGGCCCTGAGAACTCTACCCGATATTTCTATTTATAGGCATCAAATGTGGGCCGGAACGGCCCGTTCCGAATCCGAACGTTATGTGCTAATTTTGCACCCTAGAACGGCCCGTTCTGAAAATCAGAACGGCTCGTTCAGGAAACCAGAACAACCCATTCTGAAATGAGAATGGCTTGTTCTGGGGTACAAATTAACACTAATATCCCTTCCTAGAATGGCCCGTTCCAAACTAGGTTTTTTAGGCCTTTTTAACCTTTTGGAACGGCCCGTTCTGGTTTAAGAACGGCCCGTTCCAGACCAAATGCATTTGTTTTGTCTCTTGTTTTGCTTACACGTTCCTAATGACATGAATTATTTGAATGTATGATCAATTGTATGTTTTGAATTATAATTGTATGATCTGAGGTTCCTATGGATTCTTATGGAAAACTCTAAGGGAACTTGTTGTGATAGTTTGTGAAGATATCAACTGATATCTATAAATTGAATGATTTGGAATGTTAATTGCATGTTATAAAACACTTTTATTGATTGGATTGGGAGAATAGAGTTTGGATGTGAGTTGTGTTAGATTCTGAAAATTTTGGTATGAATATACCTTGATATTTATTTAATTTCTCTATGTGTGATTAATGAAATTGAGCTCCAATTGTTGTGTTAGAAAGTAAATATTTAGGCCTACAATTTAAACTCAAGAATCACATAAAAATATTAAGAAATGATTGAGTTATGAAAGTTAAAAGATGAACCTCATATTATGCACATGAAATGTAATATACATATGTTGTAATCCTTTCAAGTTGACTTAAATGACATAACTAGATTTTGTAATCTTCATAAAAGTTATACCCCTAAATGCTAGATTTCAAATGCCATTGGAATCGCCTAAAAAGGAGTTTTAGAATAAGTTATGATCAAATTAGTGAGCAAAAGTCAAATTGTCATATTTAGGCTAAAATGCTACGGTTCATGTATTTTTTTAAAATAGTAGATGACATAATTAGCTCTTGAGATCAACATAGAAGTTAGAGATAATTGTCTTATCTTTCTAATAAAATTAATATCAACTTGATATCATATATATATATATATATATATATATATATATATATATATATATATATCGATAGGACGCTTGGATCACACAATGTCTTAGAAGATTTAGTTTTGGAAATGCAGTTTATGAATAAGGATGATAAATAACTTTACCCTTTAAGTGTTTTATCCTATAAATGGTTTGAGGTAGTTATATCAATATTTAGAAAGGTTGAATTATGATAGGAAACAATTGTTAATAGTTATGATGTAAGTTGATGACTTGAAGTGTTTCAGTGATAACGATGTCTAAGGACTTAATGTGTAATATTGATAAGGTTGTTAGATTAGTTAAGCTATTGATCTAAATACTTAGTGACGATAGTCAATGTGTTAACATATGATTAGATGATCTCATAATGATTCTATCTTGAGGTATATCAAATGATGTGTAATTGTTGTGTTTAAACTACAAACACGTGTAATCATTGTACTAATTAATATTGATAACTAGTTGTGATATGTGAGTATATGTTATGATTGAGAGTTATGTATGAGTTGTAGTGACAAGATCCCTTATACCATTGATTTCTAATATTTAATTGATATAGTTGAATTGTTAATTGTTATATTGAGATCAATTAACAATGAAATGATGTGATAATGTGATATGATCAGACACGTGATATGTAAATTAATGAGATCATATGAGTTGCTATGCATAGAGTTTATTTGACATGCATCAGATTCATAAAAGTGTTTTTAGGTGTACAATATGAAGTACACCACCAAGGAAGGTCCCTTGTGTAAAAACTTGGGAACCAACTTTGAAGATAACTTAGTTTGGAAGTCTTAGTCCTGTCCTTATGAGCATGGAATGTATCTTGCATGACTTAACTATCTCGACCAGACCCTAGTAGTATATCTAGGGCCGACCCAACATATTTTGAGGCCTTAAGCGAATTTTGAAGTTAGACATTTTTAAAATCAATAACTAATTTATTTAAAATTTATTTTTCGAGCCTTTTGGGATGTAAAATCACTTAATAAGTTATTATAATCAAGATAGGGATTGACAAAAGACAGAAGGAAAGAGGCAGGGAGAGAAGATGAAGAATACAATAAGTTTAGTCAGTAACGTTCATAATTTGGGGCTTAATTTAGTGGGGGAATAAGAATTAATAGGAAAGTGGGAACGTTCATAATTTGGGAGTTAATTTAGTGGGAGGAAGAAGAATTAATAGGAAAGTAGGTAAATAAAATTGGAAATTTGGGCCTGATTTAATGGGGGAAGAGGAATTAATAGGAAAGTAGACCTAGTTTAAAGATGAGAGAGAGTGATAAGAAAATTAACATTCACCCATAAAATAGGAACTTTAAGCAAAAAATTACAATACTAGGATCAAACCTCAATACTTACAATCTTAGGCTTAGACAATGACCAACAAACCAAAATTAGTATTGATATAATTAATTCATTAAGTTCTATAAGTAGAAAAAATATTTTAGGGGCCTATTTTACACAAGGCTGACCTAAAATATTTTTGGGGGAATAAAGCTAAAGCTTGAGATGATTTATGCTTAGGCCAGCCTTGAGTATATCCTCCTAGTTAGAGTGCGTTGAAAGTGTGACCTAACATATATACTTAGACTACTCTACGTGTATTGTTAACAATAATGCACAAGTGTGATATATATGTGATATTTTTACTAACACCACATGCATGATAACATGTAGTCATGTAGTCCATGTCCATTGCATAATACATTTTAATGTTATATGACATTTAGTTGTTACATTGTGAATTAATGGAATATGTTATATGATCGATATGCTTATATTATAGCGATATATGTCTTGTTTGTGTTTTGCCCCTCACCTACATCTTATGTTGTGAGTGAAAGTGAAATATTTCTCACTCCCCTTATTTTGTGTTGCTCTTCTTGTATATTATTGCAGGTGATCTTCAAGATGATGTTGAAGATATTGGTTACGAGGCTTAGTCATCATAGAAAGCTTATGTTTTGATAGAATGTGACATTGAAATTTAGTTAGAAATTATCTTCTCTTGTCATGTTTTGAGATGATTGTTAGTTTTTTTTTAATAGATTTTATTATGATTTCAGTTGATTTTGTTCTATTAAAAATGTAATACCTTCTATGTTGAACAGATTAGATTTTATTTATGAAAAAAATTTCTATTCAATTTTATTTATTCGTAGATTATGATATATGAAATTGAGGGTCTCACACTATTAAGATACAAACTAATTAATATAAAATTATTTGATTTCAAGTTTTAGTTATCTCATACAACTGTATCAAATATTTAATAGAAAGTTTAACTACTCACATTGATTATATTATACTAAAATAAAATTGTCTCTAATAAAATATAGACTAAAAAAAATCAGGGATTAACGTGGCCTAAAATTGAACAACAACTTGAAGGTAATCAAAGTGTTCATATTTCAGTGTATTTTGAAATGAATATATTACGTCAATTTTGTTTTATAAAAATGAAATATCAAATCATCTTCGATTAATATAAAATTTTGTATATATGATCTAAGAGATATGAACTTTCAATCTAACAGTTGGATTTACAAAATTCATATTTAATATAAAGTTATTGAGCGGTGTAACACTTAGTAAAAGTTATACCATTGTCGTTTGAACCTTCCTTATATATATATATATATATATATATATATTGTAAAGAACTTTTAGGATAAGTATAATGATGAAGATCACAAATCCTAAGTTTGAATCCTACAGTAGAAAATTGAGTTTGAGGCTCATCTTACATATTTTCTATGAAATGTTACAGACAAAAAATATCACTATAAATATAATATATGTAAATATAAACCTATTTGACATATAATTACATAATTTTTGTGTTGATTTTTAATGAAATTCAACAACATATATTATGTCACTATAGAGTATACTTACACTTTTTAAAAATATAGTAATATACATTATATCTATAATATAAATAAAAATAATGTTTAGTGACAAATATTATGTCATTTTAAGATATATGTCATTATAGAGTATATTTCATTGCATGATAATTTCTATTTTTGTAATGTTATTCTTATTCAAATTGATTTGGGGCTTAAAAAAATCATTCATTTAAAAAAAATAAAGTATGATATAAAGATGATAATAAACTCATTTCTCACTAACCTTCTTGTTAATCAGGACATTCGACTTTTATAAAAAAGATTAAAAAAAATGTAAATATAATAACATATATAGAACCTACTTGTTTAAGTTTTTTTTCTAAAATTATTTTTAATTGTGGTTTTTTATTTTAATAAAAAAATCCTATTTATTTCTTAAAAATTATTATTTTAAACTAATTTTTTAAACATTGATATTAATTATTTTTTAAGATTAATAAATTAAAATTTTATTTATATTTTTACTAATTTTTTAAAATATATTTTATATTTTAAATTATTTTAATGTTGTTCACTATTTTAAAATTAGTTTTATCGATCATTATTTTTTTAACCATATAAATCAGTTTGATAAATCAAATAAAGCATAAAGATTTGCTTGTGTTATTTGTTAGATAAATTAATCTAAATTATTTATTCAAATTTAAATTTTTTTCTATATTATAATGAAAGCAAATTAATGGAGTCTTAACCGTCGTTATCAAAGGTGTAAAGAAACCGTCATTATCAAACAAAAAGTTATTTGAAGTAACACTCTACCAATATAATTTAATAAATTAATGAATATATAACCAAATAATCCACATGGTAATATAACTTAATAAATTAATGAATATGGAACTAATTAACAAAATAATATTATTGAATAAAAATAATATTATTGAATAAAACTAACCTCTTCATATAAGTATTACATTAACAATAATATCAAAATGATAATTAAAATAGATATCTAATAGAAAGAATATAATCAAAATCTAACATATGATTGTAGCATAAAGATCAACTATATGAAATAACATCCTAATTAACATATGATTGTAGCATAAAGATCAACTATATGAAATAACATCCTAATTATTGTTCTAATGTTATAATACTCCATCAAAACACAATTGGACATATGATTTAAGTATCTAACTCTCACCTCATCATCATCATCATCACGATGAATTTCACTTGCAAGCATGCACCAAATATTAAAAAAAAGAAAAAGAAAATGAGAAACATTTCATTATAACTATTGATATAAACTATGTCTGTGTAGCTATACACAAGCATTACGTACATATTTATTAAAATGATACTATAAATTAAGTTAATAGGTTATTGTAACATTATTTTTTAGAAAATACTATAGATAGAGTAACACTTTTTTAATCTCAATATTGTTTTTCATAATTATCTTTCAAAATTAAGTCACACATCAAGTAAAAAAATGATATATAAAAAGTATATTTCTCCTATCTTTAATTATTTTTCAAAATTGATGTCCTATATCGAGTAAAAGAATTATATATAAAGAGTATATATAATCATAGAGTGAAACTTAAGATAAATAAACTTTGATGTGTGATCTAGATTTGGTTGTGACTAACTTAGGATATCTTGTTAAAAAAAACTTATAATATCTTAAATCTTAAAACACTTGTAGACAATAGTCATAAAGTATAAGTAGTGATATAATCTAATTATCATTTTATAAAATTTACAAAAACTTAACAATATTATTAAAATATTACAAAATACTACTTTGATAATATTTTTAAAAAAGTTGTCATTAATATGTAAAACATTGTTAAAAGTCTTTAACAAAATTGCCTTTATATTGCATTTGATAAAATGTCGTAAATGTTATAAAAGGAAGAAAAGTAGAGAGAAGAAACAAGACAGTATGAGATGGAGAAAAGAATCTGACTGGTGTATTATCTTTGGGAGAGGAGTAACCTATTTATAAGTACATGTGGTAACTGAACAATTACACAATAAAGAGAATAATACATAACGGAAATATAAATGGTAATGATTGAAAATGAATATTGGCATCCACTAATTAAGCCACTAATTATTATTCATAACACTCCCCCTTGGATGTCCAATATTTAGAATGTGCCTCGTTAAAACCTTACTAGGAAAAACCCTGTGGGATAAAAACCTAGTGAAGGAAAAAGAGTACATCATTCATAAATATTTATTTTCTCCCCCTCATGCATACAATCTTTAAGACAACGGAGTCCAATCTTGTGTATCAATTGTTCAAAAACTTTTCTTGGAAGTGACTTTGTAAAGAGATTTGCTAGGTTGTCACTTGAGCAGACTTGTTGAACATTTATATTACCATTCTTTTGAAGATCATGAGTAAAAAAGAATTTTGGTAGAATATGTTTTGTTCTATCTCCCTTTATGTATCCATCTTTCAATTGTGCAATACATGCAACATTATCTTCATATATAACTGTCGATGTCATTTTGCCAGAAGATAAACCACAAGTTTCCCGTATGTGTTGAATCACAGATCTTAGCCAAACACATTCATGACTTGCCTCATGTAATGCTAAAATTTCAGCATGATTAGATGAAGTGGCTGATATGGTTTGTTTTACAGATCGCCATGAAATGGCTGTACCACCATTTGTAAACAAATATCCTGTTTATGATTTACCATTATGAGGATTTGACAAATAATCTGCGTCTGCATAACCATTTAGTTCTGGTTTGGGAACATTTTAATATAATAACCCCATATCCATTGTACCTATAAGATAACGAAGGATTTATTTAACTTCATTCCAATGTCTTTGTGTAGGTGAGGAACTATATCTTGCTAACAAATTAACAGCAAATGCTATATCAGGTTGTGTATAATTAGCAGGGTACATTAGTGCTCCTATAGCACTAAGATATGGTACTTCGGGACCAATTATTTCTTCACCCTTTTCTTGGGGTCTAAATGGATCTTTGTTAACATCTAAAGATCTTACAACCATGGGAGTGCACAATAGATGTGATTTGTCCATATAAAACCTTTTAAGCACCCTTTTTATATAAGCTTCTTAATGCAGAAGAATTTCATTTTCTAAGTATTCAACTTGCAGTCCTAGACAAAACTTTATCCTTCCTAGATTCTTCATTTCAAATTCTTTCTTTAAGCAATCTATTGCTTTTGAAAGCTCTTCAAGAGTTCCAATAATGTTTATGTCATTTACATAAACTACAATTATGACAAATCCATTTTCAGATCTTTTTATAAATATACACGGACAAATTGGAACATTTTTATATCCTTCTTGTAACAAGTATTCACTTAGTCGATTATACCACATACGATCTAATTACTTTAGCCTATATAGGGACTTATTCAATTTGATCGAATAATCTTCTCTAGAAATTGCATCTTCAGGCAAATTAAATCCTTTTGGGAGTTTCATATAAATGTCAGCATCAAGAGAGCCATATAAATATGTTGTAACTACATCCATTAGATGTAAATTAAGTTTTTTTCATGTACAACCAAACTAATTAAATATCAAAAAGTGTTTGCATCCACTACAGGTGAATATGTCTCTTCAAAATCAATACCGAGTCTTTGTGAAAAACCTTGAGCAACTAGTCTTGCTTTGTATCTCACAATTTCACCATTTTCATTTCGTTTTTGCACAAAAACCCATTTGTATCCAATTGGTTTTACACTTTTTTGGTGTACGTAGTACTGGTCCAAAAACTTTTCATTTAGCAAGCGAGTCTAATTCTGCCTCAATTGCATCTTTCCATTTTGGCCAATCATTTCTTTGTCGACAATCGTTGATGGACTTTGGTTCTTGATCCTCAATATCATTTATTTCTTTTAGCGCTATATTATATGCGTACACGTCATCAATATTGACATTGTTTCGATTCCATCGTATTCCATTCATGACATAATTTATTGAGATCTCTTCATTTTCAATAATTTCAGGTACCTGAGTTTCTTCTGGAACTGGAATATGAGTTATGTCAGAGGAATCTTTTTGAGTTTTTATATCCTCAATTTGGTCATTTTGCTCTTTAGCTCCCTTTTTTATTCGAGGATTCTTATCTTTGGAACCAATTGGCCTACCACGCTTCAGGCGTATTTGTCACTCATTTGTAGTATTAAATTGTCCAACAGGAACTTCGACTCTTATTGGAGCATTAGCTGCTGGTACATATAACTTAGTCAACCTTTTTGGATTTGTGAATACATTTGGTAATTGGTTGGCTAGATTTTGCAAATGAATTATCTTTTGAACTTCTAGTTCACATTGTTTTGTACGAGGATCAAGATGAGATAGTGATAATTCATTCCAACTAATATCTTTTTCCAACTGTTTTTGTTCTCCCCTAATGTTGGGAAAATCAACTCATTAAAAGAATGAGATGTGAATTTACCAGCATTATCCAAACGAATTTTCTTAATTGGATAGTCAGGAAAATGAGCTCTTAATCTAATTAGTTGAGCTAATAATCTCGCAAACGTCTGGTTGCGAATTGATAATAAACAAACATGTGACCATCTTGTTGAATCATCAATTAAAATAATAAAATATCTAAATGGTCCACATGGGGGTGTATTGGTCCACAAATATCACCTTGTATCTGTTCTAAAAATAAGATAGATTCATCCCCAATTTTTGCTGGTGATACTGATTATTAACTTCCTTTGGGAACAAGCAGTACATGAAAAAATTTAATTGAAGAATCTTCTGGTTCTTCAATAAATGTCTACATGAATTTTCAATTATTTTTCGCATCATAAGAGTCTTAGGGTGACCCAATCGGTCATGCCAAACCTCAAATTTATTTTGATTTATAAACTTCTGGTTTACAATAGTATGTGTTTCAATTATATTAATATACGTGCAATACAGTCTATAGGAAAAAGCAAATAATTTTTCCAATACTTCCTTTTTATTCAAGTGGAGTTTCATGATATAAAGATATTCTATATTTTCTTCATTGTTTGTTTCAATATGAAACTCATTTAAAAGAATGTCCTTGAAACTCAATAAGTTTCTATAAGACTTAGACAAATATAATGTATTTTTAATATGCAACTTCGTGTCTTTCAGTAATAATATATTAGCTCTTCTGGAGCCTTCAATTATATTTGTAGTATCATATAACATTAATTTCTCACATTATTGAATATGAGAAGACAAAAATTAATACATTAGAACATTCACTTCAGGGAATGAAATAATGTTAGTTAAAATGGTCTCTTGCATAAAAGAATCTCAATATTTTATTTTAGTCTTCAAGAGACAATAAACCAACTAAGGATATTTCTTAATCCTTTTTTTTATATATAAAAAAAATATTGCTATTTCTGGAGCAAAATAAATGTATGAAAAATATAATACATTTTTCAAATTGAGAAATCATTATAAAAATGACATTCTTGTTATGTATCTTTAGACATCAATTTAATATCAAAATCTACACTATTTTTTTTATATCATCTCATGTATATTATCTACAAATAAATGTTTCACACAAAATAAAATTTTAAAAAAGAAATATATCACTAACACTTTATTTTATCATTTTAGGAAATGAATGATACAACATAATCATATATTCATTTGAAAAAAAAATCATAACTTGTTTATGCCTTTTGTTATATAAAAAAAATGAATCTTTCTCAATATATTTATTAAAAAAATCATTTAATAAAATATATTTATGTCATTTCTAGGTTGACTTTAAAGAGATAAAAAAATAATGCTAAAAATTAGGAAAATTATTCTCCTTATAAATGTTGTATCGAAAAATTAAGGAAATAAACATTGATCATAATTTCATTAAATTCTATATTTATGTACAAATCACAATCAAATTATAATTCAATGCTATCCTCATCAATTAAAATAATAGACGCATAACATTATGAAAACAAATAATATCAATTATATTAATAGGATTTGAAAACAAACCCTTTAAGATTCAATAACGTAACACATGAGTTCAATTACATGACAAGTTGCTTATTTCAATCATTTTAATCATGAACAATATCAAATTACAGATGTAGGAAAACTCATAATCTTTTCAAGACATCACACAAAACCTAAATAGGCTTGAGGACACGCTTCGCTAGTCATAATTTTTATATGTGCCTCAAATATCATTCAACATTACAATTATGACATTTACAAAATTATTTCACTTCCGGTGATGACCTTATTTATATCAAAGGATCAAATACAATGTAATATATTTATATCAAAATTTTCACTTCTGGTGAAATTTATTTTATTTTTCACTTTTCATATTATTTTCTCACTTCTAGTGAGAAAATTTATTCCTTCAATTTCATTTTTTTTTTCATCATTTTCCCACTTCTAGTGAGAAAAAAAAATAATAAAGTAAAAGAGGTTAAACATTATTCTTTGATATTGTCTTCTAGACAGATTTCAAAAATGTATGAAGAATTTCTTTATTTAATAGTGTCTTCAGGACTATTATAATATCTTCAAGAGTACTTTAATTCGTAACAATGTAAACAATACAAATATTTGATAAAATTCTTATTGTAAAAGATGAATAACTAACCTTAAAATATTTGTCTTGAAAAATATGACCTTCTTGAAAAAAAATCTTCACAGCTTTCTCTTGTAATTACAAGACCAATAGATAAAAGACTATCATGCTGATAATGCGTTATAAAAGGAAGAAAAGTATAGAAGAAACAAGACAGTATGAGATGGAGAAAAGAATCTGACTGGTGTATTATCTTTGGGAGAGGAGTAACCTATTTATAAGTACATGTGGTAACTGAACAATTACACAATAAAAAGAATAATACATAACGGAAATATAAATGGTAATGATTGAAAATGAATATTGGCATCCACTAATTAAGCCACTAATTATTATTCATAACAGTAAAAATATAGAGCAACATTTACTCATAATTTAGCAATATTTACTCATAATTTAACCAATGCATGCATTTATTCCAACATAATCCAATACAACATTCTCAATTAACCAACATAGTTTAATCAACATTATCAAAACATCTCCACACTTATAAAATTAACAATTACATAGGAACATGGTGGAATCCCAGATGGGATACCTTACACCGAACGCAATCTAGATAGAAAGCATATGTTCCTCTCTAGAAGGAACTCGTCTGGTGTGATTCCTTTTGAGCTTGGCAAATTAGCAACATGGAGTTCCTTGGAGCTCCAACTTCTAGCGTGAGCTTTCCCACGCCCAATGTGAAAGTCATGGACAATAACCTATGCTTTTTGTCATGCTTATGTCAAACAGCTAATCATGGTGCTTAGCTTTACATAAGAACATATGGTTTTGTAGATTTTGCAAAATTCACACATTATAACATTCACAATTGTTCTCTTCCATAATTTCTATAAGATTAAACACTTAAAGAATAAAGTCATTCACCATCACCACTTGCAAACTTTATTTTCATAACTTAATTTTTCATGATCTCGTGTGGTCCAAACATGATATCTAGAATTATATACAACTTCTATGTTGGCCTGGGGTTGATTTTGTCATATACTATTTTTAAAAATTACAAAACGTAGCAATTCAACCTAGATTTGGCAGCTACCTCTATTCACTTATTTGATCTTAACTTAAGTTTTAAACCTTCTTTTTGGGTGATTCCAATGGAGTTAGAAAACTAACATCCAATGCTAAAACTATATTATAAATATTACAAAACCTAATTTAGCCATTTAAGTTTCCTCGCAAGGCTCGCAATGTATGTAAGTTACATTTCATGCACAAAACGTGAGACTCATCTTCTAACTCACATAACTTGATCATTTTTTAACATTTTTATGTGATTATTGAGTCTAAATTATAGTATCAAAATTCTACTTTTAACCCAACAATCAAAACTTAATTTAATTAATCACACATAGAAAAATCACATAAATACCTAGGTATGTTGATACCAGAATTTTTAAAACAACGCATAGCTCTCATTCAAAATCACTTCTCCTAATCCAATTGATAAAAAACATGAGTTAATGCCTAAAAATACTCTATTATACCATTAATTATTTAAATTTAACATTAATTTCACTTATTCATGCAATTAACATTAATCTTCACTTTATTCTATAAATCAAGAGTTTTTTACAAAAATTACATAAACTTACATTCTCACACTATACACAATAAAATGAAATTACTATGGTTACATCGACTACTTATCAATAGAACACAACAGAATTGCATGGACACAAAAAAACCACAAGTTACAATCATAATTTGTGATTTCTCTTTATATGCAATAAAATAAGATTAGGGATAATCCACTACCCCTTACTTGGATGAATAAACGTAAGCCTTCGAGGTGGCCGCTTTCCAAATTTCCAAGCAGTTCCTCAATTTCTTCAGAATACGAAGAGGAAAGTGTAAACATAAAAAATAAGAAACATATTTTGTCTACACTCAAAATTCAAATTTATAAAAATGTTCCTACCCTTATTTTCTTTTCAAATAAAATAAAATATATTTTAAATAACCTACAGCCTAAATCATATCCTTCTTGATACACTTATATATAAAATTAATTAAAACATGTATTTTTTTCTCGAATACTTATTATAACAAAATAAATTTACAAATATTTTTTTAATTAAAAGCACTCATAATTATTTTAAAAATCTCTAAATTATTTTATAAAAACTCCTTTAATCAATTAACACATTCTTTTAATAATTTTAAAAAATTTAAGGTGTTACATTAAGTATAAATACATTTTTAGAAGTTTTTAAATTATGAAAACTTGTTCAAAATATTAACAAAATTATGGGAAATTACAGAATTATTTTACCTTTTATTAAATAGCAGAATTTTGCATCTTGAATCTTTATGTCATGAAATATTCTATGGGTGTACGTTCAATGGTTTTATCTTTTGAGTTATGGCTGCCTATTTGCGTAAATATCTGTAATATTTATATTATATCGAAAACTAATTAATGTGATGACATCTTAAGAAATAACATCAACTTGAGTTTGAGTTATTTTCTTGTTTAATTAATTGGTACAAAATTGATCACGTGAATTATTTCTGTTGAGAAACATATACGGTTTTAGAGAGTATTATATATAATTATATATAACATATACAACTAGTGCTTCTACTCTTCATTTTATAAAATTATAAAACAATTTCAAGGTCTGCTGGTGTTCAATTAATGTTTACTTGTTTATGTATGTCTTGAGTTATGCGATTTAATCAAATTACATTTATGCCACCACGTTTCTTTATGACATAAAATGTCTTTTTTTAGATAATATTTAAAGAAATGATGTTTATTTTAGGAATTTATTTTCTATTTTAAATCATGATGTAAAATCCAAGAAGATAGAATAGAGATTTTTCATGAGATATAAACTACTCAACCTAAAGAGGGTCACCTAAGATCTTTTTTGTAGGGAATGGTGCCAAACTACATTAAAATTGTGATCCTCAACTATTTCTATTTTGTAATTTTGTGGTGTTGTGTGTCTCATGTCTCATTGTACTACCAATAATATAATAATTTCATCTCCATAGTCCAAATACCAAACTTTCTCATACTTTTCAGCGATTCAAAACAGTAACATGTACTAACCTAAGATAAGAAAAGCCTTAAATATTGGCTGCCAGGCCATCATTAACCTTGAAAACGCAAAATCTTTATAAATAAAAAAGGATCAGAGAAAAACTATAAGTTTTTCAAGTAGATATACTTTAAAAATAAAAAAAATTGCAAGTATCTGTGCAACACACAGGATTATATTTAATTTTAACAAAATTCAATCAATGGAATCAACGTACTAAAATACTCCCCCATCATACCACTAATCCAAAGCTTTAAATTTTCAATATTAAAATGAAGCTGATAGAAATATATAGTATTAAATTGAGTGAAGAATTCATATATATAACTCAGCAAAAAGTTACAAACGCGTAAGGCCTAGGTTAGATCGGAGAGCCACGTTGCCGAACAATCAACATCAGCGTAAACAAAGTGTTACACATTACGCCAACTTTGCACGTCAGTTTCGTTCTTGCTGAGTGCCATCAATATTAAAATCATGAACATAATAAACAAAGAGAAAGAGAGTGCATTGGACTGAAAGTGGATATATAAATATAAATATTTGAAATTTAAAAAAAAAAATGAGATGCAACGAAGAATCTTCAGCTCTTTTTCCGCGTTGTTGCTCACTCGATCTGTAGGGGAAGTACACGTCACCGTGTGTGTCTCTCTCTCTCTTTACCCATTTAAGGGGTTGGTGATGAGATATATATATATATATGTCACACTCATACTTGAAATAGCCTTGGGGACATTTGTTTAGTTGGTTCGGCTTCAAATCTCAATCCATAAATATTAACTAATTAAAGTAATCAAGTCTCTTAATCCAGTAATCATCAAATTTGTCTTGAGACTGAAATTTAAATTTGATTTTTATTGGTGTTTAAATAATGAAAGTAACATTTTTCAAATATATTGTCAATTTTAGATTGTTGGACTATGTCTATAAAAAAAACAAAAAAAACAAATCTAATGTATAACTCAAATCAAATTACCTTTTTTTTCATAGTACTATATTGTCATTAGTCAGAAAAGCTTTCACACTAAAAAACAAATTAATTAAATTAAATTGGAGTTGATTTGCATTGAATTATTGGGTATCTATTAAAATAATAAAAAATAGAAAATCATAATAAATAAAATAAATAACTAATATATAATATCAAAAGTGATGATTATAGAATTACATAACATAAACCAATAAAAGTGATAAAACTATAGAATTGCATGCCATAAAAAGATTAGAAAATGTTCTAAAATAGCATGGATTCAGATTTTTATATGCACAGATTCCATGCTGAAACTGATTAAGCGAATGAACCCAAAATTTTCTGTTGGATTTGGTTCTTAGGTGTCCACACCAAATTTGAAAAGGTCAATAATTCAACAAGCATATTCAAGGATTTCCCTTTTACTTTTTCTCTAACAAGGGATTATTCCAATCGATATGATAAACCATAATCTTTATTGTGGAGACCTAGGAGAAGGGACCCACAACGTAGAAAACTCACTTGTTTTTGGGCAGTTAAATCTACCCCATTTTCCTTCTCTTTTCTTACCTTTAAAACCCCCTTTCCTCTCACCTTCTTGGTTAAGAAAGATCCTCTCTTTCCTATTTGATTCACAGCTTCAAACTCTTTTATCTCCAATCCCTTATATCCCCCTCCACTAACTCACCACTCCACCAACAATTTGCCACTCCAATTTCTCACCATATTCTCTACTTCTTTTGAATGATCCATTTGTCATTGCATCATTTCACCACTTGGATAATTTCCCAACCTATAGTTTCCAAATTCCTAGTTTTTCATGAGCTCTTGAAGGGCCAATACTATCTAACAAAGTGGCATATTTTTTAGCCTAATAAAAGCCTTAGCCCCAGCTCAAACTGAAAGTGTGACCCTTTATTCTTGTTGTTTAATCTTCACCGATGGGAGAGAATATGAAGTGTGAACAAGTTGGTCTCATTGATGAGTTAATGCAAGGGAAGAAGCTAGCAAAGCAGCTATGTGACTATCTAGTCTCATCATCATCATCATCTCATGAAACAAATGAAGTCTTGATTCAGAAAATACTTTCCACCTATGAGAAAGTACTTGCCATGCTGAATCCTAATGTAGGAGAAAATAAGGCAAACAATGGTAGCATCATGGATTCCGCTTGTTCTTTCGCAAATGGTAGCCCCAGAAGTGAGGTCATGGAGCCGGAGGTTAAGCACAAAGATGTCTTCAAGAAAAGGTAATGTCAAAAGTTGTTTTCACAAATTACTGTTCCTTTTGGAATTGAGTGAAAAGTTTCATGGCCTGATTTCAATATGGGGTTCTTTGAATTTGTGGATGCAGAAAGACCACTCCAAAATGGACAGAGCAAGTGAAGGTCTGCTTGGGAACATCACTGGATGATGGCTATAGCTGGAGAAAATATGGACAGAAGGATATTCTTGGAGCTAAGTTTCCAAGGTAAGAAAATATTTTTTTTTCTTCATTTAAAACTTTTTTAGCCCAAACATGCAAAAAAGTTTTTTTTTTTTTTTTTTTAACCACAAGGGAAAACTGGCGCAATTTGACATTTGAATATGACGGAAATTAGAGAAAGGTTCTGTTACCTAGCCTTTTGATATGATATTAGTATTTTAGAAAGTGTACCACAGGTAGGTAGGTACCCTTCATAACAAAAGCAATAAAATACCATTGGCCAGTTAGCCAATGGAGTCTAAAGAGAGAAATAAATAACTAAACAAAATTAGCCACATGTTTCCTTGTGGCAACGTCCAGAGAACGGGTGACGACAAAGTGCTTTATAAAAAGACATCAAAACTTATCCAAAGGACAACGTTAGCTAGATTGAATTCACTACGATTGCAGCTTTTTAGTAAATGCACCGTGTCATTACTCATTACCAGTGGCTCCCTGTGTTGTGCAAGATAAGAGATGCAATGCTACATGAGAAAAATCTGACAATCTTATCAAATTGAGGAACTTGTTCCTAAATGTTTGGCAGGCCATGTACCCTTTTTTTATTTAGCATTAAAAACAGTGGAGTAATATGCAAGCCGAATTCACAACTGTAGAATAGGGGGACAGATAAAAAAATAAGGCTTTAATATTCCTTCTTTGTTAGTATTTACTTTATATAAAAAGACCACAAAGGATTGCTAATATTAGCTTTGATGTCCCTATAGCAGCATAGAAAAAAGGGCATTTTGTCATTCTAGATCATTATTATAATTACTGAAGTACTAATACTATTTTATATTGAAGCAATTTGTTGTGATGTTTTTCTGACAAACATGGTTTGCATTGCAGAGGATATTACAGGTGCACATATAGAAATGTACAAGGATGTTTGGCTACTAAGCAAGTGCAAAAGTCAGATGAGGACCCAATGATATGTGAGATAACCTACAAAGGAAGACACACATGCACCCAAGCAAGTCACTTAAACAAGGCTGTAGTAGCACCCACATCAAAAACAAATATGGGTTTGGGAGAAAACAAGCACCACAACCATCAAAAGAATCAACCACAAGAAGAGAAAATAGAACCCCAAGAGACAATTTTCTCTTTTGGATCATCAGGTCTTGAAGTTAAAACAGAGGACTTGGACCACAAGAAGGACATATTCCCATCATTTTGCTTCTCTTCTCCATCAATAGGGTCTGAAAAAGAGGACAACAACATGTTCTCCTACGCCATGATTGAGAACAACAACTTAATGGAAAGCTTTTTAATAGCTCCAACAACTTCAGAAGAACCAAACATTTTCTGTTTGTCACCGTGCCACTGGGGTAGTAGCACTGGACTAGGCCAAAGTATGCATGCCTCAGAGTCTGATATCACTGATATAGTTTCAGCTCCAACTTCAGTCACCAATTCCCCAATAATGGATTTGGATTTCATCTTAGCAAAGATAGATTTCGACACAGATTTCCCTATCAACGCCCCAGAACTTTGCAGTTGATGAAAATTGTCCCACTTCCAAGTTGACAACATATTTAGCTAGTGTTTGAAACAGATCATGGATCAAAGTGAATGCTGCTAGTTCTAGAATTTGAATTTTTCACATCATGAATGTGATTTTTTTGGAAGTAGAATGTGTTTGTGAACACACTCATAATCTGTATGCAGATTAACTGAGTATTTTAGATCCTGACTAGCAGCATAACCGAGGGAAGGAAGTCTATAATAATCGTATAAAATATCCATAAATGAAGACAATAAAACTTCCCTCATGCTAGTCATGAGAGTTCTCATGTAACTAGGCTAAGTCGGTAATGTCAAAATAATTTGTAGGTTGTAACATAGTCAAGTGTCATGGCTCAAACAGAGAGAAATTGTGAAATAAATGAATTTTTAACTCCATATTTTATGATTTCGATGGTAATATCTTAAATTCCTGATACAATATTTTTAATTTTATTATTATTATCATATTCTTAAAATAATAAATATATATATAATATTTAATTATATTATAAATAATTATAATAATTCAATTATTAAAAGTACATGTGGAACAAATTAAATATATTATAATTTATATAATAGCATATACATATAAAATGGAATGATTTAATAATTTATTTGATTGTGTATAAGAATAATAGGTTTCATGTCATAGGTTCAAGTCATATCATGGCTCTATATATAATTTTATATAATTAGTAGTTTAATTAAATAAGCTATTATCTAAAATCATTCAATTTTATTCTCGAATCCCGCACTAATGCAGTAGTTAATAAAAAGAAATTTTAGATAAGTAGATAAAACTCTAATAAGCGTAAGGAATCTTATCTACAAGTACACAAATTCAACTCTAATAAATGTAAGGAATATTATCTACAAGTACATAATCTTATTTTATATTTATTAATCCCTATCTATAAGAAACTAAACATGTAATGAGAAATTGAAATCAAACCAAATGTGAAAAGTTGTCATAAAATGCTAATTAATGTCATCGTTACAATTTTCACTATAAATAGGCTTAAGAGTGAGGAGAACATGCAACTAAAAAAATTTGAGAAGAAAGAAGGCAAAGGCTTACGTAGAAATAGTGAGAAGGAAGAGAGAAAAGAAAAGGAAAAAAAAAAAAAAAGGAAAGAAATATATAATTTTGAAATATCTCCGAATCATATCATTTTTCTTAAGGTAAGGAGAACTTTATCTTTTAAAATTTATATGTTATTATATTTATTTATTTATGTTATATTTTATGTGTATTTACTTAGTGAGATGTTCCTAACATCACTTACTTGCTTAATCTATAATATTTTTTTACTCTTAATAATTAATAAGGTATTCCTAGTTTATGTTGTTTAATTATTTTATAATAATTATTACTATCATTTACTTGATTAGTATTCTTTAATATATTTCATTTACATAATCTATATTTTATTAAATTCTAAATAATGAAAAAAAATACTCAACTTATTTAGCGTAATTATTTTTATTAACTATAATATAATTTTTTTAAAATATCTTAAACTCGTCTTGTTGTTATTTTTTCATGCATTTATAAAGATAAATATTATTCTATAGTCATAAGAATGAAAGTTTGAATTAAATTGTAGTTGGCAGTTTGATCTTGGAGATTTAAATGAGTAAGGACTTAAGGTGAAAAATTATTTTGTTGGTTGATATTATGATAATGCTTATTTATCCTGACTAATCATTACAAGTATAATTCAAATTTTTATATCAAGAATAATTCATATATATTTATTAGTATTAAATATTTCTATTCATATTATGTAATTGTTGATATTTATTGGATAATTGTTCTCACTCCTTATTTTTCTCTTTGGTTAAAATATGTAATAATTATAATATAAAAAAATAGATGGACCTATCGGCACTTCCGGAGCCTTTTCCTTCTATCATATCTGCAGTATTTTCAGGAACCACTTGGAGGATGGATGTTGTCGCCAATTCTATTTACCTCCTGCGAATCACGTTAATCCTATTGTATATCTGTATCAATCGAATATGTAAACATTGTAACAATAATGCAAGAAATAAGTAGTTTATAATTATAAACATTATTGTAAATATTTTTAGTCTAATATGTAATGTAATTATAAACTAATTATAATTAAACAAGTTCACAAAATCTTTTTTTTTATCACGTATAATATATTATTGATAATATACTTGTGTTTTTTTAAAAAAAATATAGATATATATATATATATATATATATATTAAAATTAATATTTATACGACTAGGTGTTCCTTATTTCACAAAAAAAAAGACAGAATTATTTGAGATACTTCCTTCATTATGTGTTTGAGTGAAAACAAGTGATTAGTGTTCCTTCTTGAGAATTGGGACCACAAGTATCATTCACTCCAAAGGCTAAATGGAATCCTGATTCTTCAGAAGGAAACAAATGCATAAAAGATAAATGGGATTTGTATGCATCTAGCTCACAAATCCTAATCTATAATTTGGAATGTTTGTGAATTATCTTGGCTGAACCAGGACAAAAATTCCCAACCCACCATGCATTTCTGAATCCTGGTGAATTAAAGCATCAGTGTTATTCTCATTTATACATCTGAACACATCAAAAAATAAAAAATAAAAAATCAACTTGACTCAAGTCATACCAATGAATGTGGCTACATGAATTTTGTCTCTTTCCGTGGAAATAGTGATACTCCCTCCCTTTTTTTTTCATAGTCGTTTTGTCAGAGTTTGTTGTTTTTTTTCATTGTCATATTACTAAAATTAATGAGTTATTAATTTTTTTTCTTCCATTTTTACTCTTGATAATTAATACAAGTTTGCTGAACAATGTGTGTATTTATTTTTAATGTCTATCTAATTTTTCTCCAACTACTCATATAAAGTTAATATGCATTTATAAAAGCAATATATTCTCAACAAAATACTATAAAAAAACAAAAAAAAGGGACAACTATTTAATGGAGTAGTTCAACAGTCTAAAAAATGCAAAAAAAAAAGTAAAGGATAAAATTAGAAAGTAAGTAATAAATATTTTTAAAAACTAAAATATCAATGATTTCCTTAAATCCCGTGCAAAATCTTAAACGACTATGAAAAAAAAACGGATGGAGTGACTCTTTTTATTTTGTCTGATTCGGTTCGCCCCTTTTAAATATGACCTTTACTGCTAAGTTACTATATCATTTTCATATATTAAAAAAAAAAGTAAGAAAAATCTTGAAAACAAATCGTAATAATATTCTTTGATAAAAATATATTTTGTTTTTTCAAATTAAGGTCTTAATTTTAATAGTTTTTACTTGTTTTCAATCTTAACCCCGTTGTTTTCATTTTAAATCAGTTCTTACGCTTTAAAATCATAATGGAAATCCGGACCCATTAATAGGGTCTATGCCAATAAGATTATAGTATAAATAGTAACATATAATAAGATAAAAAGATATTTTTTTAAATTGCATTTATTATATCAGTTAGATCGCCTTATTGTGAGGAGCTCCAACTATATGCTTTTTTAAGAGAATATAATGTATAAAGGAATATCTACTATATGGAGAAACAATTAATGAGTTAGCTAACTAACGGTAATATAATAAAAATTGACAACGGAAAGTTTTTCAAAATTAGATTTAAGAGAAAGAACTTTATAGAAAATAGTATAAGACTAAATTTAATTTACTTTGTTTTTTAATTACGTGACAAGGCTGGTCCTATCTTCCTTCCTTTAGTAGTTTTCAAAAACATATTAGTCCATTCACCGCACACAAACAATATTTTGGTTCAGCGTGTGGTTCAGTGGCAGAGGTTGATCCATGCTTAAGCAAGGTCAAGGATTCAAATTCTACTTTATATATGCAGTCGCGTTAAATTTTGGGGTCAGCTATCCTAACCCTTGAAGTGTCTCTAACTTAGTAAAAAAATTAGTCACTATTATCGGTGGAAGATACTTCAAGAACGAAGCTAAAAAAAATAATATATTAGTCCATTCACCACACACAAACAACCTCTGTGTTTCTGTTTTTTTTTTTTTTGGCTTGGTAATGGTCCAAGAAAAAGTGAGCATTTCAACGGTCGACATCGACTAAAGCCCTGTTAAATATGGTCTGGGCTTCCTGGACTATCTTGCTCCTAAGCTTGTTACTTACACATTTAGTAAAATAATTTTTTTTTTCCATTTTTTAAATATGTAATATATATATATATATATATATATATATATATATTATGAACGTATTTGAATAAATTTTTTCAGAAGTACTTTTGAAAGTAAAAAGTGTGAAGAAAAAATTAAATAATATTTTTCATGAATTAAAATTAGTTTATGCACTAACTAATTTGTAATTTTTTTGAAGAAATTATATGAGAGAATGGCATGAATGATATTTCATAGTAAATACATGAATGAAATCTTAGAAAATGAATTTAGGTTTAACTCAATCTTTTAAAATTAATTTATAGATAAAAATTGTCTCTATCTATATATTCTATTTTGTCCATATTACTAATTGTAGTTGATACAAGTCTCCAACATATATTACGAATGTACAATAATTAAATATATCAAATATAAAATTTATAAGATTAAATGTTTGTGAATGATTCAATAACAAAATAATAAAAAGTGATTTATTAAATTTACTAACCATCGTTAAGATAAATTATAATATAATGTAGTTTTATTGGTTTTTTTGAATACATTTTCAATTCAAATTGAAACCCGTTTCATAAAAAATATATAATCATTCACTTAATTAAACAATTGTAAAAAATACAATTAAATTTAAATTAATTTATTAAATAATAAATTAAATAAAAGTATAAAATAAATTACATATGTATATTTAGTAATAATTATTTTTTATTTAATAATAAATTTTTAATATAGATATATTTATTTGAAAAGCCATGTATTTTATGTACATATTTTAACATTACAACAATTAAATATGATAAATAATATTTTATCACAAAAAATAGCTTAATTAAATATTATTAAAATATTTATTAGAGATGTCAATCAAATAATACCTTAACACTTATATATATCTTTAATATATAATTTAAAATTAATTTATTAAAATAATGTAAAATATAAATTATAATAAAAAATTATATATATATATATATATATAATTAATTTATAAGTATTGAATTTTGTAATAATTATATCTTATTTTAATAAGAGGATGATTGTTTATTTTAACACAAGAAAAGAAGGTAGTGTAATATTTATATCTTTGAGAGGATGTTAGTGAAAAGTACATTTTTGTAATATTTTTTTTTATAATGTAAGTTAACAGAACTTTAACAAAAAATAAAAAATAAAATTTCATATATTAAAATTTATCGTAAAAAGGGATGCTACAATAAATATTATATATAGTGACATACAAAAAGTGTCACTATAAGTATAATATATGTAGGTATATATCTATTTGACATATAGTTACACACAATTTTAGTATTGATTTTGAAAGAGATTTAACATATTTTGTGTGTCACTATAGCTTATACCCACACTTTTTAACAATATACCAATATATATTATATTTATTGTGTAGGTAAAAGTAGTTTTTAGTTACACATATTGTGTCACTATATGACAATTTCCTTATGTGATGATAATTTTTAACATAAAAAAGGAGGGTAATATAATGTCTATATCCCTTAGAAAATAAAAGAAAAGTGTAATTTACACAATTAAATATAATTATCAAATAACAAGTAATTTTATAAATATATAAATTTAATTTAGCTTCCCCTAAATCCCAATAATTTTATTCAAACTCTGTCACTAATTACTTGGTTGAAGATTGATTTATAACTAAGACCAATTGTTGTAGCTGTCACAGGAAGGATAAAACCTTAATTTATTTATTTAATTACATATGTATTGCCACTATTTATTGAATGAAATTAATTGAAAATAACGTTTGTAATTTTTTTTTTTAAATATACAAACTTGTACTTATTAAAATAACAATTTGATTAACCCAACAAAAAATAAATTACAACACTTAAAAGGATACAAGTATTTGATATCATGAATATATTGAATTAATACTTAGCCACATTATATATTGTAGATACATGAGAGAGTTGTTCAACTGAAATTGACAATGGAATTATTCACTTCACCTGCAAATGAGTGTTGGAAAGTCAATATTTGACATCAATATATTGAATTAATACTTACCTTATTGACTACTTTTTTTTTTAGATGTTGTTTTGATGTCATGATAAACCATAACTCTAATGCTATTGGGATGTTATGATAGACCCTCAGTTACATATATTAATCTATATTAAAATTAACCCCTTCCAGTTTAGATTTTGCAAATAAATCAATTTCTTAGTAGTAATTTAAGTGTCTTACTATAGTAATTAATTTTAACATTTCATATCATTCATTATATGTTTAGTATTTTTAAGATTAAAAATTAGTAAAAAATTAAAATAAAAAAAATGTTTCTAAGCCATAGAAACAACTATAACACATTATAATTTTTGGTTGGGATATTGTTTATCTCCTATATTGTTCAATTGTTGCATGAAATGTGTAAAATATTTTAAGGTACCCTTATTATATATATGCGTTTCTTCAAATTCACTAAGAAAAATCAAGTACCAAATAATCAATTATTATACACTATTTCATATATGAATTGTAAGATATGACTGACTTCCTTCTTCTTTTTTCTCCTTTCTATTTCATTTTCCTCTAAACTCTTTCTTCCTTACCATTTCCAAAGGTTGATCATTAGGAGGGTGAGGAAATCCAAGCTCTAGAGCGCTGGGGAGGGACTTCAAGTAGTGGTGTTCACGGGTCATCTTCTCAGTTCTCTTTTTCTTCTCCGTTCTTCTCTTCTTCTTCCTCGTGGAGCTTGGGATTGGGGTAAGGGAAGCTAGAAAGCTTGAGATTTTGATTTGCATGTTAGGGTTATTTGAATGAATTGAGACTTGATTCTGAAATTTGTAAATGGGGGGATGAATCCGAAGTGACTTGCATGTTGAACATTGGGGTTCCAGTTTTTTGATGAAAGGTTGAACATTGATGATTTTCTTTGAATTTGGCTGTATGCATGCTGAATTTCTTGTGTTTTCTAGGTTGTATGAACAAATTGGATAGAGATTTTGAGTGTAGATCATGTTTAGAGGGAAAATTGGTGAAGAGAAGGAAAGGATCGAAGATGAAACCGATGGATTTTCAAAAAATTCTAAGACTTGCAGCCATAGTCGTGATTCACAGCCATGGTCGTAGGGGAAAATGTGGTGGCAGAAACCTACAGCCATGGTCGTGGTTCACAGCCATGGCTATGGGGAAAAATGTGGTGGCAGAAACCTACAACCATGGTCGTAGAAAGGAAACTGAGCTAGCAGAAATCCAACGCTAAAGTGCTGATTTGAACGCTACAGAGGTGAGGGTAGATGACCGAATTTGGTCTTGAGGTCTTCATGAAAGTTGTATCCTTGGATATTAGATTTCCAATGGTGTTGGAATCACCTAAAAAGGAGGACTAGAGCTCCAGTTATGACCTTTTTAGTGAATAAAGGTCAAATTATCAGGATTTAGGCTAAGTGTTGTGGTTTTTAGAATTTTTAACAAGGTATATGATGTAATTAGGACTTGATGTCGTCATGAGAGTTGTAGTAAATCTTCTTATATTTCATATGAGATAAGGATGAGAGTGATTGGAGTAGTATAACTCCCTATGAGTTGTTTTATGTGAAGGTTGTCAGTGTAGAAATATGTGACTTTGATAAATTACATGTGATACATGTTGTATGATAGGTGAAATTAGTGAACATGATTAGCATGCTTGTATATATTGCATTTTGTGTGTTATAGGATGATGGTAATGAGCATTGATATGCTATCTTTGGGTACTTGAAATGGTGATAAGCATTGGTATGCTTTATATGTTTGATATATTATGTTGAATTTATTGTGAAGCATTGATATGCTATTATTGTATGAATTGTTAAGCATTGATATGCTATTCTTGATTGAGATGTTAAGCATTTGTATACTATACTTGATTAATGTTACTGATTTCTATATGCATTGACTAGATGTAATGTATATAGTATATGTATGGTGGGGTGTGGATGCTAAGAATGCGGTGTGAAATTATAGCATGATGACTAACTTAGGATTTGAGAAGAGAAAATTATTTTGAAAATTGAAGATCCCACATAAAGTATCTTGGAGTGGTGCTCGGGTAGGCCACTGTTTGGAAAAACCCTCCTTGAGTAAGTGTGTCTCTTGGAGTAGGTTTTGAGGTACGTTGAGTCTCCTCCAAATCTTTAGTTAGTGGTTGAGTAAGGTAGGAAGTCGAGGGCTACAACCCTTAACCAAGTACCTGGAACGGTTGCGTGGTTCCTTGAGGATAATCAATCGGTGAATTCCATGTGTGACTTGGTAATACATGTCAAGGTCGTGGTAAGCCTATACCCAGCTGTATTACTCTTGACAGTGGAACCAGACTTTTCTAGTGTAAGTGATGAGACTCGAGAAACCAAAGGGGGAATTGGTATCCCATTTTACTGTGATCGAGCCAGTGTTTTGAGCGTGAAAACGATTGGGTTGGTTCGATAGGGTGAAAATCACTTAGACTACTCATGTTGTTAGGAGATCTCCGTAGGTGAATGCATGACGATGCATTAGTCAATGTGTTTGCATATGATGTATGTTGAGATGTATTCATGTGTATTTGATGTCTTCTGGGACATGATTGGGTAAGGTACATGCTTGGTTGGGATGTGATTAGTTTTCATACAGGATATCTAGTGTGTTGTTGTATATGATAAACTTGTTTCTATATGTATATATTTTTTAAAATTCTAGCTTACCCTTTCTGTTTCCATGGTGGTATGGACTACGATAATTATACGTTGTATGAGAGCAGATCAGAACTAGGCTTGAGGAGTTGATGTGGACATGTGTTGTGATTTTTTTGATGGCGGTACTACTGATGTACCTTGTATAGGTGTGCTTGACTGACACTAGGATGTATGATTATTTTGAGATGACTGTATATATATCATGTTTATATTTGTTTGGTTTCTTTTTATATGCTCATGATACTTATATGTATGGTATATTTTCTTTTATTAATCTTGTACATTATATTTACTTAGCCTTAGTTGCTAGTGTTAGTGATTCCATAAAGTGTGGCGACTATGCCGAGTCATTACATGAATCAACACGATCCTTATTCCCAATGTTATATAGCATACAAAGTTAATTTTTGCGCGCCAACAATTGCATATTCAAACAATTTGAAGCAAATGAGACATTATCTGTGTTGGATCCGTAATCCAACGTTGGCTTTATATGTGAATAATTATATATTAAGAACATATAAAGTTATGTCAAATTAAAGTGATCTAATGACATATAAATTATCTTGACAGTTATGTATCTCAAAAGTTATGGGACTTTTAATGTACGATAACTAAAGGGTAATTCTATTTTGTGATGGGTAAAAATAAAAATACAAAAAGGTGATATAATTTTCTATAAATATGTTAGGTCCTAGATCACACGTTCGATTCTTTTCCTTTTTGGCATCCCATTATCATAAAGAAATAGAGAGATAATTAAATAGTTCTCTCAAGAGAGTATGTGTTGATCTGCAAGGTCAAACCACACAACTCTCTTATCATCATGAATTCATGTACGCTTTCGCTTATTGTTTCTAGTAATTAACATGATATAATTTTGTATTTTATATAGATGATAGTTTCATTAGAGGCTTAATTTTGGTTTTAACAATTAATGAAAGTCTTTAATAATTATTTTTTATTATTTAAAATATAAGAGTAAAATTGTCTAAAAAATATATACACTAAATCAAACTATCACCTTTATATATGTTATAAATATTTAGTCCTAATTTAAGAATATAACCTAATTATAAATAATTATATATATTAGAATGCATAAATATTATATATTAATATTTATTCGACTTAAGTTGAGTGTGAATATTTTTTATTTGATAGATAGAAAGAAAATAAATGAGAGGAAGTCTATAGAAAAATATGAAGAGAGAATAAATATATCAAAAAAGTAAAATAAATAAAAATTAATATATATAATTAGATTTATGTAGATTCGACGTTATTAGATAAATTAATTATAAAATAAAATTAATAATTGTGATTAGCTTAAAAAAATTGCAAAAATCAAAGAAGATTTACATAAATTAATTAGAGATATTATACATGTTAATAAATAAAATATGTATATATAATTTTGTTTTATTAATATATATATATATATATATATATATATATGCATATTTTAATTAAAGATAAAATAATTTAGAATAATTTATTAATTAAAAAGATATTTAAGAGTAAAATTTAAAATAAATTATTATATACATATTTATTAATTTATATATTTGAAATTTTATATTAACATTAATAGTAATACTTAATTATATTTTCTCTTTTAAAATATATATTTCATAATTAATGAAAATAATAATTTTTTAATATAAATATATTATAAAAAAAATACTTAACAATAATTTACATATAAAATTATTTAAGAATTTAAGAATTTTATTGGTTACTTTCTTACTTAATTTGATGTCATTGTATTTTCTTCATTTTTTAACAATATAAACGAATTTTTATAATTCATGAAAAATATTTATTAAAAGAGTCATAATTTTCCATAGTAAAATTCGTTGGAAATATCCATAAGAAAAAAAAAAAAATATATATATATATATATATATATATATATATATATATATATATATATATATATATATATATATTCATATCCATGAATAATATTTATCTGAAATTTTGATTTTTTTGGACAAATATAAATCTATTAATAAAAATTACTTATTTGTGGATTTTTAATATGTTAATAATTAACTTTTTTCAAGTAGTGGTTAGGTTTGAGCTTGTTTCCTATTTTTTTAAAGAAATACAATACGGAAATATTCATGTCATTACAAATTACAATCTTCCTATTTTGATAAAAAAAATTAAATGTTTTTTTTTGTTTTAAAATAACATAAAACATACTGAATTTTGTTACTATTTACTATTTTATAGGTGTACCACATAGTTACCTATTCCATCTTAGCCTATATTTATATTTATTTATAGAAAAGTATGTCTAAGCCGTAGGAAACAAATTTCTGAACATTTTATTTGTATCCCATCAATTCACATCAAATAACCATTGATTAATACTATCAAAGAGTCGTTTCAAACGAGAAAAAAATGTATAAAATTTAAAAAATGAAGCGACAAAAAATAGAAATAGAAAATTAGGTTTGTGAAACGAGTAACAAATATGCAATTAATTATATATATTTTTATACTGAATGATAAAATTAAACCTTACTATAATAAAAATCATAAAAGGGGTTGGAACAAGTAATCCACAATTCATTTCATTTGTGAAAAGAGGATCTGAAAGAGAGAGAATCAGTGGAAGAAGATGATCTATCGGAAGTGGAGTCTCCTTACCGGTCCGGCCACCATCCTCGGCGGCGTTGTTGCCACCATCGCCGCCGCAAACTTCATCTTCGTCAAGAACGTAAGCTCCTTTATTCCTGTTCCTCTTTTCAAATCCCATCACTCCCTTTGTGTACTTAATGCAACCCTTCTAGATTTGTTCCAAAGGAGCGATCTTGATTCATTTTTCTGGATTTGGGTGCTGGTTTAGGATCTGGGTTTTCAGTATTTTTAATTAAATTCTTGCCTTTGTTATATCGATAATTATGTATTCATTTTGATTTTTTTTAATGAAAATGAAATTAGGGTTTTATTAAATTTTAGTTGCCTCCATCGATTGGATTATGGAAGTTAATTGGGATGCTCTAGATCCTGTGGATGAGGATTCAGGGATTCCTCCAAAGAAAAATAAATCCTAAAGCCTATTATTGAGCTTGATAATGAGGTTTGTGTGGAGTACCTGTTTCTTATTGATCGATTTAGATATTGTAGTCAGGTGATTAATGGGCCGAACCGCCAAAGTATCAATCGGCATAACTATTCTTTTCATAACATAGAAAGGCAAATGAACCGGGTTTTTATCCTACTAGGTGAGGTTGCTTAGATGATTCACAACCAAAAAGTATGGAATTCTATCAAAAACTAAATTCTAAGCAAAATCCACTTTTAAGAAGTGCTTTTTCATATAACGTGTAGAGGTTGAGTTATATCTCTATACCCTTTTCTGTTGCATTTGCTGGTTGTTTAAAAGAGTGAAATATTATTAGGTGATTGTAATTTACTTCTTTTAATTGTACTTTACAGGATCCATTCCTCAAACCAGAGGAGAGGAAGTTTGAAAACCAACCTGCAACCAAGTAGGAGAAAAGACGAATGATGTCATCTAAACCCTGATTTATGAGCTCTATTTATTCGTTTTGCTAGACATGTTCTCTCTGGTTATAATAATAATGAGATTCTGAATGATGCCTGGATTCTGGAGCATGGACCCTTAGTTTAGAACTAACCTTCCAAAGTTCTAGAAAACTGGTTCATATTTCAGGGGTCCATACTTGTCTCTTTTGTACAATCAACAATGTTGACTGCAAATGTGCAATGTGGTTTCTGATCTTCCATTTGTTTCTTTTATCCATATGAATTTACTGTTATCATTTCAAAATTCACACCTTTCTCTGCTTATTGCTTGTATTTATTGACTTTTGTATCTCATAGGAGATGGCTTATAAAATTTAAGTCTAAGACTGATATCTGTGTCTTGCATATCTGATGATAGTTATCAAAATCTTACAATTCATTATTCAAATCTTAGGATTCAATACAATTCAACTACCTAGTACCTACCAATTCTTATCATAATATGAATATTAAATGACTTTGTATCTTACAATACATTAACGAATCTATGCAATTTTGTATCATAGATATGAATCATACAATTCAATGATTCACTATTATTTTTTGTTCTTTTACCGTTTCTCGTGAAAAAATTGAAAAGTTATATATGCTTAGGTTGTTAAATGAAGAAGAATTGAAAGAACATTTATGAATTTATTCTATTTGATTATTCTACTACTCTATTTTTCACATATTCGATGCTCTATTTAATTGCTTCGTTTACATTGGGCATTATATATCATCTATATGATATATTTGAAGTAATATTTTTTTAGGTTTAAATGTTTTTAGTTTTTTAAATTTAGGGTAAATTTATTTTTTGTCTCTCAAATTTAAAACTATTTTGTTTTAAGTCTGTAATTTAAAAAAAAATTATTTTTGTCTTTTAGGTCGCCAATAATATATGAAAGTGACAAATTGAAATAATTATGCGATATCGATTGAGTTTAATGTGATACTTTCATTTTTAGATACACTAATAGGTAGATTTTATACAATAATATTTGACATTTTTAACAAAATTTGAGTATAATGACTAAAATAAGATTTTTTTGAAATTACAGAGACTAAAAATATCAATTTTAAATTTGAGAAATTAAAATAAATTTATTTTAAATTTGATGGATTAAAAACATATTTAATTTCTTTTTATTGTTCTTGAACTTTATAATTTGATCCAAATTATGATTCACGGTTTAAAAATTAGCTCAGCAATTCACAATTTGAACCCTGATTTGATAACCTTGTATGTGATTAACTCAGCTTCAATAATAAGATGTCAAGACGTCTTATAAAATAGAAGTCCCACACAATTTTGGATACTGGCATTTATGGTGGCAGCTATGTAGCATCAATTCATTCCTTTATTTTTTCATGCAACCATATTCAAAAGTATTTTGTACCGATAGTTTAGAGTACTTCATTTGTATTGTTTCTGAAGTATCAAGTCTTCAAAGAAAGCTAAGATAATTTAATATAGCTACATATGAGACATAGAAGCATTGTGATATATAAACATAAAAGCATTATCTCAGTAAAAGAATTGAAATTGTTCTCTTTATGAATAATCTTAAGAAAGGAATGAGATTGATACTGTCTTTGTAGACAGTGGTTTATGATGACAATGATTTATAATTTTTATTGTTTATAGAAATGTCCAGGAAGTATGTTCTTAATTTGGATTTATAAAATTGTAATTATATATTTATTATGCTTTTTATATACATTGTATTATTATGTATCGTATCTGGACATCACAGGGTGTTAGTAATCCGCTACTGATTCTGATAGTGTTTATTTCAAATTGGATGTAATTCAACAAAGTAGCCCATAATCACAAGTATGGGTGTTTTATTGATGCCTTAATCAAAAATGCCATTTCATATTGTTCTATTTATTCATATATGAATCAAGGTTTGCAAGAAACTTGGCCGTAATACATGAAAAGTAAAATTTGCATTGGTCTCTGCAGCTTACTAAGCCAAGCAGCTTCAGCTTTATTCAATCCCGAGTCTTTATTGCTTCATCGAAGTATAAAAGTAAATAGGTGTATATTCCTCATAAAAGTTATGCTGAAAAGGACATAAGCTGAGTTTATACTTGAGTTTTCACTGCTTTGCAAGCTTTTATTACGCTATACAGTTCCATGTACAATCGGAGCCTCAACCTAATGGCTTTGTGTATAAACTACTCTTTGCAAACTAATAAAGGCATTGGAAGGAACTAACTACCATGCAGAAAAGAATACTGAATTTCAAATGATCATATTTGTAACCAGCTTCAAACCTTGATGATCCAGTGGCAGGACATTGTTTAACCATTGATTAGCATTTGCATTACTATATCATTCCATGAGTCAATTGGTCCTGGCAAACACCAATGTAGACAATCATTCTGGACTTTAGCATTCTTATCTTTTGCAAATGGCTGGAACTTCCTGTAGGGTCCTGGATGTCCATCTGGTCTCAGGAGTGAAAGGATAGTGGTGTCCAAAAGTTTCAAGTTCACCAGCCCTTGAGATCCTAGTGAAACAGCCTTCTCAAACTCTTCAAGTTCAATACCCCTCATAATGGAATCTACACCTATCATATGTATCTGACCCTCTTTGAAGGGTACAGTTCTGTTGCAATACCCTCCACTAAACCACTCTCCATTCTCAAAGTGGTCTGGTGTGGTGGTTCTGAAGAGAACAGTGGCTTTGTGGTTAGACTTTGTGAAGAACTTGAAAACTTCTTGTAGTACTTTGCGGTATGCATAGTCAAATCCTAGTTCTGTTAGATTCTTTCCAGGGCAGTAGTGGCAGCCTGTGACTGTGCTGTTTTCATGGTATATTGCAGTCTTGAGAAACCATTTTCCACCACCAATGACTACATAATCGAAATTCTTGTATTGGTTGGTCCACTGGTCGAGTTTGTCAAGATAAAGCTGTATCTCTGATGAGGTAACTCCATTCATGTCTTCAAATATAGCTGCTTTGACAAGGAAAGGGGTCCAGATTACTGAGAGTGTGAAGTTGTGAGAGCGAAATTTCCATATTTTTGATCTATATTCCTTGTCATGGTATGTCTCAACAGCTGGTTCCACCTGCAGAATAAAGTAATTGGAATTTGATCTAATAACCCTATTTGTAGGACCAAACAAATGAGTAACAGCAGACAAAACACGATGCCACAAATAGATTGCCTGGTATGTTTGTAGGGACAGAGCTAATGGCACTAATTCATGAAAGAAGCAATTGTAACAGAAAACTCAGTTAGACAAAGCCCCTAAACATTTTTTTTAAGTTCCTAGATCAAAACTAAGGACATGGTTATTATGAGTTATGGCAACAACAAATTGAGGAATATCCAATACAATAGGTTATTTTGTGATGGACATGGACACAACTTATTTTATCCACCACAGTAACTGTTATAATCGTGGAAGGTGAAATCTCAAAATTTCTATTATTCAAAGCTAATCTTGAAGGTTTGATCTACGGTGCACGTAGACAAGCCTTTCCACATTTGGTAGGTAAAGCTGCTTGGGAAAAGACACTATACTATTTGAGCCTTGAAGGGTGTGGACCAATTGTATAATACAAGCCACAGCTGTCTCCCACAAATGGAATCAACAGCTTTATTCACAATGAAAAGGATTATGTATAAAATGACAAGCTGTTGAACCTTAGTGCTCGTGAATCATAAAAGTGAAAACAACCATTAGATGATTGATTTTGACCATGATTCAAGATCGATGGACAAGACCCTCCTTAAACAATGTAGGTGCAACTACATAGTTAATATCATGCAATCACATGGCCTCATTTCAAGTTATTGAAATCTTGGCCTTTACTGATTTAAATACAGAGAAAAAAAACCACGAAATCATAAAGTGAAACAACCATTAGATGATTGATTTTGACCATGATTCAATATCGATGGACTAGACCCTCTATAAACAATGCAGGTGCAACTACATACAAGCACATGGCCTCATTTTAAATTATTGAAATCTTGGCCTTTACTAATTTAAATACAAATAAAAATATAAGAAAGGTAATGTCACACAAATTTCTTGAAAATAGGCTAGCAAAAGAAAGTGGAGTGAAGCACAAGTAATGTACACCTACTAAGCAAAAAATTATTAGATAGTTCTAAATTACACGATTCCTAATTAATTTTCAAATAATATGTAATTAAGTGTTATTGTTTTTTTCTCATAAATTGAAAAACTAAAATGCATGACATATAGTGATTGATCGGAATTATAAACACTAAGTAGTGCTGGACTAGTAAATAATTTCTCCTACCGAAAACTAATCAAGAATAAAATCTTTCAAATTGAAAAGGCCAATCATATCAAATTTGCAATCTGGTTAACTGAGGTAAAATTTACAATACCTTAGAGAGAATGCAAAGTAGGGACTGAACTTGGTTGCGGGAGATGGAATCACCAATAAAGGACATTGATTTATTTCTCATGAACCTAAGAAACTTTTTGGGATTAAACTTGGGCAATTCACAGCCTCGTGGGGTCCACCTCCAGTAAAGGTAATCTGAATCAGGACGTCCATTCTTCATACAATTTTGATGAGGCTCAATCACATGGCAGCTCTCGTTAGTGTACACTGGCCCAGATAGGTCTTGCACCCACTCTCCCACGAAAAGATCACATTTTTCTGCAACAAAACATTTGCAATGCACATCACCATTGGCATTATAAGCTAAGCACCAACATAAGCACTTGACATTACTTAAAACTTTATCTAACATTGTGCTGTCAAGAAAAAGAAGAACTAGTTGATATATATGATATATATGATATGGCATCATTTACTTAAATTAAATCCACAATCTTCTTCATCAGGAAGTAACCAATAATTTAAGTTGTGGTATTGGTTGCGGTTTTGTCGCGATCTTTGTTATCATAGACAAAGGTGGACACAATTGTGACCAGAAAAACCCCAAAAACCTTGATGCTGAAATCTTGCTAAGAAGGAAAGTAGAAACAAGTTACATAAGTTGAAATTTTGTCTTAACAATCATTTGAAGATCTGGTGAAGAAGAACACCAGTTCCCAAAATGTAGAAACAAGAAATCCTTGGTGGTTGGTTGGTACGTTCCATGACACCACCAACTGAAACAAAAACCATGAAAAGCCAGAAGATCTAAATGGCCCCAAGCAACTGAAATAAGAAGAAATTAGCATAAATGGGACCCTTTTTTTTTTTTCTTCTTCATTTTTGTGAATTTTTTTCCATAGACAAAATTTCATCTTTGAAACAATGAAACTCAAAAAAGACTTTCCACTCTCCATTTCATGCATGTCTCAAACAAAACAATAAACTCACCACAAAGAGAGGAAAATCATCTTACCATCCTTGGAGATTTGAGTCTGGTTAATCCCTGGAAAGTCATCAGAATCAGAATCCTTAAGATCAGGGGAAGATAAAACAGGGGAATCTGCTTTTAACTCTTCTAGAGGAGGAGGTGTCTCCACCACCACTGATGAAAAACTGAATGAATCCCACAAGAGAAGACGAACAGCAAGACCTACCAAGAAAATTGAGAGTCCTAACTTGACACAAACATGATTGTGCTTTTGAACGGAAAATGGTCCTGAATCAGACCTCACTCTCTTCACCATCTTGTATCAGCAACACCTAGATGCAACCACAAGCAAACTTTGCTACTTTCTCATGAAACGGTGCTGTTGAGTACTAAATTATTATAGAGAAATGGAAGCAACGGATTGTGGTGAAAAAGGAACCATTTTTTCTGCGTATTCCTTTTTGGGATAATAACGTATGCCGATGCTAAAACAGATTTTGTGACATGTACCATGTGGGAGCCATAAATGGTGAATATAAAACCAAAATAAATAATTTTATTTTTTTTAAAAGAGAAAAGAAGTTTGCAGTTTGCACCAAGCAGAACATGTTCCGTGTGTGTGAACTTCCTTTGACAGTGAAGAATGTGTGTCATTTGGTCCAACTGTCAAACAGAATGATAAGTTTTTTTAATCCATGTGCACGTGTGATGTTCAAAGATTTTTAACTTAAAACCATGATTTGGTAAATTTTATGCTGTGTTTTTGGCAAGTTTATTCATGTAGTTTTGTAACTACGATTTGTTGGACATGTAATGTAATTTTTCTCTCTCTCATGCACAGCACAATGGAAAGAAAAAGTGGGTTGATGTTGTAGGCTACCAACATTGCTTGTATTTGTTTGGATGAAACATGTTGCATGTCCTATGGTTGAGTAACATCAAAGGCATTGACTGTGTTACTTACTGTGTATCTGATCGATCATTGATGAAAATCACCAACTTTATTCACAGACATAACTCTTCACCTTTTCAATTTTCACAATTTCTGTGCTATTACATCATTTAGAAGCTTCTTGTGTATTCTGCTTTACAAATTCTTTAATATGTTGGGATTACTTTTGATGTCGGTGCTAATGACAACCAGGATTCCTATTTCCTTTTACACCATTTAATGATTTCTTTAATAAGTTTTACCCCATTAAATGATTGCTTATAAAAAAAATAAATAATTCATTTAATGATTTCTTTAACCTGATTAAAACAATCTGATAACAAACGGTTACCTACTTTTAATGAATATTACAGGCAAGGGACAGTTCGAGTTAAGAAGTAGTTTGTCAATTTATTTAAGACCGATTCATAGAACTAAAACAATTAAAATAATCAATTGAAATAGTAGTTGTGGAGTTTATTTTATTGACTTTTTTAATTGAACAATAAATTTTAATATCAATTTGACTCATATCGATAAATAAGTTATCAAAATGTAAGCCTCAACAGCTAGTCCTCTACCAATCATGACTGTTTATCATATTTTAATTTATTTGATGTTTTACTATAAAAAAAAACTGTTTCATTTTGATTATCAATTTATTCAATATCAATAAAGCTTAAAAATTCTATTATTTCCTTACCTATTTATTGTAAAGTGAGAAAATGTATAAAAAAAAAGAGTAAAAATAAAAGAGAATCTAATTCATATGAAAGATAAAGAATATAGTAAGAAATTGCACACCTTTTTTTTTAATTGTCTTTTTTTTAGAAGAATTTTATTTCTTATTTTCAAAGTTTAAGGCTATATAAATTATTTTCTTTGTCAATTATATTTATATATTTACTTAATTTTTAATTAATTTACACATTTATAACTAAAATGTATTTATTGTGAAGTATACATAAAAAAAAGTATAATAAGAAACTTCCAAACTATTTTATAAAAATGAAATTATTTATTATTGTAGTATTACATTTTTTGGTTTTTTTTTACGATACGAATTTGGCAATTAAACAAGATCACAACTACACTTGTGTTCAAAATTCTCCAAACAACTAACTGTTTTCTTAGGACAACCCTTACATAACCAAAATTTTCTATAAAAGGTGGTGTGAAATACTGAAAATTCCAAGGTGTCCAAGCTACAGAATGAAGTTTTTGGTGGATATTAAGGGTTTGGTATGATATGATGAACATTAATGGTCTTCATTCAATAGAGTCCTTTTGTGGGGACCAAATGTTTCATGCCTTATCTTCCAATTGAGAGGACAATAGAGCCCTTATGGCCCTTCACAAGGATCCTAATTTATTTTCTCCTCATATGTCGTGCACTGCATAACCAAAGTAAAACCTGTAAAGCTTGGAGCTAGCTCATACATCCCTTTCCTCCTTAATACTTAATTCATTATTAAAATGACAAACATAAGGACATAGTATGAATATATTTTTTACAATTCTCTTGTTAATCTTTTTAGTATTCTAATTACAAAAATTATTCGATTGAAAGATAAATATATTTAATGTTTTAAAAACATATGAAGTATATAATATTTTGTTTATTTAATTAATAAAAGTTAGTAAAAAGACATTGTAAGAAGTTTTAAAACTATTCAAATAAAATATAAAAAAAATGCTAACCATACTCTAATGCTGATTATTATTATAAATTTATTAAAAATTATAAAATTGTGAGTTGAGTAAGGCTTATTATATAACAAGTGAGAAGTATAAAATTTTGTAATTTTCAAATTTCAGTAGGCTTATATATGTTTGTGTTCCATATAATATACTCTTTTTTTTTGTTTTTGTAATTTTTTAAAATGGTTCTTGTAAAATTTATTTATTTTTATTTTGGTTCTTTTTATTTTATTTCTGTTCTTATAATATATATGCTTTCATTTTAGTCTCTAATGCTTTGTTCATTTTAGGTTAGTCCCTTTAAAAAAAAATAGTGGACATTACATATAAATTATTGACGTATTACAAAACAAAAAGGAAAAAATGTGTAAATTATAAAGACTAAAATAAAATAAGACTGATCAAAATTAAAAAATTAAAAAAAGAAGAAGAAAAAGAAAAAGAAACTTTACAATGACCACTTTAAAAAAATAATTTTATAAATGATAAAACAATAGTATATTACATGAATCAAGTTAATATTTAAATTTAATTTTAGTCAATAATAATGAGTATGTTGTTAATCTCTAGAAACAGAGCACATGAGACCCATCTTCACGAGCATGAGTCCATCACATATGTTGTTTGTCTCTTTGACAAGTATAAAAATATGTCTCTTTGACAAGTATAAGAAACACTTTAGTATATAAACAAATATACTCTACTAATTCTAAATAATATGGATCTCATTCTTTTGAAATACCTTATATACACATAAGTTTTTGCTTCTCGAAGAATATATACTTTTGTGTGTGTAAATATACAAGTGATTTAATACTTTGATGATATGGATGTCTCATCCTGTCATTCATGTGATGCATTAGCTACCAATCAGCTTCACAAGGCTCGTATTTAGATTCAATTAAGGATAATGAGAAGTTTGAAATAAAACAAGGAAAGAGACCAAAAAAAAAAAAAAAAAAAAGGAAGGCATGGACATTAATATTTAATATTGATGTGCATGTTTGGTTGTTTCTAAAAGGGGTATGGCTTATGAGTAAAGCATAAACAGTACTGTGAGGAATCCACCTCCGATCCAAAGCAATAGATCTAAACTGAAATGCTGCTTATTTGGTTTGTGGGTTGTGACTTGTGAGCTAATAATTCTGTCTAAACGTGCAACAGCTCCAAAACCAAAACCTTGTCTTTGTGCTTTTGTAGCGTACCTCATTCCTCAATCATTGTTTTGCTTTGCCTTTGTCCAGTTACATCTCTCACAAATTCTCACTCTGCAGTCTGCACCACTCAATTCCTGTCCCTACGAGGGAACCACCTACCAACTCAATTTTGTTTCCTATCATTTTTCTTTTACGAAATTTAGGTATAATATTATGAACTATATATAGACTTGAGTGAGTGTTAAAAGTTGGATAGATATGAAGTAATAAGTTATAATTTCAGTGTGATCATAGTACACAAAAATGAGAGGCATTTTTCTTTCCTTTTTTATTTATTTATATTATTGTTCAATTGAAATTGCACTTTGTTAACTCATGCTAAATCCTAGTAATATTGAACAAAATAATTCATACAATATTGTTTCTTGTATCTATTTTTCCATCACATCCAAAATTTATCTTTTTTATTCATACAAATTATACATATATCATTTCTCTATCTTCAATACTAACTTTTAATGCATCAGTAATTCAAATGAAATCTTGTCCTTTTCCTATATTTTTTTTCTTACAAAACTCTATTAAAGCAATAAAACCTATGCAAAATTTAAGACATATTTAACTTGAAAAATTAAAATGTGGTAAATTTATAAAATACTTCAATTTAAATTTATCGTTAATACATCACTTATAGAAGCTTTCTCACTTTACAAAAATAAAAGAGTTGAATAATAACTTACACTTACAGGTGGACCACCAGCGTGAAGTGTTTCAATCTCTACGAATAATAATCCACGAATTTGAATGGTTTGTTAAAGGATAAAGAAATCCATACATAGTAGTCACGTTGGCTTTTCAAAAATATATAAATAAATAAATTGTTCTTACCTGTTATTGTGGCTGACATATTAAGATACAACTACCGTGTAAATTGATCAAAGAATATATTACATTGTTTTCCACATGATCAGATTCTGGACCAAAAGCAAGATTGCGAGCACAAATTGTTTATGCTCTTTTTTGGTAACATATATAAGAATAACAAAATTTGTTGAGTACAAGAATGACAAATATACATATTATATATAAATAATCTATGCAAATCACGTGGAAAATCGTTTGAATCTTCCCAGGAGCGGACAGAAGAAAATTGAAGTAAAAGAAATCATGAAAACATTCAAAATTTTCCCATGATCTGATCTGAAGTAATGTTTCCAATTTTGCAGAAGGATGGTGGAAAAAAAAAAATCTCAAATCTCAGCAGAAATTATATTGCTACACTTCTATTATGCAGCTGCTCTTGGTACTTTCATGCCAAATCCACGCCTTTCTTTCTCCACTCTGTCAAATTGTAAAGACAACAGGATTAACAACTATCCTGATGGTAAGAATTAAAATGATGTCATTATGTAAGAATCAAGTGCAAGGACCATATTCATTGAAGGGGTAAAAGTAACAACCGAGAGAAGCAATCATAAGCTTATGACAATTTTAAAGAAAGATAAACAAATTCTTTCTTCTTAAGCCTCACAGCAATCATCATATTGATATCCTGGATTGAAATAACCAGTACTAGGCAGATTGATCATCATAGTTTTATGATTAAACATCATAAATAGAGTAGTAGAAACATCTTAAGTATATGTATATCCGCCTCCTTAAGCACACCAAAATGATCCAAAAAACCCTTGTGTTGCTTGTTACAAATCATGCACCCCCATCCCATATAAATTCATATTGATTTGCGTTGTTTGCTTATTAACCTAGGAATCCTCTAAGCCAAGTCAAAATATCTTAAGGAGACAAACAGGTATGTGCAAAAATTCATCCTGATCTTATTATGGTGTTAATACTTAATATGCAACAGTCAATATGTTGACTGCTAGGATAAAACTTAAAAACAAGCATGGGTTGTTAACAATAGGTAACCAGTATTTTATTATCTCCAAGTAATAAATAGAAACACAAGGACAATGAAACAAAAGAGATAGTCAATCTCTAGATAGATGGAATAGAATCATCAGAAACCAGAAAGCCAGAAATTCGGCACTTACGTTGGTGCAAGTTTCCCAAGGCTGTCTAGCTCTTCTCCTGTGTCTTCATCCAGGATTCTCCCAGAAATTTCGATGATATAAGATCTATTGCTGTCACGAGGAAGTCCTCTACGAGAAAGCAAATCTAAGTCTTTTTGGTGAAGTTCCCTGCCATTTACAAAAACACCAGTATTTCCACCAGCACATTTATCTGGCATGGGATGCTGGAACTCTTCTATGAATGGCTGCAAGAGAAACTAACGTATTAATTTATGTTGATCAGATTATAGGCATAAGAGAAATGAAGTGTGCAAGTATAACTTACCATAATTATTCCAAGACATGGCCCATCCATGACACCCCAAAATCCAGCCCGGAAATCATACCTAAGGAAGCAAAAGTGTATAAGCAATAGATTACTAGTTTACTACACTACATAAGCAAACAGTTTAAAATTTAAAACTTCCCTTCTAAGCTGTGATAAAATGATACAAGTGTGTTTGGAAAAGCTGTGAAAATTAGATTATTTCAATAATCAATTATATGAATAATCGATTATTGCTATAATCAATTATAATCAAAATGAAATTTTGTTTTGATAAATCTGTGAAAAAGCGATTTTAAAATACTTAATTTCGTTTGGATACAACAAAAAAAGTCAGTTTTTATGTAGTAACACAGTTTCAAAAAAAGTCAGCTTTTATGTAGTAACACAGTTTCAAAGGAAAAAAACTTGAAAATAATTATACGCTTCAAATTTTTATCTTCTTAAAAACAACTTATTTTTTTTAAGAAATAAAGCTATTTACAAATTTAAGTTGTTGACCTAAACATACAGCTTATTTTGCAAACAGCTTTTTTCCTGAAAAAAGAGCTGAAAGTGGGAAAATCAATCTTTCCCAAACATGTTCGTAAAAGACATGTTAAATTATCAAATTTAATGTTATTTTGTCAATGAATACACTGTAGATGATAAGAACTTAACTGAGTCTACTACATTAAACTATTTGAAAAAGTATATAAAAGCAAAGAACCTATTTTCAATAGCTTAACTGATTTTGAACCCCCACCATACAATTTGTTAAAAAACATTATTTTGATCCCTTATACAATTCTCTTCATGCGAGTATTTTGATCTATGTCAGCCTAAGATAGTAGACTGTAAAGTATACTAACCAGTAATTTCCTGGTTGGATTGGTCCAGCTAGCTTTTCAGCCTTTTTAATCACACGATCTGGTATGGGTTGTCCATTTACAGTAACATTACTTTTGCTGCTATCTCTCTTGATAATGTTTGCTAAAAATGATTCACCCCTTTTGTTAGACCTTGGATGATCGTGTTCTCCACTTGCATCACCAGAATCCTGGGAGACCCCAGTGTTAGAATAATCATGGACATCCATCTCAGATGCAAGCACTACCTCTTTCAATGAATTTTTCCTTGAGGCATTCTTTTCAATATTTTCCTTCCCTTGATCTGAGCGATTACTTTGATTACCTTTCCCTAATCGACTTACAGCATTGTTATTGCACGAGCCAGAAGGTGGAGGAGATTGATCAGAGGATTTAGATGGCTGATGAATGGACTTATTAGTAGCTTCACTTGGTGCATTCATAACTTCTGGACTATTTTCATCATCAGAGGTACTGGGAGATGATGAAGAATGAAAACTTTGCATCTCCCTAGACTTGCTAGAGTTCAAGCTTGGTTCAGCAGCCAGCACAGGAGATTCTCTATCAACTGAGTGAAAATCATAACCAGAATAATCATCAGATGAGAAGTTCACAGCACTGGTGTTAGCATCACCACGGGAATGGGACAAATGACTATTCACAACCTCATTAGCAGTATCATCAATCCTCGTGGAAGTGGCACTATCCTCCGTTTCTGAATGAAGACAAATAACTAGCTTCTTATTGATGACAGAAAATTTTATTTCTGAAGAACAAACCCCACATCGCATTTTTTGCTTATGATTTTTCTCCATGACCAGTGTCTTTTTAGGCAGTTGCAGCAACTCAAAGCAATTATGACATGTGAAGAAAGGAGAACCACCAGCTATAGGAAGGCAATGCCTACTACCATTAGCAGGCACTACTTTTCGAGGATGGCTTCGAACAAAACCATTCATCTCAGACTTGTAGTCTCTATGCCATCTTGTATGCATTTTATTTTCATGCAAACTCACAGCAGGAATGGCAGTTCTAGAATTATGAACATGCGGACCAACTGCTCCTGGGATATCATGACGGTACAACATAGGATCATTTGGGGCAGGGGTATGAGGGAATCTGCTGTTAATGAATGCAGCAGGTGGTGCAGGCACAGAACCTCTTCTTTTGTTGTCATAGCAACGAAAACAAGAGCAAGAAGGTGGGTGAAGCATAGCATTAAGTGCATATGGATCATATGATTCAGGACCAGTATCAACATAGTGCCCGGGAAAGTAAGGATGCATTGGTTTTTGAGGGAATTGATGAGGTAAAGGGTGTGAACCTTTCATCATTTGAGGTACAAAAGGATCCCCATATCCAGGAACATAGTTTGGATTGTGCATGGAAGGGTGGAAGTTGGGCATGGCCATTTCATGACCACTTGAATAAGCATATGGATCATGATGATAATTGAAATAAGGGGGGCCTGCCAAGCGTTTATCAGGGCCAAAGAATTGTCTCGAGGTCCTGTTCACCGTAGATGATCCATCTGGAAGCCAAGTTTCATGGCCATTATAAGGATCTGGAGGAACCATCTTACCCTCAGGAAGAACCTTTTCTTTTGGATTATTAGCCAACTCAGAAGACTTGCTCAGCTGGTTTGATAACTCATCCAGCTTCCTTAATATCTCAGCTCGGTCTTGCTCAAGGTGCTGAACCCTATTCATACCATCCATGTCCTTACAATTCCTCCATTGTTCCCCATAAGGAAAACTTGAATAGCTATTTGAAGATCCCTCTTCAGGATAATTCAAAGTGGGAAATCTAACACCCTCTATATCAGCTTGTGGCTTTCTCCAAAACCCCTCCATCTCACCTCTCTCCCCATTTGGCCAATTAGACATTCTCCCATAGAATTGGTCCCGTCCCATTTGAGGCTTCTGCTCATGATGCTCCCTTCCTATTGATTTACCCCTTTTGTCCTTATTGACATCAAAACCATTCTCCAAAATCCCTTTCTCATCCCCATCTTTGGAATCATCCAAAAACCTCTCATTTCCTTTATTTGGTTTCCCCAAATCCCTTCTTTGATCCTGCTTGGAGAAACCACCATTGGACCTAACATCAACATCTGAATTATCACCCAGATCAACTACCCCTTTCCCCAAGAAACTTACTGGTTTACCATGTGCTCCTCCACCTTGTCCCTCATCCGTAGCCTCCCACAACCTACCACCTTCGGAACCTTTAAGCTTTCCTGCAAAGGAAAACAAAGTGGAAACCACAATAAGAAATCAGGATACCCAACCCCTTTTCATGCCTTTGACCTTTGAACACAAAAGATCCTAATTTCACCAAACCAAAACACTAAACTCTCAATACAGTTAATTAGCACAAAACAAAAAACTCCAAAGCACATTTAATCAAACCACGCCTTATGGTAAATTTAAGAAGAGAGGGATATGAAGAAAGGGTACCTCGAAGAACAGTATCACAACCACCACATTGATAAACAGTGTAATTGGCAAGTTCAGGAAGGACATTTTGACACTTGGGGCACCTCACCAGACGCAACATGGCTGAGTCCTCCATTGCTGAATTGAACTGAGCGATAATACACAAAACAAACACAAGCACACGAAGGGTGTCTAACCAAGCACCATCACCAAACAAAGAAGAAGAAGCAGCAGAATCCTCTTAGACCCAGATATTATTATGATAGAACTTTCACGTAGAGGTCCAAAAGGAAGTGTTTGGCCTCTTGGAAACAACAACAAACTCAGAAAATGAAGTGACCAAAGTGGTGGGGTGGGGAAGGAAGAGAGAGAGGGTGTGTTTTGTGCTTTTTCTTTTGCTGATGATTTTCCTTTCGGGGTTTTTTCTCAGAATCCAAACAACAAGAGACCAAAAACCGAAAAAGGGGAGTAATGAAGAGAAAGCACAGTGGGGACAAAATTTCCTCTGAGAATCTTAGAACCTTGCAAAATGGATTCTTTCATTCCATATCAGGGTTACTGAAAAAAAAAAAAGAAAAAAAAAGATCGCAACTTTATTCATGCCTTTGAGTTTTAGACAGCAAAATAGTAATATAGAAACATTGTTTAAGGTTGTACGGAGTGGTGTTAGTTGGGCTACAAGGAGAAATGCAAAACCAAATAATTGTGTTTCTGTCTACAACCAAATCGAAGCATGCGGTTTCTTTGTTAAGATTAATTTTGAAGTAAAACAATTTATGTTTAGGTGATTTTATTTTAAAAATTATGTAACTTGTTCATGTTAACACATTATTATTTCTTATTGTTTTGAATTAAACTGAGGTTTAGAGACAAAATTAAGTTATCAACAAGTAATTGATACAACTAGACATAGTTCTTTCAAAAAAAAAATTCTAAATAGAAAAAATATCATCGAGAGAATAAATTTATGATAGAAATTAATTATCAATAAAATTAATCATTCTTATATAGTTGTTGAAAAAGAGACAATAAAATTTAAGTAATAATAAGCAAAAATTACTACTTTTACTAAAATTACATTTACATGAGTCAATATCAATCCTTTTATGGGACAAAACGAAACTGAAACCAAGTCATTGCAAGGAATCTATTTGGCTGCACTGCATTTGCGGTTACTTGTGCATGCGTTTGTTGGTTTCCAATTCCATGTCAAAGGAATTGGAAATGGTCTCCGAAAGCGCGCAAAGTGAGACACGCTTGAGGAGAGCTTTCATTTCACTATTTCCACACGCAGAGCAATCACATTACATTACGTTACTAATTTGTCTACGTGTTGAGTCATAAAAGGGCAAATAACTAACGACCAACATTTATCATGAGAAGAAGTGACATATTTAAATAAACATCACAATAAGAACGCTAACAATGTAGAAAGTTTAAAAAAAAAAAATCATTTCATAAATTGTAAAACCTATCAAATTTTATGATTTTTTTTTATAAAAATTCAATTAGAAAAGATATGTTCATAAGAATATTCTTAACTTTCTGAAATCACAATTTATGAGCTTAATAAGTATTACTATAAGCAGAAATAATTAAAGTAGATTAAGAGAGTGTTTTATTTATTACATGGATGATATTAAAATGGGATGGTTGATTGAAAAGGAAAAGTGTTGAAGGGCGTAAGTAAAGATTGGTGATAAAGTTTTAATGAGAGGTGGGTGTTGCAAAAATGTAGAAGGAAGGATGTGGGTCCCATGACCATGCATTTGCAGCAGTGTTGGGTGGCCCTCTTCTTTATTGATCTTTCTTTCATTTCTTCTGATATGCATGTATTGAATCTATCACCTTTCCCTTTCTCTATTACCGACATGTTTTTGACTTTCCCTCTTGGAATTTGCGGATCCAGTTCACACTATTTTATTTTTCAATTTAATATTAATATATATAGAGAGGTTAAATATCTAATTTGGTCTCTTTTAATATTTTAGTTTTAATTTAATCTCACTTTAATTTTTAGTTTCAATTTGGTCCCTAATAATTTAAATTACTGCAATGTCGGACCTTCCGTTCAAATTTCTTAAACAGAGTTTTGGTCACGTGGCATCCACGTAGATGCATAGGTGGATGCCAAATTATCTAGAACCAGAACGATCCGTTCTAAAATCAGAACGGTCCGTTCTGACTGTACTCGTGGTGTGTTAATGTTGTATTTGGAACGGCCTGTTCCAGATGCATTAGTTAACACACAACGAGTGCAAGCAGAACGGACCGTTCTGAAACTAGAACGAGTAGTTCTGGTTCTAGAACGGGTGAACGGGTCGTTCCAGGACGCCAATCACATACTTGCATTCAACAAAATGCAGCAATGTGGTTCAAAGATTGAAAATAAAAATTCATAACATAACATAAATTCAATGACTGAAATATGGTTCAGAGACTGAAAACAAAAATTCATAACATAACATATACTAAAAAAGTTCAAAGAAATTACTGAGTCATTTCATTATTGACTGTATAGTGTTGATTTGGTAGTAAGTGGTTCACTTTAGTTTGATTAACAATGAAATAAAACATGTCACCATTGTCCTTAGTGATACACTGCATTGCATAACAAGTATTATAATTAATACTTCTAGGAGCTCCTATATCTTGTAATTGGTCCAGAAATGGTGTATAGCCCAAATGTTTAGCAATTGAAGTTATAAATCCCCCATTGACAATATTACCAATTCCAGTGTTTGAAATGCTTTGCACCTTGAATTTTTTTTTCCTTGCATGATTCACAACCGTGATTTAGAATCACGGGTGTGAACTATAATCATTGACCGTTTGTGTTAGGCGTTTTGGAACTAGAACGGTCCGTTCTGGTTCCAAATGCATTAAAGAAATTTGGCGTTGCATCTACGTGGCATCCACGTGACCAACAGTTAACTTCGTTTAAGAAATTTGGACGGAAGGTCCGACATTACAGTAATTTAAATTATTAGGGACCAAATTGAAACCAAAAATTAAAATAAGACTAAATTGAAACTTTAAAATATTATAAGAGACCAAATTAGGTATTTAACATATATATATATATATATATATATATAAGTTTGACTAATCTTACAAAATTTATTTATAAGTTTAGATTATCTTTCACTTATACATTCTATTTGAGTCTTAAATGTTATTAATATGTTTTTTTTAACACACTTATTTTTATTGGTTAATGTTTATTAAAAATTACAAAATTAAAAGAGAGTTGGTCATTAAATAGGATATAAAACTCATCAATTTTTATATTTTTTTAATAAATTTTAATCAATTAAAAAGATTGTTTAAAAAAGTATATTGTTAACATTTTTTGTCTTATATTTAATTGATATAAGATTTAAGCTTTTCTAAATATATTTTTTCATGCAGTTTTTCCTAATCCAACTTCTTCATGTTCTATATGATTAGGTTTGGTATGTAAATAAATCGTGAGCGATCATATTTAATGAATCTAGATAAACTTTGATATACAAATAAGTCATTGATTTGGATAATATTGAATTCAATTCCCTTAATTAAGATTTTAGGTTCGAGATTTATGAATAGAAAAAGAAGTAGTTAAGAAGGAAAACTGTTTCGCATGTGGTTTAATAAACCTGACAACAATCAATAATAGTTAGGATATAAGTTTTGATATGATCTTAAAAATGTGGTTTATAAGTTCTATTCAACCATACAAAATTGATTTTTAAGGTAATAATTTTTATATACTGATCTTATCTCTTTCAAAAGGTTAATTTATTCATGAAATTATTTTGAATTTAAATTTAAATTTAAAATAATTATTTTATTAATTACAAGATTTATACCCTCATCAATATCAACTTTAATGAGTACAATAACATAATCGTTATAGTTTTAATTAATTTTAAATAATCAAATGTTTTAAAATTAATCATTTTTAATTTACATAATTAATTATAGACACAACAACGTTCCTTTTATGTAAGAGTTAGATGTACTAAACATTGTTTTTCTTCTAATTGGTTTATCTATGTTCTCTCTTTTTTTGGGTGAATTCTATATCTTTAATCTAACATCCAAAAGATTATGTTGTATCCTAAAAACTTCAAAATTTGTGAATAAACCCTTTGGAACAATACATTACACATCTTAAAAATTCAGATGAATTTATATCATCAACATCTATAGACAACAATCTAAAGAATTTCCAATTGTATATTGCAATGTATGACATTTTGTTGAGACAAAATTATTTAAGCGTGTTAGAGTTCACCACTGTGAGAGCTGAAAACAAGATTCGAAGCAGAACACAAGGAACGAGATGAAATGAGCATGCATGCATTGTGACATTCAAGACATTGTGAATGAAACAAAACTATGTCACTGGGCTCACACCAAAAATCAGGGAAATGAAAGGTGAAAAACCATTCAGGTATGCTTTCTCTTTTAAATAAATATATGATTTCCGGCACCGTGGATATTATTTATACTTTTGACTTTTGTGAACTTCAACCAGAGACTTTAAATTAAAAGTCTTTTTTTTTTTTAGAAGTATTGAGAATGGAATTATTTTGATAATACTATTTTTATGAATAAATAAGTGCAAGATGGTGTTAGAAAATATGTAAGTAATTAATTTTTGAGATTTTTTTATATAGAAAGAATTAATTATTAATATTGGTTCTCATAAATGAGATAATACTCATTTTAGAACCAATATTATTATATATGTGGATAAGTTTGTGGTATGATGGTAATAGTGATATGAACCTTTTGAGTTTAACTCTTAATAGTTATTGTCATTTATGACATGGATTAATAAATATGTTGTGAAATTGTTAACAATTCTAACTAACATGATTGGTTATAGTGCTAAATATGTTATCCATATTACAAATTTTACATAACTTGAGATGTTATAAAGATGTCATAAATTATGGTATTTAACATTATGGATTTTTCATTGTATTAGAAAATACAATGATGATTAATTGAGTTTAGGATCCATATGAGACAAAATCTCCTAATGTTGTGTGATTACATTTTGTTGTAGTGAAATTAATTTGAGATTAACTAAATATAATTGTTGAATTAGAGTTTGTTATTCTGGAAATGATTGATTATGAGACTTAGTGATTGATAACCTCTTAACAAATATTTTGTTGAGAATATAAATTCAAGAAATGATGTGATGTAATAATTACTTAAAAAAATTAAAAATTATTAGTGTAGTCAATAATGGATTTGACTAATCTTTTAACTTTAAACTCCTATGAAAGATATTATTTACGAAACATTGTGAGTTATTTACAAATATTAAGGGAAATGAGATTTTTTTTAAGTCACTTAAAACAAACAATGATGGTAACCCAACTCTTTTTTATTGAAGATCCCATGAAGAATGTTCAATAGGAAAAACAAGTCACTTGGTAATTTTGTTAGCACTAAAATTGATTTTAATCAATTTTAATTTTTTAATCTCTTTCTTTGGTGTAAAAAAGTGCTAAAGTTGCATTAATAAGAAGATAATCTTTACGGTAAGCTTTATGTGAAAAAGTTTGACCTTTTATAAAGATTTTAATGATTTTTATATCCCTTTATGTGTGATGTATGATTTGTAGCATACACTTGATGAAATCACTTATGAGTGTCAAGTGAGATGCCTGCACGGGATGCTAGTGAGATTTCTAGAGGACTCGCAAATATCGAGTGCACATATGGCTTGAAAGCGTAATACAATGATAATGGCAAGGATTATGAAGGTGCATTATGATTGGTTAACATTCGATACACACTAAGTGTTTTGGTTCAATAATTTGCTACATTCACTACAATGTGTATTAAGTTTTATCAATCTATATCTAATTTAATAACTTGTTATACCATATCTGATGCATTACATTGTATGAGAACCCATAATTTTCTTTTAAACCTTTTGAAATATGTGAAATATTACTGTACATTATGAGATATTTCAAAATATTAATTTATTTATGAAATTATTTTGAATTTAAATTTAAATTCAAATAACTATTTTATTAATTATAAATTTTAAAACTTAATAAATATTGATTTTAATGAGATATAATAACCTTACCATTGTAATTTTAATTAATTTTAAATAATCAAATATTTTAAAATTAAATACATTTTAATTATCATGAATAATTATAGTCACAATGTCTCTTCTATAAATACTAAGCAATAAGAGTCAGATGCATTGTGCATTGCCCTTCTTCTCTCTTTCTCTATGTTCTCTCTTTTATAAGTAAAAAAAACTTGCCAGTTTGGTATCCTCAATCTATCACTAGGAAAATCTTATTGTATCCTAAGGTATTATATGAGAGTCTGTTGATAAGTCTTTTAGGATAGTACACTACATTCCTTTGGAGTTCCTATCAATTTGTGTTTTCAACATCTCAATAAAAATTATTCATCGATGAAATCGTGAATGTTTTGTACCAATAACATAGTTTTAACTTAATCTTACAAAAATGACTTACAAGATTATGCCCTATCTATATGTGTTTATATATATAGATATATAGATATATATGAGGAGAGTTATAATAACACATGTATAACTTTTACTAAATATTATATTGTTCAATAACTCTATATTAAATGTGAATTTCGTAAATCCAACCATTAAATTAAAAGTTCATATCACTTTATATGTTTATATCAAATTTTGTTAAAATTAAACAACAACTTGAAGGTAATCAAAGTGTTCATATTTTAGTATATTTTGAAATGTATTTATTACGTCAATTTTGTTTTATAAGAATGAAGTCACATTTAATATAAAATTATTGTACGATATAATATTTAGTAAAAGTTACATCGATGTTATTATAATCCTCTTCTATAGAGAGAGAGAGTCCATTAACTCTTGGTGTAAGTTTAAAAACTTACACAAAATATTATACTTTCAATAATTTTTGTATAATGCAAATTTAATGGATCCAACCATTAAATTATGATGTTACACGTGAGATTATATATATCAAATTTCACATAATTATAAAATTATTTATTAATTTACCACATTATTTTATAGTAACAAATAATATGATATTTAAAATATGTAAATATCAATTGTCAAATAACATATTTAGAAAAATCTAAATCATGTGAAATGTGATATTAATATTTACAAGCATAATACCATATAATTAAATGGTTGAATCACTTAAATTTACATTATACAAAAAAATTATTAAAAATATTAGATAAATTCATTATTTCTTCCTTTTATGTTTTAATCCATACCAAATACTAAAATACAACTTCTTATATGTGATTATTGCTTGTGTTGTTTTTGCTTGCCCAATTAGGATTGCCGTCATATTAGTTGTTTATCGGATAATCGTAACAAGAAGTTCGCACTATCACATTACTCAATTATGAAACTTCACCTAACAATTTAGTGCATGCTTAATTATTTTTGGTTGAGTAAGAGGTTAGTGTACGTGCAATTAATTAATTATTACTTGTTCTTTACACATTTGAAAAGTTGACATGAGAAAACAACAAATACACTTTAAAAAGAATGATGGGTGTTCTGTTCACAAAGTTTAACTAGGAGAAAATTTAACTACTTTATATATATATATATAAGATCATTTTAATAGTAGTTTAATACCATATATTGGGAATGCAATGATTCTTATATTGTTAAAATTGCTTATTGTGTTGCAATGATACTGCTTCCTCTATCTGTCCAAGTGCTTATTATAATGCAAGTTGTAGACAAAGTCAACTTGAATATTAGCTTAATTATTCTAATTATACGACACCATTCTAACTCATGTAAGAATGTTCATCATTTCAAAGGTTACTTACTCACCAAAAGAACTTAATTGTTGTGTATATGTTATAATTTGTTCTGCACTGAAAATTTAGAATGCATGATTCATTATTGTTTTTTTTTTTTTGGAATAATTTAGTGCAAAAAATCTATTAACTTTGTTCATAACCGAATATCCAATTCACTCGGATTAATAAGATATCGATCGTATGCTTCAATAAAAACAATGTATAAGTAATGTCAGTATATATATTTTAGACATTTGGCAATCTCAGTGAATCTAGAAATTAAGTCAACTCTATAAAATACATGAAATTCGAAACGACCTTTCAACATATGCACCCGACCTATCTGTGTGCCAGCTGGTTGCTTTCTTTCTCCATACATTCTTTATCTTTATCTCCTTAATTTTGTTTATTGATTTTTGGAATAAATTACCCCTTAAGTAATAATCTTAAGCTTTAACTTTTAAAACTTCAAAGAAAACAATTTATCTTTTAAATTTTTTTTTTACAAATTTAAACTGTTGTTTTGAACATAAATTTTTTTTTATAAATAATATTTAAAAAAAATAAAAATGGAAGATTAATCTTCCCCAACACACTCACAATGATTAAGCGTTTTCTGACTGTTTTAAACAGCTAGAAATTATGATAATCATTATCAGTTTATTTTATTCTAATCGGCTGAAAGGTGTTATAATATATATATATATATATATATATATATATATATATGATATTTTTTTATATATTTTTTTTCTACTGTTAATGATAATTATACTCTTATATTTATATTTTATTATTTTTTTCAGTATATTTAAAGATGAAATAGGAAAAACGTTGCATATACAAAATATTAATTACATTTTAAAAATAGTAACTACTAACTTATTTAAAAAAAAAAATTTCACAAAGACATAAAGAACCTTTTTCATTGTTAGTATATGTAAAAGAAGATAACAAAGAAAAAAATATATGTTACACCCAAAGAAACTATTTGTTACAACGGATTGTCTATATATAAAAAATATTAATAACAATTTTTTTCTTTCTACTAGGAAAAAATCTAAATTTCAATTGATTAGAGATATAAAAAAGGTAAAATACATTTTTCACTCTTTGTATTATTCATTAGTATCCATTTAGTTTCACGTTAATTATTTGAATCAATTTAGTCACACATCTTAAAATGTATCTTAATGTTTGATTTTTCATCCTTTTTGTTTAAATATTTAATAGATGTGACACATGTCATGACACGTATAATGCTGTTATGACATGTGTCATACTGTCATGTCACATGTTGTTATCATACCACGTGTCATATCACGTGACATGACAACATGACACATATCACATCCGTAAAGTATTTAAATGTAAGAGGTGAAAAATCAAAATATTAAAATATATTTTAAAGATATGAGACTAAATTAATTCAATTAATTAAAGTGAGACTAAAATGAATCTAATAAATAATATAAGGAAGAAAAAAAATATTTTTACCTATAAAATATAAAAAAAATTATAAATACAAAACAACTTTCAACATACAAATTAACTTCATAAGATTTAGTTAAATCTATAACACACATTCTAACACATTCTTTCATATTTATTTCTTATTTCTTTAAAAAAAAAATTTACTTTATTTTTCTTACCTATTTTTACTATTCTATTTTTTTATTATATATTTTATTTTTTATTTATTTCTCTATTTATTATTAGAACACATCGTAAATCTTGTGGTATGTTTAGTATATATATATATATACCTTTTTCCAATTAAAATTCCCTTTGGCTAGTTCCAAACATAATGTTTAACAATTTAATCATTAAAACACATACGAAGACCTAAAAGTCAAAACTAACGTAAGAAGCTGAAAACCAATTCTTTAAATTGAAAAACTATTCGATTTTGACTGGTCTTCAATTTTAAATTCTTTTCTTCACATTATCGATGGGAAAAGGGGACGGATAGGGGATAATATAATTAAGTCCGAATATGATTGATTTGATTGTCAGACTCAGTAAATTCATTGCACAAAATTAAAAGAAAAATCGTATCGTCGGCAGCCAAGATTATTTAATTTCAAACAATTAAAACTAACATTATTTTCATTCTTTTAGTAAAATATTTATTAAAAAAATTACATATTTTCTTTATTTTTTTTTAAATTTTTAAATGATATAATTTCCAACTGTGCGTATGAAAAACTTTATTAAAAATGATAAAATTTACTTCGATAATATTTATGTTCCACTAAAGAAAATAATTTATTATTAAAATATTATTATTTCATTATGAAAAAACTATATTAAGAAAGAATCGTACAAAAAAATTAAACAATTTGGAGATAACATTATTAATGGAATTTCTTTAATTAGAATTATTAGATAATATAATGTATTTTATTTTTATCCTATTTTTATAATTGATGTTTTTGTTAATTGTTTTATGTTGTGATTGGTTATGTGAAATTTTAAGGATTTGTAAATTTTAATAAGTTTTGTTTTTTTAGAAGTTTTTCTTAGCAGATGTCAAGTTGATTTGTAAGAGAATTATATATAAAGTTTTTCTTAATAAGTAAATTTTATAAGTTCATTTTTTTAAGAAAGTTAGAGAAAGAAATTCTAAAGGCTGTAACTTTTCTTTCTTCTTCTAAGTCTTCCAGTGACTATAAAGACCTTTCTTGGAGTGATTCATATAGTTGTAGTTATGATTCGAAGCTCCTAGAGCTGAGGAGCTTCAAATCATCATAGACCTTAGAGGATTAGTGTAGAGTTCTTCAAAGAGTCTTTACCTTCTTCTTCCTCTGATTTGGGCTACTGAATCTTTTGAGTTTCAAGTGGAATCAAGCTAAAATGAAATTCGATCAAGTGCAAAATTCACCATCACGTCAGATGCAGTTTCATGGCACGTGACATGTTACAAGTCAAAGGCTCTCTACCTCACTCTCGCTGAATGTGAGATTGGTACCATTGAATGTTAGTTAGAGGAGAGCTCTTTGACTTAGTCATGTCAAGTGTAGGTTGAATGATGTTGAGCGTGGATGCCCTTAGAGCTCTTTGACTTGGTAACGTCGGGCTATGGTTGAGTAGCGTCAAGCGTGATAAAGATAAAAACTCTCTACCTAATTGATGGAACTAGTTGAAGTAGATTGATGTTTCTTCAAGAGTTCCATGCTAAGGACTGAAATGCCTTGAGGTTGACACCTTGAAGATTCTGAAAACTCCTTTGAAGAAGCTTCAATGGAGTAGAAATCTTAGAAGGAGGTTCGGTTACTTCTCTTGGATGAAGAAGCTTGAAGAACCTAGGTTAAGGTTTGAAGAACTTTGGAGAATCCTTAGAGTAGGTGTTCTCTACGGTTTCTATGAGAGACTCTTGAGAGAGAAATCAGAATTTTATTTCTCTAAATGTTCAAAAGTGAGTACAAGTGTAGGAAAATCAAATATATAGGAGAGGGTAGCTTGTAGGAGAAGTTATCCCTAACCATGGTTCACTAGGAACCATGGTAGGGTAAACTTTAACTCCCACGGTTTAGGTAGCTTGTGGGAGAAGCCAACCTTGACCATGGTTCATTTAAGAACCATGGTTAGGTTGCCTAAACCGTCCAAGGTTTGAGAAGCTTGCAAAGCAAGCTTCAAACCTAGGAGAGTAACAAGTTCAATTCGGTCAAAGAATAAGGATGAAGCTAGGCGGCCTTGGGTCCAATTTGCTCCTTGAATTAATTCAAAAATGTTTGATTTGGTTTAGTTAGGTTCATCATATGATGATGAAACCTAGCTAAATCAAATCTATGAAAAATTAGGAGCAAAATGAGTCCAATATGCAAAATTTTGCCTAGGCCCAGTTCTGGCCCAATTACTTGTTACACCCACAAGCATTGCTAAATGTCACCCCCTTTTCCCTACTGAAAAAAATATAAAATGAATGTATCATCTAGGGAGGTTAAATGGAGTTAAACTCTCCAAGTAACCTACCTCAAAATCAATATACAAACATTAATAAAAGCAAATAAAGTGCCTCTCAAATACAAAGGCAAAAATGACCTATACAAAGACTATTTGAAACTATACAATATGAACAAGTAGAACTAGGCCTTCTCTTCATGATAGAGCATCCCAAGTGAAGATTACCTTGGGCTTGACAAGCCCACTAGTCTTCACATGATCCAGTTTTTCCTGTTTTCTCCTAGCCATAGCTCTGGTCACTGGGCCCTTGGCCCATGATCTATCATCCCCTCCTTCTTGAGAAGGATTTGTCCTCAAATTTGTAGGCTCATCTTCCTCATCATAACCTGCAAAGGGAATAAGATCACTTACATTAAAAGTGTTACTCACTCCATAATCACTGGGAAGATCTAACCTGTAAGCATTATCATTAATTCTTTGGAGGACTTGGAAGGGACCATCTCCTCTTGGGTTGAGTTTAGACTTCCTTTGAGAAGGAAACCTTTCCTTTCTCAAGTGAAGCCAAACCCAATCCCCTTCCTCAAAAATGAGGGCTTTCTTTCCCTTGCTTCTTTCTAAAGCAGTTCTCTCATTTTGTTGTTGTATCTGAGTTTTAACCTTCTCATGCAATTTCTTAACAAATTCAGCCCTAGATACCCCTTCTTTATGAAAATAATGAGAAGAATCTGGTAGGGGTATTAGGTCTAAAGGAGTAAGAGGGTTAAAACCATACACAACCTCAAAAGGAGAGATTTTGGTAGTCTTATGGACTACCCTATTGTAAGCAAATTCAATGTGGGGCAAGTACTCATCCCAAGATTTATGGTTTCCCTTAAGGACTGCCCTTAACATTGTAGATAGGGATTTATTGACTACTTCCGTTTGCCCATCAGTTTGTGGGTGACAAGTAGTAGAGAAAAGTAATTTAGTTCCTAGCCTACTCCAAAGAGTTTTCCAGAAATGGCTAAGGAACTTAGTATCCTTATCTGAGACAATAGTTTTGGGTAGACCATGAAGTCTAACCACTTCCTTGAAGAAGAGTCTTGCTATGTTGCTTGCATCATCTATTTTGTGGCAAGATATAAAGTGGGCCATTTTACTAAATCTGTCCACTACCACAAAAATCGAATCCATGCCTCTCTGGGTCTTGGGCAAGCCTAAAATAAAGTCCATATTGATATCAACCCATGGAGAGTTAGCAACAGGCAAGGGTGTATAGATGCCATGAGGCATTACTTTAGATTTTGCTTGTAAACAAGCTATACATCTAGAGCAAAACCTCTCAACATCTCTTCTCATGTGGGGCCAAAAGAATTTTTCTTTTAAAAAGCTTAGAGTCTTTTCAACTCCAAAGTGCCCCATGAGACCACCCTCATGACTTTCCCTAACAAGGAGTTTTCTTATAGATCCTTGGGATATACAAATTCTTCCTTCTTTATACAAATACCCCTCAGAAATATAGAAACCTCCTTGAGGCTTTGCTAAGCATTGGGTATAATTTTCTTTAAACTCGAGATCATTAGTATACAACTCCTTAATGTGATTAAATCCCAAGATTTGAGATCCAAGGGAGACTAACAAAGTGTGTCTCCTAGAAAGGGCATCAGCCACAACATTATTTTTCCCTTTCTTGTATTTAATCACATATGAGAATTGTTCTAAGAACTCTACCCACTTAGCATGCCTTTTATTTAGTTTGCCTTGGCCCCTCAAATATTTAAGTGACTCATGGTCATTATGAATAACAAACTCTTTGGGAATAAGGTAGTGTTCCCAAGTTTGAAGGGCCCTAACCAAAGCATAGAGCTCTTTGTCATAGGTAGGATAGTTAAGGGAGGCACCTTTGAGTTTTTCACTGAAATATGCAATAGGGTGCCCACCCTATAACAAAACCGCCCCTATGCCAACTCCAGAGGCATCACATTCTAACTCAAAAGTTTTTGAGAAATCAGGTAGAGCTAGAAATGGTGCATGAGTAAGCTTATGCTTTAAAGTTGTGAAGGCATTTTCTTGTTTCTCTCCCCATATGAATTCCACATTTTTCTTGACTAAGTCATTTAATGGGGAGCTAGTGTGGAGAAATTAGGAACAAACCTCCTATAGAAGCTTGCCAAACCATGGAAGCTCTTAATATCTCCAACACTTTTAGGAGTGGGCCATTCTTGGATGGCCTTGATTTTCTCGGGGTCCACATGAACCCCTTTTTTGCTAATTATAAACCTTAGGAAAACAACACTATCTACACAAAAGGTACATTTTTCTAAATTTCCAAAAAGTTGATTTTTCCTAAGAATATCAAAAACTTGCCTTAAGTGTCCTATGTGATCACTTAGGCTCCTACTATATATGAGAATATCATCAAAATAAACTACTACAAATCTTCCTATACAATCCCTAAGGACATGATTCATGAGACGCATGAATGTACTAGGAGCATTGGTGAGCCCAAAGGGCATCACTAACCACTCATATAGTCCAAACTTGGTCTTGAAAGCGGTTTTCCATTCATCACCCTCTTTAATTCTTATTTGATTATAACCACTTTTAAGATCAACTTTGGAGAATATGATGGCTCCATGAAGCTCATCTAGCATGTCATCAAGTCTAGAGATAGGATGCCTATATTTCACAGTGATGTTGTTGATGACTCTACTATCACAACACATTCTCCACTTGCCATCCTTCTTTGGAACCAACAACACTGGAACAACACAAGGACTTAAGCTCTTTCGAACCCAGCCCTTCTCCAACAACTCTTGGACCTGAGACTCAATTTCTTTTGTTTCTTGGGGGTTGGTCCTATAGGCAGGCCTATTAGGTAGGCTAGCCCCAGACACCAAATCAATTTGATGCTCTATTCCTCTGGAAGGAGGAAGGCCCATTGGACCCTCGGGAGGAAATAGATCATCAAATTCTTTTAAAAGTGTTTTTACCCCTTTAGGTAAAGTCTCATGTCCACTAGATGTGGCAGTGCAAGAAAGAGTTCCTTTACAGAGAAGGATATAAGAGGGTTGTTGAATCAAGAAGGTTTGTTTGGAAATTGCATTCTCTTGAGTAACAACCTCTAGGGAGGGAACTCCTTTCTCCCTAGATTCCTCTCTATCCTTAGTTTTCACGGACTTTTTTTTCCTCTTTTTTTCTCTTTTTTTTAAATCTTTTTTCTCTATCTCTTTTGAGTTTCATTTGTGCTTGATCCTTAGCCACCTGTTGAGGAGTAAGAGGATGAAGCACAAATTTCTTTTCTTTATGTGTAAAGGTAATCTTGTTAGTAAGGCCATTATGCATGGTTTTCTTATCAAATTGCCATGGCCTTCCTAATAAGATGTGACAAGCTTCCATTGGTACTACATCACATAGCACCTCATCTTCATAGCTCCCAATAGAAAGCTTGACCTTTACTTGTTGGTTAACTGCTAGGTCACCATCCTCATTAATCCAATGGAGTTGATAAGGTTTAGGATGGGGACTAGTAGTTAATCCCAACTTTTCAATCAGCCTAGTGCTACAACAGTTGCACCATGAACCACTATCAACAATGAGAGAACATGCATTGTTTGAAACTTTGCATCTAGTGTGAAAGATGTTCTCCCTTTGTGATAGAGTATCACTAGGTTGATTGTTGAGGAGTCTCCTAATCATTAAGAGCTCCCCTTCATAAGGAAAAGTAGACTCTACACCTTCCTCTTGTTCACTTGCTTCTTCCTCACTATTACTAGAGGAAGTAGTAGCCTCATCTTGGCTATTATAAATGTCATGCCCCTTCATGATCATGACCTTTTTTGTGGGGCATTGGGAGGCAATGTGACCCCTCCCCAAACATTTAAAGCACTTAATATCACTAGTCCTAGAACTAGTTTGTGTAGTGTCTTTTCCCTTTCCCTTGTCTTTTTCTGTAGCTTGATTCTTGGAGGGTTCAAAAGTTTTCTTCTTTTCAAAAGGTTTTCCCTCCTTCTTGGAATCTTTCTTTAGAAATGAAGAGTGAGAGCTATCTTTTTTGTAAGATTTTCTCATTCTTTGTTGTTCTACCCTTACACAAAGTTGGACCAAGTCATTTAGGTCCCTGTAGGGTAGTAGCTCCACTTGGTCTCTTATTTCTAAATTAAGACCACTTAAGAATCTAGCTACAGTTGTAGCTTCCTCTTCCCTAATGCATGCCCTCATCATTAAAAGCTCCATTTGTTGCTTGTACTGTTCTATAGACATGTCCCTTTGTTGGAGCCTTTGGAGCTTATTCATAAGCTCCCTTCCATAGTAGGTGGGAATGTGCCTCCTTCTCATTGCACTCTTAAGATCATTCCAATATTGAATTGGAGGATCATTGTGGAGGCGTCTCTCTCTCTCTAGAGCTGTTCACCAATACATGGCATGCCCTTGGAAGCTAAGGGTAGCCAGAGGGACTTTTCTCTCTTCACTTACCCTGTGGCAAGCAAAGAGTTGCTCAACTTTCATCTCCCAATCTAAATATATCTCCACATCATCTTTTCCAAAAAATTGTGGGAGGTCAACTTTGACTTCCCTAGGTCTTGTGGACCTTCTAGGTGGAGGTTGGTAGTGATCCCCTTGATTCATGCTTTCACTAGGGGATGTATAGTGGGATTGTGAGCTCCTACTCTTTTTCCTATGTTTCTTCATATCTTCTTTCAATTTTTCTTCCTCTTGCCTTAAAATTCTCAACTCTTTTTCAAGATAAGCAAGTTGTCCTTCTCTTTCAATTCTTTCCTTCTCTCTTTGAATGGACTCTTGCTTTTTCCATAGTTTAAGTGATTTAAGCTCTTTAGTAATATAAGAAAGACTTTTTGGAGAGCCATCACTTTCACTATGGGAGGAATTTTGAGACATTTTAAATCAAGAAGATTTTTCCACACAAAAGTAGTTTTTATGAAAATAAAGTTTTTATGGAGTGCTTTAGACTTGGCACTTGGAGGTCTAAGAGTACAAATTGAACTTTGGAGGGAGTTGAGCTACTAAAGAGCCACTTAATAACCAAGTCTCTTCAAGTAAAAATCTCTAAACCCCCTTGTACTTTTGTCTTGCACAAAACAATTTTCAGAAAGAACTTTTCTTAAATAAAAATAACAAACAAGTGCCTATGTGTACAATTTATATTATGCTTGAAAACATAAAGAGCAAGAAAACATAAATTGCTTGAAAACTTAAATGACTGAAAACATAAATTGCTTAAAACGTAAATTGCTTGAAAACTTAAACTAGGCGTTTAAAGCAATTAAACCTAGGTGAGAGCTTGAAAGGTACCAAAGACCTTCAAGGACCACTCTCACAAGTACTAAACGTGATTTACTATAAGAACTCTGAAGGAGAGATGGAGATACACCAAAGGCACTCCAAGACACTCCTTAATAAAGGCCTTGTACAAAAATTTGGGAAAACAAAAATTACAAGAAAATTGAAATTCAAATTTTCTTCAAATGAAATGTAAATTCACACTCCAAATGAAATGTAAATTTACTTTCAAATGAAATTAGTGGCTGCACTTAATTTCAAGGAAACAAATTAGCCACTAAATTAGAAACAAATTTAGAGATGGATTTTGTAAGGAAAACAAGTTTTAGTAACCAAAAATTCCGTCACTAAAATTTGTCACTAATTTTCACAAATTTTTTTCACAATTAGCTTTAATTCTTCTTGCTCCAATTTAGCCACCAACTGCAGCCTGACAAAGTGTTTCACTCCTCTTTTTAGAAGCAACCTTGATGTTAGTCACTTCTAGGTGTTTTCAAGAGCCTAGCAACCAAGAGAGAACAAACTCCCTAAGCAACCACCAAAGCCTTCAAGTGGATGTCCTTTGCCTTGGCCTCCTACACCTTTTAAGAAGCACTCAACCACCTTCAAGACTAGAATATTAGTGCTAAAACTGAAAATGAACAATTTAGAATGGCTACACAAAATGGTAGAAGAAAATGAGACAAGACTAGAAAGAATTCCACAAATTTGACAAGCAAAAAATAAGGCAAATTTTGAAAGCTAGCACACAAAGAATAACCTAGGAAAGGCACTAGAATGGATTACAAAACAAAAGCTAAGATTAACAACAAAAATAAGACACAATTGATGTGGCTGGTCACAAAATATAGATGCCAAAATATTACTAAATCCGAGAGCTATACATCACAAATTTTCACTCCTTTTGGGCTTTTTCTTTTGCTATTTCTTTCTTTTTCTTTTGCAAAATATTTTTCTCTTATTTTTCTTTTGATGTTCAGGAGTTTCAATGCCTTTTAAACACTTAGAAGTCTCGGATTTAATGTAAAAATACTGCAGCAAAAATTTTACACAAAACAAGAGGTGTTTTCATGCATTTTTTTTAACTAGTGCTTCATTATTTTGTATTGTTTTTAGGTCAAACTTTTAAGCACTCATTCTTTTGTTTTTCTCATGCATTTAAGACACTCACACCTCTGTTTTGTCTCTGTTTTAAGGCTCAAAAATTTGCACAAGGTTTCAGCCACAACACAAGACTCAAGAAAACCTAATAGGAAAGTGTTTATGAACTTTTCTTGACAAAACTTTTATTAAGACATAATAGAAACCTAACTCTAGGAAATTTGCTAGAACTAATAGCAAATTAGGAACTCAATTATGTAAAACAAAAGCACATATAGTAAGGTACAAATTTAATAAGAAAAGACACACAAATTTTCGGATACAAAGACACAAAACAAAATTAGGTCAAACAAGCTAGTCTAGGAAGTTTTAACATGCAAAGGACTACACATGACTTTCTAGGACAAAACAAGTGATTCAAAAACAAAATCTATGCAATATGAATGTTGTCCAATCACGGGCACATGTTATAGAATGGAGAGACTCAATCAAAAATTAAAAACGCACAAGTATAGGATATCCTAAGCGCACAACAACAATTGATTCAAGAAGAATAGGAACAAGCAAACATGAATCAATCACTTCATATATGACAAATAGGATCCATCAAAAATCATATTAGAACTAGATCCATGCAGCAAACAAAATTTTAGACATAGACAAAGGAAGATACAACACGGATTCTATTAGAAAAAGTTAGAACAAAAACCTCAAGAGCACTAGGCTCTAGATACCAAAAATGATGGAACTAGTTGAAGTAGATTGATGTTTCTTCAAGAGTTCCATGCTAAGGATTGAAATGCCTTGAGGTTGACACCTTGAAGATTCTGAAAACTCCTTTGAAGAAGCTTCAATGGAGTAGAAATCTTAGAAGGAGGTTCGGTTACTTCTCTTGGATGAAGAAGCTTGAAGAACCTAGGTTAAGGTTTGAAGAACTTTGGAGAATCCTTAGAGTAGGTGTTCTCTACGGTTTCTATGAGAGACTCTTGAGAGAGAAATCAAAATTTTATTTCTCTAAATGTTCAAAAGTGAGTACAAGTGTAGGAAAATCAAATATATAGGAGAGGGTAGCTTGTAGGAGAAGTATCCCTAACTATGGTTCACTAGGAACCATGGTAGGGTAAACTTTAACTCCCACGGTTTAGGTAGCTTGTGGGAGAAGCCAACCTTGACCATGGTTCATTTAAGAACCATGGTTAGGTTGCCTAAACCGTCCAAGGTTTGAGAAGCTTGCAAAGCAAGCTTCAAACCTAGGAGAGTAACAAGTTTAATTCGGCCAAAGAACAAGGATGAAGCTAGGCGGCCTTGGGTCCAATTTGCTCCTTGAATTAATTCAAAAATGTTTGATTTGGTTTAGTTAGGTTCATCATATGATGATGAAACCTAGCTAAATCAAATCTATGAAAAATTAGGAGCAAAATGAGTTCAATATGCAAAATTTTGCCTAGGCCCAGTTCTGGCCCAATTACTTGTTACACCCACAAGCATTGCTAAATGTCACCCCCTTTTCCCTACTGAAAAAAATATAAAATGAATGTATCATCTAGGGAGGTTAAATGGAGTTAAACTCTCCAAGTAACCTACCTCAAAATCAATATACAAACATTAATAAAAGCAAATAAAGTGCCTCTCAAATACAAAGGCAAAAATGACCTATACAAGACTATTTGAAACTATACAATATGAACAAGTAGAACTAGGCCTTCTCTTCATGATAGAGCATCCCAAGTGAAGATTACCTTGGGCTTGACAAGCCCACTAGTCTTCACATGATCCAGCTCTTCCTGTATTCTCCTAGCCATAGCTCTGGTCACTGGGCCCTTGGCCCATGATCTATCACTAATGATGTTGGGCGTCGATGTTGTGACGTCAAGCATGAGTCAGACATAGACTCTCTACTTGAACAAGATCAGACGTGTTTAGCCACATTATTCGTGATTAACACAAGGGTTTTTTGCTTTATTCATGTCAGGCATGGGTATATACTATAAGAAATGTTACATATAGTGACATACAAAAAGTATCACTATAAGTACAATATATGAAGGTATATATTTATTTAACATATAGCTACATACAATTTTAGTGTTGATTTTGAATGAGATTTAACAACATATTTTGTGTGTCACTATAGCCTATACCCACACTTTTTAACAATATACCAACATATAGTATATTTATTATGTGGGTAAAAATAGTTTTTAGTGACATGTATTGTATCACTATAGGGTGTGTGTTACTATATGACAATTTTCTTGTAGTGATAGTTTGGCATCGAGCGTGGGCAAGCCAAATGCTCTCTACCTCAATGATGTCAGGTGTAGGGTGAATGGCGTTGAACATGAGATGTTTAAATGAAAAACTTATTTTATTGAGTAAGTGTTGAACATGCGTTAGTAGATTGGATTGCTCAAATGATATAAATTGTTGTATGATTCTAGTACTTTATAAATTGATCTAGGATGATGTATATTGATGTTCACTATTGAAAGTTGTAAATTAATTGTTAAATGATTGGAATATATTAGAAATGTATGTTGTGTAGTGTTAGGATGATTGTGTGGAGAATGCTTAAAACATGTAGTTAAGCTGTGTTGGTTGACTTAGAACTAGTGGAGATAGTCATTTTAAAAGTTAAATATCTCATTGTGAGATATGGTGTTGTACTCTATAAGTCTAGTTGTTGAAAACCCTTCTTAAGAAGTTGACTCTTGAAGTAGATCATTAATTCTCTTCTAGAACCTTAGTTGATGTCGTATGTGGGAATGTTGAACCATAAGTGTATAAAGTGACTAAATGTGGATTCATATGAGGGCAAGATCGAGTCATACATGTATAAAATGATCAAATCGAGTAAAGTAAAAGGTCGAGGGCCAAGATCTCTAACTAAGTAATAGGAAGGGCACAATATTTAGAGGGTAGTTGGGGATTAATCTTATATTAGGCTTAGTTATGCATGCTAAGGTCGTAGTAGGGTCACATCCAAGCTGTCTTACCTTGACAAGAATACTGATCTTAGTATAAATGGAAAAATCCAAGAAACCATGTTGTGTTGTGGATTTTCATCCAATTTTTTTATTGATCTAGCAAGCCCTCTAGCAAGCCCAAAAAGGTTACGTTGTTAAGTTGGTTTGATAGGATCAAGTCACTTAGACTATTTACCCGTATTGTAAGAGATCTCTTAGTTGAAATACGTGATGACATATTGTGTTATTGTTGATGAGTTGTGAAGTTGATATGTGTTGTTATGTGGAGATGATGTCTAAGTTGTTATATTATGAGCTATATTGTTGATGAATTGTTATGTTGAATAGTTGTAACTTTCACGGATGAAGTTGATATGTTGATATGTTGATTTGTTGTATGTTGATGAATTGCTATATATCACGAGCCAAATCCATCTACTGATGCAACTTGACGGCCCACATTAGCTTCAGTGTTTACAATGAGAATATGGACTAAAGCCCAAATTGGGTTGTCTGTACCAAAGCCCAAAAATTAAAGATCCACACAATCTCATCAATATTAAATTTGAATATATATGATGATTATTAGTAGTATATATGATGATTATTCGAACTTCATTATGAGCATTATAAAAAAAATTGTACAAAAAAATATATGATGATGATTATCGTTTTAATCTTAATAAAGTTTGAATAAATTTCATCTGACATTAAAAAAAAAGTGTACTTAATTGTCCAAATTAAGTAAAATTCTCATTTTGAGACGTGAAAAATTAAAAAGCTCTTTTATCTTTTTTAATAAGGAATTAAGGATTATCGACATTCATATATCATTCATCATTTGACTAATTTAAATTGATTTAAATATGATTATTACGTGTAGGAATAATTTTTTTCTATTATTGGATGAAAAATCATATTTATACATTTTTTTTATATATAATTAATCCCCTGACATTGAATTTGATAACTGGTATTTATTTATTTTCACTTTCTTCTTTTTTCCCATGACTGATCACCAATTCACCTTCAATGTTCGATGATGTTCCCCTTTCATATTTAATGAACATTTCGCCAATTGAAACTTTTGAGTGGATTTTGTTCGTGCTATGAATATTTTTCCAATTATAATCCGTCCTTGTAAAATTTTCTTTAGATTTTTTTTTTGTTTATATGCTACCTAAATGTTTATTTGAGAAGAATAATATTTATTCTTATTATATTTAACTAGTACGGTGGATGTTCTTCCTATCTCAATATATTTTATTAAAATAAAAATACAAATAAAGAATGAAAGAGAAAAAAAAAATTAAATGAAATAAATGAATTGATGTTTTGAAGAATAAATTAGTTTTAATAAAAATAGAGACTAAAAAACGATTAAAGATTTAAATATTTTTATAATACGTATAAATATATAAATGCATGTTAAATCTAATTAATGCAGCTATTGGTATTGAAAATCATTGGTCACATTTGACATAATTTTTTTCTAAATTAAAGTTCCATTGACTTTTAATATATTTCTCAGACGGCCGCCGTTTATATGACTTTCAAAACATAATATTAAAAAAACGTTGGAATTTCTTTTAGATATGATTAGGAGTTAGGTTTTGAGGAAAAGAATGGAAGACACTTTTTTCATTTCTAATCTTTTTTATTTTTTTCAAATATTACATAACTGTATTTTTTTATTTTAAAAAAAGTATTTGGTGGTGAGTCAAATTCATCTTAATTTTTTTGAAGCAACAAATAATTGTTCTTATGGTGAACTCACCATGATTTTGGATCCAACATGATTTTCTATTATGAAATCAAACAAATTTATATCCTTAAAGTTACTATTGTATAGAGTTGAGAAAATTAATTAACAAGTTGTTGTCCGAATGAAGTTAGACTTGAATTCCTTTAATAAAGTATTGTGTCACGGTCTTGTAATTGAAAAAAAAATAGTTAAAAAAGGAAAATCTCATTAAAAATAGTTGGTCAATTTTTGTAATAAAAATTAATAATAACAAAATTAATACTTCTCATTAATAACATAATTTTACAAAAGTATTTTACAAAAACTAATTAAAACTAATGTTTGCAAATTTTAGAAAAATAATTATTTTTTTACAAGAATAAAATTAAAACTTACTTTTATAAATCTTTTTAAAAAAAACTTAGACAAAAGTAAATTAACATGCAACCACGGCCAAAGCACTAATAGTAAGAATAAAATTTGAAATAAAATATGAAATTATTACAAGAATGTACCATGGTAGCAAATTACTTGCAATTGTAGAAAAAATACTAGCAAGAATCATAACAGCAAAGCACAACAGTTGTTGCAGATACAATGAAACTGATTCATTGCAATCCAAGCAAAGCACCAACAAAGAGAAACTTGAAATCCTTAATGTCCCATTGAATTCACATAATTTCCTTATTTCTTCCACAAATAAATTAAACCAACCACAAATCCAGCAATGCCTCTTCTCATCTCCTTGTTCTTGGCTTCCCTCTCTTCATTGTCCCTCCTCTTCTTCCTCGTGATCTTCACAGAAAATTTACTCAAATTGGTGACCACAAAAGACCCTTTGGATTTCTCTGTGGACCCAACTTTGTGTGGCACCATATCATGATGATGAGTGAATCTGGTGATGATGGACTTGGATGATCCATGTGAAGAAGAAGGAAATGCCATTAGGTGCCGATCAATGATGTGATCAAGAGAGACTAATTCATAACAATCATATAATGGACTGCCACAATCCCACATTGACATTGCTTCTTCTTCTTCTTCTTTTTCTTCTTTCTCATCTTTTCTCTTCGGTGTTGGTGAATTCATCATCATGGTTTGATTTGATTTCTCTTCCATGAAGTTTCCTATATATAAACGCTAACATCTTAGCATTTTATTTGTTTGGTTCTATACTAAAGCTTTTGCAACCGATCATAAAGTGAGATAAAATAATGCAAATGGTTGTATTTATTCGCAAGTTTGTTTGAGGAAAATGACAAAATTAATTAAATTAAAATTTGAGTCACAGTGATGGGTAACGTGTGAGTCATATATATATGTACATCACTCGATCTATTATGCATGGCATTTAAAACTCACCAACCCAGGTGTGATAAGAGCATCTTGGGATGTTTTACTTTTTTCTAGATCTTCTTTTATTTGTTCTTTTTCGGAAGTTTTACTTTTTACTGCATGGTGAATGGTATCCTCGAAAGAAATAAATAGAAAACGCAAGTTATCACTTATCACACATTGTATTGCATGTGAGTTTGATCTTCACGTGGCACGAATCTTATTCCTTTACTCTCTTTTTTTATCAGCAAAACGTTATTCATCATAAAAAACAGCTAAATAATTATCCTATAGTTTTCATCAATATTATTAATTCAGATATTGGATGCTACGTACCAGGATTAATCCAATTCAAAAAGATCGAATAATAGAAGTTAGATTGAAAGTTTTAAATTCCAGCACTTTTATACATATATTATACATATCTTATATTATAAATTAGAATAAAAAATTGAATAAGGAAATTCTCGATTTTCGACTCTCATATATTCAACTTTTAATATATATTTCACACACACTCTTCTAACTAACAAGTAAATTTTTTTTTTGTTTTTGTTAGTTAGAAGAGTAACATGGTTGATAATTATCCATTTTACTTAAAAAATTATGTCTATTTTAACACTTATTTAACTAGTTTTAGAAAGAAATATGTATTTTAACACCTTAAATAGTCAATAAATTAAAAGGATATGTAAATAGAGTAGTGTAAGAATTGATCGATTTTTGGACTATAAACTCTTGATTTTCTTGTAAATTTATTGAAGTTTCCAAATTCCAAAACCCCTCAAATGCACTCGGTCGATCTGTAAGGGTTGAGCGGATTAGAGACAAACAACAGATTGATAATAGAGCCAAATCCATAACTATTTAGGAAGGACTAAGCATATTTGGTCCAGAGAGGGGTGATAAATTTGATTCCTAGGGGCTCAATGGATTTGCAAGGGCCCAATTGATGGAGCAGTTTCCTTCACCTTGAAGAATTCATTAATTTGACCAATTGTTTGAAAATAGTTGAGTGGATTAATCTCTCTCATGCATATTCTATTTTATTTGTTGGACCTATTTAAAGTGAGAGGAGAGAGAAAATATACATGATCAGACAAAGTAAAACAGAGCAAGAACAAAGCTAACGAGAACGAAATTTGAGAGTCATCTAGGTACGAGGATTATGGGTTCTTTTTCATTTTCTTCCACACTATCTTTATATTTGGAAATGACTCATTATTATGAGTAACTAATCCACTCTTTTGTTGGGATTGAATGTAATTCATTCCTATGTAATCATTTTGATTTAAATATACGATGTTCTATTATTTAGTGTTAGTGGTTTGATTCTATTCTTAATACTTAAGGTAAATTGATCAATCATCTTTTTATCTTTTAGATTTTGATTGCAAAATGTTTTCTAAATTTGTTTTGAATCAAATCACCTAATGATTCTAAATGTTAGGAATAGACTTAGAGATTACTAGTAAAAGGCCAAATATCGACGGATATTATGATTAGTTGAAAGCTTTTGAAAATTTGGTAACAAATGCGTTTTTGCGACTGCCTTAGGGACCAAAATAAAAAGTCACAAATTATCAGTTGCTACAAACATCGTCGGATATTGATTTTTTATGTTTAGTTTAGCTGACATTTTTGCAACCGCTTTAGGGATTGATATATATATTTCATGATATGACAAACAAAATATTTTAGTCACCATTCATATTTCCATTTTCTATTTAGCGACATAATATACCTTCGCTAATTGCATTGAAATATTTTACACTCAGTATTGCAAACAAATGAGTTATTAGAAAGACAAAACTTATTAGAGACCGAATTAATAAATTTAATATATTTTGCATCACATGACAAATTTTTTAATTATACCACTATATTCTAAATCTTTTTTTTTATTTGTCAAAATTCAATTCCAACACACACACAGACAGAGAGAGATAATTATTGTTTATAATTTTTTAACATAATTTTTATCTAGTCTAACTTATTTATGAAAAATACATTTTTTTTCATCGATAGATTAAAAAAATATTTTCATATTATTTAAGAGGTTATGAAAAAAATCTTGAAAAGTACTCTTATTGAAGAAAATATGATAAAAAATTCTTTTACTTAAATTAATAACTCATGTTCTCCATCAAATTTTAATAATTCAATCATTAAATTAAAATTTTTTAATGTATAAGTGAAGTCTACACATTTTTTAAAAATTTAAAAATCATATGATACTTCGTTATTTAAATTCAAATCAACGTATGAAATATTTTTATGATTATCTGACAATTTAAATTAATGAAACTAAATATTAAATAATTTTCAATTTACTTAAAAATTTGTGACTTTATATATGTAATAAGAACTTTTAATTTAATGGTTGAATTGTTGAAATTCAATGTAGAACATGTGTTACTGAGTGAAATTATTCTATAAAGAATTACTTAGAATAAGTAGATTTCTCTCATACATACATACATGTATGTATATATATTTGAATCAATATAATGAAGTTTCAAATAGTATTTATAAAATAGTTTTATTTTGTCTCTTTTAATTTATCATTATAAATTTCATTTTTAAATTTAATTTTTATTTTCAAAAAAAAATTATTGATAGTTAAAAATAAGTTTATATCACAACATAAATTAGTTATCATAAAACTAAAATATAAATTATATGGTAAATAACTATTTATGTATTATAAATTTAAATTAAAATATAATTTTTTATGTATAAAAAGTATTTATTCACTATATGAAATAAAAATTACTCATCTTCATTAAATAAGCTAAAATATTAGACTCTTTTAAAAATATTGTAATTTAATTTAGAAATAAAAATAATAATTATTGTTGTAGAAAATGATATTAATAAATTCAAAAGATAACAAGTTAAGAAAAATTCTTAAAACTCTATTGTTAAAGAAAAATAGTTAAAAATATTCTTGTTAAAAAATAGTTCATATAAATATCCATTCTTTTATAGTTTCATATTTTGTTTTATGGATACCTTAATTTTTTTTCTTATGTTGTGTTAATTTTTTTTTATGTTGTAAAATAAATTATAATTAAAGTAATATATTTTTAAATTTATTTTTGTTTTAAAATTAAATCATTACTAAAATTTATCCTAAAGTTAAAAGTAAATTTGGATTTTTAAAACTAACCTTTTACTATAATTTCGCTAATTTTTCCTAAAAATTTCGTAAGACACTCAATATATAATCAAAATATATTATATTGAAGTAATATTATTTAGAAATGAATCAATTTTTTAATAATGTTTAAATTATCACATTAAATTATTAAAATTAAGGTTTTTTTTAATGACATTTAACGAAAACTAATGGTTATTATTAAAATAACGATACTTCTTGATTCTCACTTTCATGTGGGAACTATGTGAAAGCCCTAAATTGATGCTTGTTGAAACAATTTTGTTGAAGCGTGTAACATCTTATTCGATCTATGAACCCTAAATTTGGTGTGGTGGTTGTGTAGACTTGTGTGGTTTGGATTTGGAATCAAGGTAATTATTAACTCTTATTTTCATATATTTTCCTGCAATTTTGTGTGTCCATAAACCATTTACTTGGAGATAGTTCTTCTGGGAGAGTGTCCTATTGTAGTTTTTTTTCTCTTTCTTTATTTTAATTATGTATTTTATTTCTTCTTGTATTGTGTCCAGGCATTGCAAATCTAATTGGTCACAAGACGAATTATGGTTGAAGATTTATATAGGAAACAACTTAGATAGTTTAAATTTTCATGTTTTGAACAAATTTGCAACTATGTTATGTGTATTTATTGTAACTCAATAATTGATTTATGAATTTCTTTAAAATAATGTTCCACTTTTATATGTTTATTCTCTAATTCTAATATTTTATTGTCATTATAAAAGTTAAAAAATAATCATAGTTTTTAATGATTTGAATTATTGAGGAAATTCATTCCTCAACCTCTCATTTATAATTATTAGAAATAAATAATAATAATAATAATAATAAGATCCCTTAATCATAGGATTATACAATAAGACATTAAATACAATAAAATGGTAACTAAACAACAATAATGAAAACATAAATATGAAATGATAACGATAAAGATCAAATAAAAATTAGAAATGAATCTCATATGAAAATTTTGATCAAATCTAAGATGGAAATCTAGATCAAATCTCAATAAAAATAATTATTTTAATTCAATGATCAAATTTGTGACTGAAATTATAAAAGATATTTAAATAAATTAATTAAAAATAGTTGAATTAGCGACTAAAATATAAACAAAATTGGGTAAAAACATCAAAAGTATTTTTTAAAATTTTTATTTATTTCAAATACAAATGTTGCGACCAAAATTATTTGTTGCTATTTTGGTTCCCATCACTTGAAGCGACCAAAACCTTAGTGATAGATACATTTTTTTCAATGATCGAAGATTTCGGTTGGTATAAAATGATGACATGAAAACCAGTCGCAAATGGGCTTAGCGACTAGAGTTTTCGCGATTACTTTTATTCGGTTGCTATATAATGATGACATGAAAATCAGTTGCAAGAATTCAAAATAACATGAAGATGATCCTACCTATAGCTTAGAGATTTATTTCTTTAAGTCTTTGGGAAAAAAATTATTTTGAGCCAAAATAACATTTTGTGTGTCTAGTTCAAGAATTCCTTTCTTGATGGGTGGACTCCTATCATGATGAGCTTGATAGTCATTAGTTGCCAAAACATCAATAATTGTAATAAATTCTTCAGAATCTTTCATCATTATTGATCCACCTATAGAAGCATCTAGTAACATCTTGGTTTGTGGTCTCAACTCATTACTGAACATGTTCAGCTATGCAATATCATCAAACCCATGATTTGGACACTTCCTCAACAATGAATTGTATCTCTCCCAAGCTTCGCATAATGGTTCATTAGCTCCTTGAGAGAAAATTTCAATAGTTGATTTGGCACTAATGCATCTAGATGGGGGAAAAAATTGGCTAAGAACCCTTTCTACATCCTCCCACCTAGTCAAGCTTTGGTTCAAGTGAGATTGCAACCATTTGAGATACACTACCTCTTCATCCTTTTCAGGTACTCCTATAGTGCCACATAACTCATAGAAGGTAGATAAGTGAGTGTAGGGGTCTCCATGATCCATTCTTGCAAATTGATTAAAAGTAATTAGAGATAACAAGATTGGCTTCATTTATACTCCTTTTGTGGGCCTGGTTATGCTAGAGAAACACCTAGGTCCCAATTAGTGAGCATATTCCCCTAAAATTCTTCTAGGATTTTTATGGTTGTTATGTGGTCCTGCACCACCTACACCACCTATATCTACCATTGGTTCAGGCTCTAGATGTTGAACTGAGATCGAAGTGGATGCCCCTTTTTCTATTGTTGCCTTTCCTTCCTTAACTTCTTTTTTTTCCTTGTATTACTATTACTCCTAGTTTTTCTCTCTCTATTTCAGGATCAAAGAGAAAATGCTCAACTGAAGTTTTACCTTGTAGACATAAAAGAAACTAAATAGAAAGATTAGCACAAATTAAAAGCAATAGATATTAAATCTAACTATTAGAAATATATACAATTTAAGTACAAACAAACTTTAAAAAGCATAAACTAAAATTACTAAATATCTTGACACAAGTCCCCAGCAACAGCCTATAAGACTTGTTGGATTTTTCTAGCAAGCGCACGAAGTCTGCTATAATATAGGAAATAAGTATATGTTGTCAATCCACATGAACTTAGTTGATATTTTGTAATTTCTATTATCCTAATTAAAACTTGGAAAAGAAAGATGTACATTGAGTATAAGCATATTGCTGTGTATTTCAATATTGAATTTTTAAAGAAAATAACAAGCAAAGGCAAGTGTAAAGTTGAAGGGTAACAGTACGAGAAGCTGTTGGAATTGAATTTCACTTATCTTACTCCTATATTTTTCTAAGATCATCTATATATGATTTCTATCACTCAATGTTATTGAATTCTTTAAAGTCATTCTAAATCAATTCCTTGCATTTAAAAATTCTAAAGATTCTAATTTAATAAATGATTCCTCAATTTATCAAATTAGAGTCCTTGCATTATGTTCAAGAATCTATTCAACTAATTACTCCAACACTTTGGCCTATTGGTCAAGGTTCTTCACAGTAAATACGAGTGTGAGAATGAGAGCATTCCTAATGTTAAAGACAAAGCAACAAACTCTTATATGTGGAAAGGAATTACTACGATGTGGGAGTAGGTTACTAGGAATATTAGGTGGAGGGTTGGCAATGGCACGAATGTTACATTCTGGTTGGATTGCTGGCTCCTTCCAAACACTACCCTTTATTCTACTACAACTCATAAGCCAACTCCTCAGGAGATCAACTGAAAAGTGTGATTATGTTACTCAGGATAGGTTGTGGGATGTTGGGCACTTGTAACAATTCCTTTCTAGTTATGAGTTTAGCCATCTATTAAATCACCTACCACATATTTTGAGGATGTAGAAGACCAACCTCTCTAGGTTCCCTCACTTGATGGTTGCTTTTTTGTTAAATATGCATACTCTACTCTTCAGAGCCAACAACAAATTGCAGTCATTCCTTGTAACTAGAATAGAGTTTAGAGGTGGAAAGGTCCTCATCACATTAAAATTTTTCTTTGGATGGTCCTTCATCAAGGGTTGAAAACGAATGTGAGGTGGAATTTGTGTGGTATGGCGAATGACAATCTTTGCCCTATGTGCAATAAATCTGCTTAGTCTAAACTACAATTTTTGAGAGATTGTGAAAAGGTGAAGCCTATTTGGTTGGTCTTTGGGATGGATTTTGCTAGGCATATGGAGTTCTGTTTTTAGCCAAGACACTACTGATTGGATTGTAACTAATGAGTGCTCGAATTTAGAGCATTAAAATTCCATTTTTGGTACTATATTATGGTCCTTTTGTTTGACTAGGAATGACTTTCTTATTTTTATTTTTTTATCACATTTGGAATTGTGATAAGATTATTTGTCAAGTCAAGTTTAAGGCTCTTGACGTGTTACAAAATTGGGAATATAATATGCTTTTGGCCCATAAGAATGTTGATCGCTTGATGGGTTGGAGTAAACCTCTAGCTAGGTGGATCAAATATAATATGGATTACATTATTCTAAATGGTGGGCTTGCAACTGGTTGTCGTGGAGTTCTCCGAGACAACCAAGGGTGTTAAGGTATGGGTTTTCCAAGAAGCTTAGGGCATGTTCTATCTTAAAAGTTGAGATTTAGGGTATGATCTCAGCTATGCACAATGCTTGGAATCTTGGCTATAAGAAGATTTTGGTGGAAAAAAAATTCATTAATGACCTCCTCTACCTTTAATTTGGGTATTGTGATAGACCATCCTTCCCTTAACATTCTACGTACTGACCTCTTCTTGGTAAATCGGGCTTAGGATGTTTGCATCTCTCATGTGGCACGTGAAGCTAATACAGTTACTGATTTCATAGCTAATTATTCCTATCGTTCTACTTTGTTTTGTCTCTTTTTTTTTTTCAAGAGCCTCCTACCCCCTACTGCCAACTTCTTTGGTAGGATAATATATATGACTTACAGTCTTTGTTCTTCTACCTTGAGCAGTCCTTTTCATAAAAAATAAAATTATCTTTTAAGCATCTCAAATGATAACTCCTTATTGGTAGACTTAGGGTTGGACCCTAAGAGGATTAAGGGGCGATCGCCTTGGCCATGAATATGATTATTGAGGGGGGAAAATAGTTTAATTAAATTTAACATAAAGAGAAAAAAATCAATTTTTTTATAATAATGCTTTGACTTCATTTTGTTTTTTTTTTAAAAAAAAATCAATTGTCAAGTTCTAACTTATTAAAATAAAGCTAACAAAACTTTCAACTTCTACTCAAAATTAAACATCTATTCATATGCTATATTTTGTATCTACATGTATTTATTTACGAGTGAAATAAATATTTTATATGTAATATAATATACATTTTTTTTATTGAAATTAGGTGTTTATTATTTTTTTTAAAATATAATGTTTTTATATAAAAGACTCTTGTCTACGGCTTTTTGACCCAAGTAATTAAAAAAAAATAAAAATACACAAAATAAATTAAAAAAAAAACAATTTATCAAAATAGGTAGTTTTGGACATGTCAGCGCTGACTGGGCATGGATGGCGCCTGGGGGTTTGGCGTTTTATAGAAAACGCCTCCCCCCCAGGCGCCATCCATGCTGAGGTGGCATTGTGCAAAGAAAACGCCCAGGGGGGAGGCGCCATGCACACGTGGCACGTTTGTGTTGAAAATGCCTCCCCCCCAGGCGCCATTCATGCTGAGTTGTGCAAACAAAACGCCCAGGGGGGAGGCGCCATGCACACGTGGCACGTTTGTTGAAAACGCCCCACCCCCGGGCGCCATGTGTGCCTATGTGGCATGCACTGAACGCGCCTCCCCACCAGGCGCCATTTGTGCACTGTTCCTCCTTCCCCCATTCGTTTAAATGATGCTCGTGGTGGGAGCTGCGGAGGTGCTGATAATATTTGTGCAAAAACGCTTGAGGTTTCGGCGCTTCCGTCGCTTTTAGAGTACCTGTGTTGCTCACATTTTTTGCTCACACAAGTTTATTTAGACGTTTATCATGTATGTTTTGAATTTTCATTATTTGAAAGTAAGAAAAAAATATAAATAGAAAATGTTGAGGGGTCTTCGTCACTCGTTTGTGGGTGTGGAACGGCCCGTTCTGTTTTTGGAACGGGCCGTTCTGGATAAAGTAAATGGGTGTTATTTTGGATGTGGAACGGGCAGTTGTGAAATCAGAACGACCCGTTCTACTTTCAGAACGACCGGTTCTACTTTTAGAACGGGCCATTGTGAAAGTAGAACGGGCCGTTGTGGGGCCGTTCTCGTTGTTTCATTTAGTGAAATATGGATGGGTTCAGAACGGCCCGTTCTGTTTTCGGAACGGCCCGTTCCGAAACCCAAATTTATACACTTTTTGTGCAATGAGAACGGCCCGTTCTGAAACCAGAACGGCCCGTTCTCATTGCAGTAATGAATGATTTCAAATTAAAATGTTGAATTATTATGAGGGTTTAAATTAGGTATTTAGGGTTTTATAAAATTTAGAAATAAATTGTTGTTTGAGTTAATTTAATTTGTTTGTTTGTTGAATTATATTAGGATGTCTAGACAGATTATTCATGCAGGACCTATGGATGATTCATTATTAAGGCTTCAACCATTTCATATATCTGAGCATATATGGAATGGAGCTGAGGATAGGGTTCTGAAGGTTAGGAGTGCAAAACAATCAGAGTTGCGTGGTGGTGTCATTCCAGCTGCTGTTCAGGATCTTTTACAGAGGGCTGGATTTCTGGGGATGGCGCAGATTAGTTACTTTCCTGTGGATAATCATTTAATATCTGCGTTAGTTGAGCGATGGAGACCAGAGACCCACACGTTTCACATGTCCTTCGGCGAGTGTACTATCACGTTGGAGGATGTTGCAATTTTACTTGGGTTGAAGATCTCTGGGGCACCCATTACTGGATACGCAAGTATGGATTGGGGAGTTCTTGTGCAGCGCCTTCTTGGGATGACACCACCTGAGGCAATGCTTGTTGGGGGTAGATTGAGGATGAGGTGGATTGACCAGCAGTTTTCGGATGTTTCTGAGCATATACATAGTCAGGAACAGTTGGAACGCTATACTAGAGCGTTCATTTTACGCATGATCGGGGGATATTTATTAACTGATCACTCTAGCGCGTTTGTATCCCTCAGATACTTGAGTTTCCTCGAAGACCTAGATGTTTGTGGTCAAATGAGTTGGGGGTCATGCGTCCTGGCAAATTTGTACAGGGAGTTGTGTGTGGCGACGAATTATGATCACAAGGAAATTGCTGGGTCAGGTATTTTACTGCAATTATGGGCATGGTATCGGTTTCCATTTATTGCACCACCTCATCCACCTTTATCTACATTTCATGTTCCTCTAGGGGCAAGGTTAGTAACTATATTACTTGTGATCGATTTTAGAATAAATATATTTAGAATTAATTTGGAAGTTGAAGATTTGATGGTTTTTTTGTTTTTATAATAGGTGGAATAATGCCTTGCATAAACCTAGAGAGGAAACAAAAGAAAAAATTGTGACGTATAGAGACTATTTTGACCGTTTAAAAAGAGAGGATGTAAGTATTTTATTAGAATATTATATTGAAGATTTTGATAAAAAAATTGTGATTATAAATGATAATTCGTAAGTACTTAATTGATTGGTTATTTTGCAGTTTGTATGGCAACCATACTTGGAGTTACTACCTACATTACCTCCTTACTGTTTGGAGGACTCACATGTATGGAGGTCAACAGTCCCGTTGATTAATTTCCACATCGTCGAATATCATTATGCAGATCGTGTAATGCAACAATTTGGGATGGTCCAACACATTCCTGCGCCTCCTATTCATCCGGAGAAATTGCATGATCTTTCGTTGAGAGGCAAGGATAACACGGACTGGTCACGCATGCACGTTCAATTTGTGCAGGAGTGGCAGTCACGTCATCATCGTGTATGGACACAACCTGCGTGTGATACACCACACTTGAGCTATAGTTCAGAATACATGGTGTGGTATAGGAAACATACAAGGCGATGGATTTCTCCTTCTACTGCAAAGGAAGGATATGTGGTGAGTACAAATGTACGCATGTTTTTAAATAATTACTTGTGACATATTTTTAAATTTAGTGTACTAATGATATTTGTTATGTTATTTGTAGACCGATGTTCTAGAACACATGTATCATCGCACTAGTGAAGAACATAGGGATGCCTTTGATTTTTCCACGATGCATGAGAGCATCGGTCACTGCTTGCAGTTGCGAGACGAGGTGAGCAGGGTCAGTTTTCCTTTTACACCGGCTGCAGCTGCAGCATTACCACAAGCAGACGAAGTTCAGGTGGAGCACATTGGGGCGGGTCGACGAGAAGGAAAGGGACTAAGTCGTCGGCGAAGGCGAGTTGAACACCAGGGTTTACAAATACTAGTTCCTCCGACTGAGCCACCAACTGGGACATATTATCCGAGTACATGGACCCCGGATGCAGATGTGACACAATATGTGTATGGTACTGCACAGGACACATCTTTTGGGTTTGACACAGCAGGAATGTCTGGTGCAGGTAATTTTCCAGCATCGGAGTCGATGGGTCATGTCCCGAGTATGTCGGCTAGTAGTATGTTCCAGTTTACACCTTCTCCATATGTTCCACACATGATCTCTCCATCAGCACCTATGATGAATTATCCAGATTATCGATTTGGACAGCCGTCATTTATGGGAGGAGGATTTTATGGTGGGGGTTCGTCTTCCCATCATCCAGGTTTAGGGCATGATTTGAATACAGCATTAGCAGCGGAAGCTGGAAGCCCTGAGGGAGATGGTGATGAGTTAGTTCGGAGGAACCCAGATCGTGGTGCTCGCCATAGACAACGGCAATGTATCCTAAGTCCCCATGAGCAGCACATGAGGAGAAACGAATAGGTAATTTGAATAATAAGTTGTTAGTACTTAAACTTAATTCATTGTTTGATATTTAATTATTTACCTAAATGTTAACTTTACTAATATTAAATTTTTTTGACAGTTGATATGCCACCGGACCACGCTGGTTACACGCTCCAGAAAGACGAGAATACGTTGAAGAAGTAATTTGTATTTGTTTTAATAGTTACTGTAAACTTTGTTGTAATTATTTTATTGTATAACTGAACAATTTAATTAAACTAGAATTGACATATGATATAACTATGGAGGAATTTTATTCTTTAAATACACTGCAACATACAAACTTGTTATGCGTTATTGAATACATCTTCAGCCAGCACAGGGCAATTGGTTCTATTATGCCCTTCACGCCTACAATGTCCACATCGTTGCCTCCTTTGGGATTCAGTCCAATCCATTTCATTTCTAATGCGCGTGGATTTTGGGCGTCCCTTTGTACGTATCATTGTCTCATCTGGAACTATACGAGGTCCATTAGTAGGTTGAATATTTTCTTCACTTCCAAGTGGGAACCATTGACCTGAATATGCCGCTTTGATGTATTCGTTAGTGTATGCGGCATCAACAAAAGTTAATGGATCTATACGAACGTGTGCACAGGCTGCTATTGCATGTGAACATGGATATCTATACGCCTGAAAAGCACCACACTCACATTTTCTTTCATTTAAAAAAACATTGAAAACCTTCCCACCTCGTTGTGTGACTGCATTGAAGATTTCTTCAACTTCAAATCTTGTAGACTCATAATCATACCTGCGAATGAAATGAGAGGTTGCTTCTTGTTGATTTGTTTCCATAGCATCCATTAACTTCTGACAGTAACGTTTACCCAGAGCAAGGTCAGCGTTTGCCTGACCTAACCTTTGAATAAAATACTCCACCAACCTAGCATACGTGCATTTAACTAGCGCAGTTATAGGCAAGTTTCGTGCACCCTTAAGGACTTTGTTGACTGCCTCGGAAAAATTTGTTGTCATGTGTCCATATCGACGTCCTTCTTCATCGTGTGCGATTGCCCATTTTTCAAGGGAAATGCCATCAATCCAACGACAAATTTCAGGGCTGACCTCACGGAACCTTTCCAACCTTCTTTCAAATCTATGCTTGTTGGTTGTATACCCTGCCATATAAGAAGAAAATGTATTAATATTTATAAAATTAAAGTAAACATGACACCATATAAAAAATAATAAAGCGTTTAGTACCTATGTTAATCAATTCTTCTTTAAGTTTAGTATTCTTGAATCGGTGGTTGAAGTTGCTAGCGATGTGTCGAATGCAATATACATGATATGCTTGAGGTGGTTGCCACCCTTGGGCATTTGCCACTGTTGACTTTATGCTTTGGTGTCGATCATTTATTAAACAAATACCTTGTTTTCTGGTAACATACCGACGAATGTTAGACAAAAACCATGACCAATCGCTTAGTGTTTCTCCTTCTACTATTGCAAATGCAAGTGGTAACACACGAGCATTTCCATCTTGTGTCGTAGCGATTAGTAGTGTGCCTCGGTACTTTCCATACAAAAATGTCCCATCTATTTGTATAATGGGTTTAGTGTAGTTGAAGGCATCACATGCTGGTTTAAATGTCCAAAAGACTCGACGAAATTGACGGAAATTTGGATCCACTATATTGTTTGACACGTACTCAGTGGTTTCAAGTTTATACACAGACCCAGGACAACATTCAACCATCCTGTCCAACCACCTTGGTAAAAGATCATATGAGTCACTCCAGTCACCATAAACCCTCTCAATTGCCTTTTGTTTGGCTTTCCATGCCTTCCGATACGACACCTTATAGTTGAATTGTCTACTAATTCTTTCTTGAATTAGACAAATCGAAATGGAAGCATCTTCCCTAACCATACCTACAAATAAATGATAACCATGTTAGAAAAAGTCATATGATAAGTTTTAACTCCATAGTTAAATATGCACTAACCTAATATACAACAACATATGAACTCAGAGTCCAATTTGTTGTGATCTTGAGATAGCATGGGGTTAATACATGTGTGTGTCCCGCCCCATTTCTTGATGACCCATTTGTTGTTCAATTTACTAGACATAATTGCCCTTAGTTTCCAAGGACAACCTTCATTGCTATTAGGGCATTTGACAGAGAAAACCCTTTGGCCAGACTCAACAACAACAAAAGTTTGATGTGCATTCATAGAATAATGTTTAACAGCCATCTGTACATCATTTTTTGTGTGAAAACGAAGGCCGATATATAGCTCGTCGCCAACTCTCCAAGAATTAGGGACATCTAAACCACGATACCAACTCTCTTGATCTGGATGATTCCAGTCAATATAACTGTAATGTGGAGTTTCTGTCCAAAATGGATTATTTGAAGGTCCTACATGGGAAAAAATTGTTAACTCAATATCGATATTATTTATCAAACTAATAGAACTTGAAATAAACCTGATTCAGTTGGCTGGGGAGGTTCAACTTCATATGGTGATTGCACGCTGACATTGTTGTTTGCATTGACATCTTCTTCATCCTCTGTATCAGATGAATTCAAATCGTCGGCTTCATCACCTTGTCCCAGATTGATATCATCGTCACTCAAGTTTGTCTCAAAATCAATGTTTGAGTCAGGATGATTTATTGGTGGTGAGATTGGAACATTTATGGGTTGTAAATTAGGGATGTTAGTTACCGGATAAGATGTTGTTTGTTCAAATTCATGATGACTAGTGGTTGCCTTAGTTTCATTAACATGAATTGAAGATGACACAACCACATCTACATGAACATACAATTCAATCATATTCATTTTATATTGTCTCTCAAAGCTATCAAACATACACTCAAGATCTTCATCATCACATACATCAACACTTTCATATGATACAGGATCAAGACAACGTAAATATCTACATTGTATGTTGGAGATAATTTGATTAGCATTAAGATGTAACTTTCCATGAATTTTATTCTTTAAATATTCAACATCAATACCACGACTAATACGTATTGTTTTATGACTACCCACAAATGAACAACCCTCAGCAGTTTGGTTAATTGTACCATTGTAATACACTACACAAATGAAAGACATGATTTAAACAAAATTTAACAGATACTAAATAACAAACACAGCAGCTATGCAACAAATCAGATAACAAAAGAAACTAAAGGCAGAAAAGTTGGATGGTGAAATATTTTCAATGGCATTCGTATATTTATAGACCCATGAACAGTGCATTTGTCTACAAAATACATGATCTACACCGTTGATTATGTGGGTGCGATCAGGACCGTTCGTTTCCCCTGCTACTAGGAGACAACACATCTGACCCATGAACTGTGACAGATTTACTTTCAAGATGATCTAGATCGTTGATTCTGTTGGTGCGATCATGGCCGTCCGTTTCCCGAACTACTAGGAGACAACACATCTGACCCATGAACAGTGACAGATTTAAATTCGAGATGATCTACACCGTTGATTCTGTCGGTGCGATCACGACCGTCCGTTTCCCCTGCTACTAGGAGACAACACATCTGACCCATGAACAGTGACAGATTTGAAAAATACATGATCTAGACCGTTGATTCTGTCGGTGCGATCATGACCGTTCTTTTCCCCTGCTACTAGAAGACAACACATCTGACGCATGAACAGTGACGGATTTAAATTCGAGATGATCTACACCGTTGATTCTGTTGTTGCGATCAGAGCTGTTCATTTCCCCTGCTACTAGGAGACAACACATCTGACGCATGAACAGTGACGGATTTAAATTCGAGATGATCTACACCGTTGATTCTGTTGTTGCGATCAGAGCCGTTCATTTCCCCTGCTACTAGGAGACAACACATCTGACGCATGAACAGTAACGGATTTAAATTCGAGATGATCTACACCGTTGATTCTGTCGGTGCGATCAGAGCCGTTCATTTCCCCTGCTACTAGGAGACAACACATCTGACGCATGAACAGTAACGGATTTAAATTCGATATGATCTACACCGTTGATTCTGTCGGTGCGATCAGGGCCATCCGTTTCCCCTGCTACTAGGAGACAACACATCTAACCCATCAATAGTGACGAATTTAAAATCAAGATGATCTACACCGTTTAATTTGTCGGTGCGATCAGAGCCGTTCTTTTCCCCTGCTACTAGGAGACAAAAAATCTGACCAATGAACACTGAATTTAAATTTAAGATGATCTACACCGTCGATTTTGTCATTGCAATCAGCGAAATTCGTTTAACCTACTTTATACTTTACATTTTCAAATTTTATTTTTCATTGTAACCAATATATTATCACATTTGTTAATCACAAACGTAAATATTATTAATACTTCAACACTTTACTACTACATTCAAATTAAGACAATACTTTTAAACTTCAACAAACACTTAACTATTGTTTAACAACAACGACAACAAATACATGAAGTTAACAAAGTAAACATTGACTGTTTACAAAATAAACAACGATATAAACAAGAAAATCCTCAACCCTAAACCCTACATGAAGTTTAGTTGTCTTTCAAATGAATTGACCATGTTCCACATCTGCAATTGTTGAGGCTCCAGATCTTCAAAAGTAACAAACAAATTAAGTAGTAATTCATTCGGGTCTTCTGCAAATTTGTGAAACATGAATGTCACATCTTCATCACAGGTTAAAGGATATGGAGTATATTGCTTTCCTCCATCTACATATCTAACTGGACAACGATAATGAACTTGACTTATGCGTTTGCTATCCCCTTTGATCAACCTCCTATGTACCTCATTCAACAAATCAACAAGTGTCATGTCTTCGTTAAGTTTGATAACTCTCCCGCTAGATGGCATTTGTATGGCATAATCAAGACCGTACTGAGTTTGAAATATCTGAACATTTTGAAACACAAGAGCAAACACTGTTGCTGAACCCATTCTTCGAACTCACTACTACAATATTTCTATCTTAAGTTGAAGAGAAAGTGTCTGAACATAATAAACACACACACACACACTTATATTTATAGGCAGATGGACCCTAACTAAAATAATAAAATAATATGAAGTGCATAATTTAACAATTTTTTTTTTCATTACAAAATTATAAAACAACAACAACAAATACATATAACTAAAATGCACAATAAATATTTAATAAAAAAATTATTTTTTCACGAATATTTAATAACAATATTATCCAAATTTAAATATTGCAATTCACAATACATTACAAGCATTCGAATTAACAATAAACCTAAAACTAAATTACAAATACTTTTTGTCATCAAATCAAATATCCTTCGGAATAACCTGAAAAAAATTTAACATACATTTGTTAAACAATATTACTTACAAAATAAATTTTATTTAACTAATACTACTCACCCGTTTTATATTATTTTTAGTTATATTGAGGAAGTAAGGATCACGGAAACGCCTGGGGGCAAACACGACAACCTAAACAAAAAACAAACAAATTCAATTCAACACATAAATAACATATAATTTCATTTTATACAACAAATTTTACCTGTTTCAGAATTAACACACACCCCACAACAATGTCTTCCCCATATTGTCGGTGTTGCTTAACTTTGTAATGTAAGCTTGCACCAATCGTTGCAGTTGGGTCCTGAAATAAATATTTACAATTAATTACAAAATATTTTCTTTTAATGTATAACAAATTCACTAACCATACCTTTAAATTAATAGTATAATTTCCCTGTCCAGTTGGGGTCATAGACTCCACAAAAGCAACAACTGTTGGGACTCTTTGTAAATTGTGGTCGATATTAATCAATGAAGTCACTTCAGGTAGACCTATTGTTAAAAAAATACAAATTATAGTTAACATTATTTGCATCATTAAATTTACACACATCAAACTTAATATGCTAAACAAACCTCTAGATTTCACATAATGCATAGCATAGCGCCACGGGTTAGAGTTGAACACCAACATCGTAGGTCCATTAAGATCAGCCAAAAACTCTTGTGTTGGCAACGAATTTTCAGCTTCCTTGTTCCTCATTGTAGCTTGGACCAAACCAGCTGGTCCAGGAATAACACGACCAATGTCACGTGTACTCGATGTCTCTTCGTCATCATCCCCAAGTTTTGGTGTAGGGGGTGACAACGGAGACAATGGCTCCTGTTCTCGAGCCTCTTCAGCCTGTCTTGCTACCATTGCACTTCTCATTGACGCCAAAAATTGTTCATCTGTCCATAATTCATTTGATGGAACAATGTCTACTTCTTCATCACTATCAGGTACGTAATCAATACCTCTACGAGACATTCCTAATCAAATACAAATCAAATTAAATATTACTCTTATGTTGTCCCGGTTTCAAATATTCAATATAATATCACAACTTTTAACATTGCAATAAATACATATATTCAATTATAAAAAACAAATTAAATAGCTTTTTCATTTAAAAAAATTTTAATTGGGCCACTGGAACGGCCCGTTCTGAATTCACAACGGCCCGTTCTGAATTCACAACGGCCCGTTCTGAATTCACAACGGCCCGTTCTGAGGGAACTAATTACAGGTAAAATTTTCATTCAGAACGCCCTGTTCTAAAAAGAGAACGGGCCGTTCCAAACCAAATCTTACCAACCATTCGTTACAAACAGGAACGGCCCGTTCTGAATACGTGCTTTCTCAGAACGACCCGTTCCACATGTTTATTCTCGTTTTCAACTTCAAACTAAAAAAAAAATTATCTTTTAATTTTTATACCACTCTACTATACAAACCTAACAATGATACATACATAGAACATATAAAATTTAAATTTTAAATTTACAAATATTTAAAAACTCTTACTTACTTGAAGCACCTGGACCACCAAATAAAAAATACGTTGGACCACACACCGAACAAATGAATCTTGTGCAACCCAATACATTTAACTAATTTGTTAGCGCCTGACCCTCAGGCGTTTTTGTAAATTTGTACTGAGGTGCGCACCCAGACATGGCAAAACGCCTGGGGGGGAGGCGCTTTCAGTGTGTGCACATCAGGTTCACATGGCGCCTGGGGGGGAGGCGCCATCAACAATCTTCTGCCACGTGTACAACACGCCTCCTCCCCCAGCGTTTTCTTTTTACAGTCAGCTTACATGGCGCCTGGGGGGGAGGCGCCATCAACAATCTTCTGCCACGTGTACAACACGCCTCCCCCCCCAGCGTTTTCTCTTCACCGTGCCACATCTGCATATATGGCGCCTGGGGTGGAGGCGTTTTCTAAAAAACGCCTACCCCCCAGGCGTTTTCAGTGCCACGTGTATGCTTACCTGTCCAAAATCACCTATTTCGGTAATTAGTTTTTTTTTAAATTTATTTCATGTATTTTTATTTTTTTTTTAATTTACTGAGGTCAAAAAGCCCTTGTCTACCGTGTGGAAGTAATGTGCTCGTTGGTAAGAAACTATGGACCCCATATTAATGAAATATTCATTGAGAATTATATAAAAAAGAAAGTAATTGATACTTTAAATTTTTTTAAAATATAAAAAAATTAGGACTTTTGATATGCATATCACATAGTTATATATCTGTGTCAAGAAATCTAACTTAATTAGTTGGTTGAACAAAATGTTCTCAGCATCTGATTCCAAGATGCTAACAAAATACAATTAATCACATGTTAATTGATACCTTGTTCTCTTTTAAATGTGACAGCCACAATAATGTGCACATGTCATGTTCTCTTTCGTAGCCTCATGCTCAATTCTCACATTCATCAAGAATTTTCAAGGACAATTATAAGTCATTTAAATTGTTGTTTATGGATGTTGAGAACACGAACTGACCTAAACTCCTGAGGCATGCAATTATCTTAAAGGACTTATTCGCAAATTCCCACACATAACAGAATCTTTCCAATAGTAGATTGGGGATACATAAGTAACAAGTTCTTAATCCAGAAAAAAGATACTAGAGAAGGAAATATTACTAGGTAATTTTGTAGTTATAATTAATAACGATAAATAACACCAATTAATTTTAAAATGTTTGACCATTAAAATTAATTAAAATTACAACAATCAAGTTATTATATCTCATTAAAACTGATATTAATTAGGTTTTAATACTAGTACTTAATAAAATAATTATTTTAAATTTAAATTTAAATTCAAAATAATTTCATGAATAAATTAATATTTTGAAATATCTCAAAATATACAACATAAAATATATGTGTTATAAATTTTCTTTGTACCATGTTGGATTCTTATACGTAAAAAAATAATTATATATTTCCATTTAGAGTGAATTCTTTTTCTTTTATGCCATAACATTTAATGTGTTCTAACTATACAAAATTATTTTTTCATGAATGTTTCTTATTTAAATGATAATATAAGATTGGAATATGTACTTGATCAATTTTGCTCGTTACTTTATAAAGAGAGTGGCCAATAGAAACAACTGTAAAGTGGAATGAATATATTAAATACTATGACATGGAAAACAATTGAGCTTCATTAACAGCATAAACGACTACGATCAGGGATTTTCTATACAAATACTTGGCTCAATTTTCTTCGAGAAAGATAGGTTCATTGATTTAAATATTTTTGTAACCAAAATAATAAGTAAATAATCAATAACTATATTGTGGACTCACGTTTATAACCACATTAACCAAAATGCAATTAGCATGAGGATAGAGGGTGCATAATCAAAATCTCAAATTTCATTTTATTTTGAAGAAGAGCCGTATATGGAATATATATTTCTTTTTTAAAAAATAATATAAGTAGGCATATCATTTTTTTTTTTTTAATTCTAGTATGTTAATTAGAAAGTGGTTGCTTGTAATTATATTGACTAACATTAATTCTTATTTAATGTTTTTACTAAATTTAATTTTTATTATTGTTGGAATACTATTGAAGTCCAACATTCTAAGAAATAGAGGAAAGATACAGGTTTTACAAAGTTTCTATGAGTAAAAGACTTTTTGAGGTAATAACCAAAAATAAATTTATAAGACTTTAAGTACAAAGTGAATATTATATTAATGTGAGTCATGTGTAAATATCGGAGAATATAAATAATGTCTCACATCTTTAAAAAAAAAAAAAAGGAGAAATATAAATTTATAAGTCCACACAAAGTTTTGAACTTTCTAGATGATAATAAAAACAAATTCAAGAAAATTTATGTTTAAGGTGAATAATATCTTGATGATATAGAGAAATGAGAAGGGATATATTTACTCTATGGGTAAATTTACTTAGATTTACTCCGTTAAATAACTCATATTCTACATCAAATTTCAATGATCCAACCGTTGAATTTAAAACTCTTAATGCATAGATCAAATCTACAAATTTTTAAAAAAATTAAAAATCATTTGATACTTTGTTTCATTAATTCAAATCAATGTATAAAATAATTTTATGATTATTCATCAATTTGAATTAATGAAATAAAGTATCAAACGATTTTCAAATTTTCTAAAAATTTACAGACTTGATCTATGCATTAAGAACTTTAAATTCAACGGTTGGATCATTGAAATTTGATGTAGAACATGAATTATTGAACAAAATGAATATATGTAGACTTACTCATAAAATAAACAAATTCACCCTCTATAAAAATATATGTGATTCTTCGTGTACCCAATAAAATATTATGCATCTCTTCAAAAATATTTCTATGCAAAACAACCCATTAATTATATCTTTGGGCAAATGATCATTAGTTAGGAAATTGCAAGGCTAAAAATGATAAATGAGAGTTATTGCACGAGAATGTTATATATACATCATGATTCGTGACGTGTGAAACCTTTAGTTTTTGCTATCATGTTGGTGCATATGCAATGTTTTCTCTCCTTTTATTTTCTATTTTCTGTCCTCTTTTTAACATTGATTTGGAATTGACCTGGGATATTATAACAACAGTCTCATCATAGCGTTGCTTTTGTATTTACCTCCCCATTGATTAGCCGCGACAAACATGGTAAATCCAATCTCCTAAAGCAAACTAGCAAAGAAGTTGCTAGAAAGTACATAGAATAATATCTGGAGAACATCACAACAAGATTGCTCATAATGTTCATCTATTTGACATAAAGTATTGAAGTTTAACGGGAAATGTAACTTTTTGCCTTGCCCCTACACAATATGGGGTCACTACCTCGTACACTTATTTTAAATTCATTCGCAAAACATCTTAATCTTGAATAAATTCGTCCTATATCTTAACAAAATTGAATTTTAAATTTAACTCAACTTGTATAAAATCATCTTGTAAAATGAAAATAACTAGTACATTCTAACAAAAGGACTAAACATATTATAAGATTCAATAACAGTATAACAGTAGATGATCTGATGAATCCAACGATAATTACTAAAATAAGTTTCAAAACCATATTCAAAATATAAATTTTTGATTTAACTCAAACTTATAAAATTAATTAATGAAATAAAAATAATCCTATTTTATTATAATTATATCATTGATCGATGTGAAATATTTGATGATATATATAAATATTTAATACAATAAATATAATTCAACAGCTGCAATTTCATTTCATTTTAGAAAATATATAAATTAATTAACTTTTTTGTTCTTGAATGGAAGCTTTGGTGTAATGATTAGAATTGTTGTTCGGCGACTAGGAGGTCACATGTACAAGTGGTGAAATCAATCTCTGGTAAATGTAAGATAAAGTGTTTTGTAGTATATATCTATTATGAATTCATCTCTTCTCTGAACCTTGCTTGTAGCAACAGGTTACCCTTTAATCAGTTTTTTTTTTTCACCCTTAATTTGGAAGAATGCCACTGCTAAACAAATGCACCACTATGTTCTTTCATTGTGAGATCCACCACCAAACTGCTTTTTTGCACTGGATTCATACACTTTTTCTCTTCTAATCACATTAAAGTGAGTTCTAGCCACGTGAAAGCTACAAATGATGATGGAGAAAACTTGTTTGTCTTTTGTTTTAATTAATCGCCACGTGTTACCGTGGGGGATCCTGATTGGTGTATCACTGGTCTTATTAGTGTTGAGTGACAATTAAAGCTCACCCATGAGTGAGAAAATATATTCTATACTTTGTCTCAGCAACCAACTTTTGACTCCCCACTATTTATCCTCCAATCTTTGGTTAGGATAAAATAGTTGGAAAGCGCATTTGCATATAAAGAAAAATCTCTTTTTTTTTTTTATATTTTAATTCCTTTTGAACTTTAGCCATATTTAAGTACAAAATTTCAAGGCATAAGCATATTCTTCAGAGAGAAAAATGACACTTGAATATACTAGAATTCTAGCAAACACCTCTTATAGGATGATGATTTGGAAGAACACCATGGCCACGAAGCATACAAAAATGGGGATTTATAATGGGAAGTAAAATAAAGTATATACAAAGCATCCTATCTGGAGAACATGAAAAATTTGGAATGAATGCTGTTAAAATATTTTAATTTCTTATGTAGAAAACACTTTGTTACAAATTAGAACCATTTTAAAAGGGTTTAATTCCGTAACTTATGTCCATGACTCCTTGTAGTTCTAATGTGATGAGTTTAACCAATGTCACATGCAGCTTGTTAAATTATTTTAATTTCCTACACTTTTTTTGTCTATGTTTTGCAAATAGGGTACATATTCATATGATCTTTTACCTTATTCCCGACAGCAATGGCCTTTAGCCTCCTATATTATTAAAACACTCCAGATTCCAGCTCCAACCGAACATGTGGATTGCTATCCATTATGGTCAACCACTGCCTATTATATTGTAGAGGGTGCAAGATGTGATGAATGAAGGTGACACAGATATATGTGCTTGGACCGTGTCAGTTAAGGACTTTATGCAGACATAAATGGGAAGAAAAGAAGAACTAAGGTAAAATGTTTTATTCAATTCAAAGGAAACTATATATATTTATATATAGAGGGGGGAGAGAGAGAGATAGCTATTCCTAAATTTTATTCAATTGAAGGCAGTACTGAGATAGTTCTTCACAACATTTTCATTCAATATTTGCAACACTTTGGTGTTTGTAGGGCCTACACATCTTGGTGTCTTGAACTGGCTCACAGCAGCTCCTAGAGCCAGGGAATGCTCAAGAATCTTCTGGAATGTTCCTCTCCGAACGACTCGGAGTTCGAGGGCCCCAATCCAGTTGACTTTGCGGGAACTAGTGTAGCCAGCATCAACAAAAGACTTGTCCAAACAGGTGCAGCATTCACCAAGCACGTCTTCACTTGCTTCACCACTGATTTCCCAGAAGATAACATAGTGTCCTGGCTCTTTGGATAAATCTATGTGGCTAGTGTAGTCAACAACTTCCAATTTCTCCCCTGCCAAAACTTGTGATGCTGCTTCCACAGCTATCTGCAAATCATTCTCTGTGTTCTTGTCAATGTTGATGCTGAGCAGAAGATTGCTACGGCGAACAAACTTGACTTCTGGAGCCGAGTTATGGAACCCCATAACCTTGACCACATCACCGAGCCTGTACCGGTACAAGCCTGCAGATTAACCCAAGTTATGAGATTAGTGATTTGTATAGACTAGGTAGAATCTTAGAGAATTTTTGGCTATGTACAATACTTATACTCTATCAATATTATGTTACTGTGCAAAAATTGGGTATATTGTATTTCCAGTTTCAGCTATTAAACTCAGGTAAACTCCAAAGTTTTGCTATGGAGAAATATTATCACATGAATAAATGTGAGAGTATCACAAGGCAAGAATTTGACAGTTACAAATTATATATGAACATGTTTCCCTTGGGGAATATTACTACCATTCTGAGATGGCATATACAACTCTCATCAATGTAGATGAGGGCAGGCCAATTAATAGGTAGAGGGAAATTGAGAAACACTATACGTAAAATGATTAAAGGTCCCGAGATTTACAAATGAAAATTAGTTTTTTAAACTATGATGTCGTATCCATTTAGTAGGAAAAAGCTTGGTTGTTATTGTTTTATTGTGATAGCATAGAACTCTACGCAGTTGAAAAGATAAAGAATAGAATGCAATCATAGTTCAAACGGAATAGATAAGCATAATCTGTGTTGCCGATTGCATGTAAATAGGAAAAAAAAAGACATGCACATAAGTCCAGGCACAGTGATTTTCACGAAACAGGAATTAGCTGCCAGCAACTAAGAATAGACCTGTCTTGGAATGGTGCACATATTGATGTGATTAGGTATGCACTATGTTCCTTTGGAAATCACAAGGAAAAAAATTTCTTTAACTTGGTCCCATGCAGGTCATATCACCAAGCATAAAAAGAAAAGTAAGCAGTTAACCACTTCCTTCCTCTCCCTCCCAAAAAAACACAATGAAAATTAAAAGGCATTAATTTGTCAAATAATTAATGAATTTCTGGAAACATTATGCTAATATAAAATTTTCCAATTGTGAAAGAAGAAAGAGGTGGTTTGAGGAATGGTCACGATGATTGATTCTTGGTCCTGATTCATTAATTGGGAAAGAAAAATTGATAGGGAAGACTTAAATACCTGCTGGATTGGTGATGACAATCTCATACTCCTCACCTAACTTCACCTCAGTGAGGCCCACAGGCTTTGGATCCATACAAAGGAAAGTTTCATCACCCTTTGTTCCCTCTAGCTCTGACAGAGGGATGAACTCAAAGTAGCCAATTTGAGGAAGCACAGTGTAAGTGGCCAATTCAGGTGGCACTCTTGGCTTCACATTCGTTCCTATCCACCCTTCAGAAGATCCATAGTCAGAAGTCAACAAAGGCAACTCTCCAGCATAATGCCTCAACTTTTTCAGATAAGGTTCCATTGACCCAGTCATGATACCATAAACATACTTAGCATTAGGGAACAGCTCTGGTATTAGGCCATACCAGTTGCTCAGCCCCATGCACTTTTTGTGGATCAAGTTGGCTAGCTCAGGGTCAGGTTTGAGAAGCTTAGACATGGCTGTCCTAATGGATGGGACTGTGACCTTGCTGTTAAGGACCCCTTCTCTGATGTCAACACAAAGCTCCTCCCATAGCTGCTCAAAGGTCCTAAAAGCATACACAATGCTGTGTGCAAATGTGGAAGACACCAACTGAACCTCTTCCCTCAAGATCAGGCCACACAAGAGGTGGCAGTACAATGATTGGTGAAAATCAGCACCAAATATAACTTCATCAGGGCTGCAACATGGGGATTGAATGGCCTTCATTGCATGCCGGAACCCTGGGTTGCGGAACACATTGGTTGTAGCTGTTCCTGCCAACACACCCCCTTTGGTTTTGAACTGCTTGCTGCTATAGATAAAGCTCAAGGCCTTGCCATTGTTTATGGGAAATTCCCTACACAATGGAATTCTCTTTCAGTTGCCAAATTCCAACTAGGAGAAAAATGAAAACCACTGTGGAAAAAAGGATAAAGAAGAGACACGAGGTTTAATTTAAATACCGGTTCCTAAAGGCAAAAGAGGTGTGGTATATCTGCAATGTGGTGTCAAACAACTCATCATTCCATGGTATATATTTTGGCTTTCCCTGAGTAGTGCCAGAACTGCAAGAGTACCATTTTCCCCCTTAATTGCAAATTCAACTAGTTAAATGAAACAAACATGAGTAGAGCACTAAAGTCTGACCTCAAAGACATGGTTGTGATGGGCTTGCCAGTGAGAATAGAAGAAAAATCACCATCAAGTATTCTGTTGATATAAGGCTCCAATTCTTTGTGAGTGACCAGTGGAACAAAGGCCTTGAAACTCTCAGGGTCAGTCCTCCCATTCAGTCCCAAATTCTGCAAGTACTCAGCTGAAGCGTTATCTTCCAAAATCCTTTTCAGAGTTTCCCTTTGAATCCTCTCAGCATCCTTTGTCACCCTCTCAAATTCCTCCAGCACTTTCTCCATGTTAAATTCTTCCACCTTCTCAGGCATCTTCACAGTCCTTCAGCTGCACCTATATTACAAAAGAAGAAGAAAAAAAAAGGAGTACTCAATTATATATAGAGGAGTATTGACTATTGAGAATTGAGTTCTGACTCATTATTATTTCCCTGTTACCTCCATAAATGCTACTCCTAAACAGCAAAAAAAAGGGGGCAATAATTGATTTACATAAAGAAACAATTCTGAAAAGGCCAAACCGCATGAACAAGGCTATATTGCAATACAGATGCAAAATATGGATAAAGCCAAACTGCACCGTTCAACTAAGGTTTTATATCCATTCGGCATAATATTATTAATAGTATTTTTCTGGTGCAGTAATCTTCCCCTTTTGTTGTCCAGGCAATAGGACCCAGATGAATAAATTCGAAAATTAATTTGCAGAAAATAGGATAAATGCGCTTTTAAATGGTTCTCTGAACCATTATAAAGACCAAAACCAGGGGAAACGTTAAAACGATGGACAATGATGTAGAAAATGAAAGAAAACAACCAAATTGGTCAGTGATGAAGCCTGAAAACACAAAAAAACAAAGAAAAGGATAGATATCAGAAGGAAAATTATGAGCTTCGATCTTTGGCTTTTCCTTCTTTATTCAAGTCAACTGAACTATCCCAAAGATCTATTCCAAGCACCAATAGTAAAATTGAAAATTCTTCAACCATCAAGTTAAGTTCATGTGAAGCAGAGAAATAAACCCGATAAACTTAGAGCAGAAAATTCAAGACAGGATGTAATTTTAAGTTACCACAGACCCAACTGTGAGAACAGGAAAAAAAAAAAAAAAAAAAACCAAAGAAAAAAAAAGTAAAAGTATAAAAAAAAAAGTCAAAGGGAACAAAAAAGTTTTCCTTGAAGGGTAAAAGGACAGAACAAAAAGTGGGGTTCCGTAAAGATTAGTTTTTGAAATACCCTTTGCTGAGAAAGAGAAACTAACTGAATTGGGTTACAGAGATTGAACCAGAAGACAACTGGGAAGCAGAATTGAAGTATATCATAAAGCTCACCAATCACAAGTGTAATATTTAAATGAAAATAATATATACTAAATAAGGGGATGTAAAAATAAATAATAAAAAGTCAACAAAAGCATATCCAGTTCGGTTCCAAATAAAAAAATGTAGAAAAATTCATCTGGGTATTCCGGGACATCCACAATCATGTCTTGTTGAACAACCCAGAAGCCAGTGGCAGTAACAGGAGAGGAAAAGTGAGAAAACACTTGGGAAAAGAATAATTTGCATGAAATTATAAGTAATAGTAGAATAAGAAAATGAAAATATGTACCTAGGGTGTGTGAGTAATGTGTGAGAGAAGAGACAGAGTTGAGAGTGCTGAGGTAAGATTCACCTCGGGGGTTGGAATTTATAGGCAACAGAAGATTACATAAATTTGAGTTTGATGTGTGTTGTTTGGCAATTGCCATAGCATTACATTTACATAACTTGTTCAACCAATTAGCCCATGGATTCTGGACGGAATTACGACACAGTCAGTCGGTTATTCATCACAATGCAACCTGCCTACATTTCCTTATCCGTCATTTTCAATAAATAAATACCCATACGAAATTTTAATGTTCGAGATAATGTATTTATTATTTTCCGATTCCTCTGTTATCAATTAACATGTAGTTGGTATCTCAGGATCTACTAAAATGAGAGCCTAAATTCTCATGTTTTTAACTATTCTATTTTTTTAATTTAATTATTAGACTAACTCAAGTAGTTCATATAAATATAGAAAGTATATATATAGAAAGTTTTCTACTGAAAATAAAAATAATTTTTAGTAAAGAAGTTTTTTCAAGTATTTCTAAAACTGTATCCAAATACATTTTTAGTATGTTTGGATCTATCAATTAGTATTATTTTTTTGTTCTAATTGTAAGTAATAAATTAGAGTTTTCTTTGGTCCTTACTATAAATAATAATTATTAATTTTAAAGTTATTTAAACTTAAATTTCTTTCGTACCATTCATTTATTGTTAACTTTACTTTATATGCATTTTCTTGTAACTAATATTAAATATAACAATAATTTAAAATGAAGAATATGTTTGGAATAAAACTTGAATTTACGATGAAATTGATTAAAAGTAACCATATTAATTATTACTTTTTTGCCTTGATGATTTATCTTTATTACTTATAATTAAGACTAGAGGTGGTATCAAAGTCTGACATGGTAGATAGATAACATTATCTCTAAGTATATGATTAATAACTTGATTTTGGATCACTGTATACGAAAAAATATTTGTTGAGAGATGTTAAAGAGGGCTAACTCGACTCACACGAGTTAGCTCATCATAGATTAGTATTTTAAACGAGTCAACTCAACCTAACTCGGTTTTTAGTGAGTTAGAAAGATTTCAACTCACCATGGGTTGATGGGTTAAGTGGATTACCTCACTAGATTTTTTTAAAATTAAAAAAGTTAACAGAAAAAAAAACTTTAATTACATGTTCCTATTTTTAATAAATAAAATAAAGAATTATAATTTTTTATATCAAGAAATCAAGTCTATCATTGATTTAAATACAAATATATAGGAAAATATCAATCAAAATTTCAAATAACAACTACATAATATTAAAACCATTGTTTTAAAAACCAGACCGGTCATCAAGCTGACTAGGATACTAAATTAGTGGGTCAAAGGTTGAACTAGTGAGTCACTAATTGAACTGCATGACCCGATTTTTATTAATTTTTTTTAAAAAAAAATATTCATGTTAAATATATTTTATACTTATAGATTTCAATAAATTCATATCCTATTTTAAATTTCAATTTCCATCTTATTTAAAGTTATCTTTATTTTTATTTTATATAAAGAAATACATTAAAATAATTACATGCTAAAATATATATTAATATAAAGGAAAAACACATAATTTAGTCTCTTATAATAATTAATAGTTTCAATTTCGTCCCTCTATAATTTTTTTGTTTCAATTTGGTCCCCAATAATTTAAAAATGTCAATATGAGACTTTCCGTCCAAATTTTACAAACGGCGTCAAATGTAAATGACGTGGATGCCATGTAAATACATACGTGAAAAGTTTCCATAGTCCTTCTTTAATGAACATGAAACGGCCCGTTCTGAAACCAGAACAGGCCGTTCTGATCCCACTCGTTGTGTGTTAATTTTGTAACTGAAACGACTCGTTTCAGATGCAAATGTAACACACAACGAGTGAATCAAAACAGCCCGTTTTGGTTTAAGAACGGACCGTTCTGGTTTAAGAACGACCCGTTCTAGATTCAGCACGGGCCGTTCTAGAACGCCAACCAGGATTAATGTTTAGATTTAAGTATTACATTTCAACAAAATATAGCAATGTGGTTCAAAGATTGAAAACAAAAATTCATAACATAACATAAATTCAAATATTAAAATATGCACCAGAGTTGATCTTTTCATCCTTATTTTTCATTATTGCCCATATAAATAACAAATCAATTAGGCATAGTTTACCATCTGAGCCGCCACGACCTATAACAGTAGATGCAATAAATTTATGCATAATTTTAATGGCAGCATAACAAATGTAGATGAATTGCATTAACCAGCCTCCCATTGTGTATGACCTGTTACAACCCCCTCAAAACATGTATGAATTAAATGATCTTGGAATTTTTCCCTTTTGGTTTGAAATCCAAAGATACCATTAAATTCCTCCAAATTGAGACGATACTCTATATTAAAAAGTTTAAAGAAAATCAATCATGGTTCACAATTTGCCCCGGTTAAAATTTCAATATGGAGAGAACTAAGATATTCAAGAACAATCCTTGGATCTGAAACAGCCCGTTTTGAAACCATAACGGCCTGTTCCGCTTGCATTCTTTGTGTATTTTTTTTTGAATCTGAAACGACCCGTTCCGGATGCAAAATTAAAACACAAGGAATGCAAGCGGAATGAGTCGTTCTGGTTTCAGAATGGGCCGTTCCAGATCATTAAAGAAGGGGGAGAGGAGGCATGCCACCTATGCATCTACTGGCATCCACGTCATCGCCTTTAACGCCGTTTGTGAAATTTGGACGGAAAGTCCCACGTTGACATTTTTTAAATTATTGGAGACTAAATTGAAACAAAAAATTATCGAGGGACGAAATTGAAACTATTAATTATTATAAGGGACCAAATCAGGTGTTTTGCCTAATATAAATTAAAAATATAAATAATATGTATATATATAATATACTTGCAATTGATATCACAAATAAATATATGTAATATCTACATAGATTTTATATTATTAAATATATAATTTAAATTTAATAATATACTATAAAAGTTATTTGAATTGTATATATTACAAACAAATATATTAAAACAATAGTGGTCATTATTATCTTTGATAAGACTCTTTGCTCTTTTATGAACAGGATTCAATTCTCATTATTATTTTTGTGGTTTGTAATCCCTTAAAAAAAAATATTTTTGTGATTGAACCGATTTAACCCACCGGTTTGAACCTGTTTGACTCAATGATTAAGTGAGTCAGATTGGAATTTAATCAAAATTGATTTACTTTTTTTTTTTCTAACCTGACCGAGTTTGAACCTGTGATAAATCAGTTGACTCATTTTAACATCACTAATTGAGAAAAGTTAACCCCATAAATAAATTTCAATACATCAAGAAAACAATATTTATAACTTTTGACCATGGGAAGACACATTGATTTATAAATAAAAGAAATTGTATTTAGTAGCTTTCTTAAATGTGATATATATATATATATATATATATATATATATATATATATATATATATATATATATATATATATATATGCTAAGACGATATTTATTATAAAATAGAAAAAATTAGACTTAATTGTATTTTTGATCCCTCAAGTATTGCAATTGTGCAATTTTGATTCCTAAGATTTTAATTGGGTAATTTTAGTCTCTAAAGAATTGCAATTGTGCGATTTTGGTCCTTCAATTTTTAATGGAACGATTTTAGTCTCTCGAATATCATAATTATGCGATTTTAGTCTCTCCTATTAAAAATTTAATAATTTTAATATATATATATATATACAATATTTTAAAATTATACAATTATTTATCTATTCAAATTAATGGATATTATAATTTTCGTTATTGTATCAAATAATATATATTTATTATTACTAAATAAATAAAATTTATATGTTATTATTTTTATAATATTACTGATAAATTAATATCAATAATATTATTAGTATATTTACAGATAAACTAATAATTTGATAAATATAAATTATTATATATTAATATACTTTTACAAAACTATAAGTATATTAATTAGAAATATATATCTTATCTTATATATTTATATTTTTGTAAAAGTATATTAATATATATACTAAGCTATATTTATCAAATTATTAGTTTATATATAAATATTCTAAAATTATTATTGATATTAATTTATTAGTAATATTAAAATACTAATAATATATAAATTTTATTTATTTAGTAATAATAAATATATATCATTTGATACGTTAACAAAAATTATAATATACGTTAACTTAAATAAGCAAACAATTGTATAATTTTAAATATTATATATATATATATATATAAATTTTAAAATTATTAAATTTTTAATGAAAATACTAAAATCACATAATTATGATATTTGAAAGACTAAAATTATTCAAAATCGCACAATTACAATCTTTTAAGGACTAAAATTACTGAATTAAAATCTTGGGGATCAAAATTGTACAATTGCAATATTTGATTGATCAAAAACAAAATTATGCCAAAAAAATTATTGACAAAAGAGATAAAATATAATAAAAACTTAAAAATGATTTATATAAATAAGAAAGTTAAAGATTTAATTTTTTTACACCAAATTTAATTTTAAAATATTTCTTAATTTGTGTATTATATTTTTAAAAAGTTTATCATATATATCTTGAAATAATAAAGATGCATATTAATTCATTTATTGCCTACTAAATGAAATATTAGAATTAGTGAATTCAAATGAATCCCATTTAGAACAACAATAACTACTTTAAATAATATAAGAAAATGTAATTGTGTCTGTTACTATAAACAGAAGGTCTTAAATGTAAAAGTTATGAGTATTTTTTTTTTTTTTTTTTTCGAAATCATGAGTGTTTAATATATAATTTTTTTTATTCATGAAATTAAAAGAGATTTATAATATTTACGCATCCTAATCCATCATTATAAAATAAGATAAATAATTAAAAAATGATTTTTTTATCAAAAAAATTTATATTAGAACAAGACATGATTCTATTCAAAGTTAGAATCCACTAGCAATATAGCTCTTTAAAAATTTCCAGAAAAATATTGATTAAATATAATAATAAGTCAGTTTATTTTTTGAAAAATTAATCTTTAACTTTCGATGAATAATATCATATATTAAAAACAAGATAAAGAAAATTAATGATCACCAATTCACTTTTAGATTAGTGGTTACTGTGTGAGAATGCAATTGTGTCTGTTGCTATAAACATAATGTCTTTAGGTTAAAAAGGAAACATAAGGTCTTAAGTGAAAAAATCATGTGTTTAATACAAAAGATACATTTTAAAAATACATAATTCTAAAAATATTATAAATAGTTTTTTTAATAAGTAAGAATTACAATAATAATGTTAAAATTTGAACCGAATTCGAACTTAAAATCTCATAAATACTACCTCAACTCCTTACTACTAGGTTGATATCAGTGATTTAGTTAAAAAAGATTTTGATAAAAAAAAATCATATTTTAAAAATTTAAGAATCATAGTTTTAAAAATTATATATATATATATATATATATATATATATATATATATATATATATATATATATATATATACTAAAAAAAATCATATAATAATACATATCTTATAATAGTATGATATTTGTCACTAAAAATTATTTTTTCTGTAAATTATAAATATAATATATGTTGGTATATTAATAAAAAAAAAAGATATAAATTATAATGATATATAATATATATTGATAAATCTCATTCAAAATTAATACTAAAATTATATTTAGTTATATGTCAAATATATTTATACTTACATAATTATATCTATAATAACATCTTTTGTATATCATTATATGTAACATTTCGTGTAGTATTTTTTATCATTTGAATTCGAATGAATAAATGATATTCATTAAATTAATATATATTAAATTTTTATCAATGATATTCAAATGAATCAATGATATTCATTAAATTATATATTAAAAATTTATCATTGTCTACTGAATACAACTGATAGCATTCATTGAATTCAAATGAATTAATGATATTCATTCATCAATAATGACCTATTTAATTAGATTAGTATTTATTATATTAGATTGTATTTGTGTCTTTTACTATAAACACACGGTCTTTGTAAAATCTAAGCTTAATATCTAAGTTTAAATTTTATACACTTGTTAATAAAAATCGTAAGACGACACTTATGAATAAAAAGACTATAAATAAATAAGATAAAAGTGATCTTTGTAATAAATAATAATTTTAATTTTAATATATCTCTTAATTTATGCATTATATATTTTTTAAAAGTTATCACATATATTCAGTAAAAAAAAAAAGTTATCATATAAATGATCGAAAATACATATTGATTATTCATGTTTTGTATACTAAAATAACTTCTAGCATTCAGTGAATTCAAATGAATCAAGTAAATTTATAGAGCAACAACGACCACTTTAGATTAGCGTATATTTATATTATATGAAAATGCAATTGTGTCTTTTCAAAATAGGTCTTAAGTACAAAAATATTGTGTTTTTAATACATATGTTTAATTTTTATGCATGTAAAACATAAGATGATGGTACTTATAGTATGACGAAAAGAATAATTGATAAAATATAATAACTTAAAAATGATTTTATTATAAATTAAGAATGTTAATTCTAATATTTTAATATATTTCTTAATTTAAGTGATATATTTTTTTAAAAAAATAATAATTATCATACACTTAAAGAGATAAAAGTATATATTCATAAAGTTTTGTCAGCTAAAAATAAAACTATTAGCATTCGGCGTGATTCAAATGAATCAATGACATTCATTGGTAACAATTAATATTTGGATTGTTCTTAGTACGTGAGAGTCTTGACTTTTCCTTATAAATAGAAGGTATTAAGTGTAAAATTAGGTGTGGTAAAATGTGTCGTAATTTTTAGATTAGTCCGTTCGTTCCTTAAAAATTAATGATTGGGTCAGATATTTTGGCCAGTCAATCCGTTTAATCTGTCAATTAGTTGAGTCAAATGACAAATTGGAACAAATCGCTTCATCAACTCTTTTTTTATTTATTATGTTTTATTTATTATTTTTAATGTAAATTCAATTAAACCATTTCATATTTATTTTGTGTATAATTTGTAATTTATTGTATAATAAATTTGTTATACATTTAATTTATTTTATTATATGTAATTTGAGATTTTTATTATTATTTAGGTACATTAGTTTATGTTAATCCTTTAGATATATTAAGGAAAAAAATATGTTAGAAAAGTAACTCAAAATAAATATACAATTTTTTTTCTTAGGCAAGAAAGACCAAGATTTGCGACCCATTTTTGGTGGACCGAACTATTTTGTTGTCCCTATATAAAATCATGAGTGTAACACCCTATTATTTTAATATTATTATTGAGTCTTTTCGTAAATTTATTAAGTTTTAGGGGTATTTTTGTAAATATTAATGGCATTTTTGCAGTTTTATTAAAGTTTGAGGGGTAAATGGGTAACTTGGAACGGGCTGTTCCAAAGTTGGAACGGGCCGTTCCAAGCAATAAAAAGATACTGAAATTTTAAGTTGGGAACGGGCCCAGAACGGGCCGTTCCGGAAGGAGAACGGGCCGTTCCGGAGGGAGAACGGGCCGTTCTGCTGAGAGTGAGAACGGGCCGTTCTGGTTTTAGAACGGGCCGTTCTGCTTTTTGGAAACGGGCCGTTCCAATTTTAGAACGGGCCGTTCCAGTTGAAAATTTTGCACAGATTCGAAGGTTCCAGAACGGGCCGTTCCGAAATTGGTACGGGCCGTTCCGGGTAACCCAGATTGCCTATAAATAGGAGGCATGGGGGGGTGAAAAATTATAACTGTGAAGGGTGACAAATTTTAGAGAGAGAGAGAGAGAGAGAGAGAGAGAGAGAAAGAGGAGGGAGAGAAAGAGGAATCTTGAGGAGGAGATTCTGTCCTAGTTCCGGTTATTGTTTAAGGAGAGAAGTGGAGGTTCTGCCCTAGTTCCAGTTACTGTCTAAGGAAAGAGAGGAGGAGGTTCTGCCCAAGTTCCTATCTATTCAGGTACGGGGGAAAAGGGGATTATTTATATGTATAGTACATGGGGGAATTGGGTAGAGGAAGAATTCCTTAGGATTATGATTGATTTTACAATTATTTGATTTGGAGAATTATTGGTTCTATTAAAATTATCTGTGTTGAGGTTTATAAATATGCCTAAGTGTAGGAATGATGATCTGTGAAGAAGAATGAATTGTAAGGAAAATGCGGTGAGCTAGATTTTGGAATAATGAGGGGTTTTACTGTTTATATTAATTATTCTATTGATTATTATATTAATGAAAGTTATTGCTATATTACTTGTTAAGAATTAATGATATTGATGTATGAATGTGATTTTGATTGTGATTGTGGTGTCTCACATCGATGACTAGGGATGGCACGGCCCCTGGGTATGTGGTGCTACAGGGAGGGCGTGACCCTAGCATGGTGTGGGATGAGTAAGACAATTAACACACACCACTTATGTCGTTTATGGCAGCCCTGACATGGGGTTAATTGCAAGAGATTGTATTGATTGTAATGTGATTGTGTTTCCTCACACCAAAAGACTAGGGATGGCATGGCCCCTGGGTAAGTGATGCTACAGGGAGGGCATGACCCTGGTCTGGTGTGGGTTGAGTGAGGCAATTAACCTGTATCACTTGTGTCAGATATGGCGAGGTCTTGGCATAGTGTTAATTGTGAAATTGGCATGAATTATAGATGTTGAGATAATTGTTATATTGATGTGAATGAGGAAAGGTAAAAATGATAGTGTTAATTATAAAATTTAAATGGATTGTGATGGATTGATAAATTATGATACATGCTTGTAAATATTTTATTAAATAAAGAAAATATGATGAGATTTTAACATGGTGTGTTTGGATGTACTTTGCATGTAGATATCTTCTTTTCTCACCGTATAAATTGTGGATATTTTAGGTGGAGAAGATCCGGCTGCAAGTGGCATATAGGATGCCAACAGTTTTATTTTGGGAAATGCTCTGATATTGTGACATCGGGGCAAAGGATTTTTAGGAGCGAAATATTCGTGTGAATTTGGTACTGTAATATTATTTTAAAAACAATTTGTAAAAACTCTTGTGTGTTATATGTTATATTTCTGCTAACGTGGTTGTTCGAAGTTTCTCATGTGAACCCTTTTTACTGTAAAAGAAAGATTTATTACAATATATGTGTTGGGGTAGTAAGGGTGTCACATTTAGTGGTATCAGAGCATGTCGATTCAATCGGCCGTAAGTTATGAGTCTGCTATGCTTGTTTGGTAGATGAATGGTGTAGTAAATTGATTGTTGAATTTATTGATATAAACGATTGATTAAATTTGTTGTTTTAGAGTATGATTGTTAACTTTTCTGGGAGGACAGAAAAACAATGGCAGGAGGTAGAAACGATCGTGCAATCGCTGATGCTCTGCAAGCGATGGCTCAGGCTATTGGTAATCTGAACCAACGACCAGAGATAGATTGGCTAGAGAGATTTCAGCGAAATAATCCGCCAAGCTTTCGTGGAGGCTATAATCCTGATGGAGCTGCTGATTGGATTTTTGAAATTGAAAAGATATTCCAAGCTATGGGATGTCCTTTGATACAGAAGGTAACTTTGGCCGTTTTTATGCTTTCTGGAGAGGCTGGCATCTGGTGGCAAGGTGCTTTGCAAAGAATGATGGCTGCGGGAACTCAAGTAAACTGGGATAACTTCAAGCGGCTGTTCTTGGAGAAATATTTTCCCCGAGATGTGAGACATAAGAAACAGGTGGAATTCCTTGAATTGAAACAAGGAGAGAATTCTGTGGCTGAATACGTGACTAAATTTGAAGACTTAGTTAGATTTTGCCCTATGTATGATGGTGTAGACAATGAGGAGGACAAATGCGTGAAGTTTGTGAGCGGTCTTCGCCCTGAGATCAAACAAGTGTTCAATTATCAAGGGATTACTCACTACCATGAATTGGTAAACAAGTGCAGAGTATTTGATGAGGACAACCGAGCTAGGGTAACTCATTATAAGAGTGGAGGACCGATGAGAAATACTAAGTTTGGTTCAGCTAATAAGAATAAACCTTATACCAAGTTTGTAGGGGACTCAAGTTCTAAGGTGAATCATCAAGGTTCTACGCAACAAAGAAGCCAAGTTCCAATGGTTAGCCAAACTTCTGGAAGGGGAAGTGTGGGTTTTGTTCCACACAACAACTGTTTTAAATGTGGAAAGCCAGGTCATAGGGCAGTTGATTGTCGGATGCAAAGGATAATGATATGCTTCAAATGTAAAGCAGAGGGACATAAAGCTAGTGAATGCCCTCAGAGTAGGAAAGAAATAACAGAGGCTGGAGGAAGCGCTAGCAAACCTCGAACCACAGGAAGAGTATTTGCTTTGAGTGGTGCTGAAGCTACTCAATCCGAAGACTTAATTCAGGGTATGTGTTTCATTAATGGAACTCCTTTAACCGTTTTATATGATTCTGGTGCGACTCACTCTTTCATATCACATGCGTGTGTGTCTAAACTAAAATTACCTGTCTCTTCCTTGTCTTTTGAGTTAATTGTCGAAACACCCACTAGTGAATCGGTAATCACTTCTGATGTCTGTTCAAAGTGTCCTCTGACTATTGAAGGTAGAGATTTTATGGTTGACTTAATTTGTTTACCTCTAAGTCAACTAGATGTTATTTTGGGTATGGACTGGTTATCTTCCAATCATGTCCTTTTGAATTGTGCTAGTAAATCTATTATTTTTGGGGAGTCTGTTGAAAAAGTGAGTAAGGATTATTTGACTGCCAACCAAGTTAAGGTATCTTTGCAAGAAGATGCCCAAGTATACATGTTGTTAGCTTCTCTGAATTCCGAGAAAAATGTTTTGGTAAATGAACTGCCTGTTGTGTGTGACTTTTCGGATGTCTTTTCTGATGTGTCTAGCTTACCACCCAGAAGAGAAGTAGAATTTTCCATAGATTTAGTTCCAGGAACAGGACCTATCTCTATTGCACCTTACAGGATGTCACCCATAGAGTTAGTGGAACTAAAGAAACAAATAGAAGACTTGTTGAAAAAGGGGTTTGTGAGGCCTAGTGTATCACCTTGGGGAGCACCCGTACTTCTAGTAAAAAAGAAGGATGGTAGTATGCGGTTGTGTGTAGATTATCGCCAGTTGAACAAAGTGACCATTAAGAACAAATATCCGTTGCCTAGGATAGATGATCTTATGGATCAGTTGGTAGGTGCTTGTGTGTTTAGTAAAATCGATCTTAGATCAGGGTACCATCAGATTAGAGTTAAGAGTGAAGATGTACCTAAGACAGCATTTAGGACCCGTTATGGACACTATGAGTACCTAGTAATGCCTTTTGGTGTGACGAATGCTCCTGCAATTTTTATGGATTACATGAACCGGATTCTTCATCCGTACTTGGATAAATTTGTAGTTGTCTTCATAGATGACATACTAGTTTATTCTAAGACTAAAGAGGAGCATGAAGAACACTTAAGGGTAGTACTACAAACCCTCAGGGAGAAACAACTTTATGCTAAATTGTCTAAGTGTGACTTTTGGCTTGAGGAGGTGAGTTTCTTAGGACATGTAATTTCAAGTGGGGGAATAGCAGTGGATCCATCTAAGGTTAAGGCTGTGCTTAATTGGGAGACACCTAAGTCAGTTAGTGAGATCAGGAGTTTCCTTGGATTGGCTGGATACTATAGAAGATTCATAGAAGGATTCTCTAAGTTAGCATTACCCTTGACAAGTTTGACTAGGAAAGGAGTTATGTTTGTATGGGATAGTAAATGTGAGGATAGTTTCCGAGCCCTTAAGGAAAAATTGACTAGTGCACCTGTTTTAGTATTGCCTGATCTTAGCAAGACTTTTGTGATTTATTGTGACGCTTCTAAGATGGGTTTGGGTGGAGTGTTAATGCAAGAAGGAAAGGTCGTATCTTATGCATCTAGGCAATTAAAAATACATGAGAGGAATTACCCCACCCATGATCTTGAATTAGCAGCAGTGGTGTTCACACTTAAGATTTGGAGACATTATTTGTATGGTTCAAAATTTGAAGTGTTTAGTGATCATAAGAGTCTTAGGTATTTGTTTGATCAAAAGGAATTAAATATGAGGCAAAGGAGATGGTTGGAGTTCCTTAAGGACTATGATTTTGATCTTAGTTATCATCCAGGAAAAGCTAATGTGGTAGCTGATGCTTTGAGTAGGAAATCTTTGCAGTTGTCTTCTCTTATGATTAGGGAGATGGACCTTTTGGCACAATTTAGAGACTTAAGTCTGACTTGTGAGGTGACTCATAGTAGTGTGAGACTAGGTATGACTCGGGTGACTAGTGAGCTGTTGAAGGAAATTGGAGAAGCACAAATAGTGGATTCATTTCTAGTAGCTAGACGTGATGCTATAGGGCAAGGGATTGAAGGAGAATTTACCTTGGGTGTAAATGGAGTGGTAAGATTTAAAGACCGAGTATGTGTGCCTAGTGATCCTACGCTTAGACGATTGATCCTAGAGGAAGGTCATAGGAGCAAGCTTAGTTTTCACCCAGGAGCAACTAAGATGTATCATGACCTTAGAAAGATATTCTGGTGGCCTAGGATGAAGAAAGATATAGCTGAATTTGTGAGTGCCTGTTTAGTGTGTCAGAAGGCTAAAATAGAGCATCAAAAACCTTCAGGACTACTTCAGCCTTTGAGTATACCCGAGTGGAAATGGGATAGCATTTCCATGGATTTTGTAGTTGCTTTGCCTAGGACTAGGAGAGGACATGATTCCATTTGGGTTATAGTTGATAGGCTGACTAAGAGTGCACATTTCTTACCTATTAACATTAAGTATTCTCTAGAAAAATTGGCTAGATTGTATATTGATGAGATTGTGAGATTACATGGGATACCATCTAGCATAGTTTCAGACAGGGACCCTAGATTCACCTCTAGGTTTTGGGAGAGCCTACAACAAGCTTTGGGAACCCAACTGAGACTTAGTTCAGCTTACCACCCTCAAACTGATGGTCAGACTGAGAGGACTATTCAATCTTTAGAGGATTTGCTTAGAGCCTGTGTGTTGGACCAAGGGGGAAGTTGGGATAGTCTTTTACCTTTGATAGAGTTTACCTATAATAATAGTTACCACTCTAGCATAGGTATGGCACCCTATGAAGCCTTGTATGGTAGGAGGTGTAGGACTCCTTTGTGTTGGTGCGAGCCTGGTGATAATATCATCTTAGGACCTGAGATTGTGCAACAAACCACTGAAAAGGTTAGATTGATACAAGAAAGGATGAGGACAGCTCAGAATAGACAGAAAAATTATGCTGACAGGAGGAGAAAGGATTTGGAATTTCAAGAAGGTGACCATGTGTTCTTAAAAGTCACTCCATGGACTGGGGTTGGCAGGGCATTAAAATCTAGAAAACTTACTCCTCGATTTATTGGTCCTTTTCAAATTCTAAAAAGAGTCGGTAATGTTGCCTACCAAATTGCTTTGCCTCCTAATCTGTCAAATCTTCATGATGTTTTTCATATTTCTCAACTTCGAAAATACGTCCATGATCCTTCACATGTGATTGAATCGGATCATATTGAGGTTAAAGAGAATCTAACGGTGGAAGCAACCCCTGTGAGAGTCGAGGATCGAATGGTAAAGCAACTTAGGGGTAAAGAAATTCCTTTGGTGAAAGTTATTTGGGGAGGAGCTACACCAGAAAGTGCTACTTGGGAACTAGAGGAGAAGATGAGAGCGTCATATCCATTTTTATTTACTTCAGGTAATTTCGAGGACGAAATTTTTAAAAGGAGGGGAGAATTGTAACACCCTATTATTTTAATATTATTATTGAGTCTTTTCGTAAATTTATTAAGTTTTAGGGGTATTTTTGTAAATATTAATGGCCTTTTTGCAGTTTTATTAAAGTTTGAGGGGTAAATGGGTAACTTGGAACGGGTTGTTCCAAAGTTGGAACGGGCCGTTCCAAGCAATAAAAAGATACTGAAATTTTAAGTTGGGAACGGGCCCAGAACGGGCCGTTCCGGAAGGAGAACGGGCCGTTCCGGAGGGAGAACGGGCCGTTCTGCTGAGAGTGAGAACGGGCCGTTCTGGTTTTAGAACGGGCCGTTCTGCTTTTTGGAAACGGGCCGTTCCAATTTTAGAACGGGCCGTTCCAGTTGAAAATTTTGCACAGATTCGAAGGTTCCAGAACGGGCCGTTCCGAAATTGGTACGGGTCGTTCCGGGTAACCCAGATTGCCTATAAATAGGAGGCATGGGGGGGGTGAAAAATTATAACTGTGAAGGGTGACAAATTTTAGAGAGAGAGAGAGAGAGAGAGAGAGAAAGAGGAGGGAGAGAAAGAGGAATCTTGAGGAGGAGATTCTGTCCTAGTTCCGGTTATTGTTTAAGGAGAGAAGTGGAGGTTCTGCCCTAGTTCCAGTTACTGTCTAAGGAAAGAGAGGAGGAGGTTCTGCCCAAGTTCCTATCTATTCAGGTACGGGGGAAAAGGGGATTATTTATATGTATAGTACATGAGGGAATTGGGTAGAGGAAGAATTCCTTAGGATTATGATTGATTTTACAATTATTTGATTTGGAGAATTATTGGTTCTATTAAAATTATCTGTGTTGAGGTTTATAAATATGCCTAAGTGTAGGAATGATGATCTGTGAAGAAGAATGAATTGTAAGGAAAATGCGGTGAGCTAGATTTTGGAATAATGAGGGGTTTTACTGTTTATATTAATTATTCTATTGATTATTATATTAATGAAAGTTATTGCTATATTACTTGTTAAGAATTAATGATATTGATGTATGAATGTGATTTTGATTGTGATTGTGGTGTCTCACATCGATGACTAGGGATGGCACGGCCCCTGGGTATGTGGTGCTACAGGGAGGGCGTGACCCTAGCATGGTGTGGGATGAGTAAGACAATTAACACACACCACTTATGTCGTTTATGGCAGCCCTGACATGGGGTTAATTGCAAGAGATTGTATTGATTGTAATGTGATTGTGTTTCCTCACACCAAAAGACTAGGGATGGCATGGCCCCTGGGTAAGTGATGCTACAGGGAGGGCATGACCCTGGTCTGGTGTGGGTTGAGTGAGGCAATTAACCTGTATCACTTGTGTCAGATATGGCGAGGTCTTGGCATAGTGTTAATTGTGAAATTGGCATGAATTATAGATGTTGAGATAATTGTTATATTGATGTGAATGAGGAAAGGTAAAAATGATAGTGTTAATTATAAAATTTAAATGGATTGTGATGGATTGATAAATTATGATACATGCTTGTAAATATTTTATTAAATAAAGAAAATATGATGAGATTTTAACATGGTGTGTTTGGATGTACTTTGCATATAGATATCTTCTTTTCTCACCGTATAAATTGTGGATATTTTAGGTGGAGAAGATCCGGCTGCAAGTGGCATATAGGATGCCAACAGTTTTATTTTGGGAAATGCTCTGATATTGTGACATCGGGGCAAAGGATTTTTAGGAGCGAAATATTCGTGTGAATTTGGTACTGTAATATTATTTTAAAAACAATTTGTAAAAACTCTTGTGTGTTATATGTTATATTTCTGCTAACGTGGTTGTTCGAAGTTTCTCATGTGAACCCTTTTTATTGTAAAAGAAAGATTTATTACAATATATGTGTTAGGGTAGTAAGGGTGTCACAATGAGTGGTTAAAGATTCTAACCGAATTTTTATCTTCATGATTGTCGATCAATTTGAATTTCCTTAATGCAACTTTTCTCATTTGGTGGATAATCTTTCTTAAGGAAATCTCCTAACACCACCTAAGGACTAGTTAAATAATTGTAACAATCTTAGACAAAACTTTGTTGATAATCTCAACATATCATTGACATCCTAGCTACCTCATAGAATTGAGAGCATTTTCCTGTTTTACTATTTTTTATAAAAAGAAAATTAAAAATAAAATCATGAGTACTTTATATATAAGATTATATTTTATGCATGGTATAAAAAAATATATGACATAATTTATTGTAGAACGAAGAGGATAATTGATAAAAGGGATAGAATATATTAAGAATTTAAAAATATTTTGTTGTAAATAAGAATGGAAGTTTCTTTATTTTAATATATTTCTTAGGTTATGTATTATATTTTAAAAAAATTATAATAGAAATATTTGGAATGATAAAGGTATATTAATTATATTTTTGTATACTAAAAAGAATAGAATTCAGTGAATTTAATAGAATTAATGACATTCATTATTCAATGATGAATACTTTAGCATGTTGATTAATCATGCATTTTATTTTATATTATTGAGTTTCACATTATTATATTACATTTAAATAATTCATTTTTTTTTTACTTTGATCTTAATATTAATATCTTAATAATACTAAATTTAAGATAATTTTTAATTATTTTTCCATCCAATTTTAAATACATTTTTTCAAATAAAAATTAAGACATGCGTTAAGTAATTACAACAAATCTTAAATTTAAATCATTTAACTATAATTTTAATCTTATTTTAACAATACTAAATGTAGGATAGTCCCTTATCTTGTTTTTTTCCGACAATCTCAAACACATTTTTTTAAAATAAAAAATTAAGGCAACGTAATTACAACCAATTTTAATAATATAAAATTTAGGATAGTTTGCCATCCTATTTTTCCACCCAATCTTAGACACATTTTTTCAAACAAAAAATAATACATTTGTTGAATAATTACAACCAATTATAAATTTAAATTATTTATCTATAAACTTAGTCTTATCTTAACCTTAATAATACTAAATCTAGGATATTCTCCCTTCTTATTTTTTCACCCAATCTCAGACACAATTTTTCAAACAAAAATTAAGCTATGCATTAAATAATTACAACTAATTATAAATTCAAATCGTTTAACTTTAATCTTAATCTTAATAATACTAAATTCAGAATATTCTCATCCAATCTCATACACATTTTTTCAAACAAAAATTAAGACATGCATTAATTAATCACAACTAATTATAAATTCAAATTATTTAACTATAATCTTAATCTTAATAATACTAAATCCAGGATAATTTTCCATCCTGTTTTCTCACTCAATCTCAAACATATTTTTTCAAACAAAAATTAAGACATTCATTAAGTAATTACAACAAATTTTAAATTCAAATAATTTAGTTGTTATCTTAACCTTATCTTAATAATACTAAATCTAGGATAGTCTCCCATCTTGTTTTCTCGCCAATCTCAAGCACATTTTTTCAAACAAAAATTAAGGCATGTGTTGTATCACTGTGTTGTGAATTATTCTTTATTTAATTTTATTAATTAAATGATATATGATGATGTGTTGTTTTATTGTTTTAAAATACTAAGGATTAAGTAATTCTTACAAGTTCAGTTGTTTGAAGTTATTTTGTTTAAAGATCAAATTAACCAAGTTTGGGAGAAAATATATAAGGTTTTTAAAAACTTGAACTCCGTAAGTTCATTTCTCATAATTCCTAGAGAGAGAATTTAGAAAGATAGGCTCTAAGGTCGGAGGGGATCTTTCTTTCTTAGAAGTACTCCAATCTTTCTCCAAGGCCATGATTTTAGTAGTAGAATTAAGATTCAAAGCTTAGAAGTTGAGAATTGAAGGTTGAGTTATTGTACGATGAGAGCTCAAAGAGTTGCATTCTTCATCGTTCTTCCTTATTTTCCTTAAGTATGGAAGATTTAAGGTAAGAGAAGCTTGTAGATTAACCTTTGTTGTGTCACATGCATTGATTTGCCCACTGGGGGCTTTATTATTGGATTAAGAAGTGGAATGTGACACCCTCTACCCCGCATGACATAATATAATATAAAATTGAATAACCTTAATATAATAAATAAATTCAAAGTTCACACAAGTAGAGAGAATCACATTTTAACATAAATTAGACTTAGTGAAAATATTAAGTAATACAATGATTACACAACATTATCCAATACACCTCAAGTAAGAATCATTATGAGAAAGTTTAATCATATGTTAGCACCTTAACGATAGCCACTGAGATCAATGTCACTAAGAATTTCTAGCAACTTTATTACTGTCACACATGAAGTCCTTAGATATTGCTATCATTATAACACCTCGAGTCATTAATAATCAACTTACATCATAACGTATTTAACAATTGTTTTCTACCGTAATTCATCCTTCCTAAACATTGATATAAGTACCCCAAACCATTCATAAGATCAAACACTTAAAGGGTAAAACTATTCTTCATCCTCATTACAAATTACATTTTCACAACTTAATCTTCTATGACATCATGTGATCCAAACATTCTATCTAGAGATATATATATATGATATTAAGTTGATCTTAATTATATTAGAAATATAATACAATTATCTCCAACTTCTATGTTGACCTTAAGAGATAAATATGTCATCTACTATTTTAAATAAATAGAGAATCGCAACGTTTCAGCCTAAATCTGACAACTTGACCTTTGCTCACTAATTTGATCATAAATTAAGTTCTAGACATCATTTTTAGGTGATTCTAATGGAATTTTAAAGCTAACATCCAAATTTACAACTTTCATGAAGTTCACGTTATATTTTGTGCATAGAATATGAAGTTCATCTTTTAACTCGCACAATTCCGTCATTCTTTAATATTTTTATGTGATTCTTGAGTCTAAACTGTAGCGTTAAATGTCTACTTTCTAACCTAATAATAAGAACTCAATTTCATGAATCACACATAGAAAAATCAAATAAATACCTATGTTCATACCAAAATTTTCAAAATTTGACACAACTCACACCCAAACTTTTTATTTTTCGAAATCCAATTTGATAAAAACTCTCTATAGGATATGTTACACTTCTAAAAGTCACAATTTATACATATAACTACATACCCAATTAATCTCCTTGTACAATCACCAATGCATTCCCTTAGGGTTTCCCAAGAAACTCATAGTGATCTCAAATCATACAGTTACAATCTCAAAACATGGAATCAATCATCCATTCAAGCAATTCATACCATTAATTACATACAAGAAGAACAAAAAGTGAAACAGACACAATTATAGAAAATTCCTCATACAAACCCACACCTAAAGTGAGATTTCTCACCATCTTACTTGGATAAGCTCTAGATGATAGGTGCACAACTCTGGAGTGATTTCCTTCTTACACCTATTTTTCGAGCTTTGAAGTGTGTACGTGAAAATAGAGATGTAAAAAGGGTTTTATTAGAAAACTTCTTTTCTAAAAACCCTAACCTCTCTTTTACCCTCTAGTTAAACATATTAACCTCAGTTATCCCAAAGATCCCTTCCCTTTTTAATAGAGCATTATACTATTCTTTAATAAAATATCATATAATATATTCTAAAATAAATTACATAATTAAAACAAATATTTAACATCCCATATTAATAAAATAAAAATATCAAAATTATTAGTAAAATACTTATATTATATTTTATGAAAAATGAGTTGTTAAATGGAAAACCTTTATGTCATAGGTTTTTGGTTGTTTTGGATACTTCAAAGAAGAGTTGATGGTCATCTGGTTGATGCATGTTGTTCATTTTGATGAATCTAAGTTGTTTATGATGCATGTGTTATTTTTGAAGATTGCATATTGTTTTAGTATGGATGAATGATTGAAATTGTCGAGAGAGGTTGAATTGTGTAATTTGATGAACCATATTCTTGAAAATGTTGAATCTACCATGTTTGCTTGCTTAGAGCCCCCTTGTGGCTCGCTCTAGCAAGCTTGCTCGATCATTTTAGAGGTGGTCTCTAACATGACTCGCTTAGAGCACTCCTTGGACATGCTGAGCGAATTTCATTTGCTCAGAGTGAGATCTCACTTGCTTAAGCAATCCAACTTCACCTCCTAGGTGTAGTCTCTTTTTGAGCTCGTTGAAAGCAAATTTTTGAGCACTTGGAGAAAATTTTGTTTGCTCAGAGTACATCCAGTGGAGCTTGAAGCGATAATTTCTCTTGAAACTTGTAGCTTTTAAGTTGTATTTTTTTCTGTGTTGTGGTATGCATGAGACATGTTATTATGCCGAGGACTATTATGTTGTGATATTCATAATGTATTTTGTTGTGTTGATGTGTATTGTGTTATGATGATATGATGTATGATGTATGTTGTTGAGTTGTGTTGTGAACTTAGGATTAAAGGAGAGGTGTTGTTTTTAAAAGTTAAATTATCTCATTGTGTAGATATGTGTTGTGGTGTTCTCTTCTCTAGATTTGAGAGTCCAATTGTTGAAAAATCCTTTTTGAGATTGTTGCCTATTTAAGTAGAGTGTTGAGACTCCTCTAAGTCTTTAGTTGATATCGTATGGGAGCAAGGTTGAGCCATACTAGTTTAAGAGTGGTTTAATTGAGTAAGGTATGGAGTTGAGAGATAATTGATTACTTGAAAGGTGCATGGTATCACAATGATAGTTGGTGGACTATTCCCATAGGTGATTTAGTTAATGCATGTCAATGTCATGATAGACTAACACCCAAGCCATGCTATACTTGACAATGTGTACTAGACTTTCTTAGTATAAGTGGCAAAATCCAAAAAATAATGTTATGTTAAAAATGGATTGATATTTAACTTTATTGTTGATCTAGCAAGCCAAAAAGACCATGTTATTATTGGTTCAGTAGGGTCAAACCCCTTAGACAACTCACCTATGTTATAAGAGATCTCTTAGTTGAAATGCGTTATGACACATTAATTAACTATGTTGTTGATTTATTGTGTTGATAATATGTTATGTTAATGAGTTGTGTTGTTAAGTTGAAAAGTTGTTATGTTGTTAAATTGTTGTGTTAACACGTTAATATGTTGATCTGTGTTGTTAAGCTGAGCAATGACTATTGTTGTGAAATTGAGTTGTAGTTGTTTTTTAGTTTACTATGTGCTCCTATATTATGTTGTTTCCTTATATTCAAGCTTACCCTTTTTTTTCTTGTTGTTGGATTGTGGTGATCATATTATTATCGTAACAGACAAGATTAGGTCGAAGGACTTGCTTGAGGATTTGTCATGTTGGAGATGGCTTATTCATTTTGTTGTGTTGTTCTAATGTAGCATGTATATAGTACATGACCGGCAACCTAAGACTTTCATGTTTTGCAACCTAGTATATATGCACAAGATTTGGTTATAATCTCACTGAGGGATTTTTATGTCTTTAGTTGTTTATTCCTTACAAATATATTGTTGCATGAATATTCAAGGATTGCTTGCATGATAATCCTAAGCATTAAGATTTATGTTTTTCGCTGCTTAATTGCCAAGTTGTATTAAGTGTAGAGACTTAATCTTAATCATAACAATACTAAATCAAAGATAGTCTCCCATCTTGTTTTCCGCTCAATCTTAAACACATTTTTTCAAACAAAAATTAATGCATGCATTAACTAATTACAACCGATTATAAATTTAAATCATCTAGTTGTAATATTAATTTTTTCTTAATCTTAATAGTATTAATTTCAAACAAAAATTAAGGCATTTGTCATGTAACTATAGCCAATTATAAATTCAAATTATTTAGCTGTAATCCTAATCTTATCTTAATACTAAATTTAGTATAGTCTCCTATCTTGTTTTCCTACCCAATTTCAAACACATATTTCAAAGAAAAATTAAGACATGCATTAAGTAATTACAACTAATTATACATTCAAATCATTTAGCTTTAAACAATATAAAATTTATGATAGAAATTATTCTTTAGAAATAATTTAGCTATAAATATTATAAATTCATAATTCTTTAATAGTTGACATATTAAAGTTATTTCACAAAAATTAAGACATGCGTTAAGTAATTAAAGTTAATGGTGAATTCAAAACATTTAGTCATAAACATTATAAATTCATAATAATAAATTTACAAATAATTGTTATTCATCCTCCTAATTCATTTTCCTTTTCACTTTTTTGAATTTCACTATCTTCTTTGTTTATATGTCATCTTCTAGGTGTTTAATATTTTAAACAGATTGAACACTATTACCTAAGTTGATATATTGTTTTGATTTCACTATTTGACTTTCTTATCGAAAATCATATAACTTTCTTATCTAAACTGATCAATAAAAAAAATGTGTAGATTTGTAACACCCCAGATTCACATTTTATACCAAAAAGTATTTTAGAAATTATTTTGATATTTAATAAATTTATTTTAGAGTTTTAGATATTATTTAATTAATTAACTCTATTTTATTTATGAGACATGTCTTTTAATTATTATTTTGATTAGTAATACATTAGTAATTTTCCAAAATATATTTTATTAATGGATATGTTCATGTATTTGTTAAAGGGAGAGTTATGTTTTAATTATTAGTAATTATATTATGAGGAGAGGAAGGAAGGACATTTTAGTAAAGTGTATTTTACTATTAATTATTTTATTATTTTAAGAGAGAATTTTATCAAGAGGAGTCACTAAGTTACCAAACCCAATTTCACGCTTCTCACTTCTTTTCCTTCTTACGCTTCCAAAGAACAAGAAGAGCTCCAAGAAGAGGACCAACCTAATTTCGCTTCGTCTTCTGCTCATCAAGGTAAGGGAGGAGTGATAAACCTTACTTTGTGTCGCAACCCGAAAATTTCCGATCTTGCGACCTATGGTTTAGACATCCTTTTAAAGATTTCATCAATTAAGGAATGCCCGGACACCAGACTAATCCTTAATTAATGGTTTTGAAAATAGGTTCATGGAGTCGCCACCAATATTTTACTCAAAACATTGGAAAAATAAAAGGTTTTTAAAAGTCCAATAATGGCCTTGATAACCAGAATTGGGTTTGGGGGTCGGTTACGTGTAGGGAAGGTATTAAGCACCCCTACAACGCCCTTAATCGGTACCCTATGACGAAGTTAACATTATAAATAATAATAATATAAATATTAAATCCCCTTTTATTGATGACTATTTACATGCTTGAAATTTAAATTAAACAATTGACTCTAAAATATCTACATGATTATTTTTATTATAATGATGTTTATCAGAAATAAGAAAGATAAAAATAAAGGAGAGAGAAGAAGATTGACTGAAATACCTCGTATCAAGCTTTGTTAATGGTGATTCTAGGTGCTTTGTGGCAACCTTTTCACACTACAATACCTCACAAACTCTCAAGAAATACAAGAGAGAGAAAGAGAGAGAAAAAGAGAGAAGAAGAGAGAAATTTCGAGCTCTGGACGAAATTTTGGAGTCCTGAGAAATGAGCCCAAGCAGTCTATTTATAGACTTCGGAAAGGGGTCCAGAACGGCCCGTTCCAAATTCGGAACGGCCGTTCTGGATATGGCCGTTGTGCCTTATTTTGTACTCCAGAACGGCCCGTTCTGAAATCGGAACGGCCCGTTCCGGTGAACCCGAACGACCCGTTCTGGTTTCAGAACGGCCCGTTCTGGGGTACAAAATTAAGCCCCCTTTGATTGGTTGGAACGGCCGTTCTGAAATCAGAACGGCCCGTTCCGGGTGACCAGAACGGCCCGTTCTGAATTGAGAACGATCGTTCCGTGATACAAAATGTAGGCCCTTTCCTTGGTTTGGAACGGCCCGTTCTGGTCTAGAACGGCCGTTCCAACCTAACATTTTTAGGCCTTTTAGGAGTCTCGGAACGGCCCGTTCCAATTCCAGAACGGCCCGTTCCAGACTTGGGAACGGCTCGTTCCGGGCCACTGAAGAAAATTAGTTTGTGCTTTCGGGGCCCTCTGAAGTCCTGTCTTCTTATTGGCATGCTTCGGGAGCTCCTTCCCTTCGTAACAGAGGTCCATGTCCTTGTTTGTATGCCCCCGGACGAAATTGGGTGTCTTAAGCTGCCCCTCTTTACTTGTCCTTTGGAATAACTGTGTTGCTTTTCCAGAGGCAAGTAAAGACGTAGACATTTCGTCCGGGTCTTCTCTTTGTCTCTTTGTGTGATGCCTCTACGTTGCTTCCCTTGGATAGATGTATTTGCTCGTATCCTCACCCTTTAGAGCAGGTGCGTACTCTATTGGGTAACAAGGCTGACAAACTAACTGTACACCTGATCTTCAGTCTTCAAGTAGAAGCTCTATTTTTTCTCTTGTGATAGTAAGGTAAAAATTCGGATCTTCACTCTTGTTTTGACAATAGATACTTTCACGTTGTTTCCTTCGGATAGACGGTGTTCCCTATATCCTTACCCCATGGAGCAACTGAGTGTTGGATTGTATGCTCTATTAGGTGCCAAGGATGGTGAACCGAAACATCTAGGCTTCAAGGTCCATGTGAATGCCCTATGTCGCTCGCTATGTCCAAATCTTCTCCTTTACTTCAGTAGTGTAGATGACCCACACCATTTCCTTCGGGTAGATGGTATTTACCCGTATCCTTGTCCCTAACAGCAATTGAGTGTTGGTTTATGCTCCGTCGGGTGATAAGGATGGTAAACCGAAACATCTAGGCTTCTGGTCTTGATGTAGATGCTTCCTACTGCTTCTGCCTGTCTCATGGTAGTGTGTTTCTTTATTTGTAGCTTGTTAAAGAGGGAGTATGTTCTGAGCTCAGCCTCTCCAGGCTGGACTGATATTTAGGGCTTTAGCCGGCCCACTACTAGTTTTGGGGTCTAGCAACCCTTACCGATCTTGTACTAGTTTTAGGGATCTAGCAACCTTTACTGATCTTGTACTAATTTTGGGGATCTAGCAACCCTTACCGATCTTGTACTAGTTTTGGGGATCTAGCAACCCTTACTGATCTTGTACTAGTTTTAGGGATCTAGCAACCCTTACTGATCTTGTACTAGTTTTGAGGATCTAGCAACCTTTTCCGATCTTGTACTAGTTTTGGGGATCTAGCAACCCTTTCCGATCTTGTACTAGTTTTGGGGATCTAGCAACCCTTACCGATCTTGTACTAGTTTTAGGGATCTAGCAACCCTTTCCGTGTTTGTACTTGATGTCTTCTTGTTGGTGTTGTGAGATGAAAGTCTGCCCCTAGGTGGATAGGCAGGAAATGTTTGATGTGCCCCTATGTTGGTGGGCAAAGATAGATGGATGACAAGGATTCTAGTGTTGCCCCTGCCATGTGAGTATTATGATGCCTCTCCAGGCGTTGTTTGTGGTAGGGTTTTTTCTAAATTTCATTTTTTTTAGCTTCGGCTCTTTCATGTTTGAAGCTTGCCTTTTCCTGCCATTTTCATAAATTGCTTCGGCTTTTTCAACATTTGTCAAGCTTGCCTTTTTCTGATGTTGTTTTTGCTTTTTTATTGTCATCATTGGTAGAGAGATCTATTCCCATGATGATGTTATCTGCTAAATCTTTATTGATGAGTATTATTTTGGAAGCCACTCCTGGCTTTGGTAGGAAAACATTCCTGGTCTTGGCATTTTCATGAATCTTCCATTATTCGGTTGAGGAGTAGGGCGCGATGGCCTCTTCATGCTTATGAGTATGCTTATTTGGTTGATTCTATTCCACTATTGATATGTCTTTGCTTAGTGGGCACATAGAATCACTTCATGTTGTCGTTTGCCACTGCTTGGCTCATGCTCGACTATTTTGCTTTGACGAGTGTTTTGTCCTGATGGCTCCTTCTGACCCATAACAAGTTGAATGCATGGATGCAATGAAAATGCAAGACAGGAATGATTCTTTTATTTTTTGTGTAACGCCCATATGCCCCTAACTCATATGCATGCGATGCAGTTTATGCTCATGTGTTTGTTCCTAAAGATGCAATTTATTTTTTGGTCGAGAAATTAACCTGTACGCATTAAGGTTAATGTTGACGATTTCTTTCTATCCATGCCAATCTTGATTACTGTCGGGATATGTTCTTTTGAGCCCAAGCTTCAGTGGCTCCTTGACTATCCAGTCGATACGTAGTCAAGCGTCTCCCAACTCTGTTCGGGGACATCTCGATCTTTCCTCTGTGAGTATTCACTGTGCATTCTCCGTGTATATTTTTTATACCATTTTAATGCCATAAGGGTCAAGAGAAAAGACAGAAGGGATGTTTATATTTTTTCAGAAGGGTTGTTAGAATGGATATTTTTTCCCAAAAGGAATTTTTAGAAGAATGGATGTTTGTATTTTTTAGAAGGGTTGTTAGAGTGGATGATTTTTCCAAAAGGGTTTTTAGAAGAATGGCTGGCCAAGGTGGGCTTTGGTGTTTAGGGTTATTAAACAAACGTATTTGCTGCAAGGAAGCTATTACTGTGTTTTAGCCTTTTTGGAAAGTGGAGTGATGACTTGGGTTTGTGCTTTGTTTAGATGATCCCCTGAGCTGCCTTTCAGTTTTCAAACTCAGGTCACTGCTTTGACGTCCTAACTTTTGCCTAGGTTACTTGAGATGCGTTCCCTAGCGGACATTTTTTTTTATCATTACTTTTGCCTAGGTTACCCTTTTTTGATTGTGGGTTGCCTAGCAGATCTTGCCCTAACTTTTGCGTAGCCCCCTTGGTGGGTTTCCTGCCAGGCTTTCATTTTTGCAGCGTTTGTGAGGTATGGGATGTCTTTATTTTATCAAACCCTAGTCATGTCTGGATTCATGTGATTACTTTGTTATCCTTTCCATGCTATTATCGAGTAACATCTTTGTCGCAAATACAACTTGTTTATTAAGGGTTGATGGATGAGGTCTAGAGTGAATATTTGTAGGGAGAAGAGAAATGAAAGAATGTTATGGCATTTAAAATAGTACTTCCAATTTACACGTGCCCCTTTAGCAAAGCTTGAAGGCCCGGGCATGCCCCGAGTTCGTGATTCATACACAGAGAGATAGACAGAAGTTGCCCCCTAGAGAGTGATGAATGATTTGATAATTTCCAAAAGAAAACCTTTCCACTTGTTTGAACGTCGGTGTTTTTGCATTTGGGGTGAAACCTTTGTGAATTCTTGCTTTCGAAGGGAATACTCGAGCCACCTTTCAATTCCAACTCAGATAGACATTTCTTATTTTTATATATCCCTACTTTTGCATAGGACGTATCCTATCGGGATTTTGATTTTTTTTTTCACCCTAATTTTTGCTTAGGACGCCCTTTACGGGTTTTCATCCTAACGGGTTTTTTGTATGCAATGTCTTTATTCTTCAATTGGGTTTTGTCATGTAATTCCCTAAAAAGCAAGGATTCGTCCATTCTTGACCATTCCTCTTATCCCGACAATTGTTGTTTCTGCATGAGAAAGTCTCGATGTTTGAATCGTCAATTTGGGCGTGTGATGCCCCCAATTACTGATAAGTGTTCCCCGATTTGATGTGTCAGGCTCGCATTTGATTACAGTAATTTCCATTATCCGACTAACACGCACAAATTAGATTTCCCTTTTTATTCTTATTTATTATTTACAAAGAAGGCGTGTTATCTATATGAAACCTAGAATAGGATACAAGGTCACTTGAGAGATTCAATGAATATCATTCTCATTGATTTTTGTTTAGAGAACATCTTTGCATACTATTATATGTGTCTTCCATTTCTAATGAATGCATATGCTAAACTAAAAAATGCATGATATTTGTTTTTGCCTAAATTTTATCATTTTTTTTGTTACTAAAGGGGAATGATGCATGATTTTGCTATATATTTTTTTTAAAATAAACTACCTTATATGATGCTTTAGAGTTAGGGTATACAGAAGAGCGTTAGTTTTAGTTTTTTTTTTATTGATATCTGTTTGTTTGTAATTCTTATCTATTTGAAATAAATAAACACAAACAAATGCAACACGCATATGCTCAAACAAATGTACACCCGCGAACAGTCACGTTTAAATCCTTGGTCTGTGGTCCCTGCAAGAAAAGTGCATTGTATAGGACGGTTCTAATCTCACTGGTTTTAAGGCCCCCAAGGTGCCCCCATTATAGGGACCCAGTATCTCTGTCGCCGTCATCTGGCAAATTCTAAGGTTTGTCACAGTATTTCGGGCTAGAATAACCGGTTATCACCTTGAGTGTGATTTCCGACAAGGCTCGCAGGCTCCAAGGCCAAACTTGGGCCGGTCGTACGTCAACCACTCCCTATGTTTATTATCCTCATGCCCCCGGGTGTAGGGGGAACTGTTGTGTGCAAAGGTTTGTGTACAATTTTTATTTCAAACAAATGCTGAATTTAAACACGCAAACAAATATTAAAGTCAAACAAAGAAAATAAACAAGGCAAAGGGGAAAAATATTTAAATTATTATTTTTTATTTTATTAACTTCATCAATTAAATGGGCCTGACCCTCTTTAAACTTCCCCAGTGGAGTCGCCATCTGTCGCAACCCGAAAATTTCCGATCTTGTGACCTATGGTTTAGACATCCTTTTAAAGATCTCATCAATTAAGGAATGCCCGGACACCAGACTAATTCTTAATTAATGATTTTGAAAATAGGTCCATGGAGTCGCCACCAATATTTTACTCAAAACATTGGAAAAAGAAAAGGTTTTTAAAAGTCTAATAATGGCCTTGATAACCAGAATTGGGTTCGGGGGTCGGTTACGTGTAGGGAAGGTATTAAGCACCCCTACAACGCCCTTAATCGGTACCCTATGACGAAGTTAACATTATAAATAATAATAATATAAATATTAAATCCCCTTTTATTGATGACTATTTACATGCTTGAAATTTAAATTAAACAATTGACTCTAAAATATCTACATGATTATTTTTATTATAATGATGTTTATCAGAAATAAGAAACAAAGATAAAAATAAAGGAGAGAGAAGAAGATTGACTGAAATACCTCGTATCAAGCTTTGTTAATGGTGATTCTAGGTGCTTTGTGGCGACCTTTTCACACTACAATACCTCACAAAGTCTCAAGAAATACAAGAGAGAGAAAGAGAGAGAAAAAGAGAGAAGAAGAGAGAAATTTCGAGCTCTGGACGAAATTTTGGAGTCCTGAGAAATGAGCCCAAGCAGTCTATTTATAGACTTCGGAAAGGGGTCCAGAACGGCCCGTTCCAAATTCGGAACGGCCGTTCTGGATATGGCTATTGTGCCTTATTTTGTACTCCAGAACGGCACGTTCTGAAATCGGAACGGCCCGTTCCGGTGAACCCGAACGGCCCGTTCTGGTTTCAGAACGGCCCGTTCTGGGGTACAAAATTAAGCCCCTTTTGATTGGTTGGAAAGGCCGTTCTGAAATCAGAACGGCCCGTTCCGGGTGACCAGAACGGCCCGTTCTGAATTGAGAACGGTCGTTCCGTGATACAAATTGTAGGCCCTTTCCTTGGTTTGGAACGGCCCGTTCTGGTCTAGAACGGCCGTTCCAACCTAACATTTTTAGGCTTTTTAGGAGTCTCGGAACGGCCCATTCCAATTCCAGAACGGCCCGTTCCAGACTTGGGAACGTCCCGTTCCGATTTTGGAACGGCCCGTTCCGATTTTGGAACGGCCCGTTCCGGGCCACTGAAGAAAATTAGTTTGTGCTTTCGGGGCCCTCTGAAGTCCTGTCTTCTTATTGGCATGCTTCGGGAGCTCCTTCCCTTCGTAACAGAGGTCCATGTCCTTGTTTGTATGCCCCCGGACGAAATTGGGTGTCTACACTTGGGAATATGGGAATAACTGTTGGGTAACAGGATTGACCCTCAATCCTTTGCCTGATGTATACCCATGGAACAGACACTTTATGAATGTTTTCTGTTTTGCTTTTTGATTGTTCCATTGCATTCCTTATATGATTGTGAGTATGAATATGTGATTAATTTTTAAAATAGATAAGTTTGATAGCAGGATTGGCCCCATTCCTTTGCTTGACTATGGAAACAGACACTTTATGAATGTTTTCTATTTTGCTTTTTGATTATTTTGTTGCATTCCTTATATGATTGTGAGTATGAATATGTGATTAATTTTAAAAATAGACAAGTTTGATAGCAGGATTGACCCCCCATCCTTTGCCTGACTATGGAAACAAGTACTTTATGAATGTTTTCTATTTTACTTTTTGTCTGTTTTGTTGCGTTTCTTATATTATTCTAAGTATGAATATGTGTTTAATTTTGAAAATAGATAAGTTTTGATATGAATTAGAATGATCTAAGTTCCTATGGGAAACCTACGAGGAACAAATAGGGACACAAACTTTTGATGAGAATCGTGAGAACAAATAGGAACAAATAGGGAAACCTACGAGGAACAAATAGTTCCAAATTTAGCCCTTCCCGCCCCTGGCTTGCCCTCGACGGCCTCGCCGTCGCACTTGTCGTCATCTTCCTCGTCCTCACCACTGGTGCCGGCGACCACCACCCACCCTCACCACCACAAGAAAACCAAAACAGTAACCCTCTCAAATTCTATATTTTTACACAGGAACTAATCTGCAAAATACAAAAATAAATATTTCCAAGTTACCGATTCCAAATCTAAGCTAATTATTATAATATTAAATTTAATGGTCAAAAATAATATTTCATCCATATACTACATTTTTTTTTACTTCATATTAAAATTTTTCTTATTTTCTCAACAATGTTTTCCATACAAAGACTGAAACACGAAAACTTCATGCCAACTTCTGAAAGTAGGAGCGTCTATGTTCCCTTAATTAGTTTCTGACCAGTGGTTAATTATATAATAAAGTATTTACAGTGCTTGGCTTTAGGCATGGCAACGGGGCGGGACGGGTATGGGTTTCATGATACCCGTCCCCGCGATTGAAACTCATACCCGTCCGCGTCCCCATACCCGTCGGGTATGTGATTTTTGTCCCATCCTCGTCCCCGTCAGGTATCGGGTATACCCGTACCCGTACCCGTAAAAACAGAGCGTGCTCTAGAACTCTTTGAAGAAATGTGCATAAAAGTTCTTGAACCTGATATAATTACCTACAGTATAATTATTGATGGGCTTTTAAAGGTGGGAAAAACTGAACTTGCTCTAGAACTCTTGGAAGAGGCCTGCAGTAAAGGTCTGAAGCCTAATTTAATTACTTTCACTTCAGTAGTAGGGGGCCTAAGTCGTAATGGGAAGGTTCATGAAGCAATAAAAATTTTCCATTACATGGAGGGGTTTGGTGTTAGACCCAATGCATACACTTACTAAGGCTACCTATACTGTTCTTGTAAATGGCATTACTTGTGAAGGATTACCTGAGGAGGCTTCGAGGCTGGGTCGCGGTGTGAGTTGCGGGATTTGAAACCCTAACTCGTGGAGGCTGGAGTGTTCTCGTGTTGCTGTAATCGTGTTGCGCTGGAGTGAGTCACTTAATTAGACTAGAGGCATTATTTTTAAAAAAAAAATTTAAAAGTAATTAAACCGGGGACGGGTATTTAACCGGGGATGGGGATGGGAACGGGGACGGGGACAGGGACGGGACAGGTAAGTATATACCCGTACCCGTAGCCGATTTAATTTATCGGGTTTTACCCGTATCCGTACCCGTACCCGATCAAAACGGATATTTCCCGTCAAAGTCGAGACGGATTCGAGTATTACTCACGGGTTTATTTATCATCCCTACTTGGCTTGCATCACCTATATATGGCTTTAATAATGGTTATACACGAAGCAATCACAAGTTTTGTCCCTCAAAAGTGATGAAAATAAAGATATTTATAGTGCGGCACATACAGTAATCCCTGAAAATTGGGTTCCTCGTTTTTCCATCATCTGACGATGTGGTTGGACTTGAAAGACCACATGCACACAATGAACTATGAAGTGGATGACTTCGGGTGTGTTTAAATATTCATCCATACATATTCCATACATATTTCCATGTATTCAAATATTTCCATGTATTCAAATGAAAAAGGATGAGTGTGGATAGATTGAGTTAAACTTATGTTTAATTTTTTTAAATGATAAAGCAAACATGCACTTCGTGTTAGGGATCCTTCCACTAAAGTCTTCTCTCACTCACACACTCTCCTCGATATTCGATTTCTTCCTCCCTCTTTCTTTTCGATTTTTGTGTTTCTGTTTTCCAAATCAGATTTATTAATTCTAAATATGAGTATCTAGAGTTTGATATGTAAATAGATATGGTTTGTCGTGGTGGGAATTAATGGATATAGTAGAGTGCTTTCACGTTTCAATTAGTGCCTTTCTTATTTTCACGGATAGAAAAAGAAATTAATTAATAAATAATAGAGAATAATTTTATAAAATTAATTTTATTATTAATCTTATTTATTATAAACAACACAACGTAATACTTCATCACTTCTATAATAAATCTCGTATTAGAAAAAAATAATTTTTTAAATAAGTGTGATATTAGTTTTTAATATAATATTAATTATATATTTTTCATTTATATTTCTGATAATATTATTTAAAAATTAATTGTTGTGTTGCATCATTTTTAAGAAAAAACTATTTATAAAGTTAATTTTGTAAAGTTATTATTCTTTTTATCTATTTATTATTTTTTTTGTTTGTATAAAATAACCTAAGAAGAGGACACTTATGATGAAAGAAGTAACTTTTTTTTAAAATCATATTCATTCCTTTCCTGATCAACACTTTTTTATGTTTAAGGTTGTTGAACACTTCTAAAAAAATATTTAATATTAGTATGATAAGTGCAAAATATCATTATTTATATATATCTTTAACAAGAGTAATGATTAAGTAGGAATAACAATTGTTAAGTAGGAATATATGTGAGAAAAATTTATCAATATTAATTGAAATGTATAAAATATCAACAAAAAAATTGAGCCAAAATAAAAGGACAACATAAAAAAAAATTAAGGACTAAAAGGAGTATTATATGAGGAATAAATAAGTAATTAATACCAAATTGAAAAACTAAAATGAGACACAATGATACTTGTTATTTTTTTCTTTCTTGACATTTTTTTTTCTTACGCCACACTTATTATGGAATGGATGAAGTATATGTTTTGTTAGTTAAAGCTATAGGTGGAAATAAGGCAAGTCAAGGTAAGTTTTGGTAAGCCTAAATATGTCTATAATGCAAAACTTTTGTCAAATACACATGTTTATTAATTAATAATATGTTTTCCATATCCTTAATTTTTTTATTTGTTCCCTAAATATCCTTTCTTGAACTTGAATAATATAGTTACTCTTTTGGAGAGTATATTTTTTACTTTTTTAAAATGCACTTTTCATAAGTATACTTTTTGAACCATGAAACACAATTCCATAATGGTAATAAAAAAAATATATTATTTTTAATCAATAATTTATCATAAAATTAATGACTCATACTTTTGAAAAGATGTCTTCTATAATAGTTAGAAACACACAAGTTAGAAACACACAAAAAAAAAGGGATCCAAAGATTGTTATTGGTGTGAGACTGAACAATTGTTAACAATTTAAAGAAATTAATTTGCATAACCTAGATCAACAAATTCTAATAGTTCATCTCTTAAGAATTTAATAGTTAAACGTGCTTGACTTAGACTGATTTAAGGATGAGTGACCATCATGAAAGCTTCCCATAAAGTGTGCAAGTGAGGACAAAACACTCTTAAAAGTTTTGTGTTGGTTTATGGGATAGTCATTGATGTTAAAGGTGGTCAGACATTTTCAAAAAGGGTTACCCCTAGAGGGTTCTAACGAAGGAGAAGTTGAGTGAAGTGTCACTATGTAAAATACCATGGGGTGTAGTCACTGAGACGTCAAATTTGAGAGGTATGACACCTTCAAAAAAACTACAATCTTGTATTTGATATATGCAATATTAAAGATGGAATGAAAAATTAAAGTTTAAAAATGTCAAAGTTAAGATAGAAAATATTAGGATTTAAAAAATAATAAAGATGAATTGTGAGTGTCCTGATTGTTACAATAAAATAAAATAAAATAAAATAAATCAACGAAAAGTGATTGGAGAAAAATATAGTAGTGGAAGAAAATAAGTGGGGGAAGGGATGGTAAAAGAAGAATATTGGTTTTTGAAATAAAATCTATTTTAGAAAGAAAATATGTCAAAAATATATTTAGAGGAGTACATGTAAACTAGTCTAGGAGTACGAACTCTCACTAGAAGGACATACTATTAGGATTTGGTAAGGATAATTAAGCCATACAAGATACATCTCATGTTCACGAAGGCATGACCGAGACTTCCAAAATAAGTTATCCCCAAGGTTGGTTCCCAAGCTTTTACACAAGGGACTTTCCCTAATAGTGTATTTTATAGCATACCCTTAAAAAATATATTTATACATATGAAGCATGCCAAACAGATTCTATACATTACACTCACATATATACTCCATAGTTTCACATCTCACATATTACTCATACCACATTACCCATCATTCATTTTCATATACATTTATATATAATTATTGATTCACATCCACATCAACATCACAATATAGAATTATAGCATGAAATTTAACCAAAGAACAACAACAAATTCGCATATAGGACAGTGCCTAGTGGCACACACCCTACGTTTGGCACGTAGTGACACACATCCTACATGCGACGCGATACCTTCAGAGGACCATGTGACACCCTCTACCCCAACATACATATACAGTAATTATAAAAAAATATAATTTTTCATCAATAAAAATCAAATTTCCAACCACGTAAGGGTAAAAAGTTCACATTCATAAACTTAATCCAAATAACATGCCGGTAAAATTACAAAGAAATAAAACTGAATTTTCCAAAATAATTTAATAAGAACATCTTAAACTAATCCTATCTATGTCCCGATGTCACATGTCCTATCAGAGCAAAACCCAACATAGAAGCCTAAGTTTCATCACCAACATCTTCAGCCTCACGCTGATGATCACCTGTATAACAGTCAAAACAAAACAATACGAGAAAAGGGAGTGAGAAACATCTCACTCTGGCTCACGATGTAGAAATATACGCCGGATAGCCAAACACAAACAAGACAGATATAGCATAGATATGTTAATAACAATATTTCATGTCACTCATCCAAGACATAAATCATCACTTTATCATATAACATTGAAAATGCACATGTATGGACATGGACTACATATTATCATGCATGTGGCGCCAGTAAAACATCACATGGCATATTGCCGCTAGCAATACACGAAGAGTAGTCTAGGAGTACATGCCGGGTCACACCCTCTGCGCACTCTCACTAGAAGGATATACTACCAGAGTCTCGTTGGGATAGCTAAGTCGCGCAAGATACATCCCATGCACACAATGGGCGAGACTGAGACTTCCAAACCGAGCTATCCCCAAGGACTAATCCCCAAAGCATTTACACTAGGGGGCCTTCTCTGGCGGTGTATTCCATATCGTACCCTTAAAACACTTATGCAAATGATGCATGTCAATCAAGACTCTATGCATTATCATATCACATTATCATTTCCCATGGTCATTTCACATCATCACATTTCGTCATCATATTTCATTATCACATTTCACATTATCTCATCATATTCACAAAGTCTCCACAGAGCACTTTAATTTATATCAAAACTCGTTTATTTATAAATTAAATACATATTTTTACATATCATCAAACAAGGAATATAATAGAACAATTAGAAATCAAAATAGAAAATATTCATATTTTGCCTATTTCTCATAGGGTTTCCCGCAGGAACCCATAGAGCACTCTAAATCATATCAAAACATATTTATTTTCAAAATAAATCACATACTTGCACATTACATTTAACAAGGAATACAATAGAGCAATCAGAAATCAAAACAGAAAATATTCATATTTTGCCTATTTCTCATAGGGTTTCACATAGGAACCCATAGAGATCTCAAATCATACAATTAATTGCATATAAGAAAAATAATAAGCAAAACAGATACAATTGGGAGAAACCCTTCATACATGAGCATACAAAAATACAGCAATACACAGGATTGGGCGCCAATCCCACTACCCAACATATATTCCCACATCCAGAGCAAGATTTCTCACTCCCCCCTTACCTCGATAAGCAGGAGCTAAATCTTTTTGGTCGCCCCCTCTAGGTTCCCCTTCGTCTTCAGAGAGGAAGGAGGAAAAAGGTCAAAAGTGAAAAATGCGTTTTTCTGGAGTGCTAGAACGCATTTATAGGGATCAAGCCGCGGCCAGAACGGCCTGTTCCGAATCCGGAACGGCCCGTTCTGAGCCCGTAGAACACATACAAAAGCCTCTCCAAAAATGGCCCGTTCCAAAACCAGAACGGCCCGTTCTGGGGTTTTCGGAACGGCCCGTTTCAAGATGGAACGGCCCGTTCGGAGTCAATACTTTGTTCTTTTAAATCACATCCGGAACGTCCCGTTCCCAATGTGGAACGGCCCGTTTGGGTTGAAATTTTACTCATGAATGCTTGAGTTGGAACGGCCCGTTCCCAAACTGGAACGGCCGTTCCGGGGCTATGAAAATCCAAAATTAGTAGTTAATAAATAAATAAATAATATATATATATATATATATATATCAAATTAAAATAAAATATCAATACAATTTAAAACATAATTTTCTTCAAATAATAATTATAACAAAATATCATAATTAATAATATTATACAAAATAATTTTCATAAATGATTATTAATAAAAACCTTTAAAAAATCAATCAAACCCATTTAATTAATCAAAATAATTATAAGGAAATAATCTTCATAAATATAAAATAAATAATAATTATTCGTAGTATTAGTAGAAAAATTCGAGGTGTTACAGACCACATTGGTCTTTGTTTGACTATGCCTGGTGTGACCAAGATCAAACCTTGTGAGAACTCCACTAAGAGCATTAGGCGTACGTGATGAAGTCAGAGACTTTTTGCCTTGATGATGTAGAGCATGAGTTGAGTACCACTAGGTGTGGGTAAGACAAAGACTCTCTATCTTGGTGATATCGAGTGTGGATTACATAGAGAATCTCTCATTTTAATTGGGTACTAGAGAACTAGCATTAGGTGTGAATAAGTTAGAGGCTCTCTACCTTATTGGTGACAAGCTTAAGGTGACTAACATCGAGTGTGGACGCCAGGCATGGATTGATCACACTAGGAGTGAGTATGTTGAATGAAAATGAGTAACGTATTATTGCAAGTTGTGTTATGAATGTATAAGAATATGTTGATGTGTAGTATAGTGTTGTGATAAGCATAGGGCATGTTATAGTGTTGAAATATGTTGATGGTATGCATGATCGATGCATGTAGTTATGATGTGTTATGAACTTAGGACTAGAGGAAGGTGTTGTTTTAAAAATTGAAATATCTCATTTTGTGGATATGTGATGTGACACTACAAAAAAAAGTCAATTTAGCGACCACCAAAATCGGTCGCTAAATTACTAAAATCGGGCTCTATTTACCTTAGTGACGAAATTAGCGACCAAATTTAAGTAGTCGCTAAAATCCTGGTCGTAAAGCTATATGGCGACAAAAAAAATTTTTGTCGCAAAATGGTTGCAATGATTTTCGTTACTGATGTGTATGGGGACTAGATAAGAGACCGAATAAATCGATCGCTAAATATTTATTTTTTATTTTATTAAATTTTATAGACATCACAAACTTGGTCGTTACGAACCACTCATATTTGGCCTCTCAAGGATTCTATTTCACAATACTTCACTTTTCAGCATGTTTTGTCCTTAATTACACAGTTTCTGGAAAACTTCCTAGAAGGTCACCCATTCCTATATTACTCCAAGTCAAACATGTTTAACTGTGGAGTTCTTATGAGATAAGCTACCGAAAAGCAGATGCATGTTGCTAGTATAGGTAGTACAAATTAATTCATTTAAGTCATCCTCAACTATACAATCTCATACTTATACTATCTTTGGATCCTTCTCATTTCGGTGTGTCCGGACCATTATAAATATATAATAATATATATAATAATTATATTACTAATAATAATTATTATTATATTATATTTAATTAATCTTTATTTATATATACTTATTTTTATAACTAACAATCTACTTATTTCTATATAAAATTAATATTATGATACAATTTAAATTATTTATTATAAATTTAAAAGTCTAAATAATAATTTATATATTTTAAAATGAGAAGGTTTATAATAACACTAGTATAACTTTTACTAAGTATTACAGTGCTCAATAACTTTATATTAAATGTAAATTTTGTAAATCCAACCGTTAGATTGAAAGTTCATACTTTATATGTTTATATCAAGTTTTGTTAAAATTGAACAACAACTTGAAGGTAATTAAAGTGCTCATATTTTAGTATATTTTGAAATGTATATATTACGTCAATTTTGTTTTACAAGAATGAAGTATCAAATTATCTTGAATTCATATAAAATTTTGTATATATGATCTAAGAGTAAAAAACTTTTAATCTAACGGTTGAATTTATAAAATTCACATTTAATATAAGGTTGATGGGCGATGTAATACTTAGCAAAAGTTACACCGGTGTTATTATAACCCTTCTCTTTTAAAACATTTTAAATAAATTATTAATTAACTTAATATATTTATTCATCTTAAATCTAAGATATAAAATTCAAAAAATGTATTTATCCTTGTTTTATTTTCTAATTATCAACCATTAATAAAATACTAATTTAATTAAGTTTATTTTAATTTCCACACACATATTTACAATTTATTTAGATTCATAATATTTTCTCAAGTTTAATTAATATAACTTTTAACTAGTTGAAATATAATTTACAACATAGACATATAAATAAAAAAAATTAGCTAAAATTGTAACAGCCCATTTTTCGTGGGCCAAAGGCCCAATTTGTGGCCCAGAACGGGCCGTTTCAATTTTGAAACGGGCCGTTCTGGAATAGTGAGTATGGCCAAAATTGTAGAAGCAGAACGGGTCGTTCTGATGGGAGAACGGGCCGTTCTGGTTTGGAGAACGGGCCGTTCTGGAAGCAGAACGGGCCGTTCTGTTGGGTTTGAGAACGGGCCGTTCTGGTTTGGGAACGGGCCGTTCCAGTTGAAAAATTTGCATAGGTTTGAAGGGCCCAGAACGGGCCGTTCCGATTTTGGAACGGGACGTAGTGGTAGGTGGGCGAAAAATCCTATAAATAGGCCTCAAATCCTCTCATTTCTACACACCTCTCATTCTCACTCTCTCTTCTCTTATGTTCTCTCTTTTGTTTCTCTTCTTCTCTCTGAAGACCAAGAGGAACTCAGAGGATGAGGTTCTACTCCAGTTTTAGTTCCGATCCTTGTTTAAGGAAAAAGAGGAGGAGGTTCTGCCCGAGTTCCTATTTATCCAGGTACGGGGGAAAATGAGATTATTTATATGTAGAGTTACATGAGGGAATTGGGTAGAGGAAGAGCCCTTAGGGTTATGAATAATTTTATAATTATTTCTGTTTGGAGGATTAATTATCTTATGTGATTCTATATATATTTAGGATTACGAATATATGTTTAACTTGTGAAAATGATGCTATGGGAGAGAGAACGAAATTATAGAAAAGTGCCTGTAAGTTAGGTTGTGAAAAATTGGATGATTTCTGTTTGAGAAATTGAGGATCCCATTAGATTCTGTATGTGTTGAGGATTATAGATATGCTAATAATTTGTAAAAATGATGATCTGAGAGGGAGAACGAAATTGTAGAAAAGTGCCTGTGAGTTAGGTTTTGGAACAATTGGGGATTTTACTGTTTATGTTAAAATTATATTAAATTGATAATTCCAATGTTTATTATATTAGTTTATGAATGTTATTCTTATATTATTTTATAAGAATTGATGATCGAGATGTGAATTGCTTGAGGATGTGTAAACCCTTATTTTGTTAGACTTATCTGTTGAGTATGTGATATGGAATTGTGTATGTGATATGGAATCGTGATATGAGATGAGATGTTGTATGGACATGATTAAAAATGTGATTGCGATGTGTTTCCTCACACTAATGACTAGGGATGGCACGGTCCCTGAGTAAGTGGTGCTACAGGGAGGGCGTGACCCTAGCATGGTGTGGGATGAGTAAGACAGTTAACACACACCACTTATGTCGATTATGGCAGCCCTGACATAGAGTTAATTGCAAGAGACTATGTGGATTGTAATGTGATTGTGGTTCCTCACACTAAAGGATCGAGGATGATGTGAACCCTGGTAGTGGATGCTTCAGGGACGAGCGTACTCCTGGATGATCAGGGATGATACGAACCCTGGGTAGTTGATGATTTAGGGACGAGCGTACTCCTGGATGATCAGGGATGATACGAACCCTGGGTAGGTGATGCTTCAGGGACGAGCGTACTCCTTAATGACTAGGGATGGCACGACCCCTGGGTAAGTGATGCTACAGGGAGGGCGTGACCCTGGTTTGGTGTGGGAGGCAATTAACCCGTATCACTTGTGTCAGATGTGGCGAGGTCTTGACATAGTGTTAATTGTGAGATTGATGTGAATTATGGATGTGGAAATGATATTTGTTAAATGTAAAATTGGTGTGAATTATGGATGTGGAAATGATATTTGTTAAATGTAAAATTGGTGTGAATTATGGATGTGGAATGATATTGTTAATTGTAAGATTGACATGAATTATGAATATGGAAATGATGTTGTAAATTGTATAATTGGTGTGGATTATGATGGATTGAGATATGTATGGGAAATGAGATATGTTAAATGTGAATTGAGATGTGAAGATGATGAATGATTGATATATATATATATATATATATATATATATATATATATATATATATATATATATATATATATATATTATTAAATAATGAATTATGATGAGATTATATTGTGATGTGTTTGTATGTACTTTGCATATAGATATTTTCTTTTCTCACCGTATAAACTGTGGATATTTTAGGTGAAGAAGATCCGGCTACGAGTGGCATCTAGAATGCCAACAGTTAAATTATGGGAATGCTCTGATAGTGTGACATCGGGGCAGAGGATTTCTAGGACAGAATATTTATATGGATTTGGTATTGTAATAAATGATTTTAAAATTGTAAACTCTTAAATTTTACCTTTCAAGTTTTATTTTTCAGTCATTCTCTTATATTGAAGAAAGAACAGATTTGAAGTTTTATGTGAACCCTTTTACGAACCCTTTGAAAGTTTATTCTTCTTAATTAAATTATATTATATATGTGTTGGGGTAGTAAGGGTGTCACATTTAGTGGTATCAGAGCAGGTCGATCCAATCGGCCGTGAGTTATGAGTCTACTATGCTTGTTTGGTAGATGAGTAATGTGATGATTTGACTGTAACTTATTGATGTGCTAATGTGATGATTGATTTTGTTTATTTATTTGTGTGCATTGTGTTCTTAGGATTTATCTGGAAGACATGATATAGCTTAGTTGATGATTACTCATTGGTTTTGATACTTCTTACTTATGTAAGAAGTAGTGGTTAAATAGTATCGCTCGTGTTGCGAACATATGTGCCAGTAATAGTGAACGAAGCCTTGTGTTAGCCAACTAGAACTTTAGATGTGAGTGATACATTGATTTGTCGAGTGTACTAAGAGTTTGCGATTGGTGAAGTTTCTGACATCTATAGTTGTAGCAGTTGAATCTAAGGGGATTGTCTCCTTGGTGAGAGATTGAAATGTTGGTAATTCCCTTGAGTGTTGGTGTTGGCATGTTTACCGTTTATGGTTTAGGTAGCATGTGAGTTTTATTTTCTAAGTCTGTTGTGCTAAATATGTGAGTTGTTTTGGTTTAGGATTGTAGTGGGAAACTTGAATATGAAGTTGAGGTGTAAGTTTGGAAGGGTTGATGTATTTTTGTGGCCTTAGATATATTGATATACTATTGTTGTTTGGTGTAGAGGATATTTTGGCTGCAGTTTTGTTGTGCCATTATGACTACCATATTGATAGATTTAGATTTTATGGTCTTCACAAAAGTTATAGCCTTGGACGTTATCTTTCCAATGGAACTGGAATTAGGTAAAACGAAGGTCTAGAACTCTAGTTATAGCTACTTTAGTGATCAAAGGTCTAGCTGTAAGCGTCGAATATATCTGCAGAGGTTTTTGAAATTTTTAGCTAAGAAGATGATCTTTTTGGAATCTTATGTCTTCATAAGAGTTGTAGTTTATTTTCTTAGCTTTCTTTTGAGGTAGGTTTGAGATCATTTGGATGAGTATAACTCTTTGTGTGTCATTTGCTTTGACAATTGTTGAAGGTAGGTATATGCTATAATGATGTTTTTGAGTTGTTAGGCATAGCAAGGATAAAAAAAAATAGATTTGGATATGATGTTTTGAGGTTTTGTCATTGAGAGATTGTTTAAGATGATATGATGCTATGTGGTAAAGTTGGTTCATGTACATGCTATATGGAGTAAATGGTGATTGATTCGTACATGCTTAGGAATGGTATATATGAAGGTTTAAAGTAGGTATTCTAATATGATTTGATGTGCATGTATGTTGATATGAGGATAGATGACCTTATGGATCAATTAACAAGTATTTATGTGTTTAGTAAGATTGACCTTAGGGTCTGATATCATCATATTGGAGATGAGGATGAAGATGTATCCAAGACAGCTATACGCTAATTTACATAAGTATGATTTTTGATTGTATGAAGTGAGTTTTCTAGGTCCTGTAATTTCTGGCGGAGGTATGCCGTAGATCTATCTGATATAGAAGTTGTGCTTAAGTGAGAGATACTTGAGTCTATTAATGAGGTTAGGAGTTTCTTGGGTTAGCTCATTACTATTAGAGATTTATTGAGTAAATTTCTAAGATAGCATTACTTTTGACTAGGTCGTCTAGGAAGAGTGTTGTCCTTGTGGGGGATAGTAAGTGCGAGAGTAGTTTTCAAACTTTTAAGGAAAGATCGACTAGTGCACTAGTGTTAGCATTGGTTGATCTTAGTAAACTTTTTGTGGTATAGGTTGATGCTTCTAAGATAGGTTTGGACAGAGTGTTGATGCAAGAAGGAACAATAGTAGCTTATGCTTCTAGGAAATTGAGAATTCATGAGAGGAATTACCTTACCCATAACCTTGAGTTAGCAATTTTGTCATTTATACTAAGATTTGGAGACACTACCTATATAATTCTAAGCTTGAGGTATTTAGTGATCATAAGAACCTTAAATATCTTTTGACCAAAGGAGTTGAATATGAGATAAAAGAGATAGTTGGGATTTCTTAAGGAATAAGATTTTGATCTTATTTGTTATCCAGGCAAAGCCATTTTGGTGACCGATGCTTTGAGTATGAGACCTTTATATTTGTCTTCCCTTATGATTAGAGAGATGAATCTTTTTGGCTCAAATTAGAGATTTAAGTTTGGCTTATAAGGTTACCCTTAGTAGTGTGAGACTAAGTATGACTTGAGTAACGAATGGATTGTTGAAGGAAATTGGAGAAGCATTATTAGTTGATTCATTTTGGTGACAAGATATGATGCTATAGGATAAGGTGATGGATAAGAGTATAACTTGGGTGTAGATGGAGTAGTGAAATTAGAGATTTGATATGTATACCTAGTAAACTTACGCTTAGGTGCTTGATCTTTAGAGATGAACATAGAAGTAAAACCAATATTATGGCAGATGCCTTGATTATGATGACCTCTGATATATTATTTTTGATGATTTAAGGGTTGGATTTGATTGAAGAATTTAGAGACTTATGTTTGGTGTGTGAGATTATCCTTAGGATCATTGAATTGATTATGTTGAAAGTGACTAGTGAATTAATAAATGAGATTAGAGAAGCCTAGGAGTCAGATCCTTTCTTAGGGAACCAAGTGAAGAAAATTGGTAGAAGTATAGATAACCATTTCTGAGTAGAAATCAACATTGTTTTGAGGTGCAAGAACAAACTTGGGTGCTTAGTAACCTTGAATTAAGAAAAATGATCTTAGAGGAAGGACATAAGAGTATTCTTAACATTCGTTTAGGAGTTACTGAGATGTGTCGGGACCTTAGAAGGATGTATCAGGATGATACAAACCCTGGTAGTGGATGCTTCAGGGACGAGCGTACTCTATGATCAGGGATGATACGAACCCTGGGTAGTTGATGATTCAGGGACGAGCGTACTCCTGGATGATCAGGGATGATACGAACCCTGGGTAGGTGATGCTTTAGGGACGAGCGTACTCCTTAATGACTAGGGATGACACGACCCCTGGGTAAGTGATGCTACAGGGAGGGCGTGACCCTGGTTTGGTGTGGGAGGCAATTAACCCGTATCACTTGTGTCAGATGTGGCGAGGTCTTGACATAGTGTTAATTGTGAGATTGATGTGAATTATGGATGTGGAAATGATATTTGTTAAATGTAAAATTGGTGTGAATTATGGATGTGGAAATGATATTTGTTAAATGTAAAATTGGTGTGAATTATGGATGTGGAAATGATATTGTTAATTGTAAGATTGACATGAATTATGAATATGGAAATGATGTTGTAAATTGTATAATTGGTGTGGATTATGATGGATTGAGATATGTATGGGAAATGAGATATGTTAAATGTGAATTGAGATGTGAAGATGATGAATGATTGATATATATATATATATATATATATATATATATATATATATATATATATATATATATATTATTAAATAATGAATTATGATGAGATTATATTGTGATGTGTTTGTATGTACTTTGCATATAGATATTTTCTTTTCTCGCCGTATAAACTGTGGATATTTTAGGTGAAGAAGATCCGGCTACGAGTGGCATCTAGAATGCCAACAGTTAAATTATGGGAATGCTCTGATAGTGTGACATCGGGGCAGAGGATTTCTAGGACAGAATATTTATATGGATTTGGTATTGTAATAAATGATTTTAAAATTGTAAACTCTTAAATTTTACCTTTCAAGTTTTATTTTTCAGTCATTCTCTTATATTGAAGAAAGAACAGATTTGAAGTTTTATGTGAACCCTTTTACGAACCCTTTGAAAGTTTATTCTTCTTAATTAAATTATATTATATATGTGTTTGGGTAGTAAGGGTGTCACACAAATTTAAATATTAATTTATTTATTTTCCAAATAAAAAATGAGAAATAGAGAATGTCACACTGACTTTATTAATATTTTTAATTTTAGACGTCAGTTTCAATTTATTAAAGTTTGTCAATTTTTTTAAAATATATAAAAAAAAAAACTTTCATATTTTTATTTCGTTATAGTTTACTTTTGATAACTATTATAAACACACAACAATAAAGAAATACTAATAGTTGAGAAAATATATTTGTATTCTTCCTATTAGAAAGAGAGAGGATGCTATAATCCTTTTTTTCTCAAGATATCACATCTCTTCTATCAATAAAATTTAAATCTAAAAATTTATTTAAAAATAAAGTTATCATAAGTTAGAAATATATATCATAAATATGGATCAAAATAAATAAGAAATTTTAAAAAATTCATATACTCTAATTAAAAAAATGCCTAAAAATTCAATCGTAAGAAAAACCTCTAAATATTTTTTGCACATAAATAACTATTGGTATTAATTATGTAGAAGTGCATATAAATATTTTTTATTATAAATTAATGTCTTGCTATTACAAAAAAAAGAAAATGGGATTGATACTCAACAACAATATTATCATCACTTTTAAGCAATTTATATATATTTTTTTAAGTTTTATTTAGCGACCGAATAGAATTTCGTCGCTAATTTTAACTAATATTTAGTGACTGAATTCAATTCCGTCACTAATTTTGACTAATATTTAGCGACCAAATTCAATTTCGTCGCGAAGGGTGAATTGCTTTGTGTTTAGTAGCTACTGAAATATAATTCGTCGCTAAAAAAACTCAAAATTTCTTATTTAGCGACCGAATTTAATTTGGTCGCAACGTTTTTTACAATTTAGTAACTAGTTGGTCGCTGGTTTCGTCGCAAACTTTGTGTTCATGAAACACAATCAAGCATCGACCGAAATAGCGACCAATTTTTCAAAATAAAGTTAGTTCAATAAAGTCAAGCCACTTGAGCTGCTCATTTGTGTCGTAAGAGATATCTTAGTTAAAATGTGTGATAATACAAATTGTTGCTATGTTATGATGAATGTGATGTTATGTTGTGGCGTTGTTTAGTTGTTGGGTTGACAATGAAATGTATGTAAGTTGGGAAGTTACCATATTGTCAAGTTAATAAGAAATTTTAATTGATTTATTCATAAAAGATATTTAATAATTAATATATAAAATTTAAATGAATCTAACTCAAATTTCAAAACTTTCAAATTTTTAAAAATTTTGAAATTTATCAACCAAACACTACTATTATAGTTTAACTTAATTGGATGTATACCAAATTTACACTAGTGTGCTTAACACTTTTAATGACAGGTTAAAAAGACATTTTATGTCGATTTTTGACTCGTTGTAGATCTCATTGACATTAAGGATGACAAATAAACTCATAATTGAGGATGATGTCCGAACTCGTCCCAACTTTGATAAAGACTGACTGGTTTGACCAAGCATGGGTATGATACGTGTATAAGTAATACCTGATTTATTAATCAAGGTATGGGAATAGTGTGGGTATATACTTACCTGCCTCATACACGCCCATGTACTCGTTCCTACTTTAAAATTTTAGAAATTTAATTTACTTTTGTTATTATTTACTTTATATTTATTTAATTATACTCTATTTTAAATTTATGTTAGATGAAACTTAATCTAATTTTTTAATTACTACTCTATGCTAGAATTCTTATGTGTGTGTGTGTGTTTGCAAAAAAAAAAATATTTGTGTAGGGTATAAGTATACCCTAAACCCAACACAAGCAGGAAATGCAGACACAAATTTCATACTTTTCGAATATGAGAACAAAAAAAAGTATATATAGGGTACAAACTTGAGGAGGGGGACGAGCTAGGATATTGAAACTCACACTCGCCCCATCCCATTGTCATCCCTAGTCGATATAGAAAGTCTTGACTTTTTATATCAATTATAAAAATAACCGTCATAAAAAGTTTTAATTTTTAGGGTAACAATTGCTTTTCCGCAATGTTGCTTCCCTCTCTTCACCTTCCACCATCACACTTTTTCCCTTTTGTTGTTACATCTCTTTGTGTTTTGTCATCACACTCTTTTCCTCTCATTGCATCTCTTCGCTTTCCATTGTCATGCTTCTTCTCTATCATTATTGCATCTCTTCACATTCGTTGTTGTGCTTATTCTCTCTCATTCTTGCATTTTCGCATTTCATTGCCACTAAGTTTTATGTTTCATCACTACTACTTTCTCTTTTGTTCTCGCATCTCTCCATTTCCACAACATATCGTCTCTCAATGTCTTCCACCACCATTTGCTTCCAAACCACCACACTATCAATATTTAATCAAAAGTAACAAAAAAACACACAAAAAATAAATGAAAGAAAAATAAAAAAGACAAGTTACTTAGATGTGTAAGGAGGAGGACGACGAAGAAAAGGTAAAAAAAATAAAACAAAAAACATGAGTGAGTTGAAAATTGCAAATTGCATTTTTTAAAATACTTTTTTATATGTTGGATAAAATTTACATCATTAAAAGTTCTTTTGCTAAAAAGTTTTCGTAAATTTTTTATGTAAGTTTGTCATATGTATGGTTTATTTTCATCAAAACAATAAAAGCATTTAAACTTCTATATATGATGTTACTCAATCATCTATTTATAAGCAATGGTATTTAACTAAACTTGGATGAGTTGGTTGGACCAGCACCAAAAGCTGGACCTATGAATGGGTCGAGTTATTAGCAATAAAATATCATATATCATTAGTCTTTGATGATGTCATCGAACTTAACACCCCCATTTTCTTAAAAATAACATTTATTTAATTATTATTTAGCAAATACTTTATTTTAATGTTTTAATTAAATAATAGTGTGTTCTGAAGTTATTCGGCTTAATAAAAATGAGTTTTAACTTTTAAATGAATAAGGAACTGGTGTGTTTTTGTTATAAAATAAACAAAAAAAAATAAAAAAAAATACTTTTATCTCTATGAACTAATTTTTTCGTTTGAATTATTAGATTTTAATAAGACCTGGTCTTCCTTGACACATGTTGATGCTTTAAGGAGCCCAATGTGGTGCTTTACACATGCACTACATAGATCAAAACCGTGACCTACAAATTTTGTTGCGAGGAAACTTAAGACTGAAACATTGTAATTGTTTTCCTCAAAAACAAAATTATCTAATTAGAATGAACACTATTAATACATATTATACTTCAAGTTATGTCCACCTCAAGAAGTATGACATTCATTTTAATGTGAAGCAAACAAACAAATCTTTTAATAATTAATAACCACCTTTTATTGTACGAACCAAAGACATTTTAACCTAGGTATATTTTAGGTATATGTAAGCAAGGACGGAGCCAAGGGGGGACCTACGGGTGCCACGGCCCCCCCAACAATTTTAATTTTTTTTTATATTTTTTTTTTATATGCTTTTGATACTTTAATTTTCATTTATTATAAATTATATATTATTTATTCTCGGCCCCCCAGTATTGAAATCCTGGCTCCGTCCCTGATAATGTAAGCATAGTAGAGAGTACGATAGGTTGTAGCACATGCAATGGAATGATTTAGGCGATGGTGTGTTACCTAATTCCCACACAATGAGAGGTTTTTGTTTATGAATAAATTAATATTAATCATAATATGCTAACTGAAAATTAGTAGAATCATGTTATAAAATATAAAATAAAATTCTGTAAAACAAAAAATGCCGCACGGCCAGCGTATATTCTTAGACAAATTAAGTAAATACATCTATGCAAAGCTGGAGATAGTTTATACTACAAGTATATTTTAGGTTAATAGAGAGACCCTCAAAATAAGTTACTAGAAGAGAGGTCGATCGGTAACGGCATTCAAACAAGATAATCTTTTTTTTTTTAAGGATTCAAATAAGATAATATAAGAAATGATGAATTTAATAAAGAGAAGGAATTCATGAATAAGTCTTGTTTTTCACAAAGGATTCATGAATAAGTCTTACGCACACTCTAGTAACTTTTTTAAAAATACAAATACTATAAATGTAACTATTAGACTAACTAATATTATCTTAGTGATCACTTTTATCAATTTTCTTTTATAAATTAAACAATTATATATATATATATATATATATATATATATATATATAATTGATAGTTATTCATATCTTGAAAAGTATATTATATATCACAATAAACTATATATTAATAAAGTATATTTGTATGAATTCACGATTTTTGACAGGTATTAATATTTTTTTGTGGTGAATATTTCATACTAATGTTATATATAATTAAAAAAGAAAACATATATTTTTGGCTTCTGTTTGTAGAATCAGTAGCAGTTGTGGCATGGGTTTTTCTCATTACTCACTTTTATGGTAGAGGTTGTAGTGTTTAAGTTTTTTTATGGATGCTTTAAGCTTATGTTGCATTTTCTTGTAATTTCATTGTCTTGTTCCTAATTTACGCACATCTTGTGCAAATTGGGATAAAAGTTATAAAAGAATAAATAATAAAAAAAGTTTGGCTTATAATAAAAAAAATATATAGCATACAGTATTGCATATATAATTTCCAAATTATATTATGTAAAGTTTTGCACATTTAATTTTTCATTAAAACTTTTAAATTAATTATTAAATTAATGTATTTTAATATTTATATAATTGATTTATTAATTTACTCGTATAAATAAATAAATAAATTACTAGAAGGAAAAAAAAAAACCCTCACGGCCTTTAATAAAACACCACTACTGCTCATTCACCAAGGTGAAAAAAAACACACCACTTCTCATCTCAAGAATATTGGACCACACTAGACAAAATTAGTATGATTTCTTGTTCACTCTAGCTAGCTAATTTTTTGTTTATAGTAGGCAATGTTTGTTCTTTTCTATATTATAATTATACTCTTTCATCATCTGTTTATAATAACTTAATACATATTCAAATGGAAGTTGGATTTCAAATGTATTTTAGAGAGTGATAAAAATCAAGGAAACACGCCGATGATGACTCTTTCAAATTAACTTTCTATTATAATAAGTGATGTGTCGACAACAATTTTTTTTTTTTTTCATTTTTCCAAAGTTTCCCTTTCATGAAGAAGACACATTTCGGTTAAGGAAAAGCCATTGGAATGGGGTCGCTTAATACGCAATCAATAATTAATGCTACTTGCCAAAAACTTCATAATCCAAGGTTAAATTACATAATCGTATTTATTGGGTATGGATTCATATAATTAAGAAAAACACTAAAGACAAATAGTTGTCAGCAGGTGCCTAATGGCGACCATTTTTATGCCTTGGCCATGTGATGCGTACATTTCGATACAAAGAAAAGTCGAAGAATAAAACATAGTAACTAAGATCTTCAAAGAGATTATCACAATAATAGAGATTTTCTTCTTTATAAAAACATGTTATACAAAAGATAAATGCTACTGTAGAAGGGACATAGCATAGGAAGTTACAGTTACACACATGCCTACGAAAGAGGTTGTGGCAGTTTTATCCCTACAAAAGTACAAACCTTCATTAGGTTTATGAACTAGGGTAAGTAGGTAACCATGTTCAATGAAGACAAAGGGTCAATTTACACCCTCCAGATCGGGCTCATGGTTACTAATCTTTAAATTAACAAATGTTTTTCTTTTATTATATTGTATAGTTGGCAAATGAAAGTTCAATCAAACAATGAATGAGGACAAAAAAAGAAAGGGTTCATTCAGTCAACACTGCTTATTGGACCTTGAATCTCTTGCCTTATTTGGATTGATAGGTTAAAAGAGTTCGTTAGGAATGAAAGAGAGATTGTTGAGTGTTAGTGTAGTATGTTGGTATTATACTTGAAAGGTCTCTCAATATTTTAAAAAGGCAGAGAACTTGAATTTATATTATATATTAGATAATACTTTTGTTGTAACTATCATGTGTTTTGAAGCATGTCTTTATTTATATGTATTTCAAAGTATAATTTTTACTACTATACAATCTTTTTATTTTTACTGTGTATGATTTAATAAGAATTTTGTTTTAAAAAATCAAACAATGAGTCAGAATGAGCTAATTTAACTTTAAGAAATCATATTTCATTCTTATTGTTGACCATTAATTCATTGGTAATATACGGTGGCTAAATAATCGATATTTTATCCTTAAATTTATTTCTATTGAATTTGAGCAATTGTAAAATTGAACAATCAATATAATAAATTAAATCCTTAAAGATATTTTACACGTCATTTGACAAAGAAAGCAAAATAATTATATAAAAATAAAAAATAAAAAAAAACAACAACAACAACAACAAAGAAAGGTGGAAATGAAAACAAATGAAATGAAGAGAAACAGAAATATGATAAAATTAATCTGATGATGTTTTATTTGAGACAAAATAAAAAAGGAACTAACATTTTCTTCTCTTATTTGTTTGGGGGGCTTAATTAAAATTATTAGGTTTGGACTAACTCAGTCTAAAAAACTAGTTCAAGAAATGATTATTCTTACTTATATATTTTAACTCTAAATGTGAAATCTAAGAGAAAGTTAAGATTATAATGTAGAAAAGTCACGATGTCCTTTTCCCTAATTACATCAATGACCCACAATAGTTATTTTTATTATTATTACAAATCGATTTTTCATTGAATATCAACGATTTGTAAGCTTTGATACGTAGGATAATCGATTTTAGATGTTTAGTAATTAATTTGAAAAAGAAACTACGTTTTCATAGACTTTTCGGCATCAAGTTATACCAAATCTAATATATTCTTATGTTAGAACATATGGTAACACTCACCCACCTGGTTAAAACTGAGTTAATTAAGATTAATGTAAAGAAGAAAACATGAAGAATAAGTGAAAATCTAAACATAGAAATTATAGATTATAAACTAGAAACAATGAACACAATATCCAAACACCAAATATCCAACTAACCAACAACTTATGTAGTCTCCACACGTACAATTGCAAAAGAGAAAGAAAGAATTATATAATACTATATAGTCAAGTCTCAACCTCCAGTACCAAAAGTCCACAAAGTCACATGTAAAAGAGAAAATTCATCAATAACAGTAAGCATAATTAAGCTATGCTTATATCTTAAGTAAGGTTAATTAGTGAAAGGGTTAGAGACAACGGTGGCAGAAGATGGGGGGTTGGAAGTCGAAACCTCAACCACACTTATGACAGAAAGATAGTGACATTAACTCTACAATCCAAGCAAGAATCGAGAAACGTATATATCAATGTAATAAAAATGTCACTGAGATCCAAAAAGCTACCTGTTTACTTATAGGTAAGTGTGTGATGTAATTACTGAATTAGTCTCTGAATAGATACAAATTAAAATTATTTTTAAAAATTTTCTACTAAAAATAAAAATTATTTTCAGTAAAACAAAATTCTAAAAATTGTTTATAAATTTTGTATCTAAAAAAACTTTTAATAACCTTAATGTACACTTTATGATGATCTTTATCGAGTATATTAATGGAATCCAAGTAATTTATGTTTTTATATTTTATTTAATAAAAATGTTTAAAGATTATCAATTTTTAATAAATTAATTGATATTATATTTAATTTTTAAACTTATTAATATTAAATTCAAATCTAATTTTATAAAAATAATTAATTTTTAATATTATTTATTATTTAAAAATTTAAAAATAAAATAGTCTATAAAATATATAGATCAAATGCATCAGTCCCTTATATTATATTATATATATATATATATAGAGGGAGGTTATAATTACACCGGTGTAATTTTTACTAAGTATTATTATATTAATATGAATTTTGTAAATTCAATCGTTAGATTGAAAGTTGATATCACTTTATACGTGTATATCAAATTTTGTCAAAATTGAACAACAACTTGAAGGTAATCAAATTGTTCATATTTTAGTGTATTTTGAAATGAATATATTAGTCAATTTTGTTTTATAAAAATGAAGTATTAAATTATCTTGAATTAATATAAATTTTTGTATATATGATCTAAGAGATATAAACTTTCAATCTAACGGTTAGATTTTCAAAATTCATATTTAATATAAAGTTATTAAGCGGTGTAACACTTAGTAAAATTTACACCAGTGTCGTTTGAACCCTTCTTTTATTTATATATATATATATATATATATATATATTGAGAAAAGATAGAAAAGATGATGGTGAAGAGTTGTTTCTTTGCTTTTATATTCTTATCATTGTCACCATGTTATAAAACAGTCACTAAAGCATAGAGTGTATTTTACATATCCTTATTCTTGGTCTAAGATACCATAGTCATGTCAAAAGAGTGTAATAACAGTATTAAGACACTTCAGATCTTAGTATGTGTGAAACACATTTGATTTCAGTCAACACAACTCAAAGTCAGCATTTCAATCATCGCATGCATCTCAGACCCATCTTAGCTTAACTAATAATTAAGTGCTTACTGAATAAATACTTAATCTTGTAAACACTTATCTATAAATTGTTTTTATAATCAAAGAAAAAATAAAGTTAAATTATTATCATATAGTATGTACGTTGTTTTTATAAGTTATCCTGTAAAATGTATTGAAATAAGCTGAAAATGAATTATGAATATACCCTAAAATATATTTTTAATAATTATAAAATGAGTAAATTTTAAATTTTGATTCCTATAAAATATCTTCTTTATTTTTTATCATCTAAAACATATAATTGTTGTTTTAGTCCCTCTACTAGCTATTATATAATTTGTTTAACTACTCATGTTAAGTAATCATTCCATCCGACATCTACAATTATCTATTATACCATGTTAGCATAATAACTCTAAAGATTTATATAGATCTTACAAATAATTGTTATTTAAAACTCAAAATCAATGTTAGGTATAAAAAATAGTATCTTTAAATTTTAAAAAAATAAAAATAAAATCAAAATATTTTACAGGCAAGCAAATCACAATTCATATTTATTTTTTAGGGACCAAAAATAGTCATTTCAAATTTTAGAGGAATGAAAAACAAATAATTTTTTTTTATAAAGATTGAAATCAAAATTTATTTATTTTATAAAACTAAAAACTTATTTAAGTCATACTTATATAAGTAACTATATCATAAAATAAATTAAAATAAATTGTAAATAAGCTCTTTAAAATACACTCTTAATCTTTGTGTGGAATTTTTTATAAGTTATTGTGGATTACAGTCAATTATGAATTTTGTTTTACTAAAAATGGACTAATATTATAATTAATCTAATGATATTTATGTTCACTAATACTTTGATAAAATATAACGGATTTTAGGCACCTAATTTTGATATATGTAGAAAACAATGTAGGTCTAACCTCAAAGTCCATGACGGGAGGTGTCAAAGACTAATTAAATAGTGTGATTAAGTCTCCTTTGTTATCACCATAACAAACAAATTGCTCTTTAGGTTTGCCCCATTAAAAATCCTAGAATATTGGAGTGTGTGTTCAAGCAAAAAAAAGACTTGGCTTTTGAGTTACAAAGACTTTAACAATGAATAAAAAATTCTTAGAGGTACATCCAAACATGTCTTCAACAAGTAAGTATATTATTTAAATCAGTGTCCTAAATTGATATAAAGTGTAATCAATTTGACATGTTTTTCAAACATTTGGTATGAGAGCCTATTATATGTTTTAGGATTGGGTTGTTAATTATTATAAGTTCTTTAATTCTCAATGGGTTGTTATGACATTATTGGATTAAAGTGAATGAGTGTGTGGTTATTTTGAATTGTTAATTGCATTCACATTGCTAGTAATCCAAGTTAGATGATTAATTGATTAATATGCAGAGATTGAATTTTAGCTATTATGTATTTTTGTTAATTACACATATTCTAAAAGAATAATATATATATATATGTGTGTGTGTGCGCGCGCGCGTGTGTGGATTATATCTTCAATTCAATTCAAATTAGCATCATATGTTTTTTATTTGATATTGTATCTGCTTCCCATGAATTTCAATTGATTAGAGAGATAATAATGTGATTGCAAAGTGTCAATTAAATTGATATCAAAAGGTTTTCTTGTTGTTATTAATACTATTAGATTAATTGATGTTAATTGAAATTTCGATTTATAAGTTAATTGAAATTACACAACTCTCTAAATTGGAATTATTATTTGTGTTGCAATTCATTTTGTGCCACTAAAATTGAAGAGTAAACTTGTTATTTGTTCCTTGAATTGAATTCATATGGTGTTCAATATTTGTTGTTTGAATATTGTTGCTCTTTATCGAAGTAAGTGTTTTAACTAAAATTGTTATTGTAATATGGTTAGAATTTTGAATCATTGGACTTAAGTTGTGATTGTTTTTATAATTGATTTTATGGGTAATTGTTATGCATTATATGACAACTAAATTGATATTAGCATGTTAAAGTTTTGCCTCTGCACGTAAACTAAATTACTCTCGTTGGACATTTATTCACACTGTATTGTATGGTTTAAGTTTAATTATTATTTTGCTACCTACATAGTGTAGAGGATGATTTATGAAATTCTATTTGTTGTCTTGTTACTTACCACTTGAGTCCTAGATTGGATCTGGAAAACTAATTCATAAAATGAAGCAGGAAATCAATATTTGAATTTTTTTGTCTTGAGCAATTTATGTTTGAAATGTGTATTTTCCTTAACATTTCAAGGTTGTTGAATTTTATCTTTTTCCGCTATAATGAATTTTAACATATTTAACTAAGGTTGTGACCTTAGTTTGTGCAGTCTACCCAAAGATGAATGCATTATTATATTGGTCTCACAATGATAGCTTGTTCTTCTTCTGCAATACATTTTCAATGGATTTGTATTTTGTCTTAATTGTATATTTGTGAAATGAGGTTATTGAAAAACACATTAAGCTAGGGGTTTGTTTGCCCAAAAGGGAAATTTTTTGAGTTTAATGTGTGCTAATAGATTAACCCATTTGATGTTTTGACTGAGGTTGTGACCTTAGTTTATGAATTTTGTCCAAAGGTGAATCTACTATTATATTGGCCTAATAATGTTAGTTAATTCTCTTTAAGTTATATTGTCTTGTGATATATTTTGATGCATTCATGTTTTGTCTTAACTATATATTTATAGATGAGGTTGTTGGAGAAAATATTGTGCAAGGGATTTGTCTACCCAAAGAGAACAATTTTCTAAACTCATTGTGTACTCGTGGATTAAGGCATTTGAGGTTTTGGCTGAGGTTGTGACCTTAGTTTGTGCATTCTATCCAAAAGTGAATATGTTATTATGTTAATCTCATTAATACCTTATTATAACCTTATTATCTTTTAGTGGGAGAATAATCTTTCTACAACGTATGCTTTTGTGCCTCTGAAGGAATTATATTTTTTAAGAACATTTCTAAGGGAATATTCATATAAAAATGTTTTTGAAGTAATTGTGAAATTAGTGGGAGATGTTTGTTTGCTCTTAGAATCAAGATTTGAATTATTTTTGAAATATATTTGTATTTTAATTTAGAAAAGTTTTATGGTAAATGTAGTGTCACATGTCTACTTTTGAGACATGTTACTTACATCATTTGGTTGGTCAATGACATGATGAGAACATGAGAAATATGAATTGTTATGATGTGCTTGGTAAGTGGGAGTATGGGTTATGTGTGTCTTCTCCTATATTGATATGTCTTTATTTTGGATTTCTGGTGACATTTTCATGTGATATATTTTTCCAGTATATACTTGTCATATATGCACATAAAATATGATAATTCTTTTTTAAGTTCAATGTCATTAAGATTGTTATGCCGGTGGTTAACACCATGTTGGAGTTAAGGTATAATTCTTTTTAAGCTTAGTGTCAATGGGACCACTATATTGATGGTTAACACCATATTGAAGCTGAGACATTATTTAGAGCTTAATGTTATTAGGACCATTATGCCTATGGTCAACACCATATTGGAGTTAAGGCATAATTCTTTTTAAGCTTAGTGTCGATAAGACCACTATATCAATGGTTGACACCATATTGGAACTAAGACATATTATTTGGAGTTAGATGTTATTAGGACCTCTATGTCGATGGTCCACACCATGTTGGAACTTAGGCATAATTCATTTTAAGCTTAGTGTCATTAGGATCAATGTGTCGGTGGGGTTGACACCATGTTGGAGTTGAGGCATAATTCTTTTTAAACTTGATGTCGTTACGACCGACCATTATGCTAGTATTCAACACCATGTTGGAGTTGTGGCATAATTCTTGTTAAGCTCAGTGATGATGGGACCATTATATCAGCGATTGACACCATATTAGAGCTAAGACATTATTTGGAGCTTAGTGTTATTAGAGCCTCTATGACAATGATCAATCCCATGTTGGATTAAATTAATTATTTATTATTTTATAAGCAACACACATTAAATATAACATCAAATAAATAATAAATCTATAAATCAAATAGACGTTTCATTATAAGTGACAAAAGGGTATATAAGTTAGAAACCAATAATTAAAATAATCTTAAACTTTCTAAGCAATCTATATAAAAGCATACATGTACTCCATTAAAAATAAATATATCATGTTATCTAAATTATGGTTCGCATATATGATATTAAAATATTTTAATGCACATATAAATGTTAAAAAATATGAAAAAGAAAAACTCGCAAGGCATTAAAACCGATGATTTCTAATAAGTGATACATATACATTATTTTTTAAAATTATTTATAGCTCTATCATGTTTCGAAACTTGGTACCCACTGAAATGTTATTCTAAGGAATAATAATTCATCGGAAAACTGTGGAAACTGGAACTGCATAAAATAAGGTTAATTAATCGGTAGTTTGATGCAGAAAGTTTAGACCAATGATGTGAAACGGGCAGGATAAACCTATATTCTAGTCACTATGGCGTTGAATACTTTTTCGCTTGAAATTAAAGCAAGTGTTCATCAGTCAATGATCAACATCTGTCATTAACTATATTAAGAAATAATTATCTTGTTCCAACACAAACTGCATGTCTTTTAAATTATTCTGTTCAACGCAGTATCTTATCTTATTTAATTTTCCCATAACGATCATCGTATGTGTGATCGAGTGCAATTAGGTTGACAATGACCAGACAAAGATAGGTAGGGTTGCAAGAGTACTGATAAAAACATTATTTTTTGTTGAAAATAAGTTTCAATGTAAATTTATGGGTAAAATATTATATTAACATATAAAGTATGATTAATAATAATTTTATTTTTTGAAATTATAAAATTAATTATAGTCGTTTAAGTAAGTGACATTAAAACTTTTCAATTTTATTCTTAGTTTTTTTATCATAATTATCAATTAATTTGATGTAACTTATATGATTTGGCGTTTGATGATTATTCGCTATTAAATTAAGCGATCATTGATTAAATTGACTGAGATAGTAATACTAGAAAACAAATAAATGAGTAGAATAATTAAAAGATAAATATGTTTTGGTACATAATTAAAAGATTAAATCAATTGATGACTATCAAACTTGGAAATTTTTTTTTGTTGTACATCAATCTTAGTAATTAAATTTACGTTTTTCATAATATGAAAACTCAAATTGATAACCGGTGTTTATTGAAATACACTTTCACTCTTCCATCTTATTTTTTGTTTCAGTTTGATTTTCTAAATTTAAAAGGTTTTATTTAAATTTTCAAATATTTTTATAAAATTAAAATTATCATTCTATAATAATTTTACGTTATAACAGGATTAATTTTGATTTCCGTAACAAATGTCATTCAACTATGTATTTATATCTCTCATAATTTATCACTAGTTACCAATTTGATGAAGTTAGTATGATAAAATGACAAAAGAATTCTTTTAAAATAATCAAATTAAAATAAAAAAAATAAAAAATTAAAAGTATGTTTAACCTTAATATAAAATATTACATTAATGTTACTTGTAAATTTATGTGCTTGACATGTGGACTTACATTGAATAATTAATAATTCTAATTAATTATATATAATTTAATTTTAGTTATAGGAGTTAAAATAATATGTAAGAAAGTTTAACCTTCAAATTTATTACCTTTGTTATGATTTTTATAAATATTAAAAAAAATGTCATAAAAGGTATACAATAATCCCATCTGTCACGTTGAATTTAACACCTCATGCATCGTATCCAACCGCACCACAAGATCGCATAAAGAGTTAAAACCATTTGTTTTTTTTAAATGAAAATAAAAACAAAAGAAAACTGCTCTCATTTTGTAGCTCATATTCAAAACTTCAAAGACAATATATTTTTACTGTGTAGAATGGCCCACTGGTTGTGGACAGCTGTATCTGGCCTGTATTCATACTTTTCACTATTACAATAATTTTATAAGAATAAGAATAGTTGTATTTACTCCAAGAATAAATTTATTTAAATTTATTATATTCAATAATTTAAGTTTTATATTAAATTTTAATGATCTAATCGTTGAATTTAAAATTTTTAATATTTTGATTAAATTTACAGATTTCAAAAAATTTAAAAATTATTTGATATTTCGTTTCGTTAATTCAAATAAATGTATAAAATAATTTTATGATTATCCATCAATTTAAATTAATAAAATGAAGTATCAATTGATTTTTAAATTTTTTAAAAATTTGTAAATTTGATCTATGCATTAAAAACTTTAAATTTAAAAGTTGGTTCGTTGAAATTTGATGTAAAACATGAGTTATTAAACGAAATAACTATAAGTAGACTTACTCTTAGAGTAAACGGATCCCTCCTCATTTTTATAACTATTGTTATAAAATTAATTCTTAATTTTTTATCAAAAAAGAAATAAAATAACTATTAGTTAAGAGTACTGTAAGCGAGTAACAACTCATCTGCGAACTTGACTCACCAAACCAATTCAATTATATTTTTATAGGATGGATTGGGTCATCAGGTTGAGTTGGATAATTTTTATGTTACTTAATTATGATCAAATTGAGTAGCATGTTAAGAAGTTTGTTACATATAAATCTAAACCAATCCGATTTAATTCGACCAATAATAAATTATTAAATTAAATTAAAATGCAACACATAATACCACTATAAGAAAAATTGTTATTATTTATGAAATATTATCTACGGAATTTTTTCGTAGATAATATTTAGTTATCTACAGAATTTTTTATATAGATAATGTTAGTTATCTACAGAATATTACTTACGAAAATTTTTTTATAAATAATTTTTAGTTATGTAAGAAATTTTTTAATAAATAACATATAATGAGTGGGTAATGAAAAAATTTAGATTACCTACGAATTTTTCGTAATTAATCTTGGTGGGATGCAAGGCAAAAAAACATTTTATACTCTAAATAATGTAAAGAATATTCTATCCAATAACTTGACTTAACTCAATCGGATTATATTCAAGTTAATTTGGATTGGATCGCTTAGAAAAAAGTTAATAAATTCAACCCAATTAAGTTTAACTGGGTCGAATACTATAGTAGTCTAAACTCGATTTGACTTAGACGTATTTATATTCGTACTAACTACTTAACATATAGACTTTTTTTTGGACGTATTATTATGAGCGTTCTACACCTTGAATAATCTAATACAATTAATAATATGAACCAAATCGATTAATTTAATTTTTTTATTAGATCAAATTCAATCTAAATAAAATAAATCTAACATTAATTTATGTGAATTGTGGATTTGGGTTTGTATTTTCATTTTACAAATACATTGATATGAAAATCGAATCAATTAAATTCTTATTATTTTATAAATTTATTTTATTATTAATTAGTAACACGTTAACATAATTCACTCGATATTGAGTCATTTACGGACTCAACTTCCATACCTAGTATCGCATTAACACAAGTTATATAATTCATTATGCCACACACTTCATATCTATTGTCAAAGGGTAGGGCTACACTCTTTCTCCTCACCCACAGACATATTGTGTCATTTAGTACTCACCATTCAACTATTTTAGATCTTTGAATTTCAAATTTGAATTAAGTTGAACTACTACTTTAATTTCATATATTTTTATATTATTCTTTTATTTACACTTGACTGATATTTACATTCTATTAATAATAATTTTATACGTGAATTTTAAGATAAAATAGCGTATTTATTGTGCTTTAAAAATATAAAATTTAATCAATTCATTTTAAGAAAATAGATTAATTTGAACTAAACCAACCTATTATTGATTGGTTTGGTTCATATCACAATATTTTTTTAAAAAAATCTAATACTAACCTAATCAGTAGAAGTTGATTGGTTTGAATTTTATTTTTCCTCAAATTCAAATTAAATTGGTCATGAATAGAACATAATTTAGGTATAATTTTTTAGGTATAGTTGAAATTTTTCGGTCAAAGTTTGAGTTTTTTTATTTGTATTGTATACTTGCATTTAATGCAAATCTCATCAATATACAGTTATACATATTACCAAGGTAAAATTTTGACTCTAATTAAAGAACAATACCGACCGCACTTAAAAACTTTGTCAGGAATAGAACATAATTTAGGTATAATTTTTTAGGTATAGTTGAAATTTTTCAGTCAAAGTTTGAGTTTTTTTATTTGTATTGTATACTTGCATTTAATGCAAATCTCATCAATATACAGTTATACATATTACCAAGGTAAAATTTTGACTCTAATCAAAGAACAATACCGACCGCACTTAAAAACTTTGTCAGGTATATATGAGGTGTTTCTCTTACATTAATTTTTTATTTTTATTTTGAATTTTAAATTTAGTATTAATAATAATAATAAAAAATAGAATATTTTTATTGCACAAATTAAAAAGGACTCACATGCGTATTTAAAATAGATTTGTTGACTTATTTAAAAATATTTTTTTAATTTATTTAAAGTTTTAAATGTAAAATATATTTTTAAATAGATTAATAGGTCAAATTAAACTTTTAAAATAATAAGATCATACTATAAAAAAAATCTATGATAAATAATAGATCAAATTTAAACTTTAATTTTATAAAACAAACTTAATCTATATGTGTACAAACTAACTTAACCTAACATATTTCCATCCCTTACTATTGCAATCCAACTAACACTATGTTTGATTGTTTGAAATATTGCATAAATACCACAAAGGGAGTAAAAATAATATATAAGAAATAAGATAAATTTTTTGGTTAAACATATTTTTATCAGGTGAGAAATTTACAAAGATGAACCCCTCTTCTGCAAAATTTCTCCACAAAAGTGAGAAGAAATAGTGAAGACAAAACGTATGTGCCATGCAATTTATTTGAATAGCCAAAATTCACTTTAATGAGTATTTGATTAATCAAAGCTTTTATTCAACAGGATAATGCAATTTATTCGATTTTAATGTGCAAATTTTATGTATTCGAAAAGGTTTATTCATGAATTTTTATTCGATTACATTAATTTTATTTGATTAAATAATTTTTTTTATTCAATTACGTTTTTAAAACTTTTTATTCAAATACGAAAACTTCTTATTTGAATGAAACTTCTTAGAATTACTTACTTACTTTTACTTTTAATTAATAACTTATTTTATTTTAAAATATTATTCATTTAGTTTTATATTTTTATTTAATTGATTGAAATAAAAAATAATTAAAAATATTTCATTTTTAATTTTTATTTTATTTTCCATCTCATTCTTTTTATTCTATTTTTATTTATTTATTTATTTTTCCCTTAATTATTTTTTAATTATTTCTCTTTAATTAAACAATCAAATTTTTATTTTATTTTTTTATTTATTTTTATTTATCTATTTCTTTCTTTTCTATTTCTCATTTTTCACATATTTTTTCTTCTCTACCAAACACACAATAAATAACTACTTTGGTTAGAGAGAAAATTCTAAGAAAGTTTACATAAATTTATTTGTTTTAACTGTGGTGATGAGCAACTATATTGTCGCAAAAAACTAATAAATTAAGAGAAATTCTATGGTACTCATCTTATTTAAGAGGGTACCGGTACAGTTTTTTATATTTTATATTTTTAATAATTTATTTAAATAATATTTATGATATTTTATTCTTTCAATTTTTAAACTATTTAGTCATTTTATTTTTATTTTATATATTTTAATTTATTTGTAATAATATTATTATATATTTAAATAGTTTAATTTTAATAATTTTTTAAGTATATTTTTATCTTTTCACTTAAAATTTTTAAATTTCTATATTTTAATTTTAATAATTTTTTAAGTATATTTTTTGTCTTTTTATCTTAAATTTTAAATTTCTATGTTGTAATTTTAATAATTTTTTATTTCTATTATTTATTATTTTTTTTATTTTTTTTAATATTTTATAATATTATTAAAATCTTATAATTTTAATCTCTATGATTTTATCTTAATTTTTATTTTATATGTATAATTTAGATTATTTATTTTATAATTAAATTAATTTTTTTAAAATCTTTTAAGAATTTACATAGAAAAATATATTCAAACTCCTCGATCTTTGAAGGTACCGTAGCAACTCCCATAAATTAATCTACAAACATTTTTTTCACTGTTATGACGTTATCGTTTTCTGACCCTCATAAATAATCGATAAGAATAAGATCATAGGCCTGAGCACGGGTCGGGTTCGGACGGGTTCGGGTAAAAAATATTTAACCCAATCCAAACCGACCAAAAAAAAAAATTTAACCCATTTTCGACCGTAATAATGTTTCGGGTTTATCGGGTTCGGGTTTGTCGGATCTCGGATTAACCGGGTCGGTCTAGTCGGATTCGAGCGCAAGTTCGAGCACCACTAGGACCTCCTCCAGAGCTTCACCGACACCGAAATCCTAGACGACGCCTTCAAGTGGATGGCCAAAATCGACAAATTCGAGTACAAGCACTTCCGCCTCCGCCCCGAGTATCGTGTCGTTGGCGGGCTTCTGAACCGCCTCAAGGTCGCCACTGAAATCAAGGACAAGTTTGTTCTTCAGAACAAGCTTAATAGGGCGTTGAGGCTGGTAAGATGGAAGGAGGCTTATGATCCTGATAACCCTGCCAATTATGGTGTCATTCATGGGGAGCAGCCGGATGCTGCGGCTGCCGCCGATGCGAAGGAAGAGGCTGAGTTGGAGAAGGAGAAACTGATTGGGAAGGAGAAACTGATTGGGGAGCGGCGGCTAGGGTTTCTAGTTTGTGAGCAAAATTTGGGTCGGTCGGGTATGGATATCGACGGGTTCAAATATTTTAACCCGAACCCGACCAAGATAACCCATTATAAACCGAATCTAACAACCCGTAAAATTGAAAAAACCAAAAATAACCGGCCGAACTAAAAAACTCACCTCGAAAACTTCCGGTTTCGGTCGGGGCAAGATTTTCTTATCAGGCCTATAAGATCATATGATCATTAATTTTCAAACTCCTAGAAAGACAGCAATAATCAAAACCTTGATGATTGTAGTCTCGTGATGATTCTTTAAAGAGAAAAGTTTTGTTGGAATAAACGTATTCTAAACATTTTTAGAAAATAATAAAATCATTTCTCTCCTATAAATATTTATAAAAAAAATCTAAATAGACAAAAATAAAATAAAATAAAATCGTGTATTGAATCAACTATAATCGATTAGAGTAAAAAAAATTATGATGTAATATACTTGATAGATATATAATTATACAATTATTTTTACAGTAAAAAAAATTATGAGTAATTTAGATATGAGTAATAAGATCATATCTAAAAAAATTTAATAAAAAAAAAAAACGTGAGTCGTGACCATTCAGCTCTATTTGGCAACAATGTCGGTGCAGCTAACACTTACTCCTGTATATCTCTGTAAACATTTTATTTTCTTTCGGTTAGGTATGAAATTTTAATTTTCACAGTACATTTTTTTTTCTCTTAAAATATTTACACACCTACTTTTATATGACTATATATTCTTATTATTATTCTAATTTACTTTTCCAAAGCTTAAAATGAAAAGAAGTTATCAAATAAAGAAAGTTAATTGTAAGGAAATACATACAATAGGAGGCTTTGATTTATTACTGAATGAGTTTATCTCTCGATAGAAAGTTTTCAAAATTTACATTTTTAATAAATTTTAGTTAATAATAAAAATAATATTAGATAAAGTTTCGCTACCATTAATGTTTAGATTTCTTAAAATAGCAGTCCTTGACTAATTAACATGATATACATGAATTTATTTACTTATTGATCATAGTTATTATTTGCTTATGATTCATATTATTAGGGTGTCAATTTTTTTAATAAAAAATCTTTAGAATCGAACAGGATATGTATCGTTAATGACAATCAATCATACTGGAAGACAGTTATATAAAGGTAAAGAATCTTAAAGATTAGCTGTCAAATTAAAATCTAGTGCAGATTTTCAAAGCAATGTTTCAGTTACAATTACAAAAGTTAGGAATCTTGATTCCAATTACTCATTACTTTTTGTATACAGATCTAGGACCATAATTGACTTTTAGTGGAGGAATGGTTTCTGGCCCTTCTTATATCTTAGTGGCCTAACAAGGACAAAGGTTTTATTAACAAATAAAAAAGAGTGTTAATCATTAACGACAATTGAATCTACATAAAAGAAAAATGCTACAACAAACGTATTACTCTACCTTGAATATTAATATTTTGACTTTAAATTTATTGATATAGTTAAAATTATTGTGTCTTGAAATAATTTTATCATTGACAAGATGTTTCGGTAAGTTAAATGAGAAAATTGAATATTTATAAACTCTTAACCTATATATGTACCATTTATTGTCATACCAAAACAGTAATTAATAATCCAAGGGAATGTGAAGCCAACACTATTTAGTTAATAAGGCATTGATTGCATAGACCCAACAATAAAGCCATTTAATGACTGTGTAAAGCTATGAAAATTGAATCAAGTTTCTTCAACTTCGAGCCCACACGTATAATACACGTTATAATAATAACATTAGAGATAATGGTAAGTTAACTGTAATGGATAATTAAGATGATGGTAAGTACTAAGTACTTATTAACTTATCACTTCATTTTGTAATAAATTAATTAAAGAGAGTCTTAACCCTTAATTAATTAGCATTTCAAAAATATGTTGATTTCTTTAGATGGGTGCACCGTCCATATATTATATATAAGCCATGTGTGATTATGTGATGAGGCACAATTGAAGAAGAAAAGAAAGTAAAGTAATAATTCGAAGGCTGTCACTGCCATGTCACTCTCATGTAGAGAAACAATAAAAACATAAAGCTGAAGTTAATGTGATCCAAAAAGTGTATATGTTCTTCTCTTCTTCATTCCCATATGAAAAATGCTGCCATTTAACTTTCGAATTAAAGCAAAAGAAAAACCCTAGCCTTATCCTCATGATCTCTTTAATTATTTTGTCATGTCCATTCAGCCGGAAAATCTATATATGAAATTGATAAAAACAAAGAGTACTACTCATCACTTTGAATGGCTCTTGCATCTTCAACCTATCACCGGCCAAAATAACGCCATGTTGTGCTTCAAAAAACATGTACATTTTTTTTTTTTTTTTTGGATATACGATAGTAATAATATTGTGACCCAAATATTTAAGCTATAGCAACAAAGAAAATTAAGTTCTTTAATAATTGGGATGTCGAGTGTGGATTATAGCTTCTTGTGTGGATGAGTTTTAAGTACTGTGAATCGTATAGCTGGCTTTGTTATTGTGTATAATGCATTTTAACCTTCAAATAAAGTTCATTTTACAGTAATCGCATTTTCTTTTTTGTTAATATGTTGATCTTCAAATTTTACTTTTTATATTACAAGAATAATGCACTCCTAAATATTATTAGATTGTAATATAGAAAAAAAATATTATTATAAATATAATATATGTAAATATAAATATATTTGATATGTATTTATACAATTTTAATCTTAATTTTGAATGAAATTGAATAACATATATTATATGTCATTATAATCTGTATTTACATTTTTTAATAATTATGAAAATATATTTTTCAACATATAATGTAAGTAAAGTAATTTTTAATGACAAGTTAATATTGTGTCATTATAAGATATATATTACTGTGCAAGATAATTTTTTGTTATAATAATCAAGAAAATTAACTTATAAGTGATAAGATAATGAAATAAGTATACCAATATACTTTTAATTAGTTAAACATAGTTAAATAAGTTATAAATTACCTTAAATATTATGTTAAAATAATCTAAGAACACAAACAATCATATATATGATAAAAGGAGCAACATTTTCTAGAAACATTTCTAATAAATTTTTTAATGGTTAAAATTTATTGGAAATTAGAAAATTACTAAAAAAAATGCTTAAAATAGTGTGTTAGAGTGTTATTATTTTTCATATGAAAAAATTAATTGTGAGCAAATCTTTTTAGAGACTTTGGCCATTGAAATTAACTCCATCATCAATTGAAGTCTTTTTCACTCAAGGTATTTAAGGGTATAAATGAAATTCTCAGTTCCTCGTATAAAATATTTTATCATAGACTTAAAAAACAACCTAATAATTTTACTTTAAATATACATGCAAGAGTAAATAATAATAATAAAAATAAAAATAACCCAATCTCTTACACTAAAACATATCAAAATTAAGAACAAAGGTCTTTCGTGGGAGAACTTGCAATTTTGATAAGATTATGAAAGAAATAATTCTGATCTATCCTATTCTGCCTACTAGCCTTTTGTTGTGTTTTATCAATTCCAAAAATTACAAATATACGATGCATGCATCGCTTTATAGGAACACCATGTTTAGAGATGCATGTCATTTTCAATTTGCTATCAATCCTCTTTCATATCATCATTAATTAAATCTGTTATAAACTTTGTTATAGTGTAATTAGTGCATTAATTAATTATTGACTTCCCCGACATCCATGTGCCCTAAAAATAAGCATTTGATTATAAGTATAATAATTGCTTTTAGAATCTTTTGATTTTGAATTTTTGAGAGTGTTTGTTGAAGTGTATTTATGTTTTCTTATGAAAAAATAAGGTTTATGACTTTTCGTAAATTATTTTAAATTTTTTAATTAATTTAATGGAAAATTTTATTAAATAGACTCTTATATAACTCCAAGCGTGTGGTTCAGCGGTAGGGGTTGATCCACGCTTAAGCAAGGTCAAGGGTTCGAATCTTGCCTTGTATATGCAGCCGCGTTAAATCTTGGGCCCAGCTATCCCACCCTTTGAGGTGCCTCCAACGTAGCGAGGAGATTAGTCACTGCTGTCGACCATGGATACTCCATGGACGAACAAAAAAAAAAAAAAGACTCTTATATGTGTAGAACAATTCATGTATAATGAGCATTTAATTTAGTTAACTGTTTTAACTCATCCTTTATTTTAGTTTATTAATTATTAATTTTGTTCATTTTCTTAACTTTTTTTATCAAACACTATTGTCTTAATAATAATAATAATAAAAAAGGATCTTATAATTGAGAATAAAATAATTTCTTCTTATATATTTTTTCAGAATACGTGACTTTATTATTGTCTATTTCTGTATTTATGTCTTTTAAATATTTTCAATTATAATTATTTTAAAATACAATTTTTTATGTTTATCAAAATAATGATTTTCAAATTTTATCATTATTTTTTCTCCTTAAAAATGTAGTTGCCTACGCATATCAACTTATTTTTCGAATGAATTTTACATTGAAATTTGTCCATTTTCTCGAATGTCATTTTTTTAATCCATTTCTTTGTATTAAATTAGAGGACATTGTCTTGAAAATAACATTAACCATTTAGTTTACTCGCTTTAAGAAATGATAAAGGTTATTCTTATTTTTAATTTTAAATTTAAGTTCTTATTTAAATTATTTTAAACATATTCTTTAAAATTTTATACAATATTAGGCACTTGTTATACCTTTTTTTTCTTCGTGTGTCAGATAAAGCTTCCTTTAAACTTTGTTTACGTTATTGAATCTTTTATCTACACTAATAATAAATGCGACAGTGTCTCTTTTCATTTTTATTTATTTTACTTTTAATAGCTACATATAAAATATCCGAATAAATTATTAGGAGAAATAGTTATTTTCACTTTTTTTTTCTCAATAGAATTATGAAGTTTTTTTTTCACTATTATTATAATGGTGATTAGAACTGCTATTAATTTTTTTTTTGGGGATAAATTTATTCAATGCAAAATTATTGAATAAGGGTAGAAGGTGGAAAAGTGGAATATATGATAATTCCATCAAGCACTATTGGTGCCCACTGAAATATTAGCCTACGGGCTCATATAAATTCTCCTTGTTTCATCATTACAGCATTTCCAAATTCAAATGCTGCTGATTTGTACATACCGACCAAGAAAATTAAGGAAAAAACACACACACATATATGGAATCAAAAGGCCTTATTTAAACACAGTGAAATTTACCAAAAAAAAAAAAAATAAGACTAATTAAAATCATTGATGCCTGACCACTAAGTTAACCTAGTGGTTAGGTGGGAAGAGATTGGGGTAATTAAAAGCTTGAGAACCTAGGTTCAATCCTCATTGTGACCATCTTTGTAATATTTCCTATCTTTACAATAAATAAAAAAACATTAATGCCTAGAATGTAAGGGATCTATCATTGTTGCAAGTTTAGTAGTGATTCATTTGGGGGTAACTCATCCAAGCATGCCCAAAAATATATAGTCGTACCATTAATAATGTGTAGCTAATTAATTGTAAAAAAATTTATATTAACAATATATAAAAATTAAATTTTACCTATATAGTAAATAGTGTATTCACGGACAATATAAAATATTTATATACCTTCATCTAATTACAAATTAATCTATATGCTTGTTGAGTTTTAAACAAACTACATTAAGGTCTCATTTACTGGTGTTTTTTTTAATTTTTAGTTTATAATTATAAAATTATCACCTTATCTCAATTTTTTTTTGGTTGACAATCAATTTTTTTTTGAAAGAGTCGTAAAGGAAATAGAAAAATAAAAATTTTCCTTGTATTTCATATATAAATATTTGAAAATAGAAAAGAATAAAAACTAGGTGGCAATTTTGTAAATAAAAATTATAAATACGAGTAAATAAATTTTCTTTTATCAATAATCACGTTTAAGCAAGGTCAAGAGTTCGAATCCTGTTTTATGTATGCAACCGCGTTAAATCTTGGGACCAGTTATCCCACCCTTTGTGATGTCTCTAATGTAGCGAGGAAATTAGTCACTGCTATCGGTGGTGGATACTCCAGGAATGAACCCAAAGGAAAAAAAAAATTTCTGATTAGGTGACCGGATATAAAATTAAATTTGACATGGAAAGTAAATAGTGTATACTCTAAGCAATATTATAAAATAATTATATGTTTTGTGTGTATACATTTGCATTTTCTATGCATCTTTGTTAGAATAAGAGTATTATTCCAACGTTCGTGAAAAACGAATGTGAACAGTGAAGCTTCAATTTCAAATGTCAACAATTAAATTAATACTGTCTCTGTATGTACTGATTGATCATTAAAATTCTTCAGCAATCAAGCACAGTGACATATATTAATACTGTCTCTGTATGTACCCAACGAACCAAGAAAATCAAGCACAGTGACATATATTAACTGAAGTCGCAATCTTTCAGAGAAAAGTTTCCTATCGCATTTGCTGTTCTGCAATAGTTATTAGGTGGGGACAGTTAGGTAGCAACCATGTTTATCTGTTTCTTTGTTTCTTAAAAATATCATGAAAGTTAATAAATATTTCACACTTCTGATTATTAATAAATTATACATGATAATATCACTTATATAATATATGATACACATAGTAATTACTTTGATTTTCATATTTAGTAGATTATTATATTCTCCTTAAAATTTAAAGACCAATTGTAACAATAATTGAATTAATATATTTTTATTACTTAATTTTTATTTTTATTTTATTTTTACTAGAAATATTAGTTGGTGACAATCAAACTTATAATATAATTACTAAAAGTTACACATAATAATGTCATATTAATTAAGCAAACACTCATTTATATATAATATTTCTCTTGAAACAAAATGAATAAAATGTAATTAATTAACATGACAGGTATAAGTAATATAATAGGTCCATTTGTTAAAAAAAATTATAAAACACTTTAAAATAAAATAAACACTTTCTATTTTTAATGTGTAGTCTAAACTTATTTTTTAAAAATAATAAGTAGTTTTATGTTTTTCTTAAAAATCAACTCTTATTTACTTCTTAAAAAATTATTTTTAAAAAATACTTGTTTAGAAATATTTCTTTTTAAGTTTAAGCAAATACACCCAATAACAATCATGAAAAATGAGAATAATGGTTCTCTTGAAACAATTTATCAAATATGACCGATATGTTTAATCAAAATTTTCAGCCAGTTAAGTTAGGTTAAAATTCTTGCGATCATACTCTTACATGATACATTTTTTTTTCTATAACCAATCTGTTTATTTTAAAATTGAGTAGTTGATAGAAAAAATTAAATTAAATAGATGTATTTGATTGGAATGGTATACTTCAATTAATATTATATAATTATGCTTTTGCATTAAAATGGGTGTTGCACAGGGAGAAATTTCTTGTAATTCACCGAATTTACACATATATTAAAGGGTTATGAATCTTCATTTATCAAGATGATGAGATCCAATATTTTTTTTTAATAAAAAAGAGAGTAAAACTTATAATTAGATCAAGTTTTACATTATATCATCAAGTTTTAAATTAAACAAAGAGTAGTTGATTCTATAATATATTCGTAATAAATGTTAAGTATTGTCACAAAAAGAATTCCAACATGTTGTTATTTGATTCGAGAATTTAACAATAAAGATATACGAAACTAAATTTTGTCCAAGAAATGAAACTTAGTAATTTTATTTGAACATGATCATTATAATAAACAGATAAAGGACAATGGAAGAAGTCCAATCTAATAACAAACTAAACTAACCCAATTTTTCACTATTTTTTCGAGCCTTTTGCATTGGATTAGTTTTTTTTTTTCTCAACTACTTAGTGTAAAATATTGCACCAAAAAGGCTGTGCAGTGTAGCCCAACTTCTTTTCATTAGTATTACTAAGCCCAAATTTCAATGAGACGTGCCCGACTCTACCTATGTAGACTTTAGAAAATAGTAGTAGTTTGAGTAGGCTCCATCTTGGATCTGTCTATGCTTAACCCTAATTGAATTTTATTTTTTTTAATACACCTTACCATTAATGATACACCTTTTATTTTTTTAAAATATCTTTTAATTTTATTCTCTAATTTTTTTTTAGACTTCACAAACTGTTGATTCTAGAAGTATAGAGAAAAAAAAAACATATTTCTAAAAGTACTTTTCAAAATAGCAATTTTAATGTCTCAAAAAGTAATTTTTAGAGGTATATTTTTTTATATATATTGGGAAAGAAATTTTAGTAAATTTAATGTCATAGAAAGTATTTTATACTTTCAAAAAGTTCTTTTATGAACATTAAATATATTATTTTGAAAAATACTTTCAATAAATACAAGAAAAAAAATATTCAGGAAGTACTTTTCAGAAGTTTAAAAAATGATTTTATTTTGTAATTGGTGAAATTTTATCTTATGAACATACGTCTTCAGAAAAATTCACCAAGTCTTTTTTTTTTTGTAACTCCATCTTTTCTTAATTATGTATATTGGTGATATATGTAATTAAGAGTGATGTTTTATGTTGTTTTGTTATCTTCAATTTATGTGGGGTGGAGGTTAGAATTGAGATGACTCTTAGCTTAAGTTATAGAAGATATAGTTTAAGTGTGTGAGAGTTGACTCGAGAAGGACTGAAGTATATGAAACTAATTTTGATAAATGAGTTTCATAAGTTCATAATTATAGAATTTTAGAGAAAAGTTAGATAGAAATGTTATGGAGTCAATAAAATTTGATCTTTAATCAAATTTCGCTAGAAAATCCCTTTTCTTCCCTTGATCGATAATCTAAGTTGTAGAATCTGCGATTTGAGCTAAGGTGCTTGGAGTTGTAGAGAGAAGTTGAGCCTTGGAAGTCTGTAGTGTTTTCCCTCCTCCTTGATTTCTTTGTGTTTGAGAGCAATTAAGGGAAACTTGCTACTTGATTCTTTGAAGTTAATGCATGTTGCATATGTTGTTGATTTGGCCATTGGTAGCTTAAATTTTTGATTTTGATGTAGTTATTGAACATAGTGAAGTTGGGGTTTTGGGCTTGATGAACTCGAGACCCAAAATTGATGATTTCTTAATATATTTATGTTGCATGCTGGATTTAATGGTGGATTTGTGATATATAAATTATTTAGAATCTTTCTCATGGTTTGGATTTCAATCTTTGAACTTGTAGACGTTGGAGATCCAAAAATGGTGAAGTTGCATGCTATGTCTACACAAATTTGTTGGGCCAAATTTTATTGGTCATGCAAAACTTGGACATATTCACCTGAAGGGTAAAATGACTGGGCCAAATTTCCTTAGTCGAACAAAATTTGGATAGATTCACCTGAAAAAATATTTCGAGTGAAAATTGGTTGAGCCAAAATTTCATGGCCATGCGTATTTGGGGCAGAGACCAATTTGGAGTCAAATTGATTAGGCCAAATTTTCTTAGGCAAACAAATTTGAGGCAATGACAAATTTAGGACTAAATTGGCTCGACAAATTTAGGGACATCAAATATGTTTAATGCTTTTATAATGTAAGTTGCTCATATATGTTGTAATACATAATAAATGATGATTGCGGAAAAAAGATAAACATTAGAAGAAGGGTTGAATAATGTATATTAAAAAATCACGTTTTCTACAATAAAGTAGTAATGTTAGTCAAATGAAGCAAGAAGAGCAGTCAAATGGAACACTGAGTATTTTCATATTGATTCGCCTTAACCATCAAAACTATGTTCAGTTCTTAATCCAACTAGATTGAGTTATACTATCTTTAAACAAAGATACACATTTTTAACAAGTCATTTCTAACTCAACCTTAAGTATCTTTGACTTACCTCTTCAAGAAACTACTCAAGTATTCTTTTAACAAGCCTCTCCAAGCTTAACAAATCAAGTATTCTTTAGCAATCAAGCTTCTTCAGACTCAAGAACAAGTATTATTTTTCAGAAAAAATCTCTTCAAGTTCAACCTTATAACAATGGTTATGAAGGTTATAAAGACGTTGTGTTCGTCACACTAAGACGTTAGACAATCAATTACAGAGCAATGAATGTTTACAAGAAATAATAAATTTACAAAGACTGGATTTCTATACAAATGTATCTATGTAAAATTAGCATCTTTTTTTCTTTCTTGTGCATTGAGTCTTCTTATATAGTAGCCCAGAGAAAATGACCATTGCAACACTTTGGGTCCAATTTATAAGTTTACTTTGTTTGTCTTCATCAGCTTTCCTTATAATGGCAAGTGACCATTGGCACATTTAATGCGAGTATTAAATGTATTTCATCAAATAATATCTCTCTTGTCTAGTCAAGGAGGCTACTTTTTAACTTTCCATACCAAACGAAGCTTGTAGAAATAATATCAGCATAATAGTTGTGACAATGACTTTATCTATTTTTCTCCGTGATTTCAAGGATTTGGTTATGATGGAAAGCAAAACTCTTATCTTTAATATATTTTTGAGTTTTGAGATGGTCTTTTGATTCAATCTATTAAGGAATAAGCATTCAAAGCTAAGTTTGTCGTTAGTCTCAATAAATGATAAATATCATCTAATTGACAACGTCTTACAAATGATCTACATCTTGCACTTCATTTGATAAGTCTTTCAAAGATATGTTTTAAATGCATTTTTCACATACATTTCTTTTATATAAAAGCACTTTGTTTGTTAGCATTAAAACTCTGAGTTTATGGAATCGTATTTTGACTTAACAATGACTATTGATGATTTGTTAGAGAAATTAAAATATGTTAATAATGAATGATGCAAGTTGATTAAATGGTAAGTTTTTTTATTATTAAAAAGTTCAAATATAATTGATGATGTTTTAATGTTTGAAGTTATGTGTTTAGTAGTGTAAACATGATTAATGATGATTTGAAGTATTTTAAGTTACAAAAATGTATGTTGATCAAGTTGGTTTGTTGTAAGTTATTTATACAAGTTATATACATGAAGAATATGAATAGATGATGATGGTTTGTGATTGTTCGGCGATTTTGACAAGTGTACCAATCGCACAAGAAGTCAGTGATAAGTAATTATCGTCTCCCAAAAGACATGGTAATGCATGACAATAAATACATTCAATGATTATTCCATTAATTAATATTTATTGGTACAAGAAATAATAAAAAAACATGTAAAAGAAAGATATAATTCTTTTTGATATTTTCTCAAACACTTAGAAAATAGTTTAGATAAGAGATGATACAATATGTTAATGTTGGGATTAAACTTCATTGAACCTCACTTTCATACATTTAAAACACTTAAATATTCTTTTGCATTTAATGTTAATGTTAACCCATTAATTTACTCAAACATTAATTCCTTAGAAGAAAGAGTCCAAGTTCCTCTATTAAGCATTAATCCCTTAAATATTTAATAAAAAAACTTGCATTAATAAAAAGGGTTTAAGACAACTAATCGGTCAATTTCTATTCCTAAATGCTAGCTTCATTAGGCTTTTTGTTCCAATTCAAGATTATAAAAGATATTTTCCAATACCAATGAATTAAATATCAAGTTATGGTTGATCACTCCACAACAAATATTAAAAGTAGAAACAAAATACTAACACTGAAATGGAAAGACACACAAACACACACATATTGATAAATTTCTAATGACATTGAAAAATTGTATTCAAGAAACTGTATTATTGTTTTTGCTAATATGTAAAAATACAGTGTGCCTTCCAAATATATAGAGGCAAAGAAAAGATAACAAACTTCAAAGATATAAAAAAAATACTCACAAACTATCTAATTATAACTAACAGATAACCAAAGTATTATTTGTTTATATCTTGTCTTCTACTATCTTTTATTACTCCCCTTCAAGTTAGAGTACGGAGATTATGCACACACAACTTGATTAGTAACTCATGAAATTGCTTACTGCCCAATGACTTAGTAAAGTGGCAATCAACTTCGATGTGCTTAATACGTTCATGGAAAATAGAATTTGCTACAAGATGAAGAGCTACCTGATTATCATAATGCAAAAGTGTAGGTGAATTACAGTCTACTTGCAAACAAGACAAGAGGCTTCGAAGCCAAAGTATCTCACTTGTAGCATGAGCCATTGCTCAATATTTGGCTTCGCTAAAGGATCTTGAGGCATTTGTTTGCTTCTTGGTTTTTTAGGCTACATGGATTGATCCTAATTTCATTAAATAACCTAAAATTGATTTTCTTGTGATAGGGCATGAGGCCCAATCTGAATCACAATATCTTTAAGTTGAAGAGTGTTTTCCTTTGGTAGAATAATCCCTTGACTTTATAAGCTCTTTAGATATCACAGTACACACATGGTTGCATCCTAATGGACTTATTGTGGTTCTTGCACGAATTGGCTTAGTATATGCATTGAGTAGGTGATATCTGGTCGAGTAATATTGATATGAGAGGTCCCACTAGTCTTCGATATTGAGAAGGGTCGCAATCATCATGCCTTGAAGCCAAAGTTAATTGATGGTTTTGCTCCATTGGAAAGGAAGACGGCTTGCATGCAAGCATACCACATTTGTTTAGAATGTCCAATGCATATTTCCTTTGATTTATGAACAATCCATGTGCTCCTTTAGCCAACTCCAAACCAATAAAATATTTGAGAGGACCAAGATCCTTCATGTAGAAACATTGGTCTAGATACTGCTTGAAGTTGGCACACGTAACAGTATCATTGCTTGCAATAACTATATCATCTACATACATAAGAACCACAAGAAGCACATTATTATGTGAGTATATGAAAAGGTTGTGATCAGCATGACACTCACAAAAACCATACTCCATAAGGGCTTGAGAGAGTTTGGAGTACCAATTGTGTGATGCTTGTCGTAAACCATACAAAGACTTCTTTAAACGACATACCATGCCTTCTTTTGGTGGTGTGTCCACGTGGGAAGTCCATATAGACTTCCTCATCTAAATCTCCATGCAAGAAGATGTGAGACCCCTTCCCTTTTCTTTTCTTTCCCAAACTCAAGAACCCTCACTCTCAATTCTCTCTTTCCTTTTTGCTTGCTTTTGGTCTTAATTCTCTGGACTCTCTGGTGTGTAGGTGCTGATCAAGTTTTGAGGAGCTAGCTGATCCGTGTGGAAACTCTCTTTTCTCAAGCTCTCTTCTTCACATTTCTTCTTCTCCGTTTCTCTTCCCGGAAGCTCGGAATCTTTGCCCGAGGTAAGGGAAGTTAGATTTTGTTGTGGTTCGGCTGAAGATGAGTGGAGAAACTCATTGGTTTACTGAGAATTGAGAAGTTGTGGCTGTGATTTTCCAAGATTTTCGTTTGGGGTTTTTTCGGGGTTTTTGAAAAATTTTGGGGAAATTCTTGATTTGTTGTTGCATGTACAAAAAGGTGGTACTTTTGAGCTGATGGACGAAAATGGGGTACTTTGAACCGTTTGCATGTGGATTTTCTGTGGGTTTTTGCAGGTTTTGGGCAAATTTTCGAACTTGGGGAAGTTGTTGCTGAGCTTCGCGCTGGGCGCTGTTCTTCGCGCCGGGCGCATGACCACCAGGGGGCTCTATTTAGGCAAGCCTGCCAGGCGCAAGGGTGTGTGCGCCGGGCGAGCTTGAGAAGGAGAGCCACTGGTTGGTCCACGCCGGGCGTGACTTGAGCTGCGTTGAGTGCGATGTCAGTTGTGGCTAAATTTTGGATTTCTGGTGCTATGCTAAGCGCGCATTTGGGCTTGCTGGGCGCGGAGGCTCCTTGGGAGTCTCTGCCATGGGGGCGCCGGGCGCAATTCGAATTGCGCTGGGTGCGAGACTTTAGTAGGTCTCTGCCTTCCCCACGCTGGGCGCGGGTTAGGCCACGCTGGGCGCGTGAGGCTCCTTGGAGTCTTTGCCTGGCCTGCGCTGGGCGCAATTTGATTTGTGCCAGGCACGTGAGAACCTTGGGTTCTCTGGTTGGGTCATGCCAGGCGCGAGTACTCTTGCGCCGGGCGCGATGGCCCTTGGTGTTCTCTGGTTGAGTCGCGCTGGGCGCAACCACGAGTGCGCCGGACGCGTATGATGATGTTGAATTACATGTTGATAACTGTTAAATTATGCTGAAACTGTTGATTAATATTATTATAAGTTGAATTAAGCTATATTAAATGTATATTGCTGTAAGATGTTTAGATGTGCTGTAAGATAGTATGTTGTGTTGTAAAGTTGTGTTATGTTGTATGTTGATATAAGTTGTTGTAGGACGTAAGGCTGAGTTGTTGTAGGCCGTAAGGCTGACTTGTTGTAGGCCGAAAGGCTGAGTTGTTGTAGGTCGTAAGACTGAGTTGTTTTAGGCCGTTAGGCTGAGTTGTAGTAGGAGATCTCCGAGATGATATGCGTGCCGACGCATTGTGTGCTTATTGCTGTTTATGTTGTATAGCTGATGAGGTGTATATTGATGTTGTGCTAATAGTTGTAGTTGTTCATATTTCATGTATATGTTTATATGCTGATTCTTTTCACTAGCTTACCCTTTGTTGTTTTCGTGTGGTTTGGACTGCGATGATCATACTATGTATGGGAGCAGAGCAGGGATAGGTGGTGGCTAGTGGTGAGTCTGCAGCTGACAGGCAGAGCTGATCCTTGTTGATGTTTTGTTGTTTCAGCTACTTGGCGTAGTAGCTTTGGATGTATTTTTGTACATTTTGAATCTAGTCAGACTTGGACCATGTATATATGTATATTCTAGACACTATATGTATACACTTGCTCCTTTCTGTCCGGTTTTCAGGTGTACTGAGTTGTGTGTAGTGACCAGCCGGGTCGTTACACTTTAGTGGTATTAGAGCAATTCGAGTCTAGTGGACACTCTTTGGGGGTGGTTCCTTTAGGCTTTTGTTGTGCTGAACTCTGTGTTGAGCGGTCTTGCTGTGTTGTTTGCTGTGTTGATTGCTGTGGTGTTTTGTTGTGCTGTTGAATTGTTGTTTGGTTTAGTTATTGTATACTGAAGATGCTGTTACTTTTGTAGACAATGACTAGAACCAACGAACAGATAGCCCGTGCCATAGAGATGATGGCTATGGCTATGCAACAACAGAATGCTTACTTTGCTAGGATGGAGGCTGATAGAGTTGCAGCTGGTGCAGCAAGGCCCACGAGGTCACAGGAGAGCCGGGATCTAGCTGAGTTCCGGAAATGCCATCCTCCACAGTTTACAGGAGATGCAGATCCAGAGGCAGCTGACCGCTGGATATGTGAGTTGGAGAAGATCTTTGATGTTCTAAGATGTTCTCCAGAGAAGAGATTGGCATATGCTGTGTATATGCTTGTTGGAGAGGTTGAGCATTGGTGGAGGGGCACTTATCAGATGCTTACTACGAGAGGAGTTACAGTTGACTGGGAGTACTTCAGGACAGTGTTCAAGGAGAAGTATTTCTCGGAGAGCTTGAGGCACGCCAAGGAGGCTGAGTTCATGCGGTTACACCAAGGTGGGCTGTCGATATCGGAGTATGCGATGAGGTTCGAGCACCTGGCTCGTTTCTATTCGCAAGCTATATCTGAGGCCTGGAAATGCAGGAAGTTTGCTGAGGGTCTGAAGTATGAGCTGAAGAGAGTGGTGGTGCCTATGGCCATCACCGAGTTTCTGACCTTTGTAGAGAAGGCGAAGATTGTGGAGAGATTAGAAAGAGGTAACCGTGTGATTAGATCTAGTGAGGGACCAGCTAGGTCCAGGAAGGGAGGTGGAAGTCAGAGGAAGCCGTATGATAGGCCCCAACCACAGCAAGGGGGTCCTGTCATTAGGCAACCTGCTAAGGCTGCCAGAGGAGGGGGACAGGGTGGAGGTGCTGCCCTTAGATGTTACAGGTATGGTGGGCCCCATTTGATCAGGGATTGTCCGCACACTGAGAACTGATTTTTCAGGTGTCAGTAGATGGGCCATGTGTCTTTCAACTGCCCCACCAGGAACAGACCAGAGAGGGGTACTCAGAGGAGTGATGTGCAGAGAGCTGATACTCAAAGGAGTAGTGTGCAGAGAGCTGATACTTAGAGGGGTGACAGACCCACTACAGCTGGTAGGGTATTTGCTTTGACAGGTGCCGAGACTTCGACTTCTTCTGATCTTGTGAAGGTGAAGGGGAAGGCCACTGGTAAGGATGTGATGTTTTTGTTTGATTTTGGGGCTTCCCATTCATTTATTTCTTATACTTGTGCTGTTATGCTGGGTGTGCCTGTGTGTGACTTGAGGTTGAGACTGCTAGTGTCGACGCCCGCTTCTTCTTCAGTAGTTGCTTCTGAGTTGTGTGTTGGCTGCCCCATTGTTGTAAATGGGAAGAAGTATAAGGTGAACTGGATTTGTTTACTTTTGGTGGATATTGACATAATCTTGGGGATGGATTGGTTGTCTACCAATCGCATCCTTATAGATTGTGCCAATAGACGGTTGATCTTTCGTCAGGAGGAGGATGAGTTGTTGATTTCAGCTGGCCAAGCTGAATCAATGCTGAGGGATAGAGCAGAGTGCTGCCTTCTGCTTGCTACTATGAGTGTGGAGACTGAGAGAGTCATTGCAGAGATCGACGTGGTGCGGGATTTTGCTGAGGTGTTCCCTGATGAGGTGCCTGGGTTGCCTCATGTTAGGGAGATGGAGTTCATCATTGACTTGGTTCTAGGTGCAGGGCCAGTGTCGGTGGCTCCCTATAGGATGGCTCCTGCTGAATTGGTTGAGCTGAAGGGTCAGTTAGAGGACTTGTTGGAAAAGAAATTGGTGCGGCCGAGTGTTTCGCCGTGGGGTGCTCCGGTATTGTTGGTAAAGAAGAAGGATGGAGGTAGTCGACTGTGTGTTGATTACCGGCAGTTGAATAAGTTGACCATTAAGAACAAATATCCACTTTCCCGGATAGATGACTTAATGGATCAACTGAGGGGAGCATTAGTGTTTTCTAAGATTGACTTGAGGTCAGGCTATCACCAGATTAGGGTGAAGGAGGGTGACATACCGAAGACTGCTTTCAGGACTAGGTATGGTCACTATGAATATGTTGTGATGCCGTTCGGTGTGACCAACGCCCCTACAGTGTTCATGGATTACATGAACTGGTTCTTTCGGCCTTTCTTGGATAAATTTGTGGTGGTATTCATTGATGACATCCTGATTTATTCAAGAACCCCGGAAGAGCATGGAGAGCACTTGAGGATGATGCTGGAGATTTTGAAAGTAAAGAAGCTGTACGCTAAACTATCAAAATGTGAATTCTGGTTGGAAGAGGTGAAGTTCTTGGGCCACGTGATTTCAGCTGGGGGGATTGCTGTTGATCCGGCTAAGGTGGAGTCGGTGTTGCAGTGGGAGCGTTCGAGGACTGTCATTGACATTTGGAGCTTTGTGGGTTTGGCGGGTTACTATCGTCGGTTCATTGAGGGATTTTCCAAGATAGTAGCGCCTCTAACCCAGCTGACGAGGAAGGAGCAGCCGTTCATTTGGACAGATGCCTGTGAGCGGAGTTTTGAGGAGTTGAAGAGGAGGTTGACTACTTCTCCTGTGCTGGTATTGTCGGATTCTGGTGAGCTCTTTGAGGTGTATTGTGATGCTTCTCACCAGGGTCTTGGATGTGTGCTGATGCAAAACAGGAAAGTAGTGGCATATGCTTCAAGGCAATTGAAGAACCATGAGAGGAATTATCCCACTCATGACTTGGAGTTAGCAGCCGTGGTGTTTGCCTTGAAGATATGGAGGCATTATCTGTATGGTGCTCAGTTCAGCGTCTTCAGTGATCACAAGAGTCTGAAGTATTTGTTCGATCAGAAGGAGCTGAACATGAGGCAGAGACGATGGATGGAGTTTCTGAAGGATTATGATTTCCAGTTGATGTATCATCCTGGTAAGGCCAATGTTGTGGCGAATGCGCTGAGTAGGAAATCCATCCACATGTCTAGTATGATGGTGAAAGAGCTGGAGCTGGTCGAGAAGTTCAGAGATTTGAACCTCTGTGTGGAGTTAGCTCAGGATCACATTAGTTGTGGGATGGTCACCGTAGCTAATGAGTTCTTGAGGCAGGTTGGACTTAAGTAGTTGCAAGACGTTGAGTTGGTGAGGCTTCTTGGTTTGCTGGGTACCGAGAAGGCTGCTGGTTTTGAGCTGGGAGAAGATGGAATCTTGAGGTTCAAGGGCAGAATTTGCCTACCTTAAGATGCTGAACTGAAGAGAGTTGTGTTGGAGGAAGGCCACAAGAGTAGGCTTAGCATACATCCTGGTATGACTAAGATGTACTAAGACCTCAAGAAGACTTTCTGGTGGTCTGGTATGAAGAGGGATATAGCTGAATATGTGGCGGCCTGTCTGACTTGTCAGAAGGTGAAGGTCGAGCATCAGAAGCCGAGTGGGTTGATGCAGCAGATTGAGATTCCGGAATGGAAGTGGGATAGCATTACTATGGATTTCATTGTGGGGTTACCTAGGTCAGCTAGGAATAGTGATGTTATCTGGGTGATTGTTGATCGGTTGACCAAGTGTGCGCACTTCTTGCCTGTCAACATCAAGTGGCCCTTGGAGAAGCTGACACAGTTGTATGTGAGGGAAATAGTACGGTTGCACGGGGTGCCTTCCAGTATTATTTCAGACCGAGATTCGAGGTTCACTTCTAGATTTTGGCAGAGTCTAAACCAAGCCTTAGGCACGAAGCTGAAGCTGAGCTCTGCTTATCATCCACAGACAGATGGTCAGTTAGAAAGTACAATCCAGTCCTTGGAGGATTTGCTGAGGGCTTGTGACCACTTGGGTAGTTGGGAGGAGGTCCTACCGCTGGTTGAGTTCACTTACAATAATAGCTTTCATGCTAGTATTGGGATGGCGCCGTTTGAAGCCTTGTATGGCAGGAGATGTAGGACTCCTCTGTGCTGGTATCAAGATGGTGAGTCAGTAGTTGTGGGACCGGAGCTGATCCTACAGACTACTGAGAAGGTGAAGATGATTCAGGAGAGGATGAAGAATGCTTAGAGTAGGCAGAAGTCGTATGTTGACAAGAGGCGAAAGCCTTTGGAGTTTGCTGAAGGGGAGCATGTGTTTATGAAGGTGACTCCGACTTCTGGTGTGGGTAGAGCGCTGAGGGCAAGGAAGTTGACACCGAGGTTTGTGGGTCCCCATCAGATCGTACAACGTGTGGGTCCGGTTGCGTATCGGTTGGCCTTGCCACCGTCTCTTTCAAACCTACACGATGTATTTTATGTATCCCAGCTGAGGAAGTATGTTCATGACCTGAGTCATGTGGTGGAGCTGGACGATGTGCAAGTGAAGGAGAACCTGATGTTTGAGAAGTTACCAGTAGCTGTAGTTGACTATAAGCTGAAGGAGTTGAGGGGCAAGTCCATTGCTCTGGTGAAGGTGTTATGGGATGCAGCTACTGGTGAGGCTACTTGGGAGGTGGGGCAGCAGTGCAGAGAGCGGTATCTGTTTCTCTTCCCAAGTAAGTCTATTTTCGGGGACAAAAACTCTTGTTGTTGGGGAGGTTGTGAGACCCCTTCCCTTTTCTTTTCTTTCCCAAACTCAAGAACCCTCACTCTCAATTCTCTCTTTCCTTTTTGCTTGCTTTCGGTCTCAATTCTCTGGACTCTCTGGTGTGTAGGTGCTGATCAAGTTTTGAGGAGCTAGCTGATCCGTGTGGAAACTCTCTTTTCTCAAGATCTCTTCTTCACATTTCTTCTTCTCCGTTTCTCTTCCCGGAAGCTCGGAATCTTTGCCAGAGGTAAGGGAAGTTAGATTTTGTTGTGGTTCGGCTGAAGATGAGTGGAGAAACTCATTGGTTTACTGAGAATTGAGAAGTTGTGGCTGTGATTTTCCAAGATTTTCGTTTGGGATTTTTTCGAGGTTTTTGAAAAATTTTGGGGAAATTCTTGATTTGTTGTTGCATGTACAAAAAGGTGGTACTTTTGAGCTGCTGGACGAAAATGGGGTACTTTGAACCGTTTGCATGTGGATTTTCTGTGGGTTTTTGTAGGTTTTGGGCAAATTTTCGAACTTGGAGAAGTTGCTGCTAAGCTTCACGCTGGGCGCTGTTCTTCGCGCTGGGCGCGTGACCACCAGGGGGCTCTATTTAGGCAAGCCCGTCGGGCGCAAGGGTGTGTGCGCCGGGCGAGCTTGAGAAGGAGAGCCTCTGGTTGGCCCACGTCGGGCGTGACTTGAGCTGCGCTGAGCGCGATGTCAGTTGTGGCTAAATTTTGGATTTCTGGTGCTGCGCTAGGCGCGCATTTGGGCTTGCTAGGTGCGGAGGCTCCTTGGGAGTCTCTGCCATGGGGGCACCGGGAGCAATTCGAATTGCGCTGGGCGCGAGACCTTAGTAGGTCTCTACCTTCCCGACGCTGGGCGCGAGTTAGGCCACGATGGGCGCGGGTTAGGCCATGCTGGGCGCGTGAGGCTCCCTGGAGTCTCTGCCTGAGCCTGTGCCGGGCGCAATTTGAATTGTGCCAGGCGCGTGAGAACCTTGGTTTCTCTGGTTGGGTCACGCCGGGCGCGAGTACTCTTGCACCGGGCGCAATGGCCCCTAGTGTTCTCTGGTTGAGTCGCGTTGGGCGCAACCACGAGTGCCCCGGGCGCGTATGATGATGTTGAATTACATGTCGATAACTGTTAAATTTTGCTGAAACTGTTGATTAATATTATTATAAGTTGAATTAAGCTATATTAAATGTATATTGCTGTAAGATGTTTAGATGTGCTGTAAGATAGTATGTTGTGTTGTAAAGCTGTGTTGTCTTGTATGTTGATATAAGTTGTTGTAGGCCGTAAGGCTGAGTTGTTGTGGGCCGTTAGGCTGAGTTGTAGTAGGAGATCTTTGAGATGATATGTGTGCCGACGCATTGTGTGCTTATTGCTGTTTATGTTGTATAGCTGATGAGGTGTATATTGATGTTGTGCTAATAGTTGTAGTTGTTCATATTTCATGTATATGTTTATATGCTGATTCTTTTCACTAGCTTACCCTTTGTTGTTTCCATGTGGTTTGGACTGCGATGATCATACTATGTATGGGAGCAGAGCAGGGATAGGTGGTGGCTAGTGGTGCGTCTGCAGCTGGCAGGTGGAGCTGATCATTGTTGATGTTTTGTTGTTTCAGCTACTTGGCGTAGTAGCTTTGGATGTATTTTTGTACATTTTGAATCTAGTCAGACTTGGACCATGTATATATGTATATTCTAGACACTATATGTATACACTTGCTCATTTCTGTCTGGTTTTCAGGTGTACTGAGGTGTGTGTAGTGACCAGCCGGGTCGTTACATAAGACATTACTTACATCCATTTGATGTAATTCCCAACCTTTAGCAACGACAATAGTCAATAAGCACCTAATTGTTGTCATCTTTGCTACTGGTGCAAAAGTTTCATTCAAATATTCTCCTTCAATTTATGTGAAACCTTTGGCCACAAGATGAACTTTATGCTTCTCTATCTCTCCAGTCGCCTTGTACTTGATTTTATATACCCATCTGCACCTTATGGGTTTTTTATTTGGAGGGAGAAAAGTGAACTCCCATGTTTCATTATCCTCCAAAGCTTGAAGCTCTCGACTCATTGCGTCACACCACTCTTGTTGTTTTACAACTTGAGAAAATGTTTTTGGTTTTTTATGGGATGTTATTGTTGCAAGATATGTTTGATATTTTTATGAAACATGATCATAGTTTATGAAATCGTAAAGAGGGTAGGTGGTGCCTGAAGAAGGGGTGAATTTGGAAGAATTGCATGATGGTTTTACAATAGTTGCATGACAGTAATAGTCTGAGATAAATTGTCAGTTGTTGCGCACTCGTGGAACTGTTTCGAAGACTTCTTGTTGCTCCCTCTTCACTCGTTGCTCCTTCCTCCACACTAATAGGATCTGCATGATTAATAATTGCATCTTGATTTATTTCTGACTCGTTATTTGAATTTTCATTTTTTTGCTCATCATCATTGTGCATAGGATATGCTTCTTTCACCTGTTGAGATGTGTCATGAAAAATGGATTCTAGATGATTTGTCACTTTATTCCCTTCATGCAACCTATAAGGAAATACATGTTCATAGAAAGCTACATCCCATATGACATAAATTTTTTTAGTTAACAGATTGTACACTTTCCATCCCTTTTGGCCTTGTGGATATCCTATAAACACGCTTCTGTTAACTTGTGGTGCAAATTTTGTTGAAGATTGAAGAATCTACATCTGGAAGATGTTCCCTAGAAGTTTTAGTTTTGATGTTTTGCTCATGTTGCTTTTTATTTTAAGCCTATGTCAAAAGGATAATGTATTGATTGTTTAAAAGATTAGGCTTGTATGTGTTTGTTTGTTATGTGTTAAAAATTAGTAATTAACATGAAGGTGAAAATATCATAATACTCATTTTTCTTATTTCATTCATTGTTGAGAACATGAAGTATTAATTTACTGAGTGTTTGAGACTTTAAATGAAAACTTGAAAACATCAGAAATTTTCTGAGTTAAGGAATAGATTACCTGAACTGGTAATAGATTACCTGACTCATGTTGAAAAACTGATTGATACTGGAATAATCGATTACCATGTGTGGTAATAGATTACCAAACTGATTCTGATGATTTCAAGAGGAAAAAGGATCGTGTTAATCGATTACCTCTTTAAAGTAATCGATTACCTCTGTTCCAAATGTGAGTTTTGTGTTATTTTGGCATCGTGTTAATCGATTACCATGTTAGGTAATAGATTAAAACAGGAGCTGAAACAATTAGTTCAGTTATTCTAACTCGTGGTAATAGATTACCATCACAGGTAATAGATTATCTCTGTTATGAATATAACTGAAATAACTGTTTCCTTGCACATAAAAATTATCTTTAAATAAGATTAAAACTGAAGCTTTTAAAAGAGAATTTTCACACACGGAAAGAAGAAAAATACTTACACGAACAAGAGACTTTTTTTTAGAATACACATTACTGCAAAAGAGAAAAAGATTTTCTGAAAAAGAAAGAAAGAACATATCTGCTGAAAATCAACTTTTGGAAAAAGAAGTGTGCAAGATCAATTCAAGAAGATGAAGTTCATATAGAAAATTCATTCTAAACTGGTTTACATTGTTGAAGATCATATCTACACGAACAGGTGTACTCGTTTCTGATCTTTTGTTATTGTTTGAATGGTTTTAACTCTTGAGATTAGAGAATCTCTGGAAGAGTTGTGTAAAGAGAAATCTTGAGATAGGTTTTTCTCAAGTAGGATATTGTGGGATCAATATTCTTGGGTTATATGTTTCTTGTGGAGTCAAGAAATGGTTTGTTAATCTTGTAGGTGTCAAGATTTGCTTGTTAAATTCATTGATTGGATATTGCTTGTGCAGGGTGCATGTAAAGAATATCAATAGTGGATTTGACTGGATTTAGAGGTGTATCTAAATCTGAAACTGGATGTAGGCCTTTGGATGGCTGAACCAGTATATATCTTGGTGCATGATTTTCTTAACTCTTACACTCTTTACATTCTGTATAAGTTTCTTGATTAATGTTGTATGAAGAAAAACATTATCTGCAGAAACTGAACTTTAAAGATTCTTGGTAATTGATAAATTCAATCTTTACATATCTTGTATTAATTGTGTTATTCAAATCTTGTTGGATAAGCTGTGCATATATAACTCTGAATTACTTTTTATGTTTAAAGGTTTGTTTTAAATCAAGATTTGTTTGGTAAAGATTTAGAAAGCAAAGAAGAAAAGGAAAAATAACATAGAATCTATTCAACCCCCCCTTCTAGATTCTAACCGTAGGGACCAACAATTGGTACCAGAGCTGTATCTTGTAAAACATTCAAGACTAGATCTTTAGAAAGGTTAGATGGCTGGTAATCAATTACCGTTTGCTGAAGGTGCTTCTATAAACAGACCCCCATTGTTTTGTGGAGATAACTATCCCTTTTGGAAAGTTAGAATGAAAATTTTCATGGAATCTGTTCATAGAAATATTTGGCAGGCTGTAATCACAGATTACAAAATACCCACTAAGATAGAGGGAGGAAAAGAAATTGAGAAACCATATGATAGCTGGGATCAAAGTGAAATTAGAAGAGCAGAGAATGATGCAAAAGCTTTAAATATCATACATTCTGCACTAAATTCTGATGAATTTTTTAGAATTTCAGCTTGTTCTACAGCAAAGGAAGCTTGGGATTTAATCCAAGTAACACATGAAGGAACTCCAGAAGTGAGAAGAGCTAGAAAGAACACACTCATTCAGGAATATGAAACCTTCAGAATGAATCAAGGTGAAACTGTCATGGATATGCAAAAGAGGTTCATTCACATAATAAATCACCTAAAAGGATTAGGGAAAGACTTCGTGGAAGAAGAAGTAAATGTCAAAATCCTGAAGTCACTAAACAGAAGATGGCAACCAACTGTCACAGCAATTACAGAGTCAAAGAACTTAGCTCAGATGACAAGTGCTGAGTTATTTGGAAAGCTAAGAGAATATGAGATGGATCTGTCAAGGATTGCTGATGAAGAACAAAAAGATAAAAAGGCAAAAGGTCTGGCCTTAAAGGTAAAAGAATCCTCAAGTGATGAAGAGGATAGCAGCAATGAAAGTTCTGAACAAGAAGAATTAAATCTAATGGTGAAGAATTTCAGAAAATTCATGAGAAGGAAGAACAACAATAAGAGATTCTCCAGTCAGAAGAAATCCTTCAAGAAGAATGAAAACTCATCTCCAAAGTTCAAATGTTTTGAATGTGGAAAAGCTGGACACATGAGAGCTGACTGTCCAAGCCTGAAAAAGAATGAGGAGACGAAACAAAAGTTCAGATCAAAGAAAAAGAAAGCATACATAGCATGGGAAGAGAATGCCTCAACAACTTCAAGTGATAGTGATGAGGATCAGGAAGCAAATCTCTGTCTCATGACCAAACATAATTCAGATTATGAGGTATATGATTCTGACTCATCTATTGACTCGTATGATGAATTGCAAAATGCATTTGCTGAACTGTATGCTGAAGCAAAGAAATTAGAAAAATCAAATAATGTTTACAAAAAGAAAATGACACACATGAGAGATAAAATTTCTGATTTAGAGAATGATAACAGGAAACTACTTTCAGATATCTCTAAACTAAAGTCACCATGTGAGAACTGTGAAACATTGTATGCTGCATTAAAAGCAAAGGATAAAGAAAAACAGAATGTTAATGTTATGAAATCCATTAATTCCCACTCATGTAACTATTGTATGAAATCTGGTCATAACTACTACAGATGTATGATAAGGAAATTTGGCATTCCTAGTGGAAAATATAAATGGATTAAGAAATTAGATTATGTACTCACTGATTCTCCAGGACCCAAGATCCATTGGGTACCAAAATCAAATTGAATAACTTGTGCTGCAGGTGTGCTTGAGAGCAAAGCAATCAATGTGGTACTTAGACAGCGGCTGCTCAAGACACATGACAGGAGATAAAAGCAAATTTATCTCATTACAGGAAAAAGAGGGAGGATCTGTAACATATGGAGATAACAACAAAGGCAGAATACTAGGCTCAGGCAGTGTTGGTAACAATTCCAATACTCTCATTGAAAATGTCCTGTATGTAGAAGGTCTCAAATATAACCTGCTTAGTATTAGCCAGCTTTGTGACAAAAATTACAATATCTCTTTTAATAATCAATGCTGTATGGTTTGTGATAAGGAATCAAATGAAGTCCTGCTTATAGGAAAAAGAGTCAATAACATATACATCTTAGACTTAGAGCATTCATCATCCAATTCTTGTCTCACATCACATGATAATATAACATGGTTATGGCATAGACGCATTGCACATATAAATGCAGATCAGTTAAATAGACTTGCATCTAAAGATCTTGTTAGTGGTCTTCCAAAGATCAAGTTCTCTAAACAAGGACTTTGTGATGCATGTCAAAAGGGAAAGCAGACTAGAGCTTCTTTTAAATCAAAGAAAGTTATGTCAACCTCTAGACCGCTGGAACTTTTGCACATGGATCTCTTTGGACCATCAAGAACCAAAAGTCTAGGTGGAAACACTTATGCTTTAGTTCTCATTGATGACTACTCCAGATTCACATGGGTTGCATTTATATCCCATAAAGACAATGCTTTTAAAGCCTTTAGAATCATTTCAAAAAGAATTCAGAATGAAAAGGACTTGAAAATTAAATCTTTGCGAAGTGATCATGGTGGTGAATTTCAAAATGAATCTTTTCAAACTTTTTGTGAAGAAAATGGTATTAATCACAATTTTTCTGTCCCTAGAACTCCTCAACAAAATGGAGTTGTAGAGAGGAAAAATAGATCTCTAATAGAGCTAGCAAGAGCCATGTTAAATGAAAATGGTTTACCAAAATACTTTTGGGCTGATGCAGTAAGCACTACATGCTATGTTCTAAATAGAATCTTGATTAGACCTAAAGAAAACACCATATGAGCTTTACAAAGGAAGAAAGCCTGACATTTCACATTTTAAAGTGTTTGGCTGTAAGTGTTTTGTTCTGAATAATGGAAAAGACACTCTTGGAAAATTTGATGCTAAGGCTGATGAAGGAGTTTTTATTGGATATTCTGCAATTAGCAAAGCATATAGAGTCTTTAACAAAAGTACCTTATCTGTTGAAGAATCTATACATGTTACCTTTGATGAAACTAACATCCTTGAAAAAGGAAAATCTCTTAATGATGAAGATGAGATAGGTGACAGTATTACACAAGAAGAAGAAAAACTGGAACTACAGCAGAAAACACCATCTGAAGACACATCACTACCCAAAGAATGGAGGAAACCCAAAGATCTATCTCTGGATAACATTCTTGGAGATATAAATAAGGGAGTTTCTACTAGACACTCTTTTAATCTTCTAAGTGATGATATGGCATTTGTTTCTCAAATTGAACCATTATGTGTGGAACATGCATTAAAAGATGAATTCTGGATAATGGCCATGCATGATGAACTGAATCAATTCAAAAGAAATGATGTTTGGATTTTAGTTCCTTTCAATAAGAATATGAATGTCATTGGTACAAAATGGGTTTTCAGAAACAAACTAAATGAAGAAGGTGTTATAGTTAAAAATAAAGCTAGATTAGTAGCCAAAGGATACAATCAACAGGAAGGTATAGACTTTGGTGAAACATATGCTCCAGTTGCTAGATTAGAAGCTGTTAGGCTTTTACTTGCATTTGCTTGTGTGTTTGATTTCAAACTATATCAAATGGATGTGAAAAGTGCATTTTTAAATGGTCTAATTGATGAAGAAGTTTATGTAGCTCAACCACCTGGTTTTGTTGACTGCAAATTACCTAAGCATGTTTACAAGCTCAAGAAAGCTTTGTATGGACTGAAACAAGCTCCAAGGAAATGGTATGAAAGGCTAAGTAAGTTTCTACTAACTCATGACTTTCAAAGAGGTAATGTTGATAAAACTCTTTTCATAAAGAGAAAATCAAAAGATATTCTGCTGATTCAGATTTATGTTGATGATATAATATTTGGATCAACTAACCAATCTCTTTGTGGAGAATTTGTTTCCAATATGCAGAAGGAGTTTGATATGTCTATGATGGGAGAATTAAGCTTCTTCCTAGGACTACAAGTCAAACAAATGGAAAATGGAATTTTTCTACATCAAACTAAATATAGCAAAGAACTGTTAAAGAAATTTGATATGGAGAATTGTAAGATATCAAATACTCCTATGTCTACTAATTGTTATCTAGATAGTGATATTGCAGGAAAAGATGTTGAAGAATCAATGTATAGAGGGATCATTGGATCTCTTCTGTATCTAACAGCTAGCAGACCTGACATCATGTACAGTGTATGTGTATGTGCTAGATTCCAATCAAAACCAAAGGAATCACATCTGAAGGCTGTAAAGAAAATACTGAAGTATTTGAAAGGCACAATCAATGTTGGATTGTGGTATCCTAAAGGTACTTCTCCATCTTTAACTGGTTACTCTGACTCCGATTTTGCTGGTTGTAAATTGGATAGGAAAAGTACAAGTGGAACGTGCCACACGTTTGGAGAATGTCTCATATCGTGGCAGAGCAAGAAACAAGCTTGTGTAGCACTCTCAACTGCTGAAGCTGAGTATATAGCTGCTGGAAGCTGCTGTGCTCAGTCAATTTGGTTTAAACATCAACTTCAAGACTTTGGTTTGAAGATTGATCACATACCACTGAAGTGTGACAACACAAGTGCAATTAACATTTCAAGGAATCCTATTCTACACTCAAGAACTAAGCACATTGAAGTTAGACATCACTTTATCAGAGATCATGTAGAGAAAGGAGACTGTGACATCAAATTCATAATGTCAGAAGATCAACTTGCTGACATCTTTACAAAGCCTCTACCAAAGGAAAGATTTTTCAAGCTAAGAACCAATCTTGGTATCATTAGTGAGTCCAATCTATCCTAAATCTCATAATTAAAGTATGATTGTGTGAATATGCATGAAATTGCTAAGCACTTATAGGTTTAAACTTGATGTATGTGCACTCATAATAGGAAATCACACAAAACACAGTATGCCCTGTATCTGCACACATTTCACTGTGATAATCGATTACCTATCGGGTTAATCGATTACCACTCACTCACTTGCATAATTACCCTGTTTCAGTTGCGAGATAATCGATTACCAACTGGGTTAATCGATTACCTGACGCGAACCCCTGTTTTTTTTTTGTACTCAAAAACCCTCTTTAAATCTGTTTCGAATTCAAATTAATTCAAAACTCTCTCCATTTTTACTTCAAACTAAAACGAACGAAACCCCTGGTTCCCTTTTCTATCTCAAAATCTATTTCAAAACCTAACCCTAAGCCCCATTCATGGAAAGTCTTGGCAAAGGAAGGCGTGTAAAGCACATAGCCAACAGAGATTACCCTCGTCCTACTACTCAAGGTCAAGGTACATCTAAAAAGAAGAAACAAGAGTCCTCTCGTCCAGAACCTGAAGAAGAATATTCTCATTCGTGGTTCACAAGGAAGTCTCAAGAGGAAACTTTCAATGAGTCTTTTGCTTGCAAAGACATTGTGGCTCCAAAGGTACTCTACTCGTCTTGGCTTATAGAGCAAGGTTTTACATTTCCTACTCTGTTATCTAGTCAAGGAGTTAGCAAATTTGTTGGGTTAAGTGGACTGTACTACCCTGATCTTGTTAGGGTCTTTTACTCAAATTTGGGAAGAGATGAAAATGGTGCTTTGGTTTCAGAAGTTAAAGGAATAAAAGTTACTCTATCTGCTGATGTATTTTTGAAGATTGGTGGATTAACCAGAAATGGTATTAAACCTACCTTCAATGAATTAAAGATGAAAAATTTCTCAATAGGTAAAGATACGTTTTTTATGAGTATGCTGAGGGATGTTTCAGCCTGGGAGGCTAATAAAGAATACAAAAGAAAAGAAAAGAGGAAAATTACATATAATGCTGGAGGTCTACGAGTGGAAGATAGACTCCTACATTATGTAATTGTTTGGATTCTGGCAGCAAGGGGGAGCAATCACGCACAAATCAGTGAAGAAGATATGGCACTGCTCGCAGCTTTTAAGAACAACATTCAAGTTGATTGGGTATATGTGGTAGAAGACATAATGCTAAAGACAAGGAGGTTAATGGACTGCAAGTGTCCATATGCTGTGTTCATAAGCAAGGTATTGGTGTTCTATAAAGTTCCCTTAACTGGTGAAGCAAGAGAGGTCACCAGAGATGTTCATGATATCAAGGATAGAGCTCTGAAAATGATGAAGCTAGTGAAAACAGATGCTGGTTGGATAGCAAAGGAAGATGTTCCTACTGCTGAGACTACAGAGCCGTCTCAACCTGAAGTTCAAACTGAAGAAGAGGAAGGAGCTGAAGAGCCCAAGCCTCTTTCTACTTTTGAGCTATCTGTTCTGGCAAAGCTAGATGACATCAGAGAAACTCAGAGAAGAGATTATCAAGAGCTGAAGGCTTGTTTTGAATCTATATCTGAACGACTGGATGCGATGAACATACCCTACCCTGAAGAACTTTAGTTATGCATTACATTTTAGGCACTGCATTTTAATTTGTTCTGCATAAATACTTTGATTTATATTTCAGACTTAAAGTTTGTAATAGTTGTAGTATTTGTATGCTTCTGAACATTTTTAATGCTTATATGATGAAAGTCTTATTAAGTGCTTGTTGTTTTTGTTGCATAAGTATCATGTTATTTCTCTGTTTACTCTGTTTTTTTTTTGGTTTGGTTAAGCCAAACAGGGGGAGAAATTCATGAGAAACTGATTAAATGTTTATATGGTTGTTTATGTATTGTATAAGAAAGAAATGGAAATAGAACTGCATAATGCTTTGTATGGAAGTTTTTGTTCTAGACATATGCAGGTTCAAATTCAAGTTCAAATTTCAAACAAACAAGTGAAACAAAACAACATGATGATTGTGAAAGTCAACATGAAGAGTTTGGCTCATCAAAACCAAAAAGGGGGAGATTGTTGAAGATTGAAGAATCTACATCTGGAAGATGTTCCCTAGAAGTTTTAGTTTTGATGTTTTGCTCATGTTGCTTTTTATTTTAAGCCTATGTCAAAAGGATAATGTATTGATTGTTTAAAAGATTAGGCTTGTATGTGTTTGTTTGTTATGTGTTAAAAATTAGTAATTAACATGAAGGTGAAAATATCATAATACTCATTTTTCTTATTTCATTCATTGTTGAGAACATGAAGTATTAATTTACTGAGTGTTTGAGACTTTAAATGAAAACTTGAAAACATCAGAAATTTTCTGAGTTAAGGAATAGATTACCTGAACTGGTAATAGATTACCTGACTCATGTTGAAAAACTGATTGATACTGGAATAATCGATTACCATGTGTGGTAATAGATTACCAAACTGATTCTGATGATTTCAAGAGGAAAAAGGATCGTGTTAATCGATTACCTCTTTAAAGTAATCGATTACCTCTGTTCCAAATGTGAGTTTTGTGTTATTTTGGCATCGTGTTAATCGATTACCATGTTAGGTAATAGATTAAAACAGGAGCTGAAACAATTAGTTCAGTTATTCTAACTCGTGGTAATAGATTACCATCACAGGTAATAGATTATCTCTGTTATGAATATAACTGAAATAACTGTTTCCTTGCACATAAAAATTATCTTTAAATAAGATTAAAACTGAAGCTTTTAAAAGAGAATTTTCACACACGGAAAGAAGAAAAATACTTACACGAACAAGAGACTTTTTTTTAGAATACACATTACTGCAAAAGAGAAAAAGATTTTCTGAAAAAGAAAGAAAGAACATATCTGCTGAAAATCAACTTTTGGAAAAAGAAGTGTGCAAGATCAATTCAAGAAGATGAAGTTCATATAGAAAATTCATTCTAAACTGGTTTACATTGTTGAAGATCATATCTACACGAACAGGTGTACTCGTTTCTGATCTTTTGTTATTGTTTGAATGGTTTTAACTCTTGAGATTAGAGAATCTCTGGAAGAGTTGTGTAAAGAGAAATCTTGAGATAGGTTTTTCTCAAGTAGGATATTGTGGGATCAATATTCTTGGGTTATATGTTTCTTGTGGAGTCAAGAAATGGTTTGTTAATCTTGTAGGTGTCAAGATTTGCTTGTTAAATTCATTGATTGGATATTGCTTGTGCAGGGTGCATGTAAAGAATATCAATAGTGGATTTGACTGGATTTAGAGGTGTATCTAAATCTGAAACTGGATGTAGGCCTTTGGATGGCTGAACCAGTATATATCTTGGTGCATGATTTTCTTAACTCTTACACTCTTTACATTCTGTATAAGTTTCTTGATTAATGTTGTATGAAGAAAAACATTATCTGCAGAAACTGAACTTTAAAGATTCTTGGTAATTGATAAATTCAATCTTTACATATCTTGTATTAATTGTGTTATTCAAATCTTGTTGGATAAGCTGTGCATATATAACTCTGAATTACTTTTTATGTTTAAAGGTTTGTTTTAAATCAAGATTTGTTTGGTAAAGATTTAGAAAGCAAAGAAGAAAAGGAAAAATAACATAGAATCTATTCAACCCCCCCTTCTAGATTCTAACCGTAGGGACCAACAAATTTGTCCTTGTTCTTGGGAAAATTCTTCACATAACATAAGCAACCAAAATTTCTTATATAGGCATAGCTTGCCAATTTTTCAAAAAGTAATTCATAAGGGGTTAGTCCCTTGTTGGAAATGGTAGAGATTTGATTAATGAGATGAGTTGCAGCCAAAACACACTCTCCCAAAAATGTAAGGGAAGATTGACTTGAAAATGTAGAGCCCTTGCCACATTGAGGATGTGCCTATGCTTACGTTTTACACGCCCATTTTGTTAAGATGTAGCTACACAAGATGTTTCATGAATGATTCCTTCTTTTAGAATAAATTTTTGGAAGGGATAGTTGGTGAACTCTCCTACAACCTCATAAGTCATCTATGAGTTAAGTTCTATCTTCCCCTACCTCAAAATTGAAGAGAGCAAGGAAGAAGAAAAAGAAGAACAACTTTAAGTAACTCTGTAACAATGCACCAACACTTCGAATCTTCAACCTAACTGGTTGGGATCTGTACTCAACTGCTCACGAAATGTCTAAGGAAGGAATCAAATGTCTGTTGTGGAATCATAAGGAAATCAAATTTATGGTTCCAAAACTCCTCTCACAAGTTTATATCTCTAAGATTTTCAAAAAAATAAACTTATGATACTTGAGCCTTAAGAAAATCTTATATACACTTTCCTTAAGGTTAAACTAGACCTTTACTCAAAGAAATTCCTAAACCATTTAAAACTCACAAGAATTTCTCAATTCTGAGGGTTTTTCAACAATTAATCCCAAGAATCACCATAACATAATTATTGAGAAAATAAAAAATAATTAACAAAAATATACAATGTTACATATTTAAATTTATTTTTTTATGCTAATTTGCACAAAAATAAAATAATTTAAAGTAATAAAAAAATTATAATATATATATATATATATATATATATATTCAATAATAATAAAAAGTGCATAGATATTCAAATCTATGGTTATAAAAGTAGTTAAAAGCTAGTAAGAAGATAAAAAAAAACTAACTAGAAGTTAGAAAAGGAAAAACAATATAAATATTTGATAAAGTTATATATGGAAGCAACTGATGAATATTTTAGAGTATTTGAAATTTTAGTTTTTATTCAATTTTATTTGATAAAAAATATTTTGGGGTGTTTATAATTTTAGTCCTTAGCTAATTTTAAACTCTTGTAATTTTTTATTTATTTATAATTTTTATCAATTGTTTTAATTTAATTTCGAGCTTTCAGTGTTATATTTTTACATATTATGTTTTCTCCTTTTAATCATATGCTATATATCTTAAATTATTTTGAATGAAGATTAAAATAAAGTAAACATAACATATATGTGTAGACAAATAACATGTGTGACCATTAAATCTCATTTTAAAATAAACACAAATAATTATTTAGAATTTAAAATATGGGTGGGACACGTGCTTAGCAATGATCCTAAAGTAACGGCGTGAACTCTTTTTAGGTTTCCATCATGACTAACATAACATGGGAGACACTGCAAAAGAATAACACTGTTACCAATTACCATCTTATCTTTTTCGCCATTTTTGATCTTCTTCCAGATTCCAATTAGCCATTGGTGGACACTCCACTGCACAATGCTGCTACTGCATCAATTCATTATCCACTCATTTTCTTTCTTACTCATCCAATATGTCAATATATATATATATTTTTTTTTATATATATGTTGAAAATAAATTAAGCATCTGTTAATTTAATTTAAAATATATCATATCCCCAATTGTTGAGAAAAAAAAAGGAACACAAATAAGATAATGCCATAAAAAACATAAAAATAAATATAAGAGAACATAAATTGATCAATATCATAAAGAAATATAAAAATATTATACAAAATTTATTTTACGTGTTTCGACTTTCCTATCCAACCACAAAGATATTATATGTATGTTCTTGAAAATTAACTTTTCAAAATTTGTGAATAAAATTTGAAAATTTATTCTTATAAATTTCATGGATAAAATTTGAAAATTTCTTCCTCACAAATTACATGGATGAAACTTAGAATTTTTTTTTAAAATTTTCTAAATAAGACTTGAAAAACCATCTTCATAATAACCCTTTCTATATGTTTGATTTTTCTTATCTTAATAACTTTTATTTATTGACATAATATTCTAATAAGAGAAAATAAATTTTTTAAATAAATACAATATTTTTAATTTTAAACAATATTCTATAGACAAATATAATATTTTTTATATTTGAAAAATATCTTATATATAAACTTTAAATTGAAAATTTAAATTGTTTTTCTAACATTAAATCTCTCTCTTATTTATTATTATTTTTAATTTTCTTATAAAAAGTTAGGATGGCTGAACAAAAGACTTGTATTTATCAAACTATCAAAAGATAAATATACATAGATTTTAAATTTGTGACTTGATTATGATGTGTGAAACTTTATAGTTTACGACTAACTTCTTGAATTTAGTCGATTCATTTTTAATTTTTTCTTACTTTAATTTTTTATAAATAAATCTAGTTTATTAATTTTTTCAATGAAATATTTGTAAGTTGTATCTAAATTAAACATAACCATGCACTTTAATAAACAGGTCAATGTTAATTAGTGTCTTAGGAGTAATAATTACGAAGACAAAAAAAATTATATAAAAAATATATTCAGTAGTTGCTGTTTTAAGTAATAAGAAACGTTTAATAAACTGTGTTCAATGTTGGAATGAACATGAACAAGGGTTGCAACCTGCACATCAAAATCAGATTAGGTTACGTGGAAATTCATCAATCTTGATTGGTTTATATTGTTTCGAATTTTATGAATTTCAAACCAATCAAATCACACTCAAACATGTTTTGTAAAAGATTTTTTTTGTGGCACACGATGACCCATCCCAAATTTGATTAGATTTGTTCTTTGAGCTAAAAAAAATATATATATATCAAAATTGTTATGACTTTTATAATTACTCTCGAAAACATATATGCTATAAATAAAATGCAAATAAAAAAATAACACCCTTAATCATGTACACGAAACTTTGTGCTTAAACTAATTTATTTCAATAAGATATGGATTTGCAAACAATTATTTATGCATTGGTTTATGATTTTATTACATCAATGGTAGCTAAATTGTGGTTAAATAATCGCAATTACATATATTTTAATATTACATAATATATTAAGTAATAATTAATATAAAATTATAAAAATCAAGTTAAATTGGATTTTAAATAAATTTCTTTATATTAAATATAAACTATGAAAATGATTTTAGGAGTTATTTTTTCATGAAACTGGTTTTAAAGATTTTTTTAACATCTTATAATTTTTTATTTATCATATTTATTTATAAATTAAATTTAATATTTTTTTAAAAAAATATTAATAATTAAAAATAATCTCTTGTTGGATCATAAGTTAATTATTTTAAATTAGAAATATAATTTATATATTTAAAATATTTATTTATTCAAGTTTTAAATATAATTTATATATACAAGTATAATATTTATTTAAATACATAATTTATTATAAAATTTAATTATATAATTAAAAATTTAACTCGTAAAAATGCACATACTTAAATACTTGTTAACTTAAAAGCCTCATTAAAAATTATAAACTAAAAAATCATAATAAATAGATATATTTAACGATTTATACATAAATATTATCTCCCAAATTTCTTTCCTTATCTTTAATTACCGTAATCTTTTTAACACACTGTTTATTAGTACAACAAAAGATAAATTAAAAATTATTTTATCATTTAAAACAAAACAAAACAAATCAATAATACAAATAAAGCAAATAATAATTTTGTCTTTCTCGTCCATCTCACCAACAACAATTTTCTTCCCTATTTACGTGTTAATCAAATAAAGAAAAACTCTTTTTCTTTTCCTTCTTGCATCGAACCAATTACAATATTAATGGACAAAAACGTGTCTCTTAATATATAAATAAATAAATGAAAGAAAAAAGAGAGAATATAAATAGCATAACCGTGTCTTAACGGCGTGACTGTGCGTTGGTTGTAGTAGTTGGCATTGGTGTGAGCTCACTCTCTCGTTCGAAGCTCCCGCAGCCACCAGTGAGAGCCAGCGAGCGAGCGAGTTCCGATCGCTTCGCTGCACGAGTTCGCCGTTGCCTCGCCGGAAAATCCGAGATCTCTTATTCTCCGACGACGACGACTCAGATAACTCTATTATTCTCTTTTGTTAGGTTAGGTTATATACAGTTTTCAACGCATGGCTTCGGAGAATGTGAAGACCGGCGAATCCGCCGTGACGACGATCGTCAATCTCGCCGAGGAAGCCAAGCTCGCCAGAGAAGGCGTCGTCAAGGCTCCCAGCTACGCGCTCGGTAGCATCTGCAAGTCACTCGTAGCCGGTGGAGTCGCCGGAGGAGTGTCAGTTCCGTTTCTCGTTTCCTGTTTAATTTTTTTTCTTCGATTGGATTTTTATTTATGAATATGTTTTGAGAGGATTTGTGTTAAATTGTTGATTGGAATTGTTTGAGTTTTGGATCGTCAGGGAGCGGTGAAGGTTGAAGTGTTTTTGGGGGTTAATTTTGTGGAATGATTGATGGGTTTATTAGCCTTGTTTATGTGTTTGGTGAAGTGGATTGAGTGTGCGATCTGTTGAATGTAAGCGTTGCTGTTGATTTTGGACGTCAATGCGTGTGATTTTTGGATTTGGATCACTTGTGATTCTGTGAAGTGCCAGTTCCATCCCAGTGTTGGGGTTTTTGAATAAGATTCAGTTTGTTGTGTTTGCATGTGTTATTTATCGTGAAAATCACTGGAAAATCTTCATTCGTTCAAGGCTTTGATGGTAAATTGCCTTGCTAATGTTGCGTTTCCTGTCAATAAAAGAACATGTGCTAACATTGAATTGAGCTGAGATATGTAGTTACAATTACGACGATTCGTAATCCCGGGATCTGTGTTGGTGTTATGTTATGTTGAGTTTTAACCGAACCAAACTTTTTGTGTCTATGCAGGTCACGTACGGCAGTTGCTCCGCTGGAACGGTTGAAAATTTTGCTACAGGTTAGTTTATTTAGTTGTTTAGATCTACATGGATTTTGCTGTTATTTCTATTGAATTTTAGAGGAAGACAACAGTATATTTTAGAGAGAATTTAGAGAATGAGAATGCTTTATTATTCAAGAGAATATTTAGTACATAGGTTCTCCTTATTGGTTGAGATACAATCAAAGTCCTTATTTGTTGAGATACAATGAAAGTCCCATATCGTTTGAACAAGAGGATGACAAGAATTTATATACACACAAAGTTTCTATTAGTAAGAGGCTTTTTTGGGTAATTACCGAAATCCAAATTTTGAGGGTTTAGGCTCAAAGTCAAAGTAGACAATATTATACCAATATGAAGACATGTGTGGAAACTCTGTGGTGGACAATAATAAACCTCTTGATGGGCTTAGATTCTGATTGGATAAACTTCTCCATAAAATTTTTATAGAAGAACATAAAAAAAATAAATCAAATTTATTTCATAACTTCAAATCATAAGAAAGCTTCTATAAAAATTGAAGTGCATAAATTGATTTTAACTTATGAGAAAATTTAATTCATTTTTCTTTCTTATTTTCTTCTTTTGTGTTTATGGATAAGTTTATTCCATCAGGGCATTCTTTAGTGGAGACTATTCCCTAGGATAATAACGTGTTGCTAATTAAATATATTGAAACATGGGATGCATGAACATATTATTTCTTATGTACAATTAATGTCATTATTTAAACAATTTATCCTCCGTAGTTTGTACTGGGGTCAAACGTGTACTGTATCCGAGGTTGCTTGTTTGGATATGTCCTAATTTCTATATTTGACATGTCTCTGGTCTTGCCATACGCAGGTCCAGAATCCTCATAACATTAAATACAATGGAACAATTCAAGGCCTAAAATATATATGGAGAACTGAAGGTTTCCGTGGACTTTTCAAAGGAAATGGTACTAATTGTGCTCGAATTGTCCCTAATTCTGCTGTGAAGTTCTTCAGTTACGAGCAAGCTTCTAAGTAAGTTTTTCTTTAGATACAAAACAATGCGTTCATTGCTTTATTGTTTAGTATTCTTGTTGTTGGTTTTCATTTAGGGGCACTGCTATACCAAATACCGATCATCTTATGGAAAATTGACTTCTGCAGACTGCAATCCTCTTTTAACATTTTCCTTTTCCTACATGGTTTTATTTAAATAGGGCCACTCCAATGACTAACTTCTTTAATTATTTCAGAGCATCCCACATTCTCACTTTTCATCTTTAAACTTTGTCTCCTGTGTTTTTTCTGATCATTCCTTCCTTTTATGACAGGGGTATACTGTATCTGTATCAGCAGCAAACTGGAAATGGTACATTCACGTTTACCATTTTTTCTTGAAATAATTTGTGTATAGTTGGGATAATGTTTTCTTTAAGTAGAACATGGGCAAGTACAGATTTAATTTATGATTGATAAATTGGACTATAGGAAGCTCTGCTTTCTGGAAAACTCTTCATTTTTGCTTTATTATTCTTGTACTTATATTATATCCATTTGTTATGGATTCGTCCCTTATCATATTGGCTAATAACTTATGTAATTACTAAGAGTTCAGACTTTCGCTTTGTGTAAATCATCTCCTTGATGAGAATGTTTGGCTAGTGAGGCAACATGTTATCAGAATTATGAATCCCTTTTAAGAACTTGGATTTTGAAGGTCTAAATTTATGCCAATTGCTACTAATATGTGGAGACAGGGCCTATTTGTATACTCAATGCAGTGCTGAAATTGAATATTTTTATAAAAAAAAGAATGATTTAGTGGCATAGTTGTCAGAACCAGACCAAATCAGCTGGTCAGACTGCGGGCTGGTTTGCTCAACCCTCAAAATTGGCTTGACAAAGAACTGGTGTAAAACCGGGCAAACCAGTAATGGCCAATTCACTAGAAAACATTTTCTAATTAAAAACTAATGATATTTGATACAATTCAAACTCAATGTTATGTTATGCTGATTGATAGTTATATCAATTATATGTATTTATTTTTTAATTATAATTGTTAATGGATATTATTGTGTTGCTGAACTTAAATCTTGTTACAGGTTTTATTTGGTTTTCATGTTTAATTTTGAATGTTATATTTGAGTTATAAGTAATGATATTTATAAGTGAAATTTATTTTTTAATATAATGGAATTATGAATATTATGTTTATTTTTTGCTTAATATATTACATTAAAAACTAAAATAATATTATTTAATTCTAATTGGTTCAATCATAGTTAAACCATTGAATTTTGAACTAGTGCTTTCACTAATTCAATGACCAGTCCTATTTGAAAACTTTGTTTAGTTGTGTTTCTTCAATATGTATTCAGTAACCTTTTCATTTTTAAATTAAGAAATGCTAGTTTACTTTTGTATAAATACATTTATTTTATTAAATGCCAATTTCCTCCCTTAATACCACATTTAGCAATTGAATGAAAATCTTTTTAAACATTACAAATTCTGTGCTTAACTTTTTGTCAGTGAAAAATGTTCCTCGTTAATAACTCAGCCACTTATGGCAATACAGTCTGAAACAAACTTCATATATATTTTGAATTGACAAAACCTGTTAGTAATGAAACCCTTTGGGCTGTCTAATTATATTCTCTTGTGCCTTCTGCAGAGGATGCTCAGCTGACTCCTCTTTTACGACTGGGAGCTGGAGCATGTGCTGGAATAATTGCTATGTCAGCAACTTATCCAATGGATATGGTTCGAGGCAGGATTACTGTGCAGGTACATTTTTCTCATTTTATTTTACTGAATGCTTGCTTTTATTGTTGTGAGCTAGAATGGTAGCTGAAAATGCATACAAGAAATTACATCCTCTGATAGTTGTAAAGTTTAATGGAGAAAAAGTTAAGTTATCCATGTTTTTGTGGTCTTCATGGTTGAGACGAAACTCATAACGTTCATTGCCATTTTTTTGCAGACTGAGGCATCCCCATACCAGTACAGAGGAATGTTTCATGCTTTGTCTACTGTGCTTAGGGAAGAAGGTCCCCGTGCTTTATATAAGGGTTGGCTTCCTTCGGTTATTGGAGTTGTGAGTAATATTTTCATAATATCTCTTTTCATAAAGATGATGATCATGTTTATGATTTTAAAGATGGATCTATAACAAATCTAAACATGCTTGAATTACAATCTTTGTAGGAAGTTCTCACTGCTTTTGAAAGAAACATAAAACCTGTAGTTTGGGGAGGGAGAGAACTTTATCCTGAAGAATGATAGGAAAAAAAATTTCTGATAAAAGAAACTGAACTTCTGCTTAGATTGCGTGAAAGTATAGTTATATGCATCGTATATTCCCTCCTTTATCTTTTCTTTGTGAACTATTAGTCAATTACATGCTTGAACCTGTTCTCTTTTTGAAAAACTTATTTTTAACTGTTAAACTCTAAATAAATGGCTTAAGTGGGTTGAGTTTTTTTCACCTTCAAATTACTTAGTTAATTATAGCTGTTTGATGTGAATATCTAACAGTATTTGTCTCTTTTTTTATATCAGTCCTTTTTGGCACTGCTTATAGGTGCAGGATATTAGGAAGGGTGTGCATCTGGTTTTTCTGTTAAGTCATACCTGTCTGTGGTAGGATCTATAGGTAGATTCATACAATTATTCTTTCAGGCATGCATTACTGTTGGGTATAAGATAGATTGGAGTAACATTAAGGTATTTAATTAGATAATGCCTCACCACTTCATACAAGGGAGAGAAGATTGCATGATTCCTTAAAGGTTAAAAAATGGCAAAACTAATCCATTACAGATTCTCTCCATGAAAAAGTTAATATTATTCTATTTTCTGAAGGTGGTTTATAATGAATTCCGATAGTTAATTACTGCTTCTTAAGGCTGGTGATAAAGTTCACCCAGTTGTGGGTTTATGTAGGTAGATGTCCATCAATCCATTGATTGCTGCATTACTTTTGGTAGCTAATAGTTTCAAACAAAAATTGAGGCAAACTATATCAGTCAGGTTACACCTAATATTGATGCAATTAAATTTAGAGATATAAAAGCTTACTGTTCTGCAATGTTCTCAGGATGTTTAATGCTTCAGAAATCAGAACTACAGTGGACTATTGGACTGAATCATATTTTAATTTTGCATAGAATCAAGCCCTCTTCTTGGGTGCTTCTGTCAGAATTAATACTCTCTTATTCTCTTTTCCCCAGATTCCTTATGTAGGTCTCAACTTTGCTGTGTACGAGTCTCTAAAAGATTGGTTACTTAAATCCAATCCATTTGGTCTAGTTGAAAATTCTGAGCTGAGTGTGACAACACGCCTGGCTTGTGGTGCTGCTGCTGGAACTGTTGGACAAACTGTTGCTTACCCTCTTGATGTTATTCGTCGAAGAATGCAGATGGTTGGTTGGAACCATGCTGCTTCTGTTCTAACTGCTGATGGAAGAAGCAAAGTCCCACTTGAATACACTGGAATGATTGATGCATTTAGAAAAACTGTTCAGCACGAGGGATTTGGTGCATTATACAAGGGTTTGGTGCCTAACTCTGTAAAGGTCAGTCTTCATCTGATTCTCATGATCTGCTCTATCAAAATTGTATTCTAGACTTTTTCTTGTTTGAAAAAGAAGGCTTGCATTTCTTACCGTTGCTTTAGAATCTAGAATGACATTACTGTTCCATGTCACCAGAAAGGCAGAAAATTTGCAGGACACTTTCATATCACATTGATGATTCCATGTGGGATTCCCTCAATCATACTCTGCTTAAATTAACCTCTTATAAGAACTGTAAATATAATAAGTCTGCCTGATTTTCCAAAAGTCAACATTGCAACACTCATTGCCTATGATTGAGCCAAATATTGATTTACTGATATTATGTGCTAGTTAATGCTCAGTTCCAGATTCATTTATAATGATAACTGCAAACATATGCACACTAACTAACCTCATAGGATTGTTTACAAGTTTTTGACTACATGCATTGGTCTTAAAATTTTGGGTTGCTTTTGAATTTCTTGTGTTCAAAAAACATGCAAAGAGATCTTTGAGTAGTTAATTTCATTTGTTTAATGACATTACTAGATGGTCCTTTCGAGCTTAGTGTTTAGAATTTTTCTCATTTCCCTTCACTGTTTCTGCAATGTTAAATAAACTTGTATATTTTGTTAAGTATATTTACCTGAAATTATTATTTTATGGCCTTGTTTTGTTTATAACTTTAATCACTTCATTTGATGTTTTGCAGGTTGTTCCATCAATAGCAATTGCATTTGTAACATATGAGGTGGTGAAGGACGTTTTAGGAGTTGAGATCAGAATATCAGACTAAAGTTTGATAACCACATGGTATCTGTTCACCTGGTGTGGTTTCTTTGTTTTTGTTTTCTTTTTTTGTAGGCAAGGGGATGCAGAGATGGTAACTTACAGTTATTTCTTGTTTTTCATCTCTTCAAGGATGAGCTTAGAAACTCGTAGAGCTAGTGTCCATAAATTTATTCCCTTGTTCTATTTGTTTACCTTGTTCTATTTGTCCATAATAAGTGTTGTGGAAAAACAATGCAAGGACATATTTGCCTAGCTTTCTGCATTAGTTGAGAAAGCATTTTTCTTAGTGGAATTTGCATTAACTGAAATTTGCTTGCCCCCTCTCTACCCTCTCCCATCCATAGATAATTATACGTTTTGAATGATTGTGTTACAACGTTTGCTGCTATGGGCATGCTTCTAGACGGACTTGTTAATGCAATGACTAGTCATGTCATTTTTTTATTTAACCTTGTCATAGGTTTTGCCACGAGAAAGGGACTTGTTTACCATCTGGTATTACTCTTCTTTTGGGTGAATGCTTCAATTTTTAGCAGGTTGGACGAACACTTCACTACTCTTTTGTTGGCCATTGAAGTGTAACAAACACCGATCTGTCCATTCATTTAATAAATTTTGTCACCCAAACTATTTAGCATTCTAAGACGATTGGATGTTTAACCATCAATATTCTAATACTTCTTTTAAAGTGTTAGAAACACCTCATAGTTAGTAACTAGGTAATAGGGACAAGTAGTCACTTTCAAATTTTATTTCTAGTCTGACAATATTTGTGTCATTATTTGGTATTTTTATTGCATGGTGAATAACGAACAACTGAAATGGCGATGGGGCTGATGACACTGGGAACAGGAGTTTACTATTAGGTGCCGGCATGTCCTTTTCTTCTCCACTCTGACGAACAACAGCTTCTGATGCTATTGTTATAACTTGATGTTGACCAACATTTTAGTCCTTTTCTTCTCCGCCCCGATGAAATTGACTACTTTTCTTTTCATCTGATGAATTGGTATTACTTGATGTTGACCAACATTTTAAAACAATTTTTTTTTATAGAAAAATTCATGTTGTCTGTTGATTTTGTAATCCTCCGCACAGTAAAAGATATTACATTCTTCATCCTTGGTTGGATTGGACATACAAGATGAGAACGAACGCATAATCAGATGTCAATAACTGAATGTTACAATCATACGGCTTTTTACCCTGCAAGGGTATATTTACATAAATCAGACTGTTTTTAAAACTATTTATGCTTATAAAATTATTTGCTATAGGTTGTTATGAACTATAGTAATCCAGGTGATACGAAACAATTTTTTTTTAATATTGTTTGAGACGTTTGAGTTGTGGTGATGTTGTTATAGTCGGTAATAATACTAATGAGGTTCCTATCAGCTGTAATGACTTGTTAATGGTGTAATATTTTGAAGATTGTTATGACTCATATATCTTTGTTTTTTTTAAAAGGAGTATTTTTTTTAAGTCATCATGGTTCATATCATTTTTATTTTTTTATTAAAAAAATAGTCATAGCGACTTCAAAAAAAAAAACCATCACGTGATCATGTAATCTACATGCTAGCAAAAATTGGTAAAGTTTGAAAGAAAGTACAACCAACGTGTACTATTCTATCACACATAATTCAATAATTTACTTTAATTTAAGAATTATTTTTACTAATTTTAGACATTAATTTGGTTTTTTCTATTATTTTAGGAACCAATTTAATAATTCACTTTGAAAAATTAATTCTTTTAGATTAAGGAAACAAATTTCAAAATTTAAAATTAAAATAGAATTTATTTATAATTGTTTATATATATATATATAGATATAATCTAATTCATGTGCTTTTTTAAGAGGTTCTTATGATACATATTATCTTTGTATTTTTTAAAGAGTTTATTTTAACCTATAGCGATTCCTATAAAAAAAATAAATAAATAATGAAATTATTATGATCTACAACAACCTCTTAAAAAAATTGAATTGTTATAAGTCTAATGACAAAAAAAGTTATGTTATATTATAATTCGTTACCAACTATAACAACTCTTTCTTTATAACTCTCGATAACTAAAAAAAATTATGTTGATTATAGTATATATAGATCTTATAACAAACAATAAATTTATAAAATTGCTACAAGCATAGAAAAGCAAAAGAATATAGTTTGTCAAACTTTAATCCTTTTGACTAAGATATTTGCGTAAAGACATGTTTTCTTCCAAATTTTTCAACAAATTTTTTTTCCCTTAAGCTCATCCAAAATGCGGTCTTAACTCTTAAAGATCTAAAGTTGTGTTATTTGATTAATAAAATGTTAAACTTTACCTGAAATCTCAAGCTGATTGACCAATTTAGAGCACTTTTCCAAATTATTTACGTAAATGGGACTGTTTTTAAACTATGTACACCTTTGGGGTATTTTTTAACGGTGTCGCTATGGGCCATAGCGACACCAGTGACACGTAGATTTTTTTAACTCGAAAGAAGTTATGAAAGCCATATTTACAATGTCGCTACAGCCTATGACGACACAAAACGGCTTCAATGAAATTGCTATAACCTACAGCGCCACATTTTTAATATAAAATAAAAATTTAAAAAAATATAAGTAAATAGTTAAAAAAACGAAAAAGGAGATCATTATAGCCTATAGCAACACAATGTTGTTATAGGTCATAGCGCCACTTATTTAAATATTAAAATACATAAAATTAAAAATATATATATAAAAAAAAAGAAATTACAGAGAAGATAAATATAAAAATATAAATTTATATTAAATTCATAATATAAATTAAAATTTGAAAAAAAGAAACTAAGTTAATAATTTTAAAAAAATAAGTTCAAATGAAAAAAATTTAAATACATAAAAAGGAAAAATAAATATGTATAAAATAAAAAATTACTGAAAAGATAAATTTATAAATATAAATTTAAATGAAATTCATAATAAAAATTAAAATTTGAAAAGAAGAAATTAAGTTAATAATTTAAATAAAAAAACGTAAAAAATAGTGGCGCTATGACTTATAGTGACACGTCACTTTTATAAATATTTAAATAGATAAAAAGGAAAAAAATATGTATAAAATAAAGAAATTACAGAAATAATAAATTTATAAATATAAATTTATATGAAATTGATAATATAAATTAAATTTGGAAAAAAGAAATTAAGTTAATAATTAAAAAAAATATTTACTGGAATTAAATAAATTTTTGTAAAATAATTTACTGGAATGTTGAGTATATAATAATTTTTAACAGATATATTTTATTTAAAAGTTGTGTATAGTGTATAATAGAAAATGAAAAAAATCAATTTTTTCTAGGGACAGAATTTATTTATATAAATGGAAATAATAAAAAACACAAAAAAATGAAATATAAAATAATTTGAAAAAAAAAACTAGTACAATAATCTGGAGAGAAAAAAAAGACTCAATAACCTAAAAAAATAAAAATTTTGAAAAAAAAAAACTTGATATCGCTATGGGCCATAGCGACACAATCATAACGACATCAACCATTTTTTTTTAGTGTTTCGTTTTTTTTCTACCTAAAGTCACTATGGGTTATAGCAACAAAAAGTCGCTATGATCCAAAACGACATCAGTTTTTTTTTTTTAGTTTTCGCTTTTTTTTACTTCAGTTTTTTTTTTCAAAATTTTTTTTTTGGTCATTGGGTCATTTTTTTCTCCAGATTTATTTTACCAGTTTTTTTTTTTTAAATTTATTTTGTAATTCATTTTTTTTTTGTATTTTTCTACATTTTTTCCCTTCACTTTTTTGTGCGTATTTTTTTATTTATATTTCTTTCCTCAGTTTTATTTTTTTGTGTGCTTTTTTTTTTTAAAATAATTATTGTTTTGTGCTTTTTTTATTTTTTTTCTTTCAGTTAATTAAAATACATCTGTAAAAGGAAAAAATAAAAGAAAAAAATATCAAATATCAAATTAACTGAACGAACAAAATAAAAAAAATGCATAAAAAATAACAATAAAATATAATTTTTCAAAATAATATATAAAATAAATATGGAAAAACTTAAAATAAAAAAAAAAGGAAGTCGTTATGGCCCATAGCGACTTTGTATCGCTGTGGGCCATAGCGCCTCCAGCAAATATGTAAATTTTATTTTAAAAATCTTTTTTTGTTGTAAAAAAATTATGAATATATTTTTAAAAATCAAATTTTAAATGAATTATATTTTAAATAATATTTTATTTTTATTAAAAATTATTTTTTTATTATAAAATTTAGCCATTTAAAATAGTTTTGGAGTCTGTAACACACTAGTTAAGTCGCTATAGGCTGTAGCGACTTCTACGTGGTTAAGTTTAAGCCGTTCTCAATTTAAAAAATAAAATAAAATTGCCACTTGGCAAAGATGTCGCTATGGTCCATAGCGACATTGTACAAAATAGCCCCAAAGGTATAAATAATTTCAAAACAGCCCGATTTACATAAATAATTTTAGAAACTACCCTACAATGGTCAATCCAAAATCTCACGGTAGTCTGTTTCTTCTTAATGACAGCCTCTTCACAAGTTTGGTTTCATTTATCACTCTAAAATATAATATTTATTAATATATAATTTATTATAAATTTTAATTATATATAATAAAAATGGTTATATATTATTATTAAGCATGCTAAAATTCTGGTTTATCTTGGAAAGTAATATGTAAATCTTTTTGTGCATAAGAATTTGAGAATATATAATTGAGTGTGGCATACAGTAAAAAGGAAGAAGTCGAGGGCTACTACGTGGGAAGCCATCTTCTTTATCTGCGCCCGAGAAAATTGATACATAAGGCATGAGAGAAACAAAAAAGAATCACTCTGAGTCAGTTGAAGAAGGAATATTCAACATAACCATAACAGGGTTTGAAAGTTGATGGTTGGAATATGATAGCCAACCCTCCCTTGGATTATGAGCCTCACCACCAAGAAGGCTCCCTCACGTCTTCACCACCGTCCTCCAACTCCCCTTCCGCCCACGAGTCCCCTCACTGCTTCCACCAGTTCAGCCTCAACGTCTGGAGCTCACCACTGCCCAGCTCATCATGACATGCCCAAGCGTGGGAACTGGAAAGATAACCATGACAATAGTGACGTTGACGTTGCTGCTATGCTACACTCATGCTTGTGCTGTGATTTATTTTGAGTAATGTTATGATGAGCACAAGGTCCTCTTGATTTGGATTTAGTTTCGGTGCATTGCTTTTTTGACGGAACAAAGTCACTCATTTTACTATTCCTATGACAATTTTAGGTTACCAAAAGTATTTATGATCTGACATACAATCCAAAAAGTTTATTTTATTATCGTCTTCAACTATCCCATCTATGTTATCACTCATCTCATGCCAATTTTCAAAATTCATTAGGGACATTCTAAGTTTGATTAAAAGGCTTTTTGTTTGTTAGGGATGCATGCCCACATATAGTCAAATTTTTTGTAAAAATCTTTTATTACTTCAATTTTTATTTCTACATACAAATCTGTGCAAAAATCTTTTCAAACGAAAATGGGTGATCATTTTTATAATAATTGTGTGCATGATCAAAATTTTTATAATAATAAGAACAGTAAAAAAGAACTTAGAAAACTAAAAGAATATATTAGGAAAAAAAAAGATGAAGAAAATGAAATAAATTAGTGGTGGAGGAAGAAACTTATGGAGCTTCAAAGTCTAAAGGAGAAGATGTTATTTTGCAATGTTGATATGCAGGTTTTATCTCCTGCAACATAATCACTTACATTATTCTGATTCTCCTCATTCCATATAAACATTACAAGAGAAACAAAAGAACAAAAGGAATACAAGCAACATGTTTTAGGTCAGCTTGAGATGTGTGTTTGCGGCAGACGACTCAATGCACTATTCATTCTCTTCCTCTTTTACTCTATCTATTCCAGTGTTAATTTATTTATATGCTTCTGTCATATTTCCTGTTATAAAAATACATTATGAATCACTAATTAATGTGTCCTTACCTATGTGCATGTTCACAAATTAGTAAAACTCGCTGTGGCAGAGATTCCCCGCAAATGACACCTGCATATAATAAGGAACCTGCAGGATTGATACAATTTAGTCTCAATTCTGTTTCTAGTTTGATTTATCTTACTCTAAATATGAGGTTATTAATCATCCTTGATTCTTTGTTTGGTTCGTAACAGTAGAAAAAAAATGAAAAGAAAATGGTTAAGTAAATAGAAGCTAACAAATGTGTGGTGCAACATGTAATAATTTAAGGTGGTAAGTGGTAGTGTATCTTACGTTAGATCCTAAGATGAACCAATCTTTGGTGTTGTTGTTGTTTTTTTTTTATTATTATTTTTTTTATTTTTTTATTTTTTATAATAAGACTTGTGAACTGTCTTTGCTTCTTAATTTAATCATTACTTGTAACTTTGTTATTTAAAACAATATAAATGTTTAAGAAAATCATTGATTATACTGATTTTTAACATAAAGTAATTTTATCTGGCTAATTCTTTTCTATTTCATAAATAACTGTCTAAGCTATACCTACATATCTACTGATATAAAAAAGTAAATTCAGAAATGACATATAATTAAAGATATTAAAATATTTTAAAAATAACAGATAAAATAAAATAGAAGTAGTATTTGTCAAAAAAAAAAAAAAAATAGTGCATGCAACTTGTGACATTGAGATGAACAAAACAATATAAATGAGAAATGACTAATATTTCATTTGTTATAAATAGTTGTATGATTTAAAAAGTTGAATAGTTGTTTATGTGTCCAACCAACACAAATGCATATAATATAAATGAGAAATGACCAAAATTTCATTTGTTATAATCATATTCCTCAATTATTTTCTTTCATCTTTAAAATTTTTTTTGACTATTTAAAATATTTTAAATAAAATATAATAAATTTTTTAAAAATATATATTTTATTTTATTTTTATATAAAATTATTTTATTTCATTATATTTTGTATTTAAGTATACATTAGTGTACATAAATATATGTACATAAATATGCATGAATTGTTCATCTAATTTTTATTTTATTTTATTTTAAATTCTAATAATAATAATAAATTATTTTTTTATCATTCAAATTAAAAAACATTTAATTATATTTAAAAATAAACTTATTAACTTATTTAAATTAAATTTATTAATCTATTTAAAATTATTAATATAAAATATATTTTTAAATAAATTAATAAATTAAATCAAATTTTTTAAAAGATCAAATTATAATAAATAATTAAAGTTAAAATTTAATTTTATAGAATTATGTTAAACTTGTATTTTACTATAAGGAGTGTGTAATATTTATGTCTTGTAACATTTATTGTTGGGAAGTGATAATCTAACACAAAAAATTAACTAATCAAACATAATTTTAATTTAAATATGTGTTGCATGTACAAGCATGACACATAATCAAACATTCTAAAAATTAAAATTCAATAGCTTTAAGATTTTGAATAAGATTGCAGTCAGAGAAACCATATCCAAAGCTCCTATTAGTGCTTGTTTAATGTATAACTATTTATTATTATTTCACTCCTACTTTATTTTTCAAGAAACACAATTTAAACACCATTTATTTTATATTTATAAATATTGTGTAATTATCGACTAAATATAAAAAGAATAATTATTTTTTTTATAAATTGTAATTTAAATAAAAATGATTTTAATTTTTTCTTTATAAGCACGTGTCACACGAGTGAGAGGTTGGTCGTATGTGTGTGGCCTCTAGAGGAGCCACGACGACACACAACTCAGTGAGAGGTTGGCACGTACAAAATATTGCAAACCTCTCATTTTTGACACTAATCTATCCATTAATTACTATGAGACCACCGCCACCGCTTGGCACGTGCAATTTCGTGACCTTTTTCCTCTTTGCTACATGAATCCCTTGACCTTAATAGCTATGTCTAGTTTCTAACAGTGACCCCAAGAAAGATCAAGTTTGTGAAATTAAAGTTTATAATATTTAAACTGCTATAAATAATGTGTTCAACTTTAAATGATAGCAATAAACCACCTTGTTTTGAGTTGAGTAATCAATTAGTAGTATCCGCATAATTTATATTCCAAATAGGATGAGATTCTAAGCAACTAGGTTAAGGTTAATGAAGATTACACAACTTGTAAGAAGAATATATTTTTTTTAACACAGGTTAAAATTTATTAAAAAATTATAAAATACATTAAATAAAATTTAAGATTCACCTTTTTTTTAATTATTTTTTTTAATAAAATTTAACTAAAAAGAAATATATTTTATTTTATAATAACAAGTGAAAATATGTTAGAGAATATCACTTTTAGTATTTCTTTGACGTATGATGACATATATAAACAAAATAATATTTTTTAAAGAAAGGCTAAATTATTGTCATAATTACTTAGATAATAAATAAGAAAAATTAAAGGGAAGTTAGATGTAGTTAAAAAGACTAATTTCTCACAACGGAATATAACTTAAGATTCAATTTTTTTATAAAACAAATGCGATCATATTTAATAAAATTATCACTGAAAAAAATACACAACAAAAGTTTAATTAAAGAGAATTAATCTTAAAAATCTTAAGAAACATATGTTAAAAAATTGATTCATAAAAATTATTAACTTATTCTCTATTCAGATTTGCTAGCTGGCGGCGGCAACAACAAAAGAAACAACATCGTGGCAGTACTTTTCACCTCAGACGTGGACAGTCCTATATGTTCCAAATTAATGAAAAAAGAAAAAGAAGTGTTAAATTGTGTCCATAATAATTATAATAAATATCTAACACAAACAACCCAAGCTTTGCTATGAATTGAAGTATTTATTGGTTTTCATTGTGTGTCGTTGGCAAGATATTTTTTCCTGCAAGCAACTTTGTTTGCTTTGAGGTATGCTCTTATCACTTTCATTTTATCCATTAGTTTCTCATCTCTTTTTCTTATGCTTTTATTTTGTTCATTGCTACTGCATGTCATGTTGCTTCACACACACTCTATACTTCATGTTAGCAAAATGGTTCACTCCATCTTTTGTCATCCAACTTGCCAATTATGTTTCTTGTTACGAAAATTTGAATAACTACAACTTTAATACATATATGTTTTTGTCACCCTTTGAAATTTTCAGAGAATAAGGGATATTTAGAGGCCAGGGGTTAAATTAAATATTTGTTAAAGGCAGGTCCTAGGTTTTCACTTTTCATTCATGTTCATAATTTGTCACTTTATGTTGAGGTTTTTGTGTGATGGTACTTATTGTAATCTCATTGATCTGAATGTTCCTCGTGCAGGTCTTTCAAATTGATTGAAGGAACTGCATTTGGATTTGCATGAATTGTACCAGAAGACATGGCTACTGCAAATGGTGGCACCGGAACTGAGGAGCACAAGAGAAAAACCAATGATCATTTTCTTAAGTCAGGGGGACACACAAACATGCCAAGGTCACCTAGATTGTGCACACCTATTAAAAAGGAATGGCCAGAAAATTTGCCAAAGGACAATGTGATTGGTAATGAGGATAATGGTTTGAATAGATATGTTACTTCCTTAGCTGGATCTGGACTTCCTAGTACTAGTTTTTGTTCCACAACAGATTGCGAACACATTGTTGAAGAGTTAACTGCTAGGAACTATAAGAACCAGAATATTGATTTAGTTAGCCACACAAGACATGCTCAGAGGAATCAATTCATGATTGAGTCTAAGTATAATAGCTTGAGTAAAGAAATTGTCCCCAAGGTTGAGGAACAGATGCCGCTCAGATTAAGCAAAGGACTTAAGGGAATTGATTCTGAATTTTGGGGGCTGAAGTCTCTGCCTAGTAAGAGTGTAAATCATGACTCGCTAAAAGTCTCAGCGGATATAGGCAATATAAACAAGGCTATCATCTCAAACAATGCACATCATATTAGCAGTATAGCTCAGAGTACTTCATCTGCATATAACTATCCACAATTGATTGTAAAGCAAACAAGGAAGGGAAAGGGGGTTATTTCCAAGGATGTAGACAAGAGCTTCAGAATTGAAGGAGCACTTGAGAGCAAGGAGGATGAAAAACCTGCTTTTACAGCCAAGTTTCAGTCTGATACACCGCTGAGATCAAATGTTGATGATAATAAGCCCTTATTAGAAGGAACTGTCATGTCTGGTAGCAATGGACTCAACTTAAGAGAGTGGCTGAAGTCTGAAGGTCTTAAAATGAAGAAATCAGGAAGGCTTGGTATATTTAAGCAGATGTTGGAATTGGTTGATTTTGCGCATTCACAAGGACTTGTCTTGTTAGACTTTCAACCATCTTTTTTCACTTTATTGCCTTCAAGTAAGATTAAGTACATTGGTTCATATGGCCATCAAGAGTTAGATGATGAAGTCATGACATGCAATGTGAGTAGGAAAAGACCTCTGAAGCAGAATACCTGTGCTTGCCAAAATTTGAGTACGAAGCAGCAAAAGCTCTCTGAGGAGACAGGATCTTTTAGGAAGCAGCATCACTTCACCTGTATTCATGGTAGCAGGACCACAATGAACCAAACTGACTGTGACTCAAACAGACCCTTGGAATCAAGGAGTAAAGAAAGTATGTGCAAAAACAGTTCTAGTTGTCAATGTACTTGTACTGAAGAAAAGCAGTTTCAGTCAGCAAGCATTCAGTTAGAAGAGAAGTGGTATTGGAGTCCAGAAATGCTCAATGATGGAGTTTGCACATTTTCATCAAATATTTATAGCCTTGGAGTTCTTCTTTTTGAGGTAAGCAAATATTTTTTCCCTCACATTGTTACTTTTCCTAACGTTTTCTCCTGTATTATTTTGTCTTTCTAGCCAGTCAAATTATTTTGTTGGATTTCATTAATGAAACTAACCATAGAGCTTTAATATGCACCATGTTTTTCCTTCTGAATATGTTAATGAAAATTATATGATATTTTGGTTGCTGCAACCTAGCAAGTGATTACTTCCAAGCAAGACATACATTTGACATACCGTTCCAAACCTTTGGAAATGACTTTCAAACTACGAATTATGGAGTTTTAAACTTTCTGGATTAGAGTTGTTAAATATGTTGATCTTTTTTTAACTATTTCAGTTGCTTCTAATCATATTTAAAGATTAACTATTTAAATGTTATTCTTTTTAACATTTAAGTGAATGGTTCTCTCAGTTGCTGTGCAATATTGAGTCACGGGAGGCCCATTCAACTGTGATGATGGATTTATGTTATAGAATCTTACCGCCTAAATTTCTAGCGGAAAATCCAAAGGAAGCTGGGTTTTGTCTTTGGCTTCTGCATCCTGAACCTTCTTCTCGCCCCAATTCCAGGTGACATAATATGCTGCTTTTCTTATGTTTGATGATATCTTTCTGTCTCATTTGATTAAATTTTTTCTTAAGTTGCCTTCTAACAATGTCATCTTTATGTTGGAAAGTCCTGCATCGCTTGTCTCAATTCTTGGAGTGCAGCTTATTTATCTGTTAGACATCTTCACTTAATATCGATTGGTTTTAAGATGGAATCTAACATAGTTTCAAAGTCTATAACCCATTTTCGTAGTTCACCTATTCTAGTAGACATTGCCTAATCTGATAGGCATCTGTGGATGAGGGGGTGTTGGGAAGCCCCACCCACCTGCCTTAATTCTTAGGGTGCAACTCATATATCTGTTAAACTTCACTTAATGTCAATTGATTTTAAAATGGAATTTAATAGTTTAATGGCTCCATGATGGATGATGACAGTAGTGAATACTGATATTGAAGGGAATTTAGGACAGCATTTGGAAAAATTAATGTTTATACCATGCTTTTTCTGGCCATGCATATGATTGGGTGGTGCTAAGTGCTAACTACCCAACTGTATATGTCTGTCTCTATCTAAGGAGCAATGTATGCAGTTGTGCAAAGCAATTTTTAAATTCTGTCTGGTAATCATTAATATAATAATGTTGCTTGATGTTCTAATTGTAGAATGCAGGCTATAGATGATAAAAAGAAGCTACTTAACTTGATTTGATAGCCAGGTGGCTATTGTCCTTATTGATCATAATGCTTGACAAACCAGATAACTAAAAAGGATAAAAAGGAGTGTTCCTAGAATAGCTTTAAGCTTTATAAAAATTTGGTCAAGTATCCACTTGTGTAAATGTGACTTGGAAACAGTGATGATTAGCACATTGTTTGTAGTTTCCTTTTCTAAGGACATGCTATGCTATTCAGTTTTTGGTTGTTGGCATCTCTTTATTTTCCAGATTCCATTCTAGCCCCTTCTGCTAATTAAGTTTGGCCACTAGGACCATGGATCTTCATGTCTCTTTGTAAATGAAAATAACTGTTCAGAAAACAAAACATACTTTCTTTTCTTTCCTTTTAAGATGTTTAAATAATCATATGGCTATAAGAATAATGGTATTTAAGGGGCATCCTGTTTCTTTTATAATTTTATAATCCTCCTTCAATGTACAACAGGATGATTTTGGAATCTGAACTTATATGTGAATCAGAGGAATCAAATTCTGTTGATGATGTTGGAATATCTGATGATGAGGCTGAAACAGATCAATTACTACATTTTCTAATTTCACTCAAAGAAGAAAAGAATAAACAGGCAGCCAAGTTGGAAGAAGAGCTAAATTTCTTGGATGAAGATATTAAGGAGATAGAAAGGAGCTATTCATTGGGGACAGATTCAGTATTTCCTTTGGCACAAACGAACAATCCTGAAGTGAGAGCAAGCAGTTTACATTCTCATGATTCTCTCAGTTCAGACATTAGTAGACCCATTCAAAGGTCATTTGTTGATGAAGAAAGATTTTTGAGTAACATAAATCAGCTAGAGGATTCTTACTTTTCAACAAGATCTCGGGTCCTGCTGAAAGAGGCTTCATCTGTTTCAAGCAATGATAAAAATTTGATGGAAAGTAGACCGAGGTTGCCTCATGTGGAGAATGTTAATAAGGAGCCTAGAAGAATTCAGAGTTCTGTTGGTTGTCTAGGATCCTTCTTTGAAGGTTTATGCAAGTTTGCTCGTTACAGCAAGTTTGAAGAGTGTGGAAGATTAAGAAATAAAGATCTGCTAAGTTCTGCCAATGTAATGTGTGCTTTAAGTTTTGACCGTGATGAGGATTACATTGCAGCAGGAGGAGTTTCAAAGAAAATCAAGATTTTTGACCTCAATGCTATTTCAAGCGATTCTAATGACATCCAGTACCCAGTAGTTGAGATGTCAAATAAATCAAAGCTTAGTTGTGTGTGCTGGAACACTTGCATAAAAAATCATCTGGCATCTACTGACTATGATGGTGTGGTTCAGGTGTGTAATCCTTGCAACATTATTGCTATAGTTAATGAGAGGTTTAAATATGTCTTTTTATCACTGCAAATATCCCGTGTCATCATTTAATGATGACATGATATACATCTTGACATGGAACGTCATGTCACATCAACGAACGTCCAGAGATGGCATATGACATGACATGTTTTGATGCATATCATGTTATCATGAATGATGATAGGTATTACTTTAAAAACTTCTGTAATTTATGAAAGACTAAAACTAACAGTATTTTCAAAGGTATTAAAACTAAAATTTGTCATACTTGCAAGGACTAACAAACATATTAAACCTACATGAGAACCAACCAAATTTCAGTGCTTTTTCTATTGACTACTATTTCTTAGGTTTGATTGACATTAGTAACATAACTTGTACGGATGAATTCAGATGTGGGATGCAGACACAGGTCAGCCATTGTCCCAATACATGGAGCACCAAAAAAGAGCTTGGTCTGTTCACTTTTCTCAGTCTGACCCAAAATTGTTTGCTAGTGGAAGTGATGACTGCTCTGTCAAACTCTGGAATATCAGCGAGGCATGCTTTCTTTTATGCACTTTAAATAGCAAACCATTACTAACACACAGTATATTGGTATTTATACTATTTGATGTTATATAGTAGAATTTTTTCATGTTCTTTTGCCCCTCCCTGGAAAATAAAAAGAACAATAAGAAAGGAATCAAAACTATGTGATAGGAAAGATTCAGTCGTGTATTTTTGCTTCACAGCATGTAATATTTATCACAAAATGCTGTTCATGCAGAAAAATTCTCTGGGAACCATCTGGAACCCTGCCAATATATGCTGTGTTCAGTTCTCTGCTTACTCAACAAATCTTCTATTTTTTGGATCTGCTGATTACAAGATTTATGGTTATGATCTTCGTCATACTAGAATCCCTTGGTGCACATTATCTGGTCATGGAAAAGCTGTTAGCTATGTAAAATTTATAGATGCTGAAGCAGTTGTCTCAGCTTCCACTGACAATTCTTTGAAACTTTGGGACCTGAAGAAAACCAGCTCTTCTGGTTTGTCATCTGATGCTTGTGCCTTAACTTTTAAAGGTCATAGTAATGAAAAGGTAAGGTTGGTTTCTCTACAGATTTTACCTCACTTTGTGTCTAGTTTTGTTTGTTCTAATTTGTTTATTGTTCATCTTTTTCTCCAGAATTTTGTGGGATTATCTGTTTTGGATGGATACATTGCATGCGGTTCAGAATCTAATGAGGTATAGTTTTTATTTTATCATAACCTCGACTTTGTAAAATGGAATATTAGTTTGGTTTCTGCCTCCCTTGAATGCTGATTGTCATGAGGCCTGCAAAATATTTTACATTCTGCACTACATGTGGGCAAAGAAATTAGTTCTTTAATTTTTGGGATTTCTCTCTTTTGGGTCACTCTCTGATTATTTAGGATCCTGATCAAAAAATGGAGTTACACAGACTAATCTAACTTTCTAAAGTTTTAGCATTGTTATTGCTTTTTTTCATTCATATGATTATCCATTCATGCAATTAAGAAAGATAAAACGTTGGTTGTTCATATTTATATCAAGGCTCAAGCTAATGCTATTTGTGCGAGCTTGCTTTTCTTGATTGAATTTTCCAGAAAATGTATGAAAACAATATACTAATTCTAATTCATTTTAAACATTTCAACCTTTCAGGTATACTGTTATCACAAATCACTTCCAGTGCCAATTGCCACTCATAAATTTGAGTCAATTGATCCAATTTCTGGTCATCAAAATGGTGGTGATAATAATGGACAATTTGTTTCAAGTGTTTGCTGGAGAAAGAAATCTAACATGCTTGTTGCTGCCAACTCAGTTGGAATCGTGAAACTGTTGCAGATGGTCTGACAGAAAAGAGAAAATAATTGGCTAACACTGAAACCTGAAAAGCAGTTCATTGCCTGATTCCATCATATTTTGATTTAGTATCCCTGTCAGAAGACTAAGCATGCATTCTATTTGAGATGAACTCTCAGACCAGTTCTTTATTCAGGCTTCAATGATTAGTGGTGAATAAAGTTTAAATGGGGTCTAGATTTGATTGCTTCTGAGGCAAGCATCAACGAGCCCTTATTTTCCATGCTTTAGAAATCCTTTGAAGAAACTGTTTTCTGCAATATGACAAGAGGAGCATTTTTTTCTTAAAATCTGACAAATAAACTCAACAAGATAGCATTTACAAATGTTGGCTTTTGAACTGAAGCACTGGTGAAGCTGGAGCTGCAGGTCTCTTTCAAATATCAATATGACATGCGAGGTTTCCTCTGATGATTCTGATCCATTACTTCTGTATATAGCACACCCTCCAAAGATGAGATACAAACTAATTACCTTGTCTTCTAAATCACTTTTAGTTTATCAGAGAAGTACAGTATATGATCTATGCTTTGCATTTACTTGCAAAAACTAACTGTAGTTTATGTAATGGTTCAAATATTATTGTTACACCTTTTAAAATTGTGCAAAAGTTGCATGTTTATTCTTATTGGCTGCCAACTCTATTTCCATGTCACATAACTTTGTAATCAGTTACCTGAAAAAGAATATCTTTTTATAGATTGGTAAAGAGTGCGATCTTGGGTAGAACTGTCGCTAAAATTTCGTTTGTTTTCTGTTATGTTTGAAAGATTTTTCGAATGTGCAGAAGAATAAAGAATGTTAGAGAAGGCAAATAGTACTTGCACAATGGGATGTTCTTATCACAATTTGGTTCAATAAATAAATAAATTGCAATCTTTTACTATATCCTTGCAATATTACATACACTAGAGAGTATGAGTGTGCTTGATAAATTACTCTAATAATTTATAATATATTTAAACTAGTTTATGAGTTGATTTGATTAAAATAAGTTTGTTTGATATGAGTTTATTTTGGTCATTTATAATTTATTTTTATAAGTTATTTCGTTAATTTATGAAAATAAGTTAATTTATAAGTTATTAGTTTATGTTTTTTTTTATTCTCATTAATTTATTTGATTTTTTTTTTCAACTTAGAAATCATTTTATATTTTTAAATCTCAGTAACTTATTGAAATTTTTTTTTTATTCTTTTTTTTTTTCAATTTAGAAACCCTTTTGTGTAGTTAATTCAGTCTAGTTTGATGTTTTTTAATGGATTTAAAATTTAAAATTAGATGTGACATATTTTAGATTAAATTATATTTTTGGTTCATTTTAGTTTTATTTTGTATTTAGATTAATTTAGTCCTTTTTAATAATGATTTTTTTTTTCAAATTCGTAACACAATTTTAAATTAATTTTTAATTGATTTAAGATATAAAATTTATAATATTAGTATCGTTTATATGATAATTATGAGTAATTGACATTTGAATCTAAAAGGATTATAAACCTAATAAAAATCATATAAAAATATATCTTACTAACAATTATAAAATAGTATAAAATTATTTTTAGAACTTTTTTATTTTATTTTTTATTTTGGACATATTTTTATGTGATTCTCATTATGTTTATAATATTTTTTATTTGAATTTCAGTCACATTTAATAGTTTCCAAATAAGTCAATCTAATAAGTTTCAAGTTTTGAATTAGTAAAAAAAAATATCAAAATCATGTCTTAAAATTAAAAATAATCATTATTTTAAAATAGTCAAATCAACCTAAATTTAGGAAATAAAGGATTAAAATAAATATTTTAAAAAATAAAAGACCATAATAAATAAAAAAAATAAGATAAATAAAATATTTTAAAGATGAGTTCCAAATACATTTCATGTCATCCTTATTTGATTTAGGATCTTATATATTTTAATAAATATATGTTCTTGAACAATTATATATTACTAATATAATTTTTTTATTTAGTAGATAATATTTTATATGACATGATGTTATGTTTATAATAATATTATAATTAATTTTAAATATATTTTTAAAATATTTTAAATTCAAGTTTTATATTTTTTCTGTTCTATGATTTAATATATAATATTAAAATTGATGTATGATGTTAAAAGATCAAATTATTTTAGTATAAACTATTAGTGTTAGCGTATCAATGAAAGTAGGGATAGTATTACAAAATTTTAATTTTAAACTTTATTATTGTAATTATAATTTCTCTTACAAATAAAAAAAATCTTATTTCATATTTTCGAATGTCAACCGGATTCAAAATTTAATGAAATAACCTATAAAAACTCCTGAACATAAATCCATCGCAACAAGTCTCATCCGTAACACAACTATATGGAAAAAAAAATATATATTTTCTCTTGGATTAGTTAGACTACTTATTTTTGTCAGTTTATTTTTGTAGCCTCAATAATCATGATGTTAGGAGTTATTTTGTTGATGTTTATCTAAAGAAATATTTTATATCAAAAGAAAGATTATAATTTATTATTTTTATCAAGTTATTTTATACAATTTTACAGTAGTGAGAAATTGTCTCTTTAGAACCTAATATTTCACAAATTTGCTTTTAATTATTATTCAAAAGGTTTATCTATATGTGTATTTTATAAACTATTACTTTTAATGATTTTCTCTTCAAACAAAAAAACTTAACTTTTAATTCAATGAAATCTATATGTATATATGATTTCATTCAACAAAATTTACATTTGTTATAATTTATTGATTGTTATTAAATACAACTTGCGAATCTAATAGCACGATGAGATTATTTTGGCAACTTATATTTTATAAAGATATATTTTTTATCATATGAGTATAATTTAATTTTATTCATAGATTTTTATTTATAAAGAAAAAATTGTGATAAAAAAATAAATATTAATATTATATTTTGAAGACAAGAAACAAATCTTAAAATAATAAAATAAATTAAATCTAAATATATAAAATATAAATAAAAAAGTTCATATCAAAATTAATTTATTCTTAGGAAGATATTTAACCATATTCCCGATGCGTACGTAAAAGATGAGTGTTGTCTCTAAAATAAAATAAAGCTGCAGAAACTTAGCATAATGCACCATTACCTAACACTTTGTTTGATTGGATTAAAAAAAAAAAGTGGACTTAAAGGATTGTGGACTGAAGGAAAACACGATAGTGTGTAATCTTTTCACTGTCTAGATATCCTAAACACGTGAATAAAATAGATTTCGTTTGTGGAGCGAAGGAAAACACGTTAGTAAAAAATGTGGTTTGTGGACCGAAGAGAAACACGATAGTAGACAACCTTTTCACTGTTTTACATACTATATTAAACTAAGTCACTGCGATGTCCAAAAAGAAAAGCATAATAGAATTTCTGGTGGGAGTTGCTTATCATGCTATATCAATTTTTTTTTTTATTTTTTAAAGTAATGAAGTTTTTACAAGTAATTTTATTAAAATTTAAATAATTTATAAATAATAAAAAAGAGTTGATGGGATATGATGTAATACAAGAGATTACTTATAAATAATTTCACTGCAGATGCAGATGCTCTAAGTTATTGTTTGCTTATTTTTATAATATTATTTATTTATTCACTTATACTCTTAAATGTCATAATCAAAAGTCACCTTTGTCACTTAATTAAACTACGGATGATTTAAATTTAAATTTTAGATATAAAATAAATTATATTCTCTATTGACAAACCACATTGAAGATCAGTAATCAATTAAAAAATATTTAGGTAAAAATAATTTTTTTTTGTCTTTTATATTATTTATTAATGTTAATTTAGTCTATTTTAATTAATTAAATCAATTTAGTCTTACATATTTAAAATATATATCAATGTTTGATTTTTCGTTTAAATATTTAATAGATATGACACGTGTTATGTTATATGTCATGTCACGTGTCATGATGTCTAGTCATGTGGCATGATAACATGAAACGTGTCCTATCTGTTAAGTATTTAAACGAAAAATACGGAAAATCAAACACTGAAATATATTTTAAAAGAGTTAATCACCTATATACCACCAGTATAAAATTTTTTACAGTAGCAACTAATTATATTTTTTACTTGTGTCATGTCATTATAAATACATTTATTTTTAATAGTGACATGACACAATTAAAAAATATAATTGGTTACCGGTATAAAAAAAATTTACACTGATAATATATAAGTGATTGACTTTTTTAAAAATGTAGGAAGAAAACTATATTTTTGTAAAAAAATAATTATAATTATTTTGAATTATATATTATATAAATAATTTGGAGAAATAGTGTAATGATTAATGTGTCCTTTATTGTGTTTAGGATATAAATGAAGGTGTTCCCTGAAACCGAAAGTAGGAGATAGATTGAGAATGTTGCTAAGTTCATCAACAATAGTGAGTATAAATAGAAGCAGTAACAGAAAGATACTGCACCAACCCAACAGCAACAGCAATAGCAATATCTTCACACTCTTACTTCACATATACCCCGTGGCTGTCGCCGTCGCCGTCGCCTCCGCCCTACTCCTCCTTGCCGCCTTCGCCTATTGCCTCCGCCGACGCAAGACCGTCCGCCGCCACACGCCGGAGCTCCACCCGCTGCTGCTGCCGCCACAAGAGCAACAACAGAAGTTCTGGTCACCGTGAGCCTCCTTATAAATTTTACTTTATCATTTTCTTTTACCCCCTTTTACAGTAAAGATAGAGACTTTAAAAAAGAATTCTTACTTGCTTTTTAATTTTTAAGAGTGGAAGACAGCAATCGCATCTAATTTTATCCTCCATCCAAAAACATTACGAAGAAAAATATTTTTTTAATATAATATATAAAAATATACTTATTTATGTTATTCAGTTTATAATTATATAAATAATTAAATATGTTTTAAGTTTAAATAAAATTAATAAATTTCGATTTTAGTTTTTGTAAAATTTTTCTTTATTTTTTATTTTATAAAATTAAAATTATTATTTTTAATTTTTATTTTATGTGATTATTTTTTAACTATTTTTTTTATTAAAAAATTAAGTTATCATTAAGTATTATTTATAATTATTATTAATATTATATTAATATTTAACATCTAGGTTATAAATTTTTAAAGTAAATATTATTTATATATCTTAAAACAATTATTAAATACTAAAAATAGTTAATTTAAATTTTAAAGGAATAAATTTTTTTTTACAGAAATTAAAATCAAAATTTAATATTTTATAAAAATAAAAAATAATATTTATAAATTTTGAAAAGATGAAAAATAAAAAAAAAAATAAGAAAGACCAAAATCAAAATCATCACTTTTACATAGGTTAAAAACATATTTAAATCTAATATAAATAAATTTTTAAAATATTTATTCCATAAAAAAAAAACAACAAATTACCCCTTTGTTAGGATTATGTTTTATGAGTAACGAAGCATTCAACTGTGTTCGTTTGTCAAAAATTTTAAATAAAATGTTTTTAATTTATTATTTTAAAGTTTTAAATACTCGAAGAATTTTTCGTCAAAAACTTCGAAGGATATATGATTTCTGATGTTTTATACTTGTGTTACATAATATATTTATATAGAGGAGGTTATATATTTAACAGATTATTTTGTACATATAATATAACTTTATAATAATTAAATATTTTTTTTAGGTTAAGCCAATATATTTATCTCCTATATTTTGCTATTTTTATCGAAATATTTATACATATAATTGTAATATATTATTTATTTTGTAGTTAATGCTTACGATTCTATTTTTAAAAATTATTCAAAATGCCTTTCAACTAATTTACTATATATGTGAATTTTATAAAAAAAAAATTTATGAGACTTGGTTTGAATTTCAACATTCCTCTAATCTTAATAAAACCAAATTTCTAATTTTTCACTTCTTTTCTCCTCGACTTCTCTGCCCTCCCGGCCTTTTAAAATTCCTCACTTTGGAAACCAAACACACGTAAATTATACTAACCCATGTTTAATTAGATTATGCACATTTTATAGGCAACCTTCTTGATGCTTAATATTTTTTAAATAATTAAAGGAGTAATGTATAAAAATTTGACTTTATTTTTAAATAATTAATACTTTAACTTATTAGACTACATAATCATTTTTTATTATAAATTTAAAATATAATTTATAAATTTAAATAATAATTATTTATTATAAATTATATTTTAAATTTATAATAAATGATTATTATGTATTCTAATAAGTTAAAGTATTAATCATTTCAAAAATACAAAGCATAATCTAGTTCTATATTATATATAAAGGATGTCTTGTTATTACTTTTCATAATTTTTAGACACACATATATAATATATATATATATATATATTATTTATTTATTTATTATTATTATATTAAATTTTTTCTACCTTCATATTTTTTTGAGTAAAATAGAAAAAAAATGTATATAAAAAATTAGTTATTGTTCACTTTATCAATAATAATTATCATTCTATTTTGTTATTATTTTTATTTAATATTATTTTATTTTTTAAAAAATTATACATTATCTTATTTGATCTACATGTTATAATTTTTATTATTTTTATTTTATATTTTATATTAATTTTAGAATTCTTTCATTTATGATAATTATTCTAATTTTTATATATTAATTAAATATTAAATGGTTACTATAAGAGTAGAAAATATAGAAATACTGCGTGTAGTTTTATAAAATCTTAGTATAATTTATTCATTAAAATATTTATTTAAAAAATGATTTTGTTTTTCTGGTAAAGACTACTAATATTTTTTTTTATTGAGTTTAAGATTATATTGGAATAATTACATGTCACTTTTTATTTTTATAAAGATAAATCAAATTATGAATATGGTACAATGATAACAATTTAATATATATATATATATATATATATATATATATATATTAAAATATACTTAAAATATGAATAATTTAATTATCTTTTTAATTATTGTTTAATTTTAACAAAATTTAACATGCACATTTACAATAATATAAAGTTGTAATTCAATTGTTGGATTGACAAAATTTATTTTTTTATATAAAATTATTCAACAATGTTATAAGTTAAAGTTACATTTAAGTAATTTGATTCATCCATATATATATATAATTAATGTATGTGTATTTAGACGAAGATTTATAAAATTGGTTTTTCAGTTAAATGGTTTATGTTTAAATGTGTTTATCTGAAAGTAAGTTTGTTGTAAAACTTAAGAATAATATTTTTAATGTAACTACAAACTACTTTTTACACTTTTAATTAAACCAAATTTTTTGGCAAAATCAATTTTACTTAACAATGTCAAACATTTATATTTTTGTAAAATCAAGTTTGACCGTTGTTAAAATTAATTTTAAATGTTTTAACTGTAAAATCAAACACACCATATCTTTCTTTATAGAAAATTTTTGTTTTAAACAAATACTAAATGTACGAACCTCTTCAGGCAAGAATTCAAAATTTGGTTTGTCAAATTATGAGACTGGCCTTTTTGCGAATGAATCTGGGCGTTGGTCTTAAAAATATATTTATAATTCTATATCTACAAAATAAAAAAGAAATTATAAGGTTAAATAGATTCTATGAGAATAGTTATATGACACGAAAGTGTTTTTTTTATTATAAAAATTATCTAATTTTAGTTATTTATTTATGAAAATAAAGATTACATACGAGACATTTCCATGAATGAGAGATTAAAAGGAGGGATTTACATAAACGAAAAACAAACATTACCTTGATTTTTAAAGCCTAAAACATATTTAATTCTAAAATTTATATAAAAATTCACATTCACAAACCAGATAATTAAAATGTATTTTGTTTAATTTAGGATTAATGTATTTTGTTTTACCATGCATCTCCAATTTAGGATTAATGTATTTTGTTTTAGGATTAATGCATTTTGTTTTACCATGCATCTCCAATTTATTCATAATCCTTGACAAACCAGATAATTAAAATGGAGAAAAGGATAAAAGGAGTGTTTATAGAATAGCTTTGGACTCCATAAAAACTTGGTCAAGTATCCATTTATGTGATTAGGAGACCAAAAAAAAAAAAATAGTTACAATAGCATAAGTACTTTTGGTGTTGGTCACCGATCAACATTAGTGTTTCACTTCGATAATAAGTGTAAATGCATATTACCAATGTTTGTATTGAATGATTTAAGAAATTATTTGGACTTTGAAATACAATTTAGAAATGTTTTTGAGAGTTTCTCTGTAAAAAATAAAGAATTATTTCTGGTAGAGAAGTTCATAAAAATACTTCTAAGCTTGTATTCAAACTTACTCTAAATATAAATGCATATTATTGAAGTCTAACTTTAATTCTTATCAGAGAATATCAGCAACTGTAACTATGGTAAGGTACTTCAATTTTTTTCAAACAGATAGTTGATTAATGCATTGTGTTTAGTTTCCTTTGTTAAGTACATGCTATTAAGGTGCTAATCATTTTTTTTGTTTTTGCCGCGTCTATATTTTCCAGATTCCATTCTAGTACCTTATACTAATATTTTTTTCCATTGGCACCTTGAAACTTCTTGGCCATTTGTAAATGAAATTTCTTCTCTTTCCTTACTATGTTCAAATAATTATATGGCTAAAAGAATGTTGATATAATGTTGAAGAGGTATCCATTTCTTCTGTAATTTTGTAATTCTCCTTTTATGTGTAACAGGGTGATTTTAGAATCTGAATTTATACATGAACCAGAGGAATCAAATTCTGCAGATGATGTTGGAGTATCTGATAATGAGGCTGAAACAGAGATTTTACTACATTTTCTGGTTTCACTCAGAGAAGAAAAGAAGAAACAGGCAGCCAAGTTGGAAGAAGTTCTAAATTTCTTGAATGAAGATATTATGGAGGTAGAAAGAAGTTATCCATTTGAGACAGATTTAGCATTTCCTTTGGCACAAATGAACAGTACTGAAGTAGGAAGCAACGACCTACATTTGCAAGATTCTTCCACTACAGACATTACTAGGTCCATTCAAAGGTTATTTATTGATGAAGAAAGATTTATGAGTAACATAAATCAGCTAGAGAATGCTTACTTTTCCGCGAGATTCCAAGTCCTGCCAAAAGAGGCTTCATCTGTTTCAAGCAATGGTGAAAATGTGATGGAAAATAGATGGAGGTTGCCCCATGTGGAGAATGTTAATAAGGAACCTAGAAGAATTCAGAGTTCTGTTGATTGTCTAACATCCTTCTGTGAAGGTTTATGCAAGTTTGCTCGTTACAGCAACCTTGAAGAGTGTGGCAGATTAAGAAATAGTGATCCGTTTATTAGTTCTTCCAATTTGATAAGTTCTTTAAGCTTTGACCCTGATGAGGATTACATTGCAGCAGCAGGAACGTCTAAGAAAATCAAGATTTTTGATCTCGGTGATATTTCAACCAATTCTATTGACATCCAGTACCCAGTAGTTGAGATGTCAAGTAAATCAAAGCTTAGTTGTGTGTGCTGGAACAATTACATAAGAAATCATCTGGCATCTACTAACTATGATGGTGTGGTTCAGGTGTGTAATCTTTGACAAACTCTCCTTATTATCGACCGAAATTTATATGAAATCATAAATTTTTTGAGTGGGTCCTGCATCTCGTTGAATGAGTCTATCTTGATTTTGTTGTTGAGCTTTCAACCAATCTAGTAAAATATTAGAAAGTGTGTCGCTAGTATTTCTCATATTGTAACCGATGAAAACCAATATTAGCCATGTCCTTTTATTCATACTGACTAAGCTTTCATTGTTTTTGCTATTTTGACTAATTTTTTTAGGTTTCATTGACATTTGACCCTACTAATATAAAATGTATGGATGAATTCAGATGTGGGATGTAAGCACTGGTCATCCATTATCTCAATACACGGAGCACCAAAAGAGAGCTTGGTCTGTTCATTTTTCTCCCTCAGATCCAAAAATGTTTGCTAGTGGAAGTGATGATTGCTCTGTCAAACTGTGGAATATCAGCGAGGCGAGCTATCTTTTAAGCATTTTAATACTAAATGATTACTAATACAATATATTGGTTTGTATGGTAGAATATTTTTCATGCTCTTTTGGCCTTTCCATGGATTAAAAAAGAATAATATGAAAAGAAACACAACTATGTCATATAAAAGACAGTTGAATTCTTTTGCTTCACAGCATGTGATAATTGTCTTGAATGCTGTTGTTCTTGCAGAGAAATTCTGTGGAAACCATCAAGATGCTTGCCAATATATGCTGTGTTCAGTTCTTTGATTCATCAACAAATCTTTTGTTTTTTGGATCAGCTGATCACAGGGTTTATGGTTATGATATTCGTCACACTAGAATCCCTTGGTGCACATTAGCTGGTCATGGCAAAGCTGTTAGCTATGTAAAAATTATAGATGCTGAATCAGTTGTCTCTGCTTCCACTGACAACTCTCTGAAGCTTTGGGACCTCAAGAAAACCAGCTCTTCTGGTCTGTCAAATGATGCTTGTGTTTTAACCTTTAATGGTCATAGAAATAAAAAGGTTGGTTGAAAAGCTCATTTTACCTTACTTTTTGTCTTCTTTTGTTTTTTCTAATTTGTTTATTGTTCTTCCTCTTCTCCAGAATTTCGTGGGATTATCTGTTTCGGATGGATACATTGCATGTGGTTCAGAATCTAATGAGGTATGGTTTCTTATTTTTTCATAACCTTGACTTTGTACATGGAAAATATTAATCTGAGTTCTGCTTCCCTTGAGTGCTGATTCTCATGGGGCCTGCAACTTTTTTTGCATTCTGCATTACATGTTAGAAAAGAATATAGTTCTTTTATATTTTGGGATTTTTTGTATTTGGTTACTCTATATGATTATTTAGAAGCCTAATCGTAGAGTAGAGTTACTTAAAGACTGATTTCAGTTAGCATTGTAATTGCTTTCATCATTCATATGATTTGATGTGCTTTTGTTCATCTATAAATGGTCTTAAGAATATCCCATAACAAGATACTAATTCTAATTCATTTTAAACATTTCTACCTTTCAGGTGTACTGTTATCACAAATCACTGCCAGTGCCAATTGCTACTCATAAATTTGAGTCAGTTGATCCCATTTCTGCTGATCAAAATAGTGGTGATAATCATGGACAATTTGTTTCAAGTGTATGCTGGAGAAACAAATCTAACATGCTTGTTGCTGCCAACTCAGTTGGAATTGTGAAACTATTGCAGATGGTCTGACAGAAAAGAGAAAATATTTGATTAACACTGAAATCTGAAAAGAAGTTCATTTCCTGACTCCATAATATTTTTAGTAAGCATTTTATTTGAGACGAACTCTCAGACCAGTTCTTTATCGGGGAGTAAAGCTTAAATGAGGTCAAGATTTGGCATTGCTTCTGAGGCAAACATCAATGTGTCTTTTTTTTCCATGCTTAGGTAATCCTTGCAGGATCCCGTATTCTACAATATGACACAATAAAAATAAACTGAACAAGAAATGTATATAGCATGTACAAATGTACGCTTTTGAACCGAGGCCTGGTGAAGCAGGAGCATGTAAATCTCTTCCAAATATCAGTATCTCACGTGACTAGAGGATGTACAACAATTCACAAATCAACAAGCTGGGGGGACCAGACAGACCTGAAAGTTTGATTGAACTTGAAACTTGGACAAATTTGTATTTTTACAGCATAACTTCCTGTACATCATCCAGGCTCCTGAGACTGCAGTCTGTTAAGCAAGTGAGGGACATATTACTAAAGCCGATCTGGATGCAGCGCAGAGATACATACTAATTATCTTAACTTTTCCAAATCACTTATAGTTTATCAGAAAAGTATAGGATATGATCTATGCTTTCCATTTACTTGCAAGTACTAACTGTAGTTGGTATAATGGTTCAAATACTATTGTTTAGATTTTATTTAAGAAAAATTGTGCAAAAGTTGCATGTTTAGTCTTATTGGCTGCCAAGTGCCAACTCTATCTCTGTCACAGAGCATTGTTATGCGATCTTAGGTAGAACAACTGAAACATTTTTGCTATTGTTTTTTATTTTTCTGTATGTTTGAAAGATTTTTCCTGTGCCATAGTGTTGGATTTGATACTCCGGGTTCTATTTCCCCCAGTTACTAAGGATAAGGAAATGTTGGAATAAAAGTTTTGATGCATTAATGACACTTTTAGCTGCTGTGGCATGAATACAAGGAATCAGTCACAGTACTTTTTGCCGTTCCTATCCTTTTTTCACAAACTACTCATGTCTAGAATACCTTAGTTTAAACTACTTAAAGTTAATTATGTGTATCCATCCTTGCAAATGAGAAGAGTCTTGAGTTTATAAGCTATCTGCGTGGTGTCTGAAGTCAGACTAAAAAGCCAGGTTTTATCTTGAAAATCTGGTGAGGGTGTATTGTGATCTAAGAAAGCTCAGAGTCTGAGACATGACCAGAAGATACTCTTCTTATTGCCCTTGGACTTGATATTATGCGGTTATCTGAATTAAGCCTCAGACTTCGTGCACGAGGGGACATTTGTGGAGGTCTGGCTGATTTCCCTTTCGGTGTACCTGCTTTGAAAAAACACATGAAGATGTCAACTAACAATTAGAAGTTACATAAAAGTGAATTTCACTAAATAGGAAGTAGGATTCACATCATTTAGGTGTGTTTTATTCTCTTTCCACTTATTGGTTTTAAAAACTGCTTTCTATAACAATTTCACACTAAACAATTGAGAGATGTTTTGTCCTCTTTTTTTTTTTTTTTTTTTCTAATCATCTAATTTAACATCTCCCTCAAGTTCATACTTCGCTTTGTGTGTTGCACATCTCTACCAACTGTGTGAGCAACCTTGATTAGTTGCATTTTAAAAGCTAAAATTAAACCCAGCCTTAATATAATTCACTTGTATTTAAGCCTATTAATAAATTTTATTGAAAAGTGCGCGTTGGAGGTATTTCACTTTAAAAATTTCAATTTGTGTATGCATTACCTTGTTCAATAATGTTAATGTAAAAAAAAAAAAAAATGGTGAAATGAGGACATAGTGTGTAATCAAGTAATGACAGTTCGTGGAAGTGCTCTTTTTGGGTTTGCAAGTTCCTTGTAAACCTATATGCCATTTCAGATACCACAGGTCGTACTTGTTCTGACTTGAAAATTCTCTCAAACAATATCAACAAGGTGTTAGAAATAATACTCTTTTATGATATTGAAAATGAGACATGATGGTTAATTGCTTTTTTCATTAATCAATGATGGAAGCATGGGATGCAAAAAATTGTGATGGCTAAAATACTGTAATTTCACTAGTTTCTTCCTAGCAAGCATTTTGTATACTTAGCTCGCAGGAGTTTTCAACTAGATATTTTGATTGATGAAATAATAGACGAAAACATTTTGATGGAGAAAAAGAAACTCACAAATTTGCCATAATTTCATTTCTATAATTCAAACATTAGCTTCTTAAGAATCATAAACTGCTGTAATTTAGAATTGCATGGATACTAATTACAAGAGCAAAAAGTTCAGAAGGTTACTCGGTTGTTTGGTGAATTTCAAATCAAGAGATTTTCTGGTCAATGTAATTTTCCTGTTCATGATACTGTCATGTCCAAGCAAAGACTTCCTTTCATTTGTGGAAGGAAATGGCTCATCCCCAGAAGTAACAAGTTCATCACCACATGCTGAAGTCTCACTTCCAGACTCGGAGTTATCCTTAAGGCATGTACTTATCTTTTCCCTTTCTATAACTTGATAGGCAAACATTTGAAATGGAATTATTGACACTGGTGATGATTCAGAACTTCCCCAAGAAGGAAACTTCCTCAGAAGCACTGCCTCTATATCACAATAATCTACTGGTGGCACTGGTTGTTCTGGATGATTAATGTAACCAGGATTCATTGCAAGAAACCTTTTTATATAACGAAGAACTCTACATATGGTGGAGAAAGTTGGACGTTGATTGGGATCAATATGCCAACATCTCTTTGTCAAGTTAATAACATACTTTGGTGAATTCAGTGGGAAAAGTGGCCTCTCTCCTGCCCTTATGTTTCTGCTCATTTTCTCCCCTTGGAGATGACTATCCTCAAAAGGGACTTTGCCAGTTAGAAGCTCAAAGCAAACCATTCCAAAACTGTACACATCAGATTTCTCTGTGTACTTGGAGTTGGAGTTTGCTGCACCCCCTGATTGTTCTTGCTCTTCAAGCACTTCAGGAGAGTACCATATGAAAGGGAGAGTTCCATTCTGATTTGTGTTTGTGTTGGTGTTTGTGTTCCCTCTTTGGTTCAAGTCCTTAACAGAAGATAGGCCAAACCCAGATACCTTGGCATGCAAGTAACCTTCTGGGGATGTACCTCTAGACTTAACAAGAATGTTTGAAGGGTTTAGTTCTCCATGATATACTTTCTTTGAATGCATATACTCCATTCCCCTGGCAATCTGAAGCATAATATCAACTGCCACATGAAGCAAGAACGGTATTCGCCTCCGTGGACCATGAATCTCTTTGATGTGTGTGGAAAGGGTTTTGCTCATCAGTTCCATCAACAAAAAGCACTCCTTCTTCTCCTCATCAGTGAAACCACAAAGGTAGTCCATTATATTTGGATGTGAAAGAGACAAAAGTTCTCTGATCTCAGGTACCAAAGCCTCAATATCCCCAGAAAAATGTCTTATCACAAAGCTTTCACCTAACCATGAAATCTCCTTGTACTGGCTCATATTCCCCATTCTTCTCCTCACCTGGTAGTCCTTGGATCCAATCAATATTGAGCTTGGGAGGAGCCTCTCTTCCAATGATTCTGATCTTTCCAAAATCCTCAAGAGGAAATCTATCAATTTCTTCTCGTGCTTTGTTATACCTGCCACTTTCTTTTCATGAATTTTGTTGTAAAGGAACCATCTATCTTCCTTCCAAACTGTGTCATACCGGTTGCATAAGTCCTGAGTGATGAGATACTGCTTCCCAAATTTCCACTGGAAAAGTTTCATGTCTCTATATTCTTTCCTGTACTTGTTGGAGTTTATAAGCCTCTTCCTTTGCATCTCATCCTGATCCCACCCTGATGTTTCTCCTGCAGACTCTATGGCTTCAATCACAACAGGCATGCAACAAAGCAAGTTATGTATATGAAACTCAACACAGTCTCTATTGTGGCACATGGTAATGGCCTTAGCCCACCAATCTTTTGTTTCCATGCAATGCCTAACGTAGGATTCTCCTTCTTTAAAAATCCTATGGATCTCTCTCAAGGGCTGTTCAAGAACCTTCCACTTCCCAGTCTTCTCTTCAAATTTCAGGTTTTGTATAATCTCATCTGCAATACACTCATATGCAAAGTTGAACACATCAAACATCAAACAACATTGCCTCTGATTGATTTGAATGCTGTCCCGGAATACCATCACAGATTTCAAACTCCCTAGTGCCTCACCAATCTGTCTAAATTGTTCCATGACTCTTGAAAAAAACAATGCCTGTAAAAAAATGATGATTAAGTATGAATATTATTCATTCACAATGCAAACCAGTGTAATTCATCAATGTGTTTAGATGCAAACCTAGATAAGAATGGTGGTGACCAATCATAAAATGAGGAGCAAAGAAGGAGATTGAGATCAAGCTCCTTCTTGTGTAAAGGTGATGCAGATTGAAGCACTTTCAATATGGTACAAAACTAACGTGGAATTCCTTCTTTCCAAGATGTGATGAGAAAAAGAATAGGAAGAAAAATGAGTTATGGGTTGGTTTCCTATGCAAGAGAATCAAACAATCTTGGCATAGGAATGAAAAGTGTAAGAATGTAAGAAACTAACAAAAAATTAAAATGAAAATGAAATACAAAAAATGGGATTTAGTAAAATGTTTAACTTGGTAATATTAACAAAGACCAATAACAATTTTTACGGAATGTTGTTGAGTGTGAGTTTTGTTACAAGATTAGAATGTCATTGAGCTTGAGCTTGACCACCCAAACACTCACTGTGAACGGTTCTGTGGGGACAGTATTCTCGCGAGTTTTATGGGTCTGTCTGGTTTGTTTGAAATGACCAATTCTTTCTACCTACTCGTCAGTTAATACATGTCCCCTAATAACTAATCCTTCAATTTCCCAACTTGTCCTTCTTGCCATGCCAAAGTCCAAATATAATCTAAGTTTCGAATGGGTGTATTAAATATTTTGTAAGAGTCCTAACAATTACGGTGTGTTGGAGTTATTTTATAATATTTGTTTGAAAGGATATTTTATAAGAGTTATTTTTATAAGGTTATTACACAAGTATACTCCATAATGATGAGATATTTTTATAAGATTTTGCTTTTGGTCATTACCCAAAAGGTATCTTTATCATTGAAGTATGTTTGTGCTATATAAGTTGTTATTTCTTGTCTTATTTTATCGATGTGAGGCTTGTTTATATCCTAACAATCCTCCCCTCAAATAAGGGATGTCTTTATATATCACATTATATGTTATGAGTTATGAGAGATTATAAAGGTTGTTACCGTATCCAACCAAGCTCTGATATTATTGTTGGAGTTATTTATAGTATTTGTCTGAAGGAATATTTTATGAGAGTTATTTTTATAAGATTATTACGCAAACATACTCCACAATGATGAGATATTGTCCGTTTTGCGCCTAAGCCCTCACGATTTTGCTTTTTGGTTTTTACCCAAAAGGTCTCTCAGTCATTGAAGTATTATTTTATCAATGTGAGACTTGTTTGTATCCCAACACATTGATACTCTCTAGTTGGATTACTTTTGATGAAAAAATTGTGTTCTTAAAAAAGATATAATGAAACTGTTTAGGGTCCCTCAACACAGTTATTGGCCTAAAATACAAAATATGTAAGGTCATCTTACATATTGATCTTTAAAATTCAGAAAACAAATGCTACATTCGAGAATCGCTCCTAATGATATGAAATAATATTAAGGACATCTCAAATAGAAACAACTCATTTAAGTTGTTTCATGCATTGAAAAATAAAAAAAAAGTGGTTCCTAGTGTGTCATGTCAGTATTAAGCAACTCAAACACAAATTTACTCTAATAGTAAGAAACTTTAAGAAATTCAACTTTTAGAATTTTTTTTCTTCTAATAATTTATGAACCAATTTTAAATTTTTATTAAAAAAGATAATTGCACTACAATGAAAGAAAATAAATTACGAGTACACAATAAGTAAATATTAAAAATAAAATAAAGCAATAGTAAATACATAGAAATTATATGAAATTAATTTTCATCATTATTATTTTTGAAACGTTCCCAAATATGTTCAATAAGATCTGCTTAAAATCTGTTAAGGAACGGTTAATTGAGGAAGCAACTCTCTTTCTTTTTCAAGCAACTCATATTGCTACGTCAGAATTCTCCAATGACAAAAAACCGGGACTTGAGTTGCTTCATGGAACAAGTAACTCCCATTAGAGTTGCTCTAACTAATAAAAAAAGAGAAAGAAAATAATAAAATAACTTACGTAAATTTTCTTTTGTCGGTACTTGATTAAATATGGAGTTTAACAAGTGAGGGAGTACATAAAACATTTTTCCATTATTCTAAGTAAGCTTTTTATATAAATTAAAACCTCCGTGATTAATTATAATACCATTTCAATTAAATTACACCTTTTAATAAAAAAAAATAATTAATTTAGTTAAGAGCATTAAATTTTTTAATAATTTAAATTATTTTTTTAAAAAATTAATATTCTCTCTTTTTATTTAATCATTTCTTACTTAATTAATTAATATTTGAAAAAAAAAAAGAAATGTTTATTTATCTTTTTCAATTCTAATAAAAGAAATATTTTTATCCAATTAATATCAAACATTTATTATCTTTTATTTAAAAGAAGTATTTATTAAATAAAATATTTTGATAAAGATTTAATTAATATAACTGATAATTAAGAGAAAAGGTCTTAAAAAAGAGACAAGAAAAAATGAAAAGAGATTTATATATATGAATGGAGACAATACATATTCATTGTTTAAAAATAATTTTAAAATAATATAACATTTAATTAGTACATAATACGAAGAAAAAAATGAGACCTAAATTGGCACATGCTTAGTAGCCTAGGCCTTAGATTAAAAAAATTCAATATTAAAGTGATTGTTACCTCAGTTAAAGCGATAAAGATGATTATTACAATAGAGATTGAGTTTTATTATCTCCATAAATAAGTATTGTATCAAGAATAAAAATCAACAACGTGATTAATGTAACGTAGTTAGTAGATTAGAACGGGACGTTCTCAGATTGAAATGGGTTATTTCAAACTACTAAAATAAGGGTGATTTAGTAGTCCAGAACGGGTCGTTTTCAAACTGGAACGGGCCGTTCCAAACTACTAAATAGGCCTATGAATATCTCGGACTGGAACGGGCCGTTCCAAAGTGGTCATTGTGAGTTAAATTCAACTCCAGAACGGGCCGTTCTGGTTTCAGAACGGGCCATTCTGCATGTGAATTTTACACATGATGAAGGAGCCTAGAACGGGCCGTTCCGGATTCGAAACAGGCCGTTCTGGCCGTTTCAGATTTCTATAAATAGAGGTTGTGGGCAGTTGAGGAAAATGGAGGTTTTTAGAGAGAAGTTTTAGAGAGAAGGACTTTGGACTATGAAGCTTGCTTTGGGTGGATTGAAGTTTCGGGTTGAGCTTCGGAAAGGAAATTCCGCTTCTTGGCTATTCTGAGCCAATCTTCAGGTAAGGGAAGCTAGATTGTAAAGTTGTTGGTTGTATGTGAGTTGGGAATTCATTTGGGTACTTAGGTTGATTAGTATGAGTTGTGTTATGTGATGAAAATATTGTGTGTTGCTAATATATGATTAAATATTTATTAATGATGTTGTTGGAGATGCTTGTTGTAGTTAAGTTGTGAAGTTGTTTACAAGTTGTGTGTTGATCTATGATATTGTTGAAGCTAGTTGAAATTAAGTTGATAAAGTTGCTATATGTTATGTGTGGACATGTATATGTTGTGAAGTGCATGATAATAATATTGTGAAGTTGTTAGAGAAGAGTTGTATGTTGCTATAAAGTTGTATGTTGTGTCATGTGTTGAAAAGATATTATTTTATGATGATTGAGTCGATTGTGTTGTTCAAAGTTGAAATGAGATGTTGTGTTGTTAAAATGTGTTGTTAAATAACGTTGATGAGTTATTGTGCTGATATACCATGTTGTTTAAGTTGTAAGTTGATTAAGCTGTAATGATAAGTTGTTGATCACTAGGACTAGAGGAGATGTTTTCGAAGTTGCTCATCCCATTGTGCGGATTGAGATAGTTGTGGTACTTTGAGAACCCAATTTGTTGAAAACCCTCGTTGGGAAGTTGTCCCTTGGAGTGGACGTTGTGTTGTTCTCCTCTAGAACTTAGTTGATCCCGTGTGTGGGCAAGGTCGAGAGGCACACGTGTATAAAGCAACCACGGTATAGGGGCCAGGCCGAGCTATACCGATTACTGTAACATCCCAAATTTTATTCAATGAAAAAGGGTTATTTTTTATGTATTTTAAATATTTATGAAATTATTAAAGGGTTTAAAAATGTAATATCCCAAATTTTAATAAATAAAACAAGTTATTTTGATTTTAAATATTTATTGAGATTATTAGAAGGTTTGTCATATTTTTATTTAAGTATTTTACTATTTACGTATTTTACTATTCATGTATTTTACTATTCACGTATACGTTTTTCACTATTCATAAATACGTATTTACGTATTTGTAAATAGTATTTTACTGTGCATGTGCACAGTAACTGGCGGCTACAGAGGGGGCTGCGGATCTGAAGTTTATAAATTTTAATAAATTTTATTATTTTAATGAATAGTGCATAGTGCATAGTAATTTATAATATTATTTTAATGAATAGTGCATAGTGCATAGTAATTTATAATATTATTTTAATGAATAGTGCATAGTGCATAGTATTTTCAAAATTTCTATAAATAGGGGCCTAAGGTTTTGAAAATTTAGAATTCTAGAGAGAAGGAAATTCTGGAGAAATAGAGAGAGAAAGTAAGAGAGAGAGAAGGAGAAAGAAAAGGAGGTTCTGCTCTAGTGCCTTGTTTAAGGAGAAAGAGGAAGAGATTCTGCCCTAATTCCGATTCCTTTTAAAGAAAGAAGAGAGGAGATTCTGCCCAAATTTCTGTAAACCCAGGTAAGGGGGGGAGTGGGAAACCTCGCTTGGGGGTGTGGGAATAATTGTTAAATAGTTTGTTTGTTGGATTGGCTCCCGATCCCTTACCTGTTGTTTATTTCTTTGAATATGTATTATTGATGTGTTTTGTTTTATATCTTATTTATTTACATATTAGAATCTGTTATTTGAATGGAAGGCTAAGCCTCCTAAGTATTTATAAATTTGTAATCTATTATTTAAATGGAAGGCTGAGCCTCCTTATTATCTTATATTACCTTTTAAGCTTCCTACTTTACTTAAAAGATCTTAATATATTATTATTGAAAAATATGATACCTAAGCAACCTCTGGACTGTTGGATTGTTGGACTGTTGGACTGTTGGACTGTTTGGACTGTTGGACTGTTTGGACTGTTGGACTATTGGACTATTAAATTGGATTATTGAAATAATTCTTAATTATGAAATATGAATATGATATGTGTAACATGCTAAAGGTTGAGTCTGTGAATGTATGACATGCATCATATGCACATATTACTCCAGGTGTGCCGCTGAGGCCGCATACCCACGACTAACAAGGTGTACCTTTGAGTCACCCACGATATGCTAACGAGGTGTATGAACACCAGTGATAGGTGTGCCTTCGGGACACCAGTGATGTAACATGCTAACGAGGTGTATGAACACCAGTGATAGGTGTACCTTTGGGTCACCAGTGATAAATTCTGCAACTTCTGTATGGCGCCACATGCATACATTAGTGAGTCAAGTCAAGGAAATCATTATACATAAGCATATATGTGAGATTGATTATATATGTGAATTATATTGCGTGTGTGTGTGCTATTTAACTTTTATTTCTATATCTGCAACTGAGTGAGAAGTTTCTCACTCCCTTGTCATTTTTGTGTATATTTAAATTATGATGCAGATAATTAGCATGAGGCTAAGGATGTTGGTGGTGAAGCTTAGGCTTCTGTTTGGGTTTCGCTCTGATAAGATGTGACATCGGGATTAGCTAGACTTATTGTTAAATTATTATTATTTTTCTTTTGTAATTTTTATGTTATTTATGTTGAAAGTGTGTATTTTTGTCATATTATAATTTTACTAAAAGATTATAAGTTAATTCCTAACTAGGAGGCCCTGCCACCTTTACTGGGATTAATTTATAATCTTTGTTTTATAATAACTTCTTGAGTGTAATATTTATGTGTATGTATTATGAATGTGCATCTTCTACCTTATGATACTTATTGTTTTATATCATTCTATAAAAATCTTTTATAAATATAGTTTATGTTTATTAATGATATTGGGGTAGAGGGTGTCACATTTAGTGGTATCAGAGCAGGTCGATTTAATCGAACGTGTGTGTTATGTGCTTATCATGACTCTGTTGTGTACTCTGACTATGTTTTATTTGTTGTGTATTATGATGATGATGTTTGTTTTGTGTTGATATTGTTGATTTTGATATTGCTATGTAATTAGAGGAAAGATAGTCATGATAGTGTTAGCCAACTAGAGCTATTAGAACCTTGGATGTGAGTGATACATTGAGTGTACTAAGAGTTTATGATTGGTGGAGTTTTTGACATCTATAGTTGTAGCAGGTTCAATCTAAGGGTGGTTGTCTCCTTGGTGAGAGATCGAAATGATGATAATTCCCTTAAGTGTTATTATTGACAAGTTAATTATTTATGGTTTAGGTAGCATGTGAGTTATTGCGGTTGAGGATAGTATTGAGAAGCTTGAACGAGAAATTGAAGAGTGAATTTGGAAAGAGTTGAGGTACTTTGTGACATTAGATATATTGATACACTAATGTTGTTTGGTGTAGAAAATATTTTCGCTACAGTTTTGACAGTTTGAGTATCATATTGACAGAATTAGATTTTTTTTTTTTTTTTTTTTTTTTTTTTTGCGGTCTTTATGAAGATTATGGCTTTGGATATTATTTTCCCAATGGAATTGGAAAAAGATAAAACAGAGGTTTGAAACTTTAGTTATGACTGCTTCGATGATCAGAAGTTTAGTTGTAAGCGCTGAATATACTTGAAGTGATTTTTGAATCTTTAGCTAAGGAGATGATCTTTTTGGAATCTTATGTCTTTCTAAGAGTTGTAGTTTAATCAATTAGTTTTCTTTGATGATAGGATAAGATCAAATGGAAGAATTGAACTCTCTATGTGTTGTTTTCTTTGATAGTTATTTAAAAAAAAGAAATTAGGCTGTATAATAATATTTTTGGGTTAGTAGGCAATGCAATGATAAGAATTGACTTTGTTAAGATATTTGGGATGTTATCATGTGGATTAAGAGGTTGTTTAAGGTTGTATGATGCTATGTGGTAAAGGTTGTTCATGTACATACTTATGAATGGTATATAAACAGGTTTAAAGTAGGTATTCTAATATGATTTAGTATGCATGCATGTTGATTTGTGGATAGATGACCTTAGGGATCAATTGGTGAATGTCGTGTAGTTAGTGAAAGTGATTTTAGGGTGTGATATGATCATATTATAGTTGAAGATGAAGATATATCTAAGATGGGTATATGTTAAATTGTCTAAGTATTACTATTATATTTATTTTATTTTATATTATAAGGTAAGTTTTCTAGTTCCTGTAAATTCCATTTGAGGTAAATATGGATCTGTTTAGGTAGAAGTTGTGTTTAAAATGAGGAAATATCTAAGCCAGTTAGGAAGGATAAGAGTTTTATTAGGTTAGCCTATTATTATTAAAGAATTATTAAAGGAATTTCTAGGATAGTATTGCCCTTAACTACATTCACTAGGAGGAAGTATTATCTTTATGTGGAATAGTAGGTTTGAGAGTAGTTTCAACTCTTATGGAAACATTGACTAGTGATAACGTTACCGGACTTTAGTGAGTTTTATGTGGTATAGAGTGATGTTTTGAAGACAAGTTTGATGGATTATTTCCATGACCTTGAGTTAGGGGTTGTAATGTTTACACTTGAGATTTTGGAGACATTACTGGTATAATACTAAGCTTGAGGTATTTAGCGATCATAAGAGCCTTAAATATCTTTTGACCGAAAGAGATAGTTGAAAATCTTTAAGGAATAAGATTTTAATTTTGAAAGTTATTGAGCCAAAGTTATTGTGGTAACCGATGTTTTGTGTAGGAAACCTTTATATTTTCCCTTATGGATCTTTGGACTCAAATTAGAAATTTAAGTCTGCCTTGTGAGATTACTCCTAGTAATGTAAAACTAGGTATGACTCGAGTAACAAGTGGATCATTGAAAGAAATTTGAGAAAATATAATTAGTTGATTCATTTTGGTGACAAGATACGAGGCTATAAGATAAGGTGATGGATAAAAATTTGAATTGGTTGTAGATGGAGTAGTAAAATTAGTAATATGATATATGTAACATATGCTTAGGAGCTTGATCTTTATAGATAATCGTAGAAGTAAAAACAATATTCTGGCAGATATTTTGATTACGATGATCACTAATTTATTATTTTGATGATTTAAGGAGTGAATTTGATTGCAGAATTTAGAAACTTATGCTTGATGTGTAAGATTATCTCTAGTAGCATTGACTTATTAATGGGTGAGATTAGAGGAACCAGGAGTTAGATCCTTTATTAGTGACCCAAGTAAGCAAGATATTAGAAAGGACACATTTGGATGCTTAGTAAACTTGAAAGGACATAAGAGTACTCTTAATATTTATTTAGGAGTTGCTAAAATGTATCAGAGTGGCGCAGCAGAAGCGTGATGGTCTAAGATGAAAGAGAAGTAGAGAAATTGAATCAAGGTATGGAGAGTGAGTTTAAATTTGGAGTGGATGAAGTTTTGAGATTTAAGGATAAGTTGTGCATTTCTAGTATGTCAGAGCTTAAAGCAATCCTAGAAGGAGGTCATAAGAGTATCCTTAGATATCTTTTGAGTTGTACATCAATAAGGTAGTAAGGTTGCATAGGATTTAAAAAGCAAGATACGTGAAGTTTATTCATTCATATTTTCAAGCAAATTTCGGGGACGAAATTTCTAAAAGGAGGGGAGTAAATGTAACATCCCAAATTTTATTCAATGAAAAAGGGTTATTTTTTATGTATTTTAAATATTTATGAAATTATTAAAGGGTTTAAAAATGTAATATCCCAAATTTTAATAAATAAAACAAGTTATTTTGATTTTAAATATTTATTGAGATTATTAGAAGGTTTGTCATATTTTTATTTAAGTATTTTACTATTTACGTATTTTACTATTCATGTATTTTACTATTCACGTATACGTTTTTCACTATTCATAAATACGTATTTACGTATTTGTAAATAGTATTTTACTGTGCATGTGCACAGTAACTGGCGGCTACAGAGGGGGCTGCGGATCTGAAGTTTATAAATTTTAATAAATTTTATTATTTTAATGAATAGTGCATAGTGCATAGTAATTTATAATATTATTTTAATGAATAGTGCATAGTGCATAGTAATTTATAATATTATTTTAATGAATAGTGCATAGTGCATAGTATTTTCAAAATTTCTATAAATAGGGGCCTAAGGTTTTGAAAATTTAGAATTCTAGAGAGAAGGAAATTCTGGAGAAATAGAGAGAGAAAGTAAGAGAGAGAGAAGGAGAAAGAAAAGGAGGTTCTGCTCTAGTGCCTTGTTTAAGGAGAAAGAGGAAGAGATTCTGCCCTAATTCCGATTCCTTTTAAAGAAAGAAGAGAGGAGATTCTGCCCAAATTTCTGTAAACCCAGGTAAGGGGGGGAGTGGGAAACCTCGCTTGGGGGTGTGGGAATAATTGTTAAATAGTTTGTTTGTTGGATTGGCTCCCGATCCCTTACCTGTTGTTTATTTCTTTGAATATGTATTATTGATGTGTTTTGTTTTATATCTTATTTATTTACATATTAGAATCTGTTATTTGAATGGAAGGTTAAGCCTCCTAAGTATTTATAAATTTGTAATCTATTATTTAAATGGAAGGCTGAGCCTCCTTATTATCTTATATTACCTTTTAAGCTTCCTACTTTACTTAAAAGATCTTAATATATTATTATTGAAAAATATGATACCTAAGCAACCTCTGGACTGTTGGATTGTTGGACTGTTGGACTGTTGGACTGTTTGGACTGTTGGACTGTTTGGACTGTTGGACTATTGGACTATTAAATTGGATTATTGAAATAATTCTTAATTATGAAATATGAATATGATATGTGTAACATGCTAAAGGTTGAGTCTGTGAATGTATGACATGCATCATATGCACATATTACTCCAGGTGTGCCGCTGAGGCCGCATACCCACGACTAACAAGGTGTACCTTTGAGTCACCCACGATATGCTAACGAGGTGTATGAACACCAGTGATAGGTGTGCCTTCGGGACACCAGTGATGTAACATGCTAACGAGGTGTATGAACACCAGTGATAGGTGTACCTTTGGGTCACCAGTGATAAATTCTGCAACTTCTGTATGGCGCCACATGCATACATTAGTGAGTCAAGTCAAGGAAATCATTATACATAAGCATATATGTGAGATTGATTATATATGTGAATTATATTGCGTGTGTGTGTGCTATTTAACTTTTATTTCTATATCTGCAACTGAGTGAGAAGTTTCTCACTCCCTTGTCATTTTTGTGTATATTTAAATTATGATGCAGATAATTAGCATGAGGCTAAGGATGTTGGTGGTGAAGCTTAGGCTTCTGTTTGGGTTTCGCTCTGATAAGATGTGACATCGGGATTAGCTAGACTTATTGTTAAATTATTATTATTTTTCTTTTGTAATTTTTATGTTATTTATGTTGAAAGTGTGTATTTTTGTCATATTATAATTTTACTAAAAGATTATAAGTTAATTCCTAACTAGGAGGCCCTGCCACCTTTACTGGGATTAATTTATAATCTTTGTTTTATAATAACTTCTTGAGTGTAATATTTATGTGTATGTATTATGAATGTGCATCTTCTACCTTATGATACTTATTGTTTTATATCATTCTATAAAAATCTTTTATAAATATAGTTTATGTTTATTAATGATATTGGGGTAGAGGGTGTCACAATTACAAGCGGCCAGATGTCTATTGTTGTAAAGTTGGAAAGTTGAGGACATATGGTGAAGATATATGTCCTATGTTGAGATACATAGTACTAAGGTGATAAGTTGAAAGTTTTTTTAAAGTTGAATCCCTTAGTACTGTGTGGGCGACATGGAAATAGTTGATCCATGTCTTTGACTAGGTACTGGAGGGTGCGTGGTACTTGGAGGATAGTGGGTGGGCTAACTCCATATGTGGATTGGTGATGCTATAGCCAAGGCCGTAGTAGGCTCATACCCAAACCCTTCTGTCCTGACAGTAGTACTGGACCTCCGAGTCTAAGTGGCACACCTGAGAAATTGCCTATTGTTGTCTATACCTGGTTCTCTTCGGAGTTCCTAAAGTTGTTCTATATCTGAACTGGTTGAGATAGGTCAAACGTTCGATTCGGTAGGGTTTATGCCACCTAGACTGCTTAACCTCAGTTGTTGGAAATCTCCGAGTTGAAATGAGTGACGATGCATAAGTTGTTGATGAGTTGATTTGTTGTTGATATGAGTTGTATATTTGTTGTTGTGGTGTTAAGCTGTGATTGTGTTGTATGTTGACCTTGTTGAAGATGATGATAGTGTTGCTATGTTGTAAGTTGAAATGATGTTAAGATGTATAGTATATATGTTGTTTGTCTCATGTGTCGAATGCGAAGATGATTATATAGTTGTTATGTTGCATATTAAATTATTATGAGTTGTTTATTGTCTCTAGCTTACCATTGCATGTATCCATGTGATTTGGACTAGGATGATCATACGTTGTATGGGAGTAGGGCAGGGATAGACTGGAGATAACTGCTAGAGGTCACAGGAGGTGCCTGGAGATGAATTTTTTTTTTTAGGCTACCTTATAGTAACATATTTTATTGTATATAATTGGTTGTCGTTGGTTGCTTGATTAGCAACTTGTGTTGTAAATATTTTATTATACTATTTTAGTATATATATTTCAGTAGTGTGTAGTATTGTCCGTAGTGTGACGGACATGACGGATCATTATAATTAAGATAATACATCTTGTAAAATAAATAATCAACTAAGGTTATTTAACGAAAATTTGTTTGTAATAAATATGTTGTATTATTTATATTTCGGCCAAATCAGATAATAAAGTTTTAGAATACTGGTATGAAAGAAAAATAATATGATTATAAAAAAACATGATAAAGATGATTTGTTGATTTAAGAATGAATAACAATGTTATGTTAACATTTTTTTATTAAAAAAAAAAACGCTATGTTATTGAGCAAAAATGTTATGTCAGGCAAAATGAGAGGCTATAATTCCATTTCAATATCCTGCATGCAGCTATACATAACTGCGAAGATTCCCTCCCTATGAGGCCTCTAACGTAACTAAACTTTGAAAAGATGGTACAATCAATGAGAATGGGTATATCCTATGTAGAACTCAAAGCAAACCCTCACTTTTAAAATGTCTTTTTTAAATGCATGCATGTATTATAGAGTGCCTTTCTCTCACAGAAATAGAGTAACATATATGACATAATATATATATATATATATATATATATGAGGAGGGATATTCAAGGAGTAAGTCTACCTAGACTTATTCCGTTCAATAACTCATGTTCTACATCAAATTTTAACAATCTAACCATTCAATTTAAAGTTTTTAATGCATAGATCAAATCTGCAAATTTTTAAAAAAATTTAAAAATTATTTAATATTTCGTTTCATTAATTCGAATCAATGTATAAAATAATTTTATGATTATCTATCAATTTGAATTAATGAAATGAAATATCAAATGATTTTCAAATTTTTAAAAAATTTACAGATTTGATCTATGCATTAAGAACTTTAAATTAAACGGTTTAATCGTTAAAATTTAATATAGAACATGAGTTATTGAACGGAGTAAGTCTAGGTACACTTACTCCTAGAGTAAAAAGATCCATCTTCTATATATATATATATATATATATATATATATATATATATATATATATATATATATATATATATATATATATATATATATATATATATATATATATATATATATATAGAAGTATCCACCGTCGATAGAAGTGACTAATCTCCTCGCTATGTTGGAGGCGCCTCAAAGAGTGGGATACTCTCGCTACGTTGGAGACACCTCGAAAGGTGGGATAGCTGACTCCAATATATATATATATATTTCTAAACATAAAAAGAAGAGAGAGACAAATGAAAGACGTGACAATAAATAATATATTGCTATAGGAAAACTGGAAAACAGATATTAAATGAAATAAATAATAATAAAACATATATTGTGCAACTATGAAAGTATATGAATATTGTTATTGATTTCTTTTTTCTTTTTTTCTTTTTTCTCTTTGTCCAGGTACTCACACCTTGTTCATTCTCTCGAATATTGAAGGTGTCATTCTCTGAAAGCTATGAATTTTACACAATTACACCTGCCTCTTAGCGGATGATACTGAGTTTTGCGGTTGTGGCCCACACTGTCACTTTTCATAGTGAGTAGGGATATTCATGCACCTGTTTTAATTGTATTTTTTTTTAGAGCATACTAGTGAACTAAACTCAATTATTTTTCTATATATATGTTGGGATACAAACAAGTCCCACATCGATAAAATAACACAAGAAATAACAACTTATATAATACAAACATACTTTAATGATTGAGAGGCCTTTTAGGTGATGACCAAAAGTAAAACCGTGAGGGCTAAGGCCCAAAGCGGACAATATCTCATCATTGCATCGATAAAATAACACAAGAAATAACAACTTATATAATACAAACATATTTCAATGATTGAGAGGTCTTTTGGTGATGAACAAAAGCAAAACGCTAAGTCTCAAAGCGGACAATATCTCATCATTGTGGAGTATGTTTGTGTAATAACCTTATAAAAATAACTCATAAAATATCCTCTCAGACAAATACCATAAAAATAACTCCATCAATATATACATTTTTTTTATAACTTTTTTGTGTGTGAAAGTGTACAAAGCTATATTAAACTTAACTATCAATCAACTTCAAAATCCACAAGAGACAATAATTAATGTTAGTATTAAAGCAGTTGGTGTTACTAAACTGCCATCTATACAATTCTCTTTTAAATTAGCAACTTCCAAGTGATTCAGGAATTAATAAGCTATGTAAGATATAGTCATGCTTCAAACACTTAAAACAATTTCATTTTCACAATAAGCTGCGAGGCAATAGAGAATAAGTTGTGCCATCAACAAAAGAAGAAGCATATTCTACATTAGAGAAATTTAAAAATAATAATTTTTTATTTTAGAAAGATCATTAACGGAAGCCAAATTTTGTGAACGCAAGTTAGTCATCATTTATCAGTTTTAAACCAATGCATGACCCATATTTATGTTTAAAAAAATAAAAAGAATACTAAGAAATAACTCTTCAACCTATTTATGGTTTTTCCACAAATAAATATTATATTCATTAATTTTCTACTTGATGGTGAACATTTACATATTTTTGGTAGAGCATTTATATTTTATCCTACTGGTTTGACTTGAATGCTTCATTGACTATATTTCCAAGGCACAAGTGGTGCATAGATAAGTTGTACATGGTCCTGATTTCATTTGGAACCAGCCAGATCAGGTGATGGACAACGAAGACCAATGTTTGTCTGATTTCAATTTTATTGCTTTGGTGTTATTCACATGTTTTCTGTAGACACACATACATGCCATACCATGTTGATCATATCATAGAGCTAGAGAGAGATGCTGCTCTATTTTGCCGTTTACTTCCCTAATCTGTCAACTAAACTACACTTTTTTTTTCTTTTTCTGAGCTCTGGGCATCACGTGCTGGCAATTGTGCATGGAACATGCCTTCAATTGAGTAAGTGACAAAACTGGTGCAATAAAACAAATCCATTTCCATTTGATAACATGCTTGGTTTTGGTCTAACATTTTAGTAAACATGCTTTCCCTTGTGTATATATACGGTAGAGATATGGTATTGTTTATAATGGTAGACAAATGAAAAACTTTCAGAAGCTTTGATCCAATTGAAATTTTGAAAATGATTCCGGTGAAGTTAAAATCTCAATCATTAAAATTAAATTAGTAAAAAATTAGATTCAGGTGAACATCTTGCTTTGTTATCAGTTTTTATTTCAAATATTAAAAAAAAACATTTTTATGTCAAAATAAATTCTGCCCTTGAAGAAACAAAAGATTATAAAACTATGTAAATGAAAGATATGTATCACCTAAAAAGGTTGATATTTTGTACGTACTTAATTGTCTTGAGTCTTGACTACAACAAATATTATACAATAAACATCTGTTAATGTGATATATACTCCTCTGCTTACGTTCAGCTCAAGTGACACGGCCCTAAAATTGGTCTTGGATAGCATGACTCACAATAATGATTGATGACTTATAAACGCGTTAAAGAATATAAAAGTAAAATACTAATAACACATTTTTTAAGACATTGTTTTAGACACTCTTAATTATTAATTATTGTTTAAAAAAAATTATAAAATTGTGTCAATATTATTCCTTATTCAACAAGTTTTCACGCATGATTTTACTGTTTAATAAATTCTAAGCAATAAAAAGTATGATATTAACTCCTGAGAACATATTAGCAAGTGGACTATGAGAAAACTAAAACCCAACAAACTCACACACCCTGCACATAAATTCTAGTATCTGGCTCACGAATTGTATCTTGGCTTCGCAAATTACACTCTTCCAAAGAGCATTTGTAACCAGGACTCATCTGCAATTGAATAGCTTTGTACATAACAAACTTAGTAAAAATACATATCCTATTCATATATGGCAAAGCTTCTTTTTCCCAAAGAAAATCTTCTACTCTATATATAATCTATAATATATATAACTCAAATCTTTTACAAGGATTTTTACAATTTAACAAGAAAAAAAAAAATGGGCCAGAACATACATGCACCCCCAGACCCTTCAAAATCACCTGGTTCCAGGTTGTTCCTGACAGCCAAAAAGATGTGACACTGACATGAGTGATACACATGCAGCTAAGGTGAAGGACTGTCATCATCTGAGGAACTGTAATGTCTCTTTCCAATGAGTCCAGGAAGTGGTTGTGGAAGCATAGGGTTCACTGGGACAGGGAATCTATGTGCAGAACTAACCATGGTTTTCTCATTTATCATACCAACTTCTTTGCACACCCTATCAAGAACTGTTAAGAAGTCTCTCACTACCATGAAGATTCTAAATGGATGAGCTTCTTCCTTTGACAAGTTCCCATGGAAATACTCTGTGATCTCCTTCACAAGTGATAGAGCAACACTTTCTTGGGCTTGGACTTTTAGAATCTCCTCCTCAGCCATCTTCATGAACTTGTTCATTGACTCTTTGAACTTCTGGCTGCTCTCATCTGACCCTGCATTTTCATTCAACTGCACAACCTCTGCAATGTGTGCAATTCCTTTGGAGAGTTTTGAGACCTCGCTGCTGAGGACTTCCGAGTCCATCACGGCGGCCTTCTTCACGTTTGCTAGATCTGAACTTAGACTGGAGACCACTTGCAGGCCGAGCCGTCTGCACTTGGCATCATCGTTTGAATTCACATTTGGGGCTTGGTTGGTGGTACCTGAGAGACGAGCACCTTCGGTTCTGATGATTTCTTGTACAACGAAGTGAAGTAGAGTGGTTTTCCCGTCTGCGCCTTTGACATCAACCAGCTTGAGAAGCGTGTCAAGCTTGAATGCCTGTGCATCCCCACGGTTTGTCCCCACATTCATGCGGTTCCCGGTTTTGAGCACGGCCTCTAGAAGCTTCAAGAACATTCTACTGTTTCGCAGCTCCTCACAGGCAGTCTGCAAATGCAAAGGCACTAAAACTGGTGACATGTACAAAGAGAAACCTCATGAGAATATCTTAACATATGGGGAAGAATAATGATTACCTCCAAAGTTTGAAAGGATTTCCTAAGATACTCCAGTTCTGACTCAAAATTAGCTATGTAAAGCATTGCTTCTACCCTTTTAAATGCGAAAGGCACATCAAGCACTGCCTTCAAAAATTTCTCAGCAGGACCAAGCTTGGTTGGAGAATCATCTTTATGTTCCTTCAATTTGCGTTCTTCCTCCTTGCTTGGTGCCATTTTTAGCAAGCTTTCAAGTAGTTCAGTTCCAAGTGTATCAGTAATACCTGTCAAAAGATAAATTAATTAAGCTGCATAGCATAATAAATACAAAAAAAAAATAGTAAATGTTGGAAAGTGGTGGACAGATATAGTCATTAAAAAGTACATTCTTATGAACTAGGGCTACAAGCAAGGTAGTGTAACGACTAAAAGTGAATTTTTATCACCAAATAGAATGTAGAGAGAGTACACCACAAAAATGAGAAAAGATGAAACCTCTTTCATTTGGCACTTTATGAATCTTGTGAATCACATGACATAAAGTCATAGACTTACTAAAGCCTAGATTTATAGTGCACAAGTATATTGTTTCGGTAACCAGACTACTGGAGTCTGGAGGACAGAAATAACTCAACCTAAAGAAATTCTCCAGAAATACAGCAATGCAATAGCAGAACAAAACAGCTCACTAGCTTCATTCAATCACAACTAGTCATTTGCACAAATATTATTATCTAGGCAACAAACACATCTTCCCCTCAATGAAGACCTACACCTAACTTCTACAAATATACTAAAGCAAAAGATGTTGCCAAATTAGTGTCAGAAATATCTCTGTTCTTTTTCCTTTAAATTTCTCCCACTGTATCCAGAAACTATTTAAAATACACAAGTATCAACTGCACATGCAACTAAAATTGATGTGTCATGAGTGGGTAAGGAATTTATTCCAAATGATTATCTTCAAGAGGCCAAGCTGAGCAAGAATTTACATAGGTGTCAATATTACCACAACTGCCAACACTTCAAACAGAAGTTGTTCTATCCAAGGTACAATCAATATCAATAATTACAACAAAGCTAAGGAAATGAAAAGTTATGACCTCAAGCCTATAACCAAAGGAAAAATACCTTCTAACAGTGCTTCACACACTTCTTCTATGGTCACATTAAGTGCTCTTAACAAGATAGCGATGTTTTGAGACTTTTTAGGATCCAGCACCCTATCCTCCTGATTTTGAGGGGCAAGAACTGAGCGAGGTGTAGTATCCTTGGGTTTTGGGTTTGGTGTGTTCACTACAAACAAAGTTTCAATCATCTCTTCATTCAACCTGCAGCCAAACCAATTCAAAGCACTTTAATCCATGAACACAATCAAAACATTCAGGCATGAATCATCAACTACCAAAAGTGTCATTCCCCAATCATTGCAACTATAACAGAAATTCATAAACCAAAAACCCATAACAACAAAACAAGACAGTAAAGTAACATAGTGACAGTTGAAGATCTTACTTAAAAGAACTGGACCTCAATTGATCCCACACCATCTCACGATCAGAGCTGGCTCTCACTTTGTCCCAATGCAAAGGCTTCAACTTAGGTTTAGACATCTCCTCAGGATTCTCCTCAAAACTCTGAGAACTAGCAGGTGGCAACTCAACAGGAGAAACCTTAGTATTTGGGGTTTGCAACACAAAAGGCCTAGAAGGAGGCGTCAGTGCCGGCGGCCTTGAAACCGGTTGACCCACCGGGGTAACCGGAGAAGGCAACGGCACCTCCCACTGCTTCCGCTGCCGCACCACCGGTAGTGGCGGTGGAGGTGGTGGAGGTGGCGGAGGAGGGGCTAAAACACTACTAGATTGACCAATTGGTACCGAAAGAACCGGAATTTCCCATTGTTTCCTCTGTGGAGCTGAAAAGTTTGGTGATTCGCTAATTGGGGTCAACAAGTCAGGAATCTCCCAGTGCTTCCGAGAAGGTGGTGGCTGAGGCTGAGGCTGAGGTTGAGGTTGAGGTTGAGGCTGAGGCTGAGGCTGAGGCTGAGGGTTCAACTCTATCTCCGGTGACGAAAGCAACGTCGGCGACAGAGGCAGTGATGAAAGAGGAGAATGCCGATACCGATCTGAAACATCGGATATGGTCGGAGACTGATCCAACCCGTGATGCAAGTTCATTCCTTTTTCAGGCGACGGCAGAGAAAACGCCGACGACTTCCCAATAGAAGAAGCATTCGACAGTCTCGGCGACCCACCTTCGTTTTTCTCCTTAGATGAGCCAAAAGAATCCGTCTTTTCGAGCACAACGTGTCCCGGGACAGATTCACCATCTGGGTTTTTCTTCGGCGACAGAGAGAGTGGCGAGAGCGACGGCGACTGGCATTCCCTCCGCTCCGGCGACGACGACATTGACGACGAAGGCACGTGCTGACCGAAAGCCGGCGACGGAGACGAGAGTGTGGACAAGGATGGCGAGTGTGCCGCCGTCGCCGACAGCGTCGGCGGCGGAGAATGGTGGGTCATGGTATTTTCCGGCGACTTAGGCTGTGATCTTCTGGGGCTTATGCTCACCGGCGGAGAAAGACTAATGGAATGAGAACGATCCGGGGAAGCAGAAGAGGAAGAAGAGTAAGAAGAAGAGGTGGACTCACTGCTGCTACGACCAACCAAGTTTTCTCCGGCAATGGCAGCGTAAACTCGCCGGGAACCCGATCCGGTTCCGGCGGAGCCTTCTCTTCCGTTCAACGACCCTCTCGGCGAGTAGAACTCCTCTTCATCGTCCTCTTGCGGAGTAGCCTCCTCGCGGAGCCTGGAGGCCTGTCTCGCCAGCGGCGGCAGCGGCTGGAGCTCCGGCGAGTCCATTTTCCGGGGGTTCAACGCGGCGGCGCGTGGGTCGGAAAGGTCATCGACACCGCCACCGCCGCGGGAGTTAACAATGGTGCCGAGGTAGAGAAACTCAGAGCTGGTGGAGGAAGTGTTTCTGGATTTCCGGGCAGCGCCGGCGGCGGGGGGTGGCTCGCGGGGGAAGAGGCGGATGCTGCTGTCGGATCTGAGGGTTTTGTCGTCGGCGGAGTAGTGCTTGCGGCGGCGGCGGCAGTATACGAAGGCGGAGAGGGCGACGACGGCGAGGGCGGAGGCGACGGAGGCGATGGCGACGGCGAGGAGTTTGGCGGAGGATTTGGATTTGGGGGATTGGGGGAGGATGAGGGAGGATATGTTAGCTGGGAAGGAAGCATAGGCTGAGGGAGAGGGTGGCGGTGGTGGTGATGGGTATGTGGGGAAGAATGGTGTGGAGGCATTGGTGTTGGGTGTTGCTGAAAATGGGTACTTTGGGTTTGGAGGTGAAGGGTTTGGGGATGGTGGTGGGGTTGGGGGCTGTGAGGGAGGGGGTGAGGCTCCTTGGGGGAGAAGGGGTTGGTGGAGGATTCTTCTGTGGATGGGTGTGGGTGTTGTTTGGGGGAAGAAGGGTGCAATGAGGATGAAGATGAAGATGGTGCTGCACATTGTGTTGGGTGTGAGAGTCTTGTTTCTCTCTCTCTTTCCAAATGTGGGAGAGAGAAGGAAAGGAAGTATGTTGAATGTGTGTGTATGGGAAAAGGTTGAATCAGAGGGAGAAAAGGGGAGAAAGTTGAGAGTAAAATTTAGGTAGTGGTGGATCCAGCTAAGATTCTGCTTTTCCTAATAATGTTTTTGCTATTTCCACTTCCCTCCCCCTGATGTACTCTCTAGTTTCTAAAAAAATGAATGTCATAAGCTGGTTTACTGTTTCTAAAGATACTATGTAGTTATATTAACTTTTCGGAAGAAAATTTTATTATTTTATAATAATTATGTCTCATTCCAACAAGATTGTTTGTTTATGGTGAAAAATATATCTAATATATGTAATATACATAAATGATGTAAAATATTTTTATATTATTATTTAATCAAAAATTTTGTCATTATTTTACACATTATACCAAAATAACCAAACATGATTTATAATTAGTTGGGAGCGTAAAATATATTGAACGTTATAGATTTAGGCATTTAATTGTTGAATAAAAATATTCATTTAATAACTTTTTGTAAGATTATCAATAATTATTGATTTTATTAAATTATGTGTTGTGGTGATTTGTTATTTAATTATTTAAATTATTGAGAAATTTTATAAATTTTTATGAGTTTTAATATTTTAAGAATTTCTCTAGGTAAATGTCAAGTTTGATCTGTTGGAGAAAGGTATATAAGATTTTTCTTAAAAAATGAACTTTATAATTCAATAAAAGAGAGGAGTTCTAGAGCTTAAGAGAACTCTTCTTCCGACACTCTTTTTTAGAGTGTTGTGATCTCTCCTAGAGCTCAATTGTGGGAGTAATGTTGAAATTCAAGGCTCAGGAGGCTAATAATCAAACGGTGGTAATTTCATGCCAAATTTCTCGAAGCTTAGTTTCTTTTTCTTTCTTCTTCCTCTTTCTTAGTGATTAAATTTAAGGGAAGTTAGAACCGGATTCTTTGTTGATTGATGAAGTTAAATGATGTTTGCATTTACCCAAATCGTGGCTATGTTGATAATTAAGAGATTGAATTCTTGTGTTGTGGGGGCATTGGGACTTTTGAATGTGTTGAGGAGATTTTGGGTGAATGATGATCAATTCTTGGTTGCATGTAGCTATTTTGGTGAGAAATGAACTTCTTATGATGTGTAGAGTTTGATTATGGCATTACATGTCGGTTTCCTTGAGTTTTGGGTATAGATTAAGCTAAAACGTGAATTTGTCAAGTACATAATTCATGATCGTGTCAGACACAACTTCAAGGTGTCAAGCGTGATGCAGGTCAAAGACTCTCTACCTCATTGACATCGAAAATGAGATTGGTAGTGTCAAGCATGGGTTAGAGAAGAGCTCTCTGACTTGGTTACGTTGGACACAAATGCCTTTAGAACTCTTTGACTTGGTGATGTTGGATCCTAGTTGAGTGGTGTCAAGCTGATCAAGATAGAAGTTCTCTGGCTGAAGGATGTTAAGCACCAATGTATTGACGTCAAGCGTGACCCAAACAAAGGCTCTTTGCCTAAATGAGGTCGAACATGGATTTTGACCACCAATCTAACACCCAACGTGAATAAGACAAAGGTCTCCTAATTTGAGTCACGCTCGAGGATATGAAGGCATGCCCGACACGATGATGAGTTATGCACTTAGTAGACCTTGAATTTGGCTCAAATCACATAAAATACAAGAAATCCCAAGCATGTATTGCAATATACCATACATATACATCATAAGCAACTCGTTCTACACCAAAATGGCAACATGCAACAACAACTATAATTAATCACCAAAATTCACCTTCATGAACTCAAAGCACCAAAGTTCAACAAGCAACAATCCTCAACTCAGAATCATCCATTCAATCATACACTCAATGAATTCAAGGCACATACAACTTATCAATCTATCAAATATACAAGTTCTAGTTTTCCTTACCTTGGAGTCAAAGTGAACCGAGAAGGGAGAAGAAGAAAGGAACACCTTCGAATTATCACCGAAGCTCTACACCAACACAATCTTGATTCTTAACTTCTCAGGATTTAAATCAACAATCCAACAATGATCCTCACGCATTAAGGAAGCCTAGAAAGAAGAAGAAAAAATCAAAATCTCAAGGTTTTGTGGAAAAAAGATAGACACTAGAATAGATGGTTGAATAGTATCAATCGAAAAACTCAACACTTTTGTAAAAATAGCAAAGTAGTATCATAACTTAAAAGAGTGCAAACAAAGATAAGTAAGATGAATACAAGGTGTTTTCATACTAGTTTGTCTTAATCACCGAGACTACGTCCAGTTTTTTATTAACTCGATCAAGTTCCACTATCATTTGCAAATATACAAGTATTCTTTCAAACGTCACTTCTGGCTCAACCTAAATATTATTTGATTTGCCCCTTCAAACAACTACCTAAGTATTATTTTATAGTTAAACCTCTTTATGCTCAAATCAATAACACTAAGTTAAAATTAGGTAAGATAACATTGTTGTTTCGTCTTAATATCAAGACGTGATACAACTTATTAAGTACAATCTTTCTGATAGGAAGAATGGATGTACTTTTACAATGAATATGTGTTCTCTATCTTTCTGAATATTCAAACTTCTTTATATAAGTGCTTTATAAGGATGACTGTTGTAAAACCTTAAATATCTCACAAACTTGGTTTATTTGTCTTCATCTTCGTTCCTGGTAAAGAGAAGTGTTTGTTGGTATATTAAATGTATTTCACCAAATTGTCTCTTCTTATCTTATTAAGGAAGTTATTTATCACCTTTTTGGTACCAAAAGAGAAGAACCATGGGTGTGTTAGTTAGAAACAACATTTCTTGTAGTCTTTCATTCTTTGCGAGATATTCTAGTCCTTTTTTTGACGAAAAACATGTCTTTAGTTCCTTTAGTGAATTGTGACTATTGAAGGAATTTTATCAATTTGATCTGTTAAGGAGTCATGTAAAAAAAATGATTTTGTTATCAAATAACATAAATGATATAAGTTAAAAGTACATGTCTTATAAATGAAGTGCTTCGTATATAAAACTTAATGTTAAGATAAATAAATGTCTCAATTAGATCATCTTATAAACATTTATCTTAAAAAAAACTTTTTTTCTCAAAAAATATCTATGTTTGTTATCATTAAAACTTGAAATTTTGAAAAGTCTAAAATTATTTTTTGACTTAACAAGCTTCTCTTTTTGATATCTCTTTAAAAATTCTTAAAAATTCTTAAAAATTGAATTTATGAAGCTTAATTTTTAAAAGAAACCTAATATTCTCCTTCTCTTATAATCAAACTAGATCTCTTTCAAAAAAAAACTCCAAAATACTTAAAAGATTCCTTAGGAGTTCCTCAACTCTTAGAATCTCTCAACAATTGAATACCCAAAATCCCATAACATATAATTATTGATAAAACACAATGTAGTGTTATAAACAAAATCAACATATTTTATCTAAATCAATATACTTTATCTACTAAAACACGCTCTTTTCAGTTTAGAAGAGTCAACTTAAGAAAATAAAATATCGTTTAGTTTGAGAAATATTTTCATTTTTAATTAAATTTTTTTATTATTTTAACTGTTTATATACAAGTTTTTAAATAAAATAAAATGTGACATTTTTATAATTAAAATAAAAAATAAAAGTATTTTTCAAATTAAATGTCGAAGTCCAGCAATAACTTGTGATAGGCTTTTACTTTTCTTAATAATATTATTATTATTGAGAAAAAAACTGTCGGTTGTAATTCCAAATATGCACTACAATTAAATGCTATGTAGCACTTTAGTTTGACAAGGGGAAAAAAACATTTTAATGCCTAAAAGTTTGGGAGGAAAGACTCGATCATTCATCAAAGGAAATTAGCCATAAAGAATAAAGAAAAGATGGAGAAGAAAAAACAAACAAGCTTGTCTTTTAAGACGCATTTTCTATTATTCATTAGTGTATTCATTTAATCCTTCAAACTTTTTGGGCGAGTGATGGAAAATGTGGAAATAGTGGAAAAAGAAGAAGGGAAGGGGAAATTGAAGAGTGGAAGTAGCAAAAAAAAAAAAAAATGGAGAATGAAAGGGTCCTAATTCTAAATCCTACCCTAAAGAAATTGGTATCTTGGGATGTCGGTCATGGAAAACGGTGCGTCTCGCTGAGTGCACGCACCCCCATACACCGTCCTCAAAGCATCCTAGATCATGCTCTTGCTAGTTTTACGATAATACTTTCCACATGTTGCATAGAACTTGTGTTCATGTCTACGTCTCACTATTCATATACTATTATTCTTCTTATTCATTAAATATTTTTTTTTTTTTTTTTTTTTAGAAAAATATCTGAACTTGTGTGCATGTCTATGTCTCTTTATTCATATATTATTGTTCTTATTCATTAAATATTTATCTTCTTTTTCCTTAAAAAAATATATTATTGAGTGTTGGAAACTAATTCTTTTGAAACACAGGTATTATTATAACTAAGAGTCTCTTCTAGCAAAAGAGATTAGTCCCCTATGTATGGCAGTTAAGATTTTGTTTTTTTTTTTGGTTAATGAGAAGAGTTTGACAATGTCTCGAATAATATTATTTTGGAAAGTGACATTTGATGAAAATCCTTTGCTTAACGAATGTACTCGTTTGTTGCTATTTATTAATATTAATTTTTTATTTTATAATATAGTATATAGTCTTTAAATTTGGTGACTTTTGACACTAATAATAAAAATAACATGCCATATACTTTAAATTTTATGTAGATGTTTTTATAGCATTATATATCTCACACTTTTGTTGTTAGTTTTACCATTTTTATAGTGTTAAAAAAATTTAATAAACAATTATATTTAAAATCATTTTTCATATCCTAATACATATTAATTTAGAGTAAAACACGATTTTTTATAAAATTAGATTTAATCATTAATCTTTTTAAAAATTATTATGTTAATTTACATGGTTAAATATAAAATATAGAGAAAGTCGGATTCGATCATAAATCTTAATTAATAAAAAGAAAGAGAATTAATTAATTATGTTATTTTTAAAAGAAAAAAGTTGGAAAAAAATTGTTAAAAAAATATTATTAAAATAAAAATAGTTAGTTATTAAATAGGTATAGTTAAATTTTGAGACCTGTTATCTCATCCTTTGAGTTACTTTCAACATAGTAAAAAGATTAATCATTATTTTTAACGTGAATATTTCAAGAATAAAAAAAAATAAGTATAAGTATCAGTTACTAAAATGGAAATTGTTAAATTATTAGATATGTCATGTTTGTTAATTGTATAATTTATTTATATATTAATATATAAAAGTTTGACTAACTTTCAAAAGGCTTGACAAATGATGATGCCGGTATGACTTAAGGCTGTTTCGAATATATTTAATTAATTATTTCAGTTAGTTTATGATTTATTTTATCAGTTTAAAAAATTACAAAATTAAAAAATAAATGTTTTATTAATAGTTTTATTGGTAAAATATTTATTTGAAAATGGTAAAAAATAATATTCATTATAAACTTAACAATAGATTTTCTTTATTAATATATATATATATATATATATATATATATATAAAAGTCACGTATGCAGACATATCTTTTATTTTTATTCTATATATTTATTAAATATTTTAATAACTAATTTCATTAAATATTTTTTTTTTGCTACATTGATTGCTTTTAATTTGAAGTCACCATAAAAATAATTCTAATATAATGAACTGATTAAACAGTTTTTAGTTGATAATTTATTATTATTTTTTAAGTTTTAATTAATTTATCATACATATTTGTCATACGCAATTAAAAATGTTAAATTAGGTTGAACTTGACATGTTAACTCAAGTAACTCACTAAAAAGAGTTGGATAAGATAACTCAATTCCCTAATTATTTTATGTGATTTAACATGGAGTTAATCACATATACACTGTTAGGGTAAAGTTTTTTTACACTGATAACTAATTATATCTTTTAATTGTGTTATGTCACTATAAATATATTTACTTTTAACAGTGACATGACACAATTAAAAGATATAATTAGTTGCTAGTGTAAAAAAACTTTACACTTATAATGTATAGGTGATTAACTCTTTAACATGTCTAATATGTTAATCTAATTAGTCAAATGGAGTTGAATTATGTTAGCCATGTTACGACGTGGCAAGTATGGCTAGAAATGAATTAAGGAGAGTTGAGTTTGATTTAATTTAATTTAAGTTAATAATATTTGGTTTAATTTGCAGTTTGATTCAAGTTCGAAATTAACTTTTTTTTTCTAACTTGAATTCGACTTAGTTCAAGTTTGCTAGTAACTTGAATCAAATGAACCAAAAGGTCAATTCTTTTAATCTAATATATTTTAAAATTTTAATTTAATAATAAATTTTTGATAAAATGATTGGTTAATTTTTTTAATCAACAAAACAAAACTTATTTAATTAGCTTTGTAAAGTTACAAGGTATAACTCCAAAGAAACATAATTACAATTAAAGTCTGTATAAGTAAAAACTACTCCACCCTGCATAAAATAATAGAAAACCTAATTCATAATTATGAAATTTTAAAGTCTTCATTTCTTTTATTATTATTAACTTACAACTAAGTTTTGAAGGTTCTTTCAAATTTTAATATGCTAGAATTGAATAGAAAATTAATTGTATAAATTATATATTTATATGTCGAGTCATTTCATGAACCAAATGAATCAAACTATACAGAACTCAAGTTTGACTTATTTATTTATCGAGTTCAATCTTTAGGTTAAGTTTAGCTCATTCGGTTTATAAAACAAGTTCAACAAGTTAATTATCGAATCGAATTTGAAACTATTTTCGAGTTGGTGTGATTCATTGCTATCTGTAGGTTACTACATTTAGTACAACATAACTTCTATGCAATAAAAAATATAAAGAATCTATTAACCTAGGGTTTCTCATGCAATAGTACTTGAATATTCATGTAACAAATATATGTATAAGGTGCAAAAAAAAATATAACAGTCTCACCCAATTTTGACTTGAAAACATAAATCTTTTTATGGAGTTACAACAAAATCATGTACATATATACAAATATACATCTAATATGGAAGTATTGAAAACATAAAACTTTAGCTCCAGTCAATTGTCTCTATATACATGATGTATCATAATACCCAACAAGAACATAAAAGTCATCCCCGACATGGTCATCCACTGAGTATGTCCTCCAACCTAATCATGCACTTTTTCTATAATAAGTATGATCATAGCATTACAACAACATGAAAAAGTAAGTAAGCTTGTGAAAGAAACATCATATCATTAGATAAATAAGTAAATAACTTAAAGTAATATATAACTTAACTTAAATAATAGGTTACCTTTACATTTCTAAAGCATAAAATCAATTTTTCAACATTCACAATTGAACAACATAAACAACTGAAAATAACTTATCAATTGGGACAACTTAAGCAACTACACAATTGAAAAATAATTGATAAACAATTGAATGATTGATGTGTTGTCATGTATAACAACTTATGGATATCTCTTATGATTGGATAAACAATCTAAGTAGTTTGACCCTACTAAACCATAATGATTGATATAAAAACCAAAAACAACAGTTGGCAAGGTGACCAAAAATCAATGGTTGGTATAATGACAAGAAAACAATGGTTGGCATGGTTACCAAAATTGGTTTCTCAAGTTTTATCACTTACACTAAGAAAGTTCAATACTATTGTTAGAAATAGAACAACTTGGATATAAGTCTATCATGGTCTTAACATGCATAACTAAATTTGTACGGAATTAGTCTTCTAATTATCTTTCAAATACTATGCACCTTTCCAATAGTTGGTTTTGAATTTTGGCACCCCAACCTTGTATCTTACTCGTTAGCCATTTATGACAATATGATTCAGCCTCTACCATATTGTTTCGATTGAAAACCTAGAGCAAACAACTTAAAATAACTCCTTAATCAAGAGATAACTTACTCACTAAAGGATTTTCAATTTTTAGGGCTCTTAGAGCATCATAATTTATATCCACGTGTTGATATATTTTAATTTCGAAAACATTAACTTTTCTGTCCTTTAGTTTTTATGCAACTTTCAACTTAAACACATGCATCACATGTCCATCACAATTTACATTAGCATAAAATACAAGGTTAAAATAAAAAGAAATATATTACAATGAAATATTAACAAATAAAAGGAAATGAACTAAAAGATAACCCAAAGCTCAATAATGAGTTTAGTCTTCTACCTTGAAGCCTAGCCAACCCCTTTTTGTAACACCCAAGGTTTTCTCAAATTATTTAAAGATGTTTTAATTAATCAAATGAGTTTTAAAAATATTTTAGAGACTTTTAATAATCATGAGTGTTTTTAAGTAAATAATAATTTTTGCAAAATTGTTTCATATAACATTTACTAGAGAAATATGTATTTTTATAATATTTTAATATATATTTTGTTGGAGAAGTATGAGTTAAATTATAAGACTTTATGTACTTTTTTTGTATTATGTATTATTTTATTTTATATATTTTTATTTTAATATTTTAAGGGAATGTAAATGTAACCACATTTTAATTGTTGTACTAATGGATTAAACGCAGATTAGGGAGTTTTTATGAGGGGTTAGCGTCAATTTTCCTTTTTACGCTTATCTTTCTTATGTTTTTTCTTGTGCTCTAAAAAACTACATGGATATCATGAAGGAGATCACCCCGAAGATCTGCACCCTTCTTCTAATGTTGATCAAGGTAAGGGGAGTGATTAGTCTTGATCTGGGCATGAGATGTATATTGGATAGTGACATTGAGTGATTGACCTTTAATTTCTATTATGTTCTATGTGTTGTATGAGGGAGAAATCTCAAATTGTGACTTAACACGTGTTTTTGCTTCTCATATGATTCTTCAATGCTCTAATTGATGTTGTTGATATTTATGTATGTTTAATTTCACTAAATTAACTAATCTTGTGGATCTTGGATTGTCCATGGGTTCGTAGGGGAACCCTAGGAAATGAATGTATTGGGTTAACAAGGGATAATTGAGATGCTTTATATGAATGAGTAAATTGTTAAGCTATGGATGAATATTTTAAGTGTTAATTGTGCAATTTTTTCACTTTGCTACAACAAGTTTCTCCTTATGGCAACAAATTGCAAGCTCGTGCACCACGTTGCATGCACATACAACCACCAAAGTTGAAAGAGTCCTATGCTAAATAGCTATTAGCACGAGTGTGCACCCACTTGCGCACTCGTGCAAATGTCCTAAATTATCAAATTAGATTTTGATGTCTTTACAAGAGTTGTATCCCTATATGTTAGCTTTCAAATTTTTTTAGGCTCGCCTAAAAAGGAGGTCTAGAAATCAAGTTATGATCGAATTAGTGAGCGAAGGTCAAACTATCAATTTTAAGTTGAAACAATGTAATTTCGTATATGGTAGAATTAACTCTTGAAATCAACATAAGCTATAAATATTTTTCTTAGATTTCTAACAAAATTAAGATCAAGTTGATAACATGTATAAAGCACTAGATATTGTGTTTTGACCACACAAGAACATAGAAGATTAAGATATGAAAATATAGTTTGTGAATGGTGATAATGAATGGCTTTACCCTTTAAGTGTTTAACCTTATGAATGATTTGAGGTACCTATATCAATGTTTGGTAAAGAGAAATCTTGAAAAAGGAATTATGAATATGTTATAATGTGAGTTGATTGTTAACAATGAATTAATGTGTTATATCAATAACATTGCTAAACTAGTTAAATTATTAATGTAAATGTTTAGTTTGATAATGATCACTTAGTGATTATGGTTGAAGTATTAACATATGATTAAATGGTTTCATAATGATTCTATCTTGAAGTGCATCAAATGATGTTGCATAATTGTTGTGCTTGAACTATGAACATGTGACTCTTGTACTAATTGATGTAGATAATTGAGTATGATATGTTGAGTATGTATTTATGTTAATGTGAGACATGATTAATGTAAATGATGTGATTGGTATTAGTGTTGATAAATTGTCATAAGTGGATCCTATAGGGGTCATACAATGACAAATTGGCAAAGTGTGAATATGCACTATGATAACATGATATTACATCAAGTCTCATGGGACATGTACCATATGTATACATGGAAAATTTACAAATCAATGTGTCTTATTGGTGCCACATGCATATGAACATTAAAGTCCATGTCCATTGCATTGTGTGTGTTAAGATGCATTTGTATGATGAATGATATTATCAATTGTGGTTGATCATGTTGTACTATATTGTTATTAAAATAATTGTATGTATTTGATGATTCTATAATTGTTGTCGTGTGTTTAGCTATTTGGCATCGTGAACTAAAGTGAAATATTTCTCACTACCTATTTCTTGTTGGTATGTTTTGTGTGTTTGTTGTTGTAGGTGAGGCTCAACATAATGATGTTGGAGAGAGGGCTTGGAGACCTTGCCTTGGATTCTTGCTCTGATAGGATGTAACATCAAGGTGTAGTTAGGATTCGATATTTGTTTTGTTCATGTGTTAGCTATTTGACACCGTGAACTATAAAGTGAAATACTTCTCACTCACGATTTCTTGTTGCTATGTTTTGTGTGTTTGTTGTTGTAGGTGAGGCTCAACACAATGTTGATGATGTTGGAGACAAGGCTTAGACCTTTCCTTGGATTATTGTTGTGATAGGATGTAACTTCAAGGTGTAGTTAATATTTGATATTTGTTTTATTCATGTTTAGGACAATTGTTAGTTTTCATTATTGTTATTCTCAAAAGACCTTTAGTTTGGTGCATTATTTAGGAAATTGCTATGGTGCCAGTTTATTTGAGAGGGTTTAAGTACTCCTTTGGTCATCAACAAATCACATGTAGACACCTATATTAAGCAAGGTGAGTCATGGTCAGCTCTCACAAATCTAGTCAAGGGATATTTTTGGAATTTAATTTTGGACTTGACATATTTTTTATTTGATTTAGCTCATCCACTGACTCTGTCGTCATCTTCGTCGCCCTCTTTTACGCTCTCATCTATGTCCTCGGCCTTGTCGTTGTTGCACGTTGTGGCTGTCTCCACCGCCTCCACCTCTCTGCAGTCGCCGCTCCTTCGCCTTCTTTCACCACTGCCAACAAAGGCATCAAGAAAGAGGTCCTCCGCTCCCTCCTTAGGCTCATCGCCACGGCCAAATCTATGATATGGTGGTTCTGCGATTGTGCCTCAAAGACTTTGTGGCGACAATGATTAAGGGAGGATTGGAGTTCGGCGACGTGCAACTCGAACATGGAGAACTCATCGATGATGTTGAGGTACTTCTACTTGATGAAGGCATAGTTCTGCTCGGCTTTCATGTCAAGGGCATCAGCCTTGGTACGAACGGTGTCGAGGTTGTGGAGAAGGCTGTGAATGAAGGCATTGACCTTAATAGCCATGACGGCGATGTCATCGAAGCAGGGCGAAAACTCATCATTGAAAATGAAGAGAGGTATCGCAAGAGTTTGGAAGGGATAGTAGAAATGAGAGAAAGAAAAAGAGAGTAAAGTGAAATTTCATAAATGTCCTTTGATCGATTCTATGAGAGTTGACCATGACTTACCTTGTTCAACACAAATGTCAATATGTAATTTGTTGATGACCAAAGGACACCCAAACCCTCTCAAACAAACTGACATCATAGCAATTCCCCATTATTTATAGTTGGTTGTAATGTGATATCTTCTTGTTGGACTTATGTTATTATTATAATTATGGAATCCTTTCTATTCAATTTTAGTATTATGTAGTATGATATGTGGGGTAAAGAGTGTCACACTTTTGATTTCTTTTGGATTGAACCCTTGAGCATTATGATTCCATCATCTTACTTCATCAACTTCATACAATAAGCTACTTTCAACTTACTATGAATGAGGTTCAATCATCATCATCATCTTATATCATAAATATATGTAAAGAATAAACAATATAAAAGTTTCACAAAATAAAGCTCTTGTTGGGCGACTAGTAACCTCGCTAAGTGGCCAAAGCTCTCAATAACTCATCATTAGGCAAGCTACTCCCGTTCGGGGAGAAAAATTCTTTGTGCCTTTTTCCTTTGGACGCGTTCTAGCTTGTTAGGCAACCTAGCTCCTTTGGAGCTCATCATTAGGCAACCAAAAGCTTGTTATGCGAACAAATCAATCTATAGGTTCTCTCATTGGTCAACCATAACTTGTTGAGTGACCAAAACCCTTATGAGTTCTCTCATTAGGAGCGTTATGCCTCACTAAGAGAACTCTAACAAAGATTGCCACAAAGTCATTTTCTCACTAGGTGACAATCATGCCATTGAGCAAAAACGCGATTCTGAGTAGAGGATCCCCAACCTTGGATGAATGTTGCATGAACATTCATCCTCGCTAGGAAAAAATTGAATTCTCTTAATGGAGTTTCAACTTTTTTCATCAAATCCAACCACTATGCAAACCATGAAAGAACATCCAAACAATTATATATCAAGAATTTAACATCAGTTTCATATGCAAAACTCATCAATCTCAACTTCCTTGGGTCACAAGCTTCCTTATACTTGAAAACCTCAAGTTTTCGACTTAAAAACAACTTCAATTCTTAACAATTGAGCCACCGACGGGCTAAATAACTCCAAACACAACTTTAAAATATCTTATAAATTCAAACAACAAATTTCCTTACCTCAACTGCTTCACAAAGCAAAAAGAAAAAGAAAAGATGAAACCTCTTATAGATCTTAAAACCTCTCATATTGTGACTTTTCACCAAGATTCACAACTTCTAAGCTAGAATCACCAAATTAACTACTCAATCTCTACCTTAGGGAAGGATTTGGGGGCTCCAAGTGAAGTTAGAAGAAGAAATGATCTTCATTGGCTCTAAAGCGTATCTCTCTAAAATTTATCTCTAGAATTCAAAGAACTAAACTTATAAAGTTCAAGTTATTTGAAAACCATATTTACATTCTTCAAAACCTAGTCAACTTTGATTTCAACTTAAATAACGCTATGAGATCTTGTTAAGTCAAAACAAAATCCCTAAACTCAAAGTTTTAATGCTAACAAATAAAACATTTTTACATAGAAGAAATGTTTTTAAAAAGCGTCTTTGAAACATATTTTTGAAAGGCTTATCAAATAAAGTGTAAGATGTAGATCATCTGTAAGACGTTGTCAATTAGGCGCAGCATATAGTCTGTCTCATATACATTAAATATTTATCATTTATTATATTAATGATAAAGTACGCTTTGAATGTTTTATTTCTTAATAGATTGAATCAAAATACCATCTCAAAACTCACAAATTTTTTAAAGAGAAAAGTTTTGCTTTCTGTCATAACTAAAGCCCTAAAATCATAGAGAAAAGTAGATAAAGTCACTGTCATAACTGCTCTATACCAACATTACTTCTACAAGCTTCGTTTGGTATTAAAAGTTGATAAGTAGTCTCCTTAATAAGATAAGAGGTACCAATTTGGTGAAATATATTTAATGCTCGTATTAAATGAGTTGAACGATCACCTATCATCACAAGGAAAGACGATGAAGATAGATGAAACAAACTTATAGGCTAGACTCGAAGTATTACAACGATCATCTTCTCCAAACTACTATATAATAAGACTCAATGCATAAGAAAGAAAAAAGAGATGCTAATTTTACATAGATAAATTTGTATAGAAATCCAATATCTGTAAATCTATTATTTCTTGTAAACATTCATTGCTTTGTAATTGGTTGTTTAACTCTAGAGAGACCTGTTGTTAAAAGAATACGTACTTTGGTAGTTACTTAAAGAGGCAAGTCAAAGAATACTTAAGATTTAACCAAAAGTGGCTTGTTAAAAAAATACTTATATATTTATTTAAAGATAGTAGAATTTAATCCAGTTGAATTGAGAACTGAACGTATTCTCAGTGATTGAGATGAACCAGTATAAAAACACTCAGTGTTCCGTCTAACTTCTCTTCTTGTTTCATCTAACTAGCGTTATTACTTTACTATAAAAAAACGTATTAATTTTTGATATGCATTATTCAATTTCTCTTCTAGTATTTATCTTTTTTCCATAGATCTTTTGACCCTTAGAATTATAAAAACAACATCTACAGTATAACATCATATATCATATAATCAAACAATAAAATAATAAAGCAAACGGTATTACAAATCCATCAATTTTTTCTAGTAAGTTATTTATTAGTTAAATATTACTTTATAAAACATTTTGAATTTTGGGATATTTTTTTTTCTTTTACTCAATACTTATTTAAGTCATGATAATTTTTTTCAAAAATAAATTGAGTTAAGATAATCTAGTAATATAATATTTTTTGTTATTGTGACATTATGTTTACTGTAGTTAAATTTATTTCACTTATTTTTGTGATCGAGACAATTTATTACGTCAATTTATGGATCATGCCATTTTTATATTTTTTCTTTATTTAAATATTTTGAAAGGTAAATCGACAAGTCGACGCAGAATTAATTGACTGAATTGAGTTCAACACATACTCCATCTAACTTACCCTGCTTTTTTTTTTAGCGATTTAAATATATTGGGTTGAGTTAACTCATCACACATCTCTACGTGCATCCTCAATGTTAATATAAACTAATTTATGAATTATTTATATGAGTACGTGATTTATGCATGGGTGCATATAAATTTGGAGTTGAGTTGGATCAAGCTACAACGCAATCTTAAAACAGGTCAAATTCAACAACATTATTTATTGTCGGATTAAAGATGGATTGTGTTGGATTAACTCCATTCACATTCATTCCTATACGCAATCTCAGTGTCACCAACCAATTTAAAACTCCTTTATCTCATTTATACGAGTCCATGATCTATGGGTGAATATAAATTTAGGGTTATTTTATTTTACCATGCATAATTTCCATTAAATAAATATTGTATTTAGTTTATTTATTGTAAGTTGTATTGATTAATTTTTGTTCATAGTAGCATTTATTCTGAACATTTTTTTATATATCATTTAGAGTAGTTTGAAATTTTAACTAATTATTAATTATATGTATTTAAATGATATTCGTTAATATCTAATTTTATGAGCAGTGTTAAAAAAATCGTTTCAAAATATTTATTACGTTAAAATAAATAAAAAGTATTTATTCCCATTTTTCTTAATAGAATTTTCTTTTTATCTGTTTAACATGAGAGATTAAGATGTTAATAAGTTAAAACCTAATTTTAATTAAAAATATTTTAAAATTTCATTTTATATGTGAATTAATTAGGTATTTAGAGCTTGATTTCATACATTTCCCCTATATCTTAGACTTTGAAAGAAATAATTGTTTCATTATGTAATACCTACTCTCATATGGACTAGTTTAGATAATCATTATTTCTTACTATGATATCCTAAAAATGTTATATTTTGATTGATATGAGAAGCACCTAATAAAGCTACGGGGAAAAACAAGGAGAATGAAACTTAATTGACATGAGACTGCATATTCGATTTCACGACGACTTGTATCTCAAACTTCTCTTTTTCTTGACAAAGGGAATTATTTCGGTAGTTAATTTCTTATCTATTTTCTTACACCTATTTCTTATCTTATCTATTATTTTGCTTGTAAAAATGGATAACTTCTGCAGTTAATAGCTTGAGATAAAATTAAGTGAAAATAATCCAAATAAGAAATACTCACCCTGTTCCTTTATTATCTGTCAAATTTTTAATAAAATTTTATCATTTTCAAATTTCAAAACAACATTAATTGTTATATTATTAATTATATCATTATATTTTATCTAATTTTTAATTATTTTATACATAATAATTAATATGTATTTATTATGAAATAAAAATAGGATATAATATAGAAAACACTAAAATTATTCTATGAAGAGTAATAAAATTTAGGTTTAAATATGTTTTTAATTCTTCAACTTTCAGACAAATTTGTTTTTGGTCCCTCAAATTTGAAACTGTTATTTTTAGTCCTTGAAATTTTCAAAAATATTATTTTAGTCCCTTAAGTCACTAATAACATATCTGAAAATGACAAATTAAGATGATTAAATAATATCAATTAAATTTAATGTGATGTTTTCACTAATAGGAACACTAGTATGTAGATTTTATGCAATAATATTTGATAATTTTCTTAACAAAATATGAATATAAGGATTAAAATAAGATTTTTTGAAATTATAAGAATTAAAAACAACAATTTTAAATTTGAGAGACCAAAAACAAATTTATCCTAAATTTCAGGGACTAAAAATATATTTAAGTCTAAAATTTATTAATTTTTTGATTTGTATAAGACAATTATTATAAAGGAAGGGAGGTAGTAACTGTCATATATAATTTATTTTTTGTTGGGAAGAAACATACTTTAATAACAAGTGGAACAATTCCCAGAGAGCTTTATGAACGTTAAGATAACGGTCTAAATTGGCGTTTTAGTTCATAAAACCAATCTTTAAAGCGGGGAAAGAGAGGACATGCAAATGCAATACAATTCTCCAACGGCTAATAAATTACTTTTGTACGTGCCTTGTTTCCTTTTTTTGTTGGAGGCACTTCAAAGGGTGGGATAGCTGCTGGTCCCAAAATTTAACGCGACTGTATACATAAGGCAGGATTCAAATCTCTGACCTTACTTAAACGTGGATGAATCCCTACCGCTGAACCACACACTTGGGGTTGTACGTGCCTTGTTTCAGCTAAATTAAACAACATCTGAGATTCCCACTTTTCTGTAACAAAAAATAAAGTATATACTTTTTGTTGAAAAGTTAACATATTTCATTTAGGAAAGCAATAAAATTAACTAAAGTAAAAAAGAAACAAAATAGAAAATATATAACATGATATTTTAAGTTGTGTAGTTAAAAATAAAAATAAAAATATTTTTTTTTCTTTTTCTTTTTTAATTTATAAAAAAAATATGTATATAAAATAACATACGTATCTATAATAAAAAAATGTGAAAAAAATATAAATAATTTTGTTATTATCATTTCTATCCATTTTCAGGCAGTTTATAGTTGTGTGAGTTTCATCTTTAATTCTTTTATTATTCCTCTTTAATTTTCAAAAAAAAAAAAAACAAATAGACGGAGAAATGGTAAAAAGGACGTTATGCATTCCCTTTTCTCAGAAATTCACTATCTACTAAAATAGCTTAAGTTTTTTTTTTATAATTATTATTATAGAATTCCCAATAAACATTTATAAGAGAATAAAACAAATAAATTAAATCTTATTTTATAAATTAAAATCGATTTAATACGTGTTTGAAAACACATTATTGGTCCAAAAAAATTGCATAAAATCAATGCAAAACAGAGTATTCATTCCTTATTCTGTCACAATCCACTAAGTATTTTAAGTATTAATCGGATAAATTTCCCAACAAAAATATTAATTTATAAGAGAAGAAAATAATATATAAAATAAAATAATTTTTTTTTCATAAAATAAAACCAACTTATTGCGTATTTTAAAATATGTTCCTGGCCCAAAAATTTCGTTTCAAATTAATTAAAAACATGTAAGTTATATGTGTTTTTAATTATGTAACTTATGTGTTTATAAGTAGTACATTCAAATAGACGGACAAATAATAATAGTGGGTACGTTGGTTGGAATAATATATACGTATAAGGTTAAATGTTCGAATTTTGTTATTATTATTATTTATAATGATAAAAAAATATTAAATTAAATTAAATTTTGTTTGAATAAAATTCTCAATGAGTATTTATACAACGAGAAAATAAAAAATAAACGTCATACATTTTTGAAAACATTTTTTAGCAAAAAGTTGGTATCAAATCAATGGAAGACATATAAGCTATGACTAAGAGCATCTCTAACTATGAGTTGTGTAAGTGTGTTATTTATTTTTAAATATGTGAGTCCTACCACACAAATTTAAGATCTTTACAATAAATTTCACTCCAATACAAGTTAGTTCACAACTTTAATTTGTGAGTCCTACCTAGGGATGGCAACAGGGCGGGACGGGTACGAGTTTCATGATACTCGTCCCTGTTCCCGCAAGTTAAATTCATCCCCATCCCCGTCTTCATACCCGCCGGGTATCGGGTATACCCGTACCCGTACCCGTACCTGTCAATTTTTTTATTTTTTATTTTTTTGTAAAAAAAATGATATTTTTAAATTATTTTTTATATTATATTATAATTATAATTAGGTTATTTATTTATCTCGTATTATAATAAATAATCACACATAAAAAATATTAAATTTTTTTAATATAATTAAATTAAAAGTGAATATTAAATTAAAAATGAGAACGGGAACGGGTACGGAGCGGGTAAGTACATACCCGTACCTGTACCCGTACCCGTACTCGATTTAATATATCAGATTTTACCTGTACTTGATCAAACCGGGTATTCCCCGTCAAAGTCGGGACGAGTTCAGATATTACCCGCAAGTACAAGTATATTTGTCATCCCTAGTCATTCATGTAACACTCTCTCACACACAAAACAATAATATTCCCATCCTGTAACACTTTTCTCTTATAATAAATAGTTTTTTTTTATTGATTAGAACTTACCAAGTATCATTGCCTATTTAAAGAACTCAAATAGGATATTTATTTTGTGAAGTCATCTAATTTAATGCAAATATTTGTAAGCAACTCTGATAAAAATTAGTGTTTTAATTATTAAGAATATCTTGTTTATAACCAATTCTCATTTATTTTAAATAAATTTCGTTATATATCATATCATTCATAAGTAATTCATATTATATTTTTACAATTTTTATTTTAACGAGAGTCACCTTTACTTTTTTGATAATTCATAAAAAAAAATAATTAATCTGTATATGTAATATTTGAGAATAAAAAGAATTGGGTTCCACAATAGATAGTAGTATTTATGACGTAAACCAAAAAGGTGAGTTGCAATAAAAAGTGGTGTGCATGACATAACGGTACGTAGGCAGAAACGGGGTACGGAAAATTTGCGTACACTCTGCTGCTTGCGTAATGGTAAAAGGAAATAAATAGAATCTGAGAATCCATCACCCAACAAAGTTTATGGTCTACGTGTATGGTCAATTCCCATTTGCCACAAAATTATCTTCATTTTTTGTTTTTTCTTCGGCTACAATTTACAAAATATATTTACATTAATCTCAAAAACCAAAAATACGACACGTGAAGGCAACGTAACTTCAATGACAAATGCATTCAGAACTCTACAGAGAGGGTACAAGTTTGGCACACACACGAACAAACTTCTTCAATAGACTTGTCGGAATTAATAGTAAATTAATTAAAAGGAACAATATATCACAAAATAATTTCATCATAAATCTACTAAACTTAAAAAGTTAATTCTTATGTAATATGTGATTAAGTATAATTAATTTTTTCTTGTAATTTTAAACTTTATATAATGATTTTTCTGACTCAACTCATAAGGGAGGTGAATATTGGTCGTTAGACATACTCGAAAAGTTGTGAATTCGGGTCATCGCCTAGTCAGCTTCGTAGGTACTTCAATTCAACAAGCTAGGCTCAATTAATCATGCACATTGGCTTGATAAAGACTATTTAATGTGAACCACACAAAATGTATTTTCTTTTGGTTTAATTTGATCTTCATTATATGATATATATATATATATATATATATCTTTTTTTTTTTTTTTTGGCTTTGATTTAATTTTATATGAAAATTGTTATTTTCCTTTTATTCTTTGACTAATGGAAATCCTGGTCCTATTTCCTAATAGTTTGGTCATTTAAAATGTGGGATCCATTTATGATATTTATTTTGCATGTCAGATCTTGGTAGCTGGTGAATTACCAGATTGAAAAACCTGACGTACTCTCTCATGAATTGTATTGAATTTGAAACGTTACGCCCTCGTTCGATGGTACAAAATTAATTTTAACTACAAATTATGTATTAAAATATGTATACTGCCTAAAACAGCTAATATTTTTTTGATGTTTCAAAAAATGTAAAGATAAAAAAAAATTATATTCTAATATATAAGATACTTATGGTATTAACGAAGAAAAAAGAAATAAATTAAGGAGAACCACTGGTCCAAATTTAGATAAATTGATGATACGCAGCACTTTACTTACATATATGATAGACTTAAAATGTTATATCCCCTTGAGTTGTTATTTCATATACACACATTTTTTTTCTTTCAAGTTTCATCTCTTTTTACTTATTAATTTTGGTATTCTCTATGGAGTCAAAAATAGATGTAGGTTTTGCATTAGCCTATTGAAGCATGTATGAATGAGACAGTTATGATGGAGTGAGTGTTGACTGATTGGTTTGGTGAGTGAGGATGAGAAGTCCCATCATGTAATCTACAAAATTAGAAAAGCTACAGCAAAATATTAGATTTTCAGACAGAATTGCGTTGCCCAAAAAGAAAAGGAGGAAAATAAATCATAAAATGATTAATATCTATATAAAAAAACCTTAAATATATTTTTAGTGTATTAAATTTAACATAAATTTATTTTCATCTCTCAAACTTAAAATTATTATTTTTGTTTTTAAATTTTTAAAAATTTTATTTTGATCCTTTAAATTACTAATAACATATATAAAAGTGACTGATATTTTTACTAACAAAAATATCAATAAGTACTATATTTTAACAAAATTTAAGTACAAGTAGTGTTTTAAAATTTGATTCAGACATTGGACCGGTTGAATCAAATCCTGCTCGTGGAAAAGTGAAAAGTCTTATCAAACATTACAATGACAACTTGCTTTAATGTATTTATTTGTAATATATGCAACTTAAATAACTTTTATAGTATAATATTAATTTTAAATTATATATTTAATAATATATATATATATGTAGATATTATATATATTATTTTGAGATATCAATTACAAGTATATTATATGTATATTATTTAAATTTTAATTTACATTAATATACAGTTTAACATACAACTTTTTCATGTATTTCTTTATACAAAATAAAAATAAAGATAATTTTAAATAGATGAAAATTGAAATTTAAGATATGATATAAACTTATAAAAATTTATAAGTATAAAATATATTTAACATGAATATTTTTTTAAAAAAAATTAATAAAAAACAGGTCATGTAATTTAATCAATAATCCATCAATTGAACTTTTGACTGATTGACCTAGTATCCTAACTAGTTTTATGATTGGTCCAATTTTTAGAACTAAGTATAAGGACTAAAATATATATTTTTTAAATTATAAAAACAAAAAATTAATTTTAAATTTAAAAAACAAAAAATATTTACTTTAGATTTAAGAAAATAAAATCATATTCATATCATCATCTTTCACAACAAGTTCATCTCACTTTCACTTGTATGATTTTATAAAATATTTAAATTTTTTTATTTTTTATTTTTATTTTAAACCTTACTTTTAAGTAATTCGTTAACTGAAACTATTGTTTTAAAATATTAAAAAAGTTCCTTGTTGCGTATTTATACAACAAGTCTAATAAAGCTTGATGGTGAGGATTGTATTAAAAAATTTAAGTCTCACGCAAAATCAGTGCTAACAAAAAAAAAAAAAAAAAAAAAAAAATATATATATATATATATATATATAAAATAACATTTATTTTATAAATTAATTTTATAAAATTAAGTTAAACTTCAATATATCTTTAAAATAATATTATCATATGTTATCATAAATATGTTAAAAGAATTATTTATTATTTATAAACATATCAAGTTCAATAATATTAAATGAATCAAAATAATTTTTATCTTATAATATAATTTTGTAAAATTAAATAGTACAAATGTATTCTAAATATACATTTCTATCGTAAGTGGATGATTGAAAAAAAATAAATTGCACAAAAAGTAAGTAGTTTTCATTTTAAAGACAATAATGAAATATTCCACGTTATACATTCTTACAATTGGCTCATAAATGAAAGTATACACCTCTTAAATCCTTCGCATATCAGCTTATTGTCATCACACTAATCTTTTATTTTTCATACCATATTACTATTTAATCTTCAAAAAATGTTATGGCCTTGTGAATCTTTCAAGACTAATTTAATAGCAACAGAATGTGTTAAAAAGTTTAATATTTTGACACCATAATTTTAAATCGCCAATTCTTTTGCAAATATTATTTTTTCTTATAAAATAAGGTAAAGTTTTGACCTTGTCATAGGAATATTTTTATATATATAAAAAAAGGAAAATACAAAACATGTCGTTGGTTATCATAGTTGTCTCATTTACATTAGAAAGCATATTTGAAAATAATTAATGTTATTAATTTATAACTGATTACACTTTTTATTTTTACAGTTATTTTTTGTAAACCCTTATACATAGATATTTGTAACATTCTTTTTATACTATAATACAGATTGGATTCCCTATGTCTATGTTTCACGGTTTCTATGATTAATGGTAATGGTATAATCATTATACAAGGAACCAAAGACAAAGCAAATAATAGAAGGGGTGAGTATCAAGGAAGAAAAATGATAAGATCCATTATTGAGAAATTGTGCACAATATAACCTAATTATTGAAAATGATTACTAGAACAAGGTCTTGAGTTGTAATTATGAATTGTTAGTAAACTGTAATTTAAGATTTCATTGTGACGATGAGTAGGTAGTTGGAACATCATAATCATATCATATCAAAGTTGTGTGAAATGATTAGTACTAAAAAAAATAGATAAACCAGCCAACTGTAGAAAACTTGCTTTTTCAGGCGTGCTATTCTGTGGCTAATAATTTTATCCTTTTACTGCAATTTACCATATTAGTGACTTCTTAACGATTATCCTATGGTGGATATTACTTTTAAAATAAATTTATGAACTAATTAAAAAGTTAATTAGGTTTTTAAACTATTTTTTAATAGTGTTTCTAAAATAATAAAACAGGTACATGAAACTCGTTTTTACCGGCTTGAAACTAGCTATTGTTTGATCCTATTGCTTGAAACTAGTCCACACTTGAGTGAATTGCTTACAAGGAGTATATATTTTTGTTTTGTTTTTGTTTTTTTTTTTACTTGATCTATTGTGCATCGGATTAGATGAAACAGACTTATTTTATATAAAAATTTATATGAATTTCAAAAGAAAAATATATTAAGTTACGTATGTATTATTTATTTTAGCTTAAAAATTTATAGATCTTACCAAAATCGCAAGGATTACTAAAAGTACTAAACTAAATTGACCAAATTCTTTATAGAAACTTTAATTTGAGAGTTTGGTTCAGCTAGACCCATGAACTATTAAGTCAAGCTAATTTTAGCCACTTAATTGAAATAGCTAAAAATGAAAATTTGTAAAAATTTAAAAACTCTCATAACTTAATTAAAATTTTTTATAATGAAGTATTTAATAATAATAAAAAAAGTGTAAGGATCTATTTAAAAATTATCAAATATTTTAGAGACATGTTTAGAATAAAAGATGTTTTTCATCAACAAACAACAGCTGAACAAGAATCACAATCAATTATTCATATGATATGTAGGAGGTATGTTGAACATCACTCCATTCACTCATTAAAAGTATCCACAAATTGAAAAAGAATAAAAAAACTACAACAGAGTTAAAATCAACTTGAAATCAAAACTACATTACTTGATATTTAGGACATGCACCTTAGCAATTTTTATCCAAAATTTCTAAGTCCTTTACGTATATAGTTTTATCTCCCTCTAAATACATAATAAGAGGTTTAAAGGAAGATCTTCTACTATTACTCATTGAACTTCCTTTCTCCCCTCTTAAAAAAAATGACTCATACTCATGTTAATCACAACTCAAAAACTTTTTATACACTAGTATAAAAAGGGTCTTTAATGTTGGCTATTTTAAGAATTTTACGTCAGAAAAGGCTCCGACATTAATGTGGGAGACGTAAATTTACGTCGCTTGTGACAGACGACGTAAATTTACGTTGGACATGCCCTATGACCGACGTAAAAAAGAGCTTTAAATGTTAAAAAATAGACGCGAGATTTTACGTCGGACTACACCATATCCGACATAAATTTACGTTGGCCAGTGCTAGGTCCGACGTAAATTTACATCGGTTATGGTGTAGTCCGACGTAAAATCTGGCATTTTTTTAAAAAAAATTTTTGTTGATTTTTGATATATACCCAAAACCTGCATATATATAGTGCAAAATATAAAACCTAAACCAGACAGTCCAGAATACAAATTCAAATTATATTTCAAAATTGAATGACAAAAGAAAATAATATATAAATCTTAAAAAGCATAAATTATGACAATGTAAATCCTATTATCCTAAAAAAGGTATAAAACATATGTTTGTCAATGCTATCAAACTAGAAACATAATATCTAACTAACTAAACTTAGAAATCTAACTATTGTATACTTTGAAGAAAAAAAGTTACCCATTGTTCTCTTATCTTGATGATCTCATCTTCGAGCAATGGAGATGGATCTTGAAAGACCTGAAACATTAATTTAAGTGTCATTAATATGCAATGTTAATTATCGTAAAGATAAATATACTTAAATAAATTTTGATATGAATTATCTGCGCCCAAGAATCAGTAATACTCGCAGAAACTATGTCTCTCATCCAATACATGATGTAATAGCCACATTCAAACGAGTCTTGTTGCTTATTACACTAAAATGAGAAACAAATAACTATTATTTCCAAAGTCAATAAATTTAAATATTATTGTCTGTATTAATTAATTTGCTAACCTTAGGGTATATGAAGTGCAATGTCTTTGATGATCTGCTTCTTCCACTTAAAATATTAGCTCCAAACACGATTCTAATTAATTGAAATAAAAACAGATGTTAGCCAATATATATAATTACAGTTTTAAAACAAAATGAAAAATTTTAGTTACCCTTGTAATTGACATTTAATTTCGTGGCTTGGTTTTCGATGTAGTGAACAAAACCACACCACGGTGTATTCCTTAGGAATGATTACCATTAACTGCCAATGGGACCTACATTGTATGACAAACAAATTAGTTATAAAATTACTATGATTAAAAAATTAATTAAAAAACTAACCCGTCAATGTATGGAGCCATGTATATATCTCTTCCTGATTCACTCATCCATGTTTGCATATATTGCTGGATCTGGACCTGAGTGTTTCCTGATTTTTGGATGGATTGAGGCTCAATAAATCCATATACTTGTGCTTGTGCTTGCTCCACACTCAATTTGTCCATGTACCTAACACAAATAATTATTATAAGTTAAATGTAATTATTGTAAATTTAGACTCATAAAAGAAAATATGACTTACATGGCCCACAGCTATATGATAGATATATTTAACATGGAGTTTCCCCCAACAATCTCTAATGCATCGGGCAGGGATATGTATTGTGGAACATCAGAGCTATCAACTCCAAAAACTCTAATGTCCCATTGCAATTGAATTGGTTTCTTCTTTAATTGCGGTAATATGGTTAGAAGCCTAGATATGGGATCATCCTCAGCTTCTGCGATATTAGCATGATCAACATGAGGTTCTCTCATGACCTCCTTACCACGATTAATAAAATCCTAAAGAAATAATCAAAATTAGTTAAACAATAATAGAATTATAAGAATATAAAAGAGCAATAATAGAATTACCTTTGCCCGTGCTGAAAGCGGCATCACCAAATGTTTTGCCAAGCTAAGAATGTGCTGGTTGCCTGCCCCACTAGTTGAACCTCTGTATTGGGCAAAGGCACTGGAGCAACAGCATCTTGAACTTGGTCAACCACAACCCGTGTCCAGTCTGGCTGTAGAGGGACACCATGGATGGTTGAGCCACCCTCAAATACTCGGCCAATAGCCACTAACCGTGGGGGGTCATCCTCAACATATAACTCACACTGGTTTGGTACATCAGTGTGAGTCTGTTCCCCTGAGGGATCTGGAGCAGCACAACTCCCTTTAGTGCTGACTCGAACACCATCATGAGCAACTACAGTCTGTTGCTGAGAACGAGCCAAAAGTTCAAACTTCTGTTCAAACTCTTCTCGAATGTTCTTCAATTTCTCTTTAAACTACATCTCCATTTTCTGCATAGCCTCTTGACTACAAGAGTCAACAGTACTACTCCTCGATGATCGTGCACCAAAGAAATCTCAGTGACTCCAAGAACCACAAACACCATGCACACGGCCTGCGTGCTCTAATCTTCCTATGGCCGTTGTGAGGATATCATCCCGACCATGGGAAACAAATGAGCCTTGGGTGGTCTGCTCAACTAAACCCTCCTGCAACATATTAACAATAAGAATACCCTAAACTACACTTATGAATTAAATGAGTTGAAATGAAGAGTCTTAGTTTATATATTTTTACTTACTATTTTATCAGCAACGACCCTTGTAGACTCAGAAGTCATTTGCCCATCTGATTTTGTTCGGGCTGCTATCCACATCTCATGGCGGGGAGGTGACTCCACACGGTCAGCAGACTCAACCCCTGCTGCCTCTGCCTTAACCTTCATCATTTTCTTTTTTTTTTTAATTCATATCCCCCTCTTGACAATAGATGGGGTGCATCATTCTTGCTCTGTCGTTCTTGGACAGCTATTCTTTTGGCCTGCAATAATACAAAAAAGAAAATGAGATTAATTAAAATATATCTTAAGTATTTGTGTCAATGTAAGAGTTATCAATAACTAACCTGCCAAGAAAGGTCCAATCGAGTGGCACGAAATTGCATTCACTCCTCATTAGTGATCTGGTACTTTAGACAGGGAGTCTTATTTTGTCGCTCTCCAAATACATACTCTCGTGTCAAGAAAGTCTTGAAGTCTCTCCACCTGGTGGCAAGGGCAGATAACATCTTCCTCCTCATGACCTCAGTATTGGGAATGTCAAAATTTTGTTATGAAAATAACAGCAAATAATAAATAACGTATTTAAGTTATATAATATTGAAGGGATGTGAAAGTATATACCTGAATATCCTGCCACATGAGGTTATTGTCAGCCTCCTGAACGTCTTCCCATGATGGAATGATAATAGAAACATGACGTCGAGCTAGGACTCCCAAATAGCTCTTAAACTTGGCAGCATTTGGGCTTGGCACCTTGCCATAACGACGATCCACCTCAACCGGTGTCCTCTCCTTGGCAATGCGTCCAGCTATCAACCCAGACAATCGGGTGACAGATCTACCTTCCCTCCTTCCACTGTCAGACCCCGAATCTTCTATAATCCTGAAAAAATTAAACTCTCATTATTAAAATAACGAATTAACTGAATAGAAAAATAAAGTAAAAAAGATAATAACAATATAGCAACAAAACAACTAATAAAAAAATAAATAATACACAAACAGAAACCTATTAGGTTGGAATGTTTTCCCATATTCCTTCATCATGATCACTTCAAATAGCATGTATTTCGTCCACTTCATTGTCCGCAATAGGACCAAATGATCTGCTTGAGAAAGACGGTGTCTCATGCATATCTAGAGACTCATCTTCGTGAGTTCCATGCATGGTTCTTCCTTTGAGGACCACTGACCATTTCTCATTACATGGATCCCTGACATAAAAAATTTTTCTTGCTTGATATGCCATAATAAAAGGTTCATCCTTATAACCGACCTTGTTCAAATCAACCAAAGTAAATCCTAAATCATCTGTCCGTACACCCGGATTGCCATCAACCCATTCACACTTGAACACAGGTACTCTAAACGTAACATAATCAATTTCCCATATGTCTTGTATGACTCTGAAATAACTCATGGATGCTGTAATGAGATTTTTATCTTTAGAACTAACAAAGTGCACAGCCTTAGCCTGAATTGTAACCCCACTGTTTTGTACTCTACTTTTGTCATCTTCTATCTTTGTATAGAAACAATATTTGTTAATGTCATACCCACCAAATGTAATGACATCGTTGTTAGGCCCACGAGCGAGTCTCAAAAGTGTATCAGAAGCATTAATCTCATCGTAAACCTTTTTCTTAAACCAAGCTAAGAAAATCTTGTTATGTTCATTCAATACCCATTTCTCATTCATTCGGGGGTGTGCTATCTTGATTTCATCTATGTGTTCAGATATGTAAGGAATTACTTCATCAGTGTTGTGCAATATGTACAAATGTGCTTGATCAACTTCTGTTCGACTCACAGTTCTAATCTTTAAACTTAAAGTACCCTTACCAAATTGTTTCCCATCATGTCGAGTCTTAGGAATTTCTATTGGTTCTGATTTCGACATGTACCCTGAACAAAACTCAATGGCTTCTTCTGCAATGTACCTCTCCACAATAGAGGCTTCTGGGCGATATTGATTCTTGACATATCCTTTTAAGATCTTCATGTATCTCTCAACAGGGTACATCTATCTAAGATAAACCAGGCCACACAATTAAATCTCCCTAACCAAATGAACTATCAAATGCACCATGATATCAAAAAATGAAGGTGGAAAATACATTTCCAATTGACACAAGATTGTGATTGCTTCATTTTCTAACTCATATAACCTTACAGGGTCAATTACTTTGTTGCAAATGGCATTAAAGAATAAACACAATCGAGTAATAGCAACTCTAACAGAAGATGGTAAAATGTTACGAATAGCCACAGGCAAAAGTTGTTGCATTAAGACGTGACAATCGTGAGACTTTAAACCAATTAACTTCAAATCTTGCATAGATACCATATTCTTAACATTTGAGGAATACCCTTGTAGAACTTTCACACTGCGTAAACACTCACAAAAGCTTTTTTTATAGATTATGACAAGCTGGAGACAAGTAAGTGCGTCTTCCAATAGACTGAGGATGTAACTCAAAACGTATATCCATGTCCACCAAATCTTGTCGTGCTTTCACTTCATCTTTAGTCTTTCCTTTGATGTTTAGCAATGTCCCAATTACACTATCACAAACATTTTTTTCCACATGCATCACATCTATGCAGTGTTTAACATCTAACTTGCACCAATAAGGAAGATTAAAGAATATTGATCGTTTCTTCCAGATATTTCTCTCAGTTGGCTTCTTTTGCGTCTTTCCGAACACAATGTTAATGTTCTTCACCCACTGATATACTTCTTCACCATTGCGCGGTGTCGAGGCAATTTCATCCTCCTGACATCCATTGAATGCTTTCTTCAATCTACGATATGGATGACTACGAACAAGAAACTTACGATGCCTGGTGTACGCAGTCTTTTGCCCATGTTTCAATTGGGTATAACTTGTGTTTTCTTCACATATAGGACATGCATAATGACCCTTCACACTATACCCACTCAAGTTACCATATGCTGGAAAATCATTTATTGTGCAAAATAACATTGCACGCAAAATAAATTTTTCTTCACGATATGCATCAAAGACCTCCACTCTTGTCTCCCACAACATTTTCAAGTCATCAATCAATGGACTAAGATACACATCTATATCATTTCCTGGTTGTCGGGGTCCTGATATCATCATAAACAACATAATATATTTTCTCTTCATGCATAGTCAAGGAGACAAATTGTAAATGACCAACAAAACTGGCCATGAACTGTGTTTACTACTTAAGTTCCCATAAGGATTCATGCCATCTGTAACTAGACCAATTCTCAAGTTTCTTGACTTTGCACCAAATTCTGGAAATGTTTCATCACTCCTCTTCCATTGCAGAGAATCAACTGGATGTCGAAGAAAATTGTCACATTTTCTACCATTTTCATGCCATGTGAGGTTTTTTGCATCCTCTTTAATGGCAAACAATCTTTTAAACCTAGGTATTATTGACAAATACCATAAGACCTTAGCAGGGGGACCCTCTATTTCTTCCTCACCACTACTTCCATCAGTTTTCTTTTTGAACCGCAACAATCCACATGTCGGACACACTTTCAGTGTAGCAAAATCATTTGCATACAATACGCAATCATTAGGGCACGCATGTATCTTCTTATACTTCAAACCCATTGGACATAATATCTTTTTTGCCTCATTGTTGCGATTAGGTAACGTGTTATCTTCTGGAAGCATCTCCTTCAACAACTCCAACAATTTTGTGAAACTTTTATCAGTCTAGCCATTTCTTGCTTTTAAACTAAACAATCTTAAAGTTGCTGATAATCTTGTAAACATACTGCATCCTGGGTACAATGGTTGCTCAAAATCAGACTTTAAGGTATCATACACATGTGCTCTTTCAAAATTTTCTTCACCAACATCACGTATCATCTCTTCTAAATTATCGTCCATCCCTTCAAAATTTTCAGTTGTTGACACTGTTAGAATGTCTAATATTTCTCCGTGCCATGTCCATACTGTATAACTCTTCACAATACCAAATATAAATAGGTGATCACGTATTTCCCCAACTTCCTGACGTATCTGATTCAAACAACGAACACATGGACAATAATCTGCCCCTTTGATGGGTTTCCCATTTTCTCTTGCAAATTGCAAGAACTCTTCAACTCCATTTCTGTACTCTTGACTAATGCGACTTGCATTCATCCAACTTCGATTCATTATCTATATATTAACAAAAATTAACTATTGACTCAGTTATTCATAATTTTTCTAACCTAAACTACAACCCTAAAAAATCAATAGTAATTTCGGATAAAATCGATAAATATTTCTACTAATACGATGGTAAACTAAAGGTCAATGCCTAAAAAGTCCTTCTTTAATGCATCTGGAACGACCCGTACTGAAATCAGAACGGGCCATTCCAGATACATAATTAACACAGATTTAATGCGTTTGGAACGACCCGTTCTAAAATTAGAACGACCCGTTCCAGCTGCAATACTTCTGTGTTAATTATTGATCTGGAACGACCTATTCTGGTTTCGAAACGGCCCGTTCCAGATCAACAATTAACAAACAAAAAATTCAAGTAGAACGGCCCGTTCTGGTTGCAAAACGGGTCGTTCTAAATGAACATCTAACAGAAAATTAAGAAAAAAATGCGTAGAGAAGAAACTAACCTCAAACGTGCAATGTGCAGACTCTTAGAGACTTAGAAATGTGGAATGTGCAAACAAATGAACGTAGAGAATAAGAGAAGAACGTAGACAGTTTTGAAAACAATGGCGCGCAGGAAAAGATAATGAAAGGTTAGGGGGCATATAATCAATAATTTACGTCGGACAGGAGGGTCCGACGTAAATTAGTTAGCTTTTATTTACAAAAATGTCACCGCGTATTTATAACGTCGTATTTGGGTTTTCTGACGTAAATTAGGTGACGTAATATCCTATTTTTGCACTAGTGATAGTGTAACATCCTAGATTTTCTGTTACATTTACTACATAAACAATATTGTTCTTGTTTGAATTTATGTGTATTAAAATATAATAATAATAATTATTATTAAATATATATATATATATATATATAGTTCAATTATATTTTTAATAAGAAACAATATTTTTTCATGTTAGCATTTCATAAAGCGTTAAATTTAAATATTTTAATTTATTAAGAAATGTTAATAAGAAAAATAAATAAAGAAATGACAATTTAGTTTCTAATCTTTAAATCTCTTAAATATAATTATTTAAAATAATAATAAATTGATTTTATCAAAATTTTAGTTTAATCATGAAAATTCATGAATTTAATGATTAAGTGTGTGATATTATTTATCCCGCATTATAGAACACATATGATAATATAAAACTGAATAATCTCAACATAATAAATAAACTAAAAGTCATACGGGTAGAGAAAATCACATTTTAACATAAATTAAGCTTAGCGAAAATAACAAATTACAAGGAAAATAAAATTAATTACTCAATTTAAATAACATAAACCAAATTCTAACTAGTCCTAACTAATTTTTAATATCATGTGTTCTATCATAGCAAAATCAACGTTAAGAACTAAGCCTCATCACTGACATCCCCAGCACCATGCTGATGATTATCTATACGAACTACAAAAAATAACATAAAAGAAAAAAGGAGTGAGAAATATCTCTGTTTAGCTCACGGTACAAGAATTCAAACACAAATAACATATAAGATATAACATACACAGTGGCACATCATCATATTTAACTCATTCATAGCATAATAAATAACAACATATAAGATTATAATGCATATATGCAGTGGACATAGACTACATGTTATCATGCATGTGTCATTAGTAAAAATATCACACTTGTGCGTTGTCGCTAGCAATACATGTCAGGTCATCACATTCTCTGCACATTCTCACTAGAAGGACATACTACTAAGGTTTGATCGGGATAGCTAAGTTATGCAAAATACATCCCATGCTCATGAAGGTAGGACTGAGACTTTCAAATCAAGTTATCCCCAAGGTTGGTTTTGAAGCTATTACACAAGGGACCTTTCCTGACGATGTATTTCATATCATACTCTTTAAAAAAATATTTTATGCATATGATGTATGAGAAACAGACTCTATGTATCACATTCGTATGACCTCATAGTTTCACATATCACATTACTTATCATTCATATTCATATATGGACATCATATCATATCTACATCAATGTCATATCACATAATTATAGCAATGAAATTTAGCAAAAGAATAGAAGAGAATTCATAGGCAAGATGACACCCAACGACTCACATCTCGCGCCCGACACAATACCTACAAAAGACCACGTTGGTCTTTGTTTGGATCGTATCCAGCGTGATCGAATCCATGTCCAACGAGAACACCATCGAGAGCTCTCTAGAAGTGTCCACACCCAACAAGAGTTAGTTCGCGCTTGGTGGAAGCATCATAGGGAATCTTTGGAGCTTCTTTGCTTGGCGAGGGTCATCTCATGCCTGGCATAAGAGACCTCGAGAGCAAACTTTTCTCTCTACCTCAATGATGTCCAATGCACCCCAAGTGGTGCCTAGCGATGTGTAAAACAACACATTTGTAGAATTGGGAATTCTCAAACATGCACCTCAATTTTGATATCCACATTTCAATCAGTAAAAATACTCCCAAATTACATAATAAGCATTCTAAACAACACAATACACATATAACTGCATACCAAATCAATCTCTTCGTATAATCACCAATGCATTTTCTTAGGATTTTCTAAGGAACCCATAAGAATCTCAAATCATGCAATTACAATATCAAAACATGCAACATACATAAGATTGAAGCGTAATCTCACTACTCAACATACAAACCCACATCCAGCAGAATGAGATTTCTCACTTCCCCTTACTTGGATAAGCTCTAGATGATGTGTGTATAGCTCTAGGATAATTTCCTTCCTACTCCTATTTTTCGAGTTCTAAAATGCGTACATGAAAATAGAGATGTAAAAAGAGTTTAATCAAAAAAACTCCTCTTTTAAAAATCCTAACTCTCCTCTAACTCTTTAGTTAAAACATCCTAACCACGATTATCTTGAAAATCCCTTTCCTTATTTAATAAAATATTATATTATTCTTTAATAAAATATCATATATTATATTCTAAAATATATTACATAATTAAAACAAATATTAAACAATTTCTATTAATAAAATATAAAAATATTAAAATTAATAATAATAAAATACCTATATTATCTTTTATAAAAATGGAGTATTACAAAGTGAAATATTAGCACCAATTTATTTATTTATTTATTTATTTTGGTGTGTTCAGCTAGTAGGTTATGTATGTAAATATAATCATCAAGGTAAGAATGAAATATAAATAAATATGTGCTAACAAATAAATAAACATATATATATATATATATATATATATATATATATATAATATTTTAAAATATAGTTTAATGTTATATATAGACTTAAACTATTAGCACTTTCAACTCCAATTGGGAAAAAAACGATTAAAACATACAACCATATTTAAAATAAAGTATAAAGTCATCACAGTTTGACAATGAACCTCAATATAAGTTAAGTTTAATTAACAAATAAAAATTCATGTTGAAAATGTCACTTCAAAATGATATTTAGCATGTCATTACGACATAAATAACGTTAATAAAAAAATAAAGACTTAAAAAATGTGTACATCAATTAGAAGCAAATATTTTAAAATATAGTGATTAAAAGAAAAATAAATGAAATCATAAATATTTTTAAAAAATGTCATATTAGAAATGTAACATCAAAATGATCTTCATCATAAAAATATAAATGACATTAATGAAAAACAAAAATAAAGAAAAGGCACATATAATTACTAATAACAAACGTTTTAAATTATAAGGTATAAAAAGGTATTTAATTTTTTAAAAAAATTGTTAAATAAACATTTCACAACTATTTTGGAGTGTACCATTTTTAAAATTAATATATTTTGTTATATGATGCTGATTTTCTTCTTTTTCGTTAGACTTTGTTGAAAGAAATAAATCATTTGGTTTAAAGATTTTTCTTAATCATTTAGTTTGAGCTTCATACATCTAAAGCTTTTTGACAAACTCCCTTGCTATATATTTGAATAAAACTGGTCTTTACCACCACTTGGTTGTGGTAATAAATGTTAATTTATAATTAATGTAATTTTATTTAGGATTTAAGTATGACCTATTTGATATAAGTATTGATATTTTTTTATATTATTTATCATAAATATAATCATAGTACAAAATCAAAATTTGAATTTATTCTTTATGATTAAGTCGATCCTAGTGATTTATATCAATAAATCACTATAGATAAAATTTAGAAAAATAAGTTACTTTTATAAAAAAAAATACTAGCCATAAGTTTTCGACGTTTGTATTTTGTACCGTATGATTTAAATTTTTTCAAACTAATTGTGTGAACGCAATGAAAAGGCTCTTTTCACATGGGGAAAAAAAAGACCAACCGGCCAGGACACATTTTGCATTAATATTATGAAGAAAAAAACAAATGTTTCCATTAAACATTGTGCATATTTTTGTCATTGTTTGAACAGTAAGAGTTGGAGTACATGGCATGCTTCCTATAAAGGAGACAATTCTAAATTAAACAAATAGTTGTATGATTCGGAATATATACAATTCATTTGGAACAACAAATGGCAAGAAGGTAGATCAAGGATCAATTGCAATCTGTTTTGTAATTTTATTTAGTCAGCTATTGCGGCACATGAGAATGGCCATAAGTTGAACATTTATGGTAAATGATCCCAAAAAGGTTGCATGACATATAAGAAAAGAATTACATTGAATTGATTAGTTAATTTCAGATATGGTTAATTATTTTGATATTCAAGTATTCAAATGGGTCTTTTATTATTTATAGTTGAGTGTAATTTTCTTTTGATAGGATAAAACACTAAAGAGATAATACATAAGACAATTCATATAATATATAAACATAAGAAACATGTCTTTGTCGTCACATATTGCATTTGATTGTATGAAACCTTAATCTAACTACAAAGTAAGAGTGTTGTTTATGGATTAGTTTTTTAAAAAATTCGAACCGAATTGTTTTATAAAAGTGAATTGATTAACCGATTCATTTTTTATAAAGTAGATCGGTTTGATTTTTTTAAAATGGATCGAATTTTATAAAAAATCAAATCGAATCGAACCAATTCACTTTATAAAAATGAATTGGATAACTGAACCAGTTTTATAAAATAGATTGGTTCGGATTTTTTTCAAAATGGATCGAATTTTTCAATACGGATCAGATCGGTTATCACTAGTACACAATACACATTTTACGTCGGTTATTTTAGGGGTTTTTACGTCAGAAAAGCCTCTGACGTAGAAGCAGGAGACGTAAATTTACATCGGGGCGCAAAAATCGATGTAAATTTACGTCGGACATTCCAAGGTCCGACGTAAAAAGTCATACAAACTTTAAATAAAATAAAAAAAGAAAATAAGTGCAGCAGAACGAGCTGTTCTGCTTGGAGAACGGCCCGTTCTGCTTGATAGACCCAGGAGTGCGTTCTGCAAACCCGTACTTGGTCACTTCCTTCTCCTTCTACAGCTTCAAAAACTCGAAATGCAACACAAACATTATTACGAAAAAAACATCCCAGAAAACACAAACTTGATGGAAGATACTACCTCATAGAACCTCCCAGAAAAGCCCATGACCACGCGAAGAAGAAGCAAAAGAAGGTGCAGATGAACGCCATGAAGGAGGAGGTGCGGTAGAAGGAAGAAAAACAGAAGAAGGAGGAGGAGGCGCGGGAGAAGGAAAAACAATGAACATTTTGAAATTTAGCTAGTGTTCGCTCACCTTTTAACAGGTTCTGGGGTTTATTTACGTTGGACACAATGCTTAACCGACGTAGATGTTAAAATTTACGTCGAACCCAATTAGGGTCGACGTAAATAATTCAACAAAATTACGCTACATGCCACCACATTTTTATAATGTCGAATTTACGTGTTTTCGACGTAAATTAGGTGACGTAAAAGTCTATTTTTGCACTAATGTATGGATTGATTCGGACCAATTTCAATTTTTTCACACCCCCACCACCAAGACATTCCACTTAAACCATTGTTTGAGTTTGCGTTTCCCAACAATGAGTTCAAGACAGCTCGTTTCCTTAGGGTAAGATGAATTTAAATGTCTCTTTGAAGGGTTTTTTGAGCTTATATAGACTTTCTCTACTTTGAGTCAAGGGGTTCGTGGAATCCCAAATATATAATGCTGTATTATTGTTAGCATTTGTGACTAAACTCATGTCACTATCGAACACAACTTTTTTGAGACACAACGTAAATAATGGGATGTGCTAAATTCTCGATCGAGATATCACCATCCTTATCAAATACCACAAGTCTACGTTACACCACAACCTCCTCTTGATTGCCACCAACACCATGTGTATCATACACAATGCTGACTTAGACATTTATGATTGTCAATATGAATTACCTAAACAAATCATGAGTCATAAGTCAATCAATTATCTACCTTTTATCTTAACATTCTTATAGTAATTACAAATGTAACTAACTTTATATATTGGAATAATAGTTTGATACTTCACACGTTATTCATTATGGAGACTATTTATTTAATAGAAAATCTTGTATTTGAATTTTGCTATATAAAAAAAAAAAAATTGAGTCAGCAAGAATCATAATACTACGAGTAAAATTAATTTATGATTTAATGAATTGATAGATATTCGTAGTGGGACAACTTTTATTTTTTACAAATATAACTGAATTAATAAAAACAAAATAAGACATTTCTCATTTTCTTATTGATGGTATGGACGGTCCAATTTGTGTCATTGAGATGCTTTGTCACTTTGGTGCATGGAAATAGGGAATCTATATTAGCTTTCTCTTAACTCCTGAAAAAACCAACTTTCTAGGATGCCCCAAAAGTGCCAAAAGAAAAAAAAAAAAAAAATATATATATATATATATATATATATATATATATATTGAAAATAATTATGGGTCCCTAGTGCAAATCTTCTGGCGTAGAAGGTACGAAATGAAAATGAATGGTGCAATGAAAACTATAAGTTGGGCCTATGTGTCTCGTCTTAAAGTGAATTTTGATTCCAACGAATTTCATCGTTCATCAATTTGTAACTTTGTAAGTTGGATAATATGATCATTTCTTACGCGAGGATTATCTTCATGAAAAACTAGTTATGGAAACCGATAATTAGTAATACATTTAGATATATTTTTATTTCCTTAAATTTAAGATAAATTTATTTTTAGTCTCTTAAATTTAAAATTATTATTTTTAATTTTTTAATTTTTAAAAATATTATTTTAATTCCTTGTGTCATCAATGACATATCTAAAAGTAACTAATTAAGATGATTATGCAATATTAATCATATTTAATGTGATATTAATAGAGGCACAAATAGATATATTTTATACAATAATATTTGATAAATTTCTTAATAAATTTGAATATAAGAATTAAAATAATTTTTTTTAAAATTACAGGAACTAAAAATAATAATTTTAAACTTGAGGGACGACTTAAAACAAATTTACGCAAAGATTAAAAACATATTTAAACTTTAATAATATTATTATTTGTTTCGATTATCAATTTGAACAATCAATTGTTCAATGTATCAATCAACTAAAGTTTATAATTGGTTCAACAATTCATCGTTAATCTGAGCAAAATTGAAATCAATCTCTTTATAAATATAGGGTTTAACTCTTGAAAAAAAAAAAGTGTCATTAAAAGGAGAAATTTCACTCTACAGAAATTATACATCAACAAGTCAGTAAATATTTCAAATTAATAAAATGATTGTAAAAATAAAATAAAAATAAAAAGTTTTTCTCCTGTAGTGACACAAACAACTTTTCATTGTGCAGCTAGGAGATAATGGTCCCTTCTAAAATACCCTTTATTATTATTTTTTTAATGATATATAATGATCTTTGGTAAAAGAAAATCTACACTTTTCTTAACAGCTGGTCCTTTATATCTTTATGATTTGTCCTATACAGTAGAGCATTACTCTGTGAGGAAAATATCACATGGAAAGAGATGGCCAACAATGCCTTATTATTTTGCATTATGCAGCAAAAGATAATTGTTTCCAAGGATTCAATACACCCATTATTTTGTCATTACATGCACCATTAGATTTAGATACATCTTGGTCTCTGCTTCTTATGAATGAAATAAAGGCAGCTAAAAGCTACTTTATAATCTGTTTATATTCAACTAATGATGACGCACCATTACCATGCCAAGCAAGAATTTATAAACTTTAGAGAAAATACCTTTGGAAGGTTGTAACTATATACAATTTATAATAGAACCTTAAATAAGAGAATGTCATATCACTTTAGTTAGTAAAAATTAAATATAAAATGTATATCACTAACCATATAAACTTATTTTGAGAACGAAATAGATTAATAGTGTACTTGTTTGAGTATTTTTTTACACACGTTTATCTAAAATTTCATGTCATGTTTGTTAAAAAGATGTAGAAGCTTTTTTTTTATTTTTTTTTTAGCTTCAATTGTGAGTCTAATTTTGTTAAGGACAAAACTTCTAAATTTGTTAAAAATAAAATTTAAGTATTCTTTTGATATGATTCACATTATTTTTCAATTGGAATTAGAATATTACTTTAATGATATACGTAAATATATATTAATGAGATTTGTATTAAATATAAATATATATTATTGAAGTAAAATTTAAACTTTAATAAGAAAATCACATGTATCTAAAGAAATATACTTGAATTTTGTCTTTTTGATGGGCATTAAACCAAACATGCATTAAATCACTAGTAATGACCCTTGTAGCGGGCAAAAAAGTGAGGGCAGAAAACTTATTAAATGTTATGAAAACTTTTTAGTAAAGGGAAAGAAAAGCAAAGTTAGTATTGTGGAGGCAAACATCAAAAGCACAAGATATAGACCGAATATTCTATAACCCAAAATCTTCTTGTGGCCACTTGCAAAGGCAATGCCAACACCACTTAAAAGGGTAGCTTTAACAATAGCATCATGGCCAATATAGTGGTTGGAACTTGGAATGAATTTACAAGAATGTAAGTTGGTGATAAAGATCTCAAAATATATATGTTTTGCATCAAATTTAGAATTTAGTAGATATACACGTTCTCATAAAAGTTTGAATTTATGATTATGTGTTATGTGTAAAAACTTTTATAATGTGAACTAATCAAAAGTCAATATAACTTTTAAAATAATTATTATAAAAGTTAACAATTTTATTATAAATGTTATATAATAATTCATAATTAGATGATAATCTAAAAGTACAATACATTGTCTTTATTCTTTAAAAAAATTTGTTAACCTATTAAAAATTATCTATAAGATATAACTTATATACAATTATTTTAATTACTATTGTTATTATTTTTCAATTAAAATTAAAGTTCTATTTTGATAATTTAAATAATCTTTTAATACATAGTACTTTTATTAAACAATAAAAAAGAGACAATATTCTAACTTTTATCATAATCGTTAAACAACTCAATATATCTATAACATATATGAGAGTGATGGTCTGATTTGGTATATATATATTTTTTAGATGATTTTATTTTTTAATTTTTAAATAATAAAAAATAATATTAAAAAGTAATAATCATTATAAATATAATACTCAAATTCAAAATCATAAAGTTTGAGAATCAAACACAATATCAATTTTTTTAAAGAAAATACAATACTAATTATCTTAACAAATATTGATAATTCTTAAACATATTTAATAAATAAAATATAGATATAAAGTAGCTTAACCTCATTAATTTGTATAAAACCACTTCCACTTTCATACTCATCAAATTCATCATAAGTTCACAACTACCAATTCTTTACACATGGTGCAAAATCTTCACGTTACTTGCTAAGTAATTCAATGTTGAAATCATTTGGATTATGGTGAGCATTACTACTAACCTATGAAATTATGGTGCCTAATATACCCATCAAAAGAATTATGATGCCTAGTGCTCATAGCACGAGCTATGTTTTTGTAACTTTGGGACTTTCCCAATCAAGTCATTTGGAATTTACGAACAAAATGAAAATGCAAATATCTTAAAGCCAATACTAGTACCTTCACATTTGTGAAACCGTTAAAGTTTTCGTGTTTGTACACCAATAAGTCAAATGTTTCTAACCAAACTCCAGTCTAGGATTTCGTATAAAAATGTTAGGTGAAGAGTCCTGCGTTAAGCAATGATAATCAATATATTTGTGATCATAGATTTTAAAGCAATGAAGTAATTATTAACTTTATGAAAATGTAATTTAGCTATTTATTTTAATAGTTAATGCCACCGTAACTTTATTCTCATTAATTTAATCTTACATTAAATATCAAATTGTGAACAATGGAAAAAACATAATTGTGAGAGGAGAGTCACTAAATATCTCTTAATAAAGATTAGTCATTAATGAAGTTAATAAATATTTTGTACAAATAATATAACTATAATTTTTTTTTGTGTGTGTAGCATTTGTGTATAATACTCATATCTCTACCATTGTGGATGCAATGGGCATACCAATTTGATTATGCTAGAGGCCTAATTGATGTGCCACCTTATGAAACCATATTAATTGACGATCATCAAAGTCAAGAAGAATTAAAATCGTATTTTTGTAATATTAAAGATTTAATTAACCAACGGTACCAATTTCATAGACCAAGTTAATGTTTTACTCGAGAAAACCCTAATTTTGAGTAGAGTCAAGAGTTGTTGGTAGGGAGAGGCTAGGCAATTTGAATTGGTGGAATAGTTTGTGGGCCACCCTATGGATGAGCCCATAGACATTTACTACTAAAGTGACTCGGACTTAAACTCCAGCCTGTACTCCCTACAAGTCTTTATAGGGCTTTTCCCCATTAAATATACAAAGACTTTACCCTTTTATTTATTTATTTATTTTTTGATAAAAAATCCCTTCTCAAACTAATTTACAGAATATACTTTTGAAAAATTGTGTTTAACACTGCTTCAACAAACATAAATTAGTTTTTATAATTTAGTTAATCTAATATCGCAGAAACTAGTTTCAAATCCAGTACAAAAACTAAGACCTGGTGAGCGAGATGGGCTTAGAGAGAAGAAAATGTGATTAAAAGAGGGAGAGAATAGGGGGTGTGTGGTTAGAGAAATAGGGGAGTAGACGAAGAGAAGTGAAGAAGAATAATTTGGGTATTTCAAAATGTGAAAAAAAAAAATAATTTAGTTAGGCTTCCCTTTGTTTTGCCTAAGACGTACTTGTGGACTCTGAATTTTGGGCCTTCTTGATACTATGGCATCAGTTAGTTCTATTTTTAAATGTTACAATAACTTGACATAGTACGCTAATACAAATACAAAAATGATACATCTAACGTTCCCAAGGTTCATAGTTGAATCTTTAAATATTCATTATTGAAACATAGAAATAGGTCATGTCATATGGTCCAGTTGAGCACCATTTGTAGATTGATTCACGCCAAATCGATTGTTCAATAAAACAGGCATTTGTTGACCCAAAAAATAAAACAGAACCTGCATTCAATATATTCATTTTATGCAAGATTCATTTTTATTTTTTCTAACTCTTTGCTTAAACGTGTTCGTAATTGAAAAATGGTTTGAAAATCAGCTCATTTCAGTACAGGACTAAAACAAGGATATTTAAGACCTTAATCAACATTTGAGTTAACAACTTTTAATAAAATAAAATATATTTAACAAAAACATTTTTTTTTGGTAAAACATCAAATACTAAACTTATAAAAACAAATTTAGAAATGAAATCATTTCCAATTAATAAAATAGGTAAATTATTCCTAACATTTCCTTTTTTGAAAATAAAGAAATAATATATCTATATCAAGACAAATTAATTATAACTACTTATCAAATCCAATAGTTTACCATTAATTATTACCTCACATTATAATCAGGAATTATACAAAATTCTGAAACATTTTTAAAAATAATATAACTTCATAAAAACATTCTTAGCACAATATTATTTTCATAGCAAATACAAATTTTATTAGAATATATACAACATTATCAAGATATTTGAGACCTATACAATAAAATATATGATCACTAATCAGTGAAGATATGTCTACATCCTTAGTCCTGTTGTGGGTAGAGGATCTTTTGCAGTACAAAAATGTTGCTATGGCATAAAACACTAACTAAAATGTAGTGAGTTAACACTAGCCATTTCTTGGAGAGGCACGTCTCATCCCATCTCATTCAAAGGTAATTGATGAACCTTGTATTTGATTGTAGTGTAACCATACTCAACACACACAAATAGTGGAAATGCTAGAGGTTAAGGCATACATTACATTATATGGGGGAACGCAATCAATGTACATAGCCCCCATAGCTAGTTATCCTAAACAAGAAGCTATTAGCTCTAGTTTAAGCTATTAATTAGTTTAGAACACTACAAATTATTTTTTAAGATCAAAACAATGCATACATGTTGAGATATCCAGTGCGCCAATAGACTGGGAAAAAGAAGACCAAAGTTTTGCAAATCACTGGCAAGTGTATAAGGTAATTGTTATTGTACAAAAGAAAAAAAGTTTATCTTCATCAAATTTTACCTGCATCCCTTTCCTACATCAGGTGAATTCACCATCATGATAATCATTAGTCAGATCACTAGCTACCCTGCAAGAAAATAGAACACATTGTTATTACTACATATTACTAAGCTGTCTACAATGCCTGAAGATAAATTTAAGATTGTGACAAATATAATGAAGTACCTCAAGAAATCTGATAATGTCAATTGAAACACCCCTCCAAATTTTTAACAAATGACAACAACCAATTAAGGAAAAGAAGTGAACTACTGTGTGAAACCATTTTAGCCAGCAACCTTAATTGCCCCCAATTGATCAATTTTTGAGCTCTTATGCTGCAATGAAATTAAGAAATTCACAGAGAAGTTCATTAAAAGAATCATCAGGTGTGTATAAAAGAGAGAAAAAAAACAATTGAAAGGTTATCCCGAGATAAAATTTCTTTCCTTTATTACCTTACTCTTTTTGTGTTTGTGCACATGATTAACATCATCATCTCCATCATGCTTCCTTTTCTGAAATATAGTGAGTTAACAAAAGATTAATAAATAGAACTAAACGCCTGCAACATGTCCAAATAGTATGTCCATCATCAGAACTTAAGTCACAAAACAATTGAGGGTTAAAATCATCAGCGCAACAAAATTCATAAAGTCAATATGTAGAGTTAATTCGCAATGTTATGGCATGAAAGGACTTTTAGAACACTTTTTACTCTCGATGTGAACAATGTGGATGCAGTCATCAAAAACTTCTCAACCTTTTCATGGTGTTTCTTCGAGTGATCAGCACCGGAATCACGATGCCCACTTTTATCTTTCTTTTTGTCCTTGTCCTTGTCTTTGCTACGGTCCTTATGACGATGCTTGTGCTTCTTATGCTCCTTGTCCTTGTCTTTGTGCTTCTTATGCTTCTTCTCCTTCTCTTTATTCTCACCTTTTGATTTTCCTGCAATAGTTGGAATCCCTTTCTCTGCCTATTAGGAAAAAAGAAAAAGGAATAAGTTCATGTATATATTAAAAAAAAAAAAAAAAAAACACGTTCAACTATCTTTTTAGAAGAAAAAAGTGATAGCATATCAATTAATTTCAGCAAGAAAGAAAATTAAGTATAATCAAATCACAGAATTTCTTACAGCAGGCAAATCAATGGGAGCCGTTTCCCTGAGTTGAAAGGTTTCCTTGAGGACATCTAGATCAAAAGGCTGTATGCGAGCATTAGTATCTCTGTAGGAAGATGTATTCTGAATAAGTTGATCCAATTGCATCCCATCTCCTTTTCTTATTTCTGTGTCTCCTACAACATTGTGAAGGTAGTGTGTGTCCGCAATTGACACAGGGAGTGACCTCTTGCAGAAAAACTCATAGTGGGGTATTAATTTGAAATGACTTATTAGATCCACAGCACTTGTCAATTCCCTTGGTCCTGATGGAACAAAAAACACTGTTAATATTGAACAAAAATAAACAAACAAAAACTTACTTTAATTTTTTTAAAAAAGGGATGCTCGCAGGGTAATTTCCATTGTATAACTCAAAATCCTGAACATGCTTATAGCATTTTATTTCAATATTTTCCAATTTCTTTTTATCCAATAAATTCAGCCATATACCAGAAAATAATCAAATTTAAGCACTTACAAAAATATTAATAGCAAATTATGAGTTCCTGTAAATATAACATTTTTTCTATGCAGGTTCACACATAAAGCTGTTACGTACCAAAGTTGAAGAGTAGAGTAAAATAAATGGTTTATCATCCTTGTACAAAAATATATAATGAGCATGTTGAAATCAAGTTTAAGCTTAAAAGAGAAAAATGTATGACAAATCTATATGTCAATGCCAATAGTATAATACTAATTAGTAAGAAACACCAATTTCACAAAAAATTGTAGCTGGAAATAATTCACCCTCATGCTATCCTTCAGCCTTACAAATCTGTCACTGTCATCTTATCAACCCGGCTTATTAGTATAATTGGAGTACAAAGAATTTTTACTATTTTATATCATAAGTCTAACAAAAATTCAGTCTGATTACTTAATATATTATCCCTTTCCTGGCACTAATTGTCAAAGTTAAAATTCTGCTATAGGAGCAAAAGAAGATATCATTCAAGTTAAGAATATTAACTGACTAAAAAATTAACCAAGTATCATCAATTGGATAACAAATATGGTCAATGCCATGCAGATAGAAAATCAGGATTAGCATATATAATATGTGAATAATACAATATTAGACAACAATGATTTGTATAAAATAACAACTATAACATAGAAAATGTACAACACTAATGTAACAAATTTTATACCTCCTCCAAACTTTTTTCCTTCAGGATCCATGAGTCAATCTTTCATGAGCCGTTGAACCAAAATCAACTGCAAAAAGTCAATTACATAACACAAGGTATCTCATCAATGAATGTCAAATGAAAACATATTCGCAAGATATCAAAATGCGTATAGGTTCTGCATGTAAGGCCAGGGATCTTTTTAATAAAAATATAGAAGAAAAAAATAGGGAAAGTACAACCAGAGTTGCCCCATCGCTCTAAAAACAATGCATGCACTGTGGAATTTTACATTTGTAACAGGAAGTGGCAGCCACTGGCAGAAAAACTCATAACATGGATATAATTTGAAATGATTAATAAGATGCCCAGAGTTGCCATGCCAGCTAATGGACAGTCACTATTCTTTCTTGTATCATATCCAAAGTCAATGTTCATGAATGACCTATTAAACTGTTCACCTATCACCCATGCAGTCCAAAAACGAATTACACTTATTGTAGAACCTTTTTTTTTCCTTCTTTTGCAAAACGACAAATATTATGTATGGCTTAGGAGGTGAACAACCACGAATCCTACTAGTTACCACTTTACCATCACAGCAGTCTAAAAGAGATTAGCATAAAAATTCAAAAGTGTTGTAACTTGTCATAAACTAAAAGAACTTTTTAAAACTTATTAGGAACACAATGAAGTATACCATGTCTCTTCATATCTCAACAGCTATGAAGCACGGATACTTCAATTTGCTTCACGTATCCGTATCCGATACGTATCCGACACGATACTCTTGGATACTTCACCGATACGTGTCAATGAAGTATCCTAGCCTTTAAAAATATTATAAAAATTTTATTCAATTTTGATACTTTCATATACTTCACCGATACTTATTAGTGATATATATCAATAAAGTGTTCAAATTTTTGAAAAATTATGAAATATCCATTACGGCTAAATAAGATATTTAAACATGTTTAATATAGAAACATAAAACTATTGGTCCTTGATGAACACGTATCTTACAAGTGTCGTATCCTATATATTTTTAAATAATCGTATCGCCGTATCGGATACGTGTCGTATCCGATACGCGTATCGTATCGGTGCATCATAGCTCAACAGTAATCAAATTATCCTCTGGTAAATTACTCGAAGTAGGCTACTAAGACATTTCAGAAACATTTTACTTGTATCACAAACCCTAAAAGTTAAATAAGATTGACCAAGAAGCATATCCGGTACAAGTCTATCAGGAATGGATATTTTACACCCACACTATTAATGAGATTTAAAAAATTGAGGCCTGCAAGATATTTAGGAAACCTAGCATTCGAACAAAACACCATATAATCTGAGTCACAAACCCTAAAATAAAAGTGTGACATCAATTGACTAAAAGTGTTCCTAGAACAAGTCCAACAGGAAAGATTATTCTATGCCCACAATAATCTGCAAGTAGAGAACGCACACATAATTGTTCTCTTTGCTAGTTCATCTTTTTTTTCCCCTATTTCTGCAAATTTAATATTTCAAAAACCAAAGGTCAGAAAATCTTGCCAGAGAATCCCACATCGCTCATGAAATCATCACCAAATTAGGGATTTTTTAATTTCTCAAAAGGGGAAAAGAAATCTCAACTTTGCTCCCCCCCGCACCCCCAAAAAAAGGTGTTCTGAGGGCAAATTTCAAAACGCCTCACTGTAGTGCCTAACTCTAAAAACACTATAGCAGGTTAGCAAAAAGTGGGATGACCACTATTTTAAATATCATTATAATTATAATATACAAAGCAAATCATTTATACTACACATAAATACTCAAAACAGGAAAAAAATATTAAAGAAAATCTTGATAAATAATAAGTCACAGTTTACAGACACAATCACCATTATGGAGTAAAAAATGAAATATGTTGGTGAAATTAATAGAAAAAGGACATAACAAATTAGATTTAAAAAATAAGGAAGACTTGAATTAGGAAGTCTATAGGAAGAAGAAAGAACAGAACACAGGATTAAAAATAGTCCTGCAAAGTGTGAAGGAATAGAGGTGTCAAAACAGAGCTTATTACGGATTAAAAAATGGGGTTTTGAAGTTTATATCTTGGTAAAGCTGTTACAACAGCGCGCGAAAAGCAGTTATTTTTGCCGTTATGGCCACGACTAATGATTGAAAATCACTCCCCTATTTGAATCCCGTATAGTGCCTGAAAAGTCGTTGTTTTTGCAGTTATTGCCACTATAGCGTGCCTTTATAGTGCACTATTGACTACCATGCTTAAAACTTAGATGATTAGTTGTAACTAGATTCATTTCGCTTAAACTAATAACTCAAATTCATGTTTTTCCCTTTTTATTCAATAGGGTGACAAAACTTGATTGGTTAGGCTTTGAAAAGATAAAAGTTTCTGCTTTCAAAAAAGGGAAAACTCAATCATGACCTGCAGAGGAAGTATGCACAAATTTTACAAGAAACGTCAAGAATTCAAACCCTAGAGCCACCAATTATAAGAAGGATTTACCTAACCACCACCTTGACAACATGTTATTGTTAGTCCTCAAAAGAGGACAAAATGAATTAGGGGAAAAAATCCCAGAAAGAAAACACTGCAACTCACACAAACCAATATGAATTTTGAAACACTTAACTAATCTCAAACAATTTTCAATAATTTGCTTGTTTTCAGCCAAAATTCGTTTTCTAATCCCCATTCTCTCACACTTTTCAACTTCCAGATTATTAAAATTCATACGTAACGTTCCAAAAAAAAAAAAAAAAAAAAAAAAAACCAACGAATTCAAAAGCTAATCAAAAAGTGTCGTTGTGAAGAATACTCCAAGTCTCCACCATACACAAGCACACCCCAAAAGATACAAACCTTCATTACGTAAGTAAACAAACAAGCAAGCAAACAAACAACTCGTAAAGGAATCGAACCAGTGAAGAAAACTCACATGAAGTATGGCGAATTATGGGTTTCGTAGGAAACAAAAAACCCCTTCCGAATTCTCGCGAACCAAACCCACGCAACCACGCCAATCTGGAACCTTCTCGACCTTCGACCACCCAACAAAAATTTCCGCGGAAGCTGCGCAAAATTGAAATTGTTTAAGCGAAAAAGGCCACAATTAGCAAAAGGGTACTCGAGATTGTTGAGAAAAGAGGAACCATTTTTTTGCGCGGGAAAAACTGCGTGAAAATTGGAATTGACCCATGAAAGAGCAATGAAACCTCGAAAAGTGAAGATCCAAACAGTGGAAGAAGAAGAAGAAGAAGAAGAAGAAGAAGAAAAGAAGAAGAAGAAGATTTGGGTCCTCACATAAGCACGTAAATAGAAGATCTTTGGATTCAGTTCTGGAACAAACTAATTTTCCTTCGTTGCTCCCTTGTGTTTTTTCTCTCTCTTCTTTCACTGTTAAAAAAAACAGCAAAACCCAAAATTCTCTTTTCTTCTAATGCCGATGCCAGTTGCCACCTCTTAATTTTTATTGAGCCCTAAGTTTCTGTGAAATATCCATTTTACCCTTGGCTAATGCGAGTGCTATTGGATCAGGTGTCAATTTTCTGTTTTTGTTTTTTCATAGTAGACTGGTGAAATTTGGGCATTATCCACACAAATTGTATACCAAACCAAAGTACAAGAATGTAGAACAACCGCATCTTGTTTAAGGTGACGATCATTTCACACGAAGGTGCATGACCAAACCATGTAGAGTTATGATCATAAGTTGTGACATAGTCCACGTGCTTTTAGGGTTTTTTATTTAATTTAAAAAGTTGTTTTTGAATGGATTTTTCTTTTGTAAACTTCATTTCGTTCCAATCATATTTATCAAGTTGGCTAAATAATACTATATTGGTCTAGGGTTTTCTTTAGTGTATGGTAATAATAAACGATATATAATGTAATTGTCATAACATTGGTAATTACTTATATATTCAACATCTATTATCGAATAGTTACTAATATTATATTTATTATTTTATGTTATTAAGGACTCACATCAAATATTTATGTTTAAAATAAAATTATTTTTAATAGTTTCCAATTTTTGCATCAAATACGAACACGCAATCAAATGCTCACTTTGATGCTCTAAAATTTATAAGAAAGTTCGTACATTGATTTTCTTCTCGAAGTACATGAAACAACTATACATCCATTTTTTATTTAGGTTATGTAATATTTCAAAATTTTCAAAATAAATTAATAAAGGTTTTAAAATAATTATCTAATTGGAATATAAAAGATTTAGTGGTGGGTAATTGAAAATATTTTATTTTATTATCTAAGAAAGAATATTTTGAAATTAATTAATATTTAATTATAAGAGATGAGTAATTAATTATATTAAAATTGTTTTTACTAATGGGCTAAATGCATGTTATAAATTTTAGGGTTTTCTTATATATAAAATAATAAATTAGGGTTATCTCTCATATTTTAAATTTCACGTTTTTGTCATCTGAAGAGGAAAAAGAACAGTAGCAAAACAAAGAGAAGTGAAAAAAATCATTGTCTAATTCAGATATCTACTAGGCAATGATTTTTGAATTACAACCGAAGATTTGTTTATCGTTGGATCAAGCTAATTTTTTAACAATAGGTTCGTAGAATGTGATTATTCATTTTCAATGGTTGAATTGTCCGAAGGAGGTCTACAGTTGAAGAAAAATGTTTTGAGTTACAACATTATTTTTGGACGTTTTCATCATGTTTATCATTAAGGAGAGAGAATCAAAGGTAGTTAAAGACAACTTTGGAGATCCACACCCAACATTTGGCCTCCATCGAGGTAAGTGGGAGGGGTGTGGGTTATTTATGGGTAGCGGGATTGACCTTAAATCTCGTTTTGTTGTGCATAATGCATGACAAGGAAATCCCAAGCTAGATTATGACTTGTGAATTGGTATTGTGTGATTGTTTTGATGTGCTCTGAGTATGATAAATAAGTAGTCACATTTGTAATATCTATTATTGCCTATGTGATCATGAATTTGTGATTGTTTAAGGGTTCCTGTGGGAACCCAAAGGATTGAATAAATTGAAATAGCATGAGTAATGAATGATAGGTTAAAAGACAATCTTAAATTCCTCAAGTTTTAAGTTTTGATGTTAACAAATAAAGAAGTTCTTAATCAACAATATAGAGTTTTTAAAACAACTAAGACGAACCTTCTAAGAAGCAATCCGTCAGCAAGACGAATACTTATATAAGATGAAAGTTGCATTAAAACAACTTTGATATTGACTAATATGAACCCTTAGTCATAAAAAGACATATGCATTAAATCTTGATCATTTACAATCTCTAAACAATAAATTGATTATGCCTGAATGTTTCCTTAATATATCGTATTTAAAAATACTCACTTGATATCAACATTTTACAAAAAGGAAAAAAAATACATGTTTTGCATTAGAAAAAGGCAAACAAATCCTTACAAACACGAAAAGTTACTATCAAAAGTCATTTCATCACTACAACATCTTGACACACGCATGACTACCTACTTGGTACCCAAAAGGTGATAACTAACTTCTTCGATTAGATAAGAAGTGACAATTTGATGTATGTATTTAATGCAAACATTTATTACACCAATAAATATTTCTCTCCTCAAGAAGCAAATTGTGAAGACAAAGAAAACAATCCATGAGAGAGAAACTCAAGAATTTGCAACGATCAATTTTTATTGAAGTCTTATATAAGGAAGTTTGAAGTTTAGAAAGATATGACAACAAAAATGGAATATTATTTTTTCATTCTTTCTATAATCAACTTTGTACTTAACTTGTTGTATCACATATTGAAAGGAAGACGAAGCAACTCTGTAAACCTTTTATAACATTGAGTTATTAGGTTTGAACTTGAAAATGCTTCTCTATAAAAGAATACTTGATATTGAAGCCTGAATAGGTTTTGTGTAAAATGAATACTTAGGTAATTTTTATTGAAGACAAAGAAAGCAAGCTATGAGGGAGAAGCTCAAAAATTTGCAATGGTCATTTTTATTAAAGTCTTATATAAGGAAGTTTGAAGTTTAGAAAGATATGACAACAATCCAAAAATGGAATATTATTTTTTCATTCTTTCTATAATCAACTTTGTACTTAACTTGTTGTATCATATCTTGAAAGGAAGACGAAACAACTCTGTAAACCTTTTATAACTTTGTGTTATTGGGTTTGAGCTTGAAAATGTTTCTCTGTAAAAGAATACTCGATATTGAAGCCTGAAGAGGTTTTGTGTAAAATGAATACTTAGGTAGTTGCTTGAAAATGCAAGTCAAAAAATACTTAAGGTTGAGCCAAAAGTGACTTGGTAAATAATACTTGTATCTTTTATAAGATAATGGAATTTGATCTAATTGGATCAAGAATTGGACATAGTCTTAGTGGTTGAGACGAACTAGTAAAATCTCTAAGTTTGTTCTTTGTTTCGTTTTGCTTTCTCCTATCCGTTACACTACTACTTCATTGCTTTGTGAAAAAATGCGAGTATTTGAGTAACACTATTCAAACCCCCTGTTAGTGTCTTTCTTTTGTCTATAGTTTAGTATTCGAGCTTAGTCTTTGACGAGGTTGAACACCTAACAGTACTAAAAATAAAGATCCTAAAATGAGAAGTAGTGAAAACGGTTAGGGTTATCTATGGTTAGGTTATTCCATTTTAGTTGTGGATCCAGCAGGCGCATATGACATGAAAGTGATAAGGGTTGATTTGGTAAGGTAAAGTCATTTGGACTGCTCATGTATATTAGGTGATCTTTGTAGGTGAATGTGTGATGACACATTAGTAAAATGTATGCATTGGTTGAATATCTTATTGTATGATATTTACTTTGTGTGAGTTTGATTATTTGGTGTGTAACTTTCAAATGGATTGTTGTTCTAAGGATTGTTGTATGATGTGAACCTTGTGTTGTTGGTTTGAAGGTTTACATGTGGGTGAGTAGTATAAATGTTTTTATTTCTATACTTACTTTCTCTTTTGAATCTAGCTTACCCTTACTTGTTTTCATGTGGTGTGGACTGCAACGTTTATACTTGGTATGAGAGCAAAATCAAAATAGATTGTAGAGGACTATAGTGGAGGCCGATAATGGTGATTTTGGATGTTTGTACTACCCTTTTTGTGGTAGTTGTATAGTTATGCTTAGCTGATGCTTAGGTCATATATTTGACTCTTATTGGATGATTGTACTTATATTATTTATATTTCTATATATGTTTTTACTTATATATGCATATGTTATATAGTACATATCTAGATATTTACAAATGTATGACTTTAAGAGTAGATTTTTCGCTATTAGTTGATGATTCCACGAAATATAACGATCAAGAGGGATCGTTACAAAATACACTTTGTATAGGTAATAAAAAAAATGAATAAATTTTAAATTTGCCATCTAAAACATGCCTTACTCAAATTAAATTGGAAAACAAAAAAACATTTGGAATATTATTATATATGTGTGAGTCTCCTAGACTAGAATGCTACTTTAAAATTGCTTTATATAGTGGTCATTCTTATATTATATCTATTTAATTCTTTCTTTTTTCTTTATTGAGGTACAACTTTATGTGTAGTATTAATGTCACCTTTCAAATAGTTTAAGGTACAATTATTTATCTTTTGCTCATTAAAGTACTCTATTTGTCGCCCTTTATATATGTTCCTATGCATGAGGGTGCAAAAGGTCATTACCTCTAAAAATCAAATTTAATACTACTATTGAGTTAGACCTACAAATAAGATTATGAATTTTCTTATGACTTTAATTAATCAATTTGCATGTATTACACATACACATCGAAACAATTACAAAATTTATATATATTTGTTATACATAAATTTCTTCTCCTTTTTTATTAATAATCTTAAGATTATGAATTTTTTTGATGATTTTAATTAATCAATTTGCATGTATACACATACACATCGAGTAACCTATTTGGCATAAGAGGATTGTGTGTGACCAACATATGAAAAAAAGCCATACAAAGTCAAAGAAATATCCATTACATTTATCTTATAGTAATAATAGAGATTGAGTATCGATTATATTTTTCAATAACTTTCAATTAAATAATAATAATTTTTAAAATTCATCGTTCAATTGAAAGTATCTTTCACTTGCACCATATATACATATTTTATATTAATTTAAAATTATTTAACATCTCATTCATATAAATCAATTAAAATCAACAAAATATATACTTTTTAAAATGTGAATAATTTGATTACTTTTCTACTATTTAAATCTTTAAAAAAATTCAACACAAACATTTAAAACTAATATAAGATTTAAATATAATTTTAGTTCTTGTACAATAAACGTGTTTTGATTTTAGTCTCTATAAGTTTTTTTCATTATTTTTTATTTTCTAAAATTTAGAGTTGTTGTTTTTGTTCCTAAAATATGAGCAAATTTTGATTTTAGTCCTTATAATTTTTTTTTTTGATTTTTATCCTCTAAAACCTAAAGTCACTATTATTGGTCCTTAATATTCATTTGAAGGTAAATAACTAATATTTGTTTTAAAAATTAAAAAAAAACTAGAAGTGTTACATACTAACATGGCATCAAATACAATTATGAGTATTACTAAGAATGATCACTTGAACATACAATAAACACAAAAGTAATTAACAAAGATAAAAAAATAATAGACACTAAAAACAACAATTTCAATGTTAAAGAGATAAATTCTTTTTATAGAGACCAAAATAAAAAATAACTTATTTTACATAGAATAAAAACATATTAAAATTATAATATAAATTATAATTTAATAATAACATGATAACATTTATGTTTAATAAAGTGTTATTAATAATACAATAATTGATTAAAATTACACTCCTAATATACAAATGTTGTGTACTCACAAGGGTGAAATATAAATAGACTCATGATAATTTATAGACTTAAATATAATTTTAGTCTCTCAAATTTAAAGTAAATTTATTTTTAATCTCTCAAATTTAAAATTAGTCTTTTTAATTTTGCAATTTCAAAATATTTTGATTTAATATTTGTATTCATATTTTATTAGAAAATTTGTCAAATTCTGTCGTATAAAATCTATCTACTGATTTATCTCTTAGTAAAAATGTCACATTAACTCTATATAATTATTCCTGTCACTTTTAGATATATTATTGATGAATTGAAGAGTTAAAATAATTTTTTTAAAAATTATAAGAATTAAAAACAAAAATTTTAAATTTTAAAAAAATAAATTATTCTAAACAAAGAACTCCAAACACATTTAAGTTAATCACTTGGCTAATTCTAGTGGTTGGGTGGGGAGAAGCTGAGATAGTTAGAAGTATGAGGGCCTAGCTCAATCATTATTACCATCATCTTTGTAATCTTTTCTATCTTTATAAAAAAAAAACATTTAAGTTTAATTTATATTTGATACTTATTATTGTCTTAATCTTTAGTATTGGAAATAAAAGATAGTAATATTAATCCTATTTTATTATGACCTAATGAATGAATAAATAATTTTTTGATTTCTTAGATTTTTTGGTTGGCTCAGAGGTCCCAGTAGAGCAAGCGAGACAAACACCTTCATAAACCCCTAACTAAGGTGTTTCCGCCGCGAAGAGGAAGAAGAAGAAGAAGAAGAAGAAGAAGAAGGCATCGTTGTTCTCTGCAATGGCGGTCTTCGATCACTTCGAGAACATGTACGACGTTGCGTTCAAACCCCGCTTGCTTCTCTCCCTCATCAGAGACCACCTTCCCGACGACAGCACCCCCTTTTCCAACCCTTCCAATCTCTCCAACCTCCTCTCCCTCATCAAAACGCACTCTCTCCTCTCCGAGTCCTTCGCACAATCCACGCCCCACAAACACGCTCAAGCGTGGAAATCCGCGTTCGCTTCCTGGCTCGACCGCATTTACTCCCTCATCTCCACCACTGTGGTAAAACACACCAACAATAACGAACTATTCAAATTTTTTTATACTTTTTTTTTAATGGTATATTTGAGATGGGTGCGTTTTTGTTGTTTTTGTTTTGTAGCCAGATAAATGCTGGGCGGGGATCTCTCTGCTGGGGGTTACTTGTGAGGAATGCAGTTCTGAGCGTTTCCTAGAATCTTACTCTCTTTGGTTCCAAAAGTTGCTGCCTTTTCTACAGGTATCGAGTGCCCTCTTGAATTTTCCATTATTCACTGCAGATATGCTGTTGTTAAGGGTAGTTGATGAATTTAGAGCAGAAACATCTTCGGAAGCAATTCTGGGCGAAAAAAAATAAGAAAGAAAAATGAAACAAGCTTTTCCTTGAGCTAAAACTAGCTTTTGCACAAGCTAATTTGTAATATTTGGAGAGGGTATACGAGGGAGCTTCTACAATTTAAGTTGATTTTAGCTTATGGAGAAGCTTATTTCATTTTTTCTTTCTTTCTTTTTTTTTTTTTTTTTCCAGTTAGAAGGGTTCTGTAGAAATTTATCCAAACAGGTCCTTAGACCTTAGTGATGCTTTCTAGCTGTTGTATTTTGCATGTTATCCTGCATATGTTTTAAGGCACGAGCCAAAGCTGGTGCTCTAAGGAGAACTTAATGTAATGGACATGGACATTGTTTGAACTTAATGATATGGTGTGTGCTACGTAATTTGTTGTTTATGAAAATCTATATCATTCCTTTTATATTTACTGTGTTCGAACTTTGAAAGAGAGTATTTGGGTTTTCTCAATAAATGAAAAGTATGTTGTGTGTGAATCTAATTGGGGTTTGCATTGGTGGATGATCTGGATAGGAAAAGAGATGGATTCTAGTTGTAAGATATCTAATGAAACTGTCATTGGAATTGATATCTCATTCAAAGAGAAAGATATAAAATATCTGGAATTCTTTTTTTGTGTATTATATGGATGATACCATTACAGTAAGACATTCCTCCAGGAATTTGTAAATCAGCAATCTATCTTTATATGATGCCTTTTGGAATTACTCAATGTGCTTATTCTTTTTTTTAATCCATTTTAGAGTTTGTGAAGAAGCTTCTTTTCTTGTATTGGATAAGGACATTATTTTTATATGTGATATATCACTAATATGTTAAACATCATTTATGTGATACAATGTGTTTATTTTCTTCTTGGACTTCCATTTGAATCTTTTAAATTACATGTGCGCTCAAACGTAGATGCCCTTGTTTTTATGTGTTTACATGCATCTTTGTTCAAATCTCTGAAGTGAGTTTTTTACTTTTGTTATGCACAATTGTGATGTGTTCCTTGATCTTTACTTAAAACAGTCACCAGCAGATTGTCATTTAGTGAGGGTAGCTGCTTGTGCTTCAATGTCTGATTTATTTGTAAGGTTAGATATTTCTTATCCTACCAAAAGAGTTTCCTATTAATTGGTACAATTATTGGGTGTGCAATGTAGAATAGTCATGCTTGATGCTGTTAAATTGAATCCCTTGCTATAAATTTATCCCTATCTCTGTGTTTGTCTGAAAGCTGTTTTGTGGTAGCTACATATATTGCCAGTAATTAATTACTCATATCTGTGCATGAATTATACTCAATGGGATGAGGGCAAGTTTGCCAAACTTGAGTCTGCCTAAACTTATGGAGGGTTTATAACTCAACTATATAAAATCGGCTTGTTAGGTGAGGGGTGTTTGAGCTCTATAAGACTTATTTAAGTCCCCTCTAATCGATGTGTGACTAAACTATCATCCTTGAAGCTACAATTAAGACGTCCTTCAAAGTGGCTGCAACTAAGGTAAGCTAGGGGTGACTGTAATCGAGGTGGATTTCCAACAATAAACTTGACTTTTAAACTTCTAAGAGTTTACTTAATTCAAAAATTAATATTGAAAAAATTAATCATAGTAAATGTAATACCATAAATTAATAAAATAAAATAACATTCCATGCCCCATGTCTCAACCCAATATCAGTCTTATTTTTAGGGCCATTTCTCCTAGTTTTAAAACTGGGCTGTGCATCTGTATTGCTTAAGCACCTTGACCTTCTGATGTCAGACATTTAGTAAACTCTCTAACTTGACTGTGGAATCACTAGTTTGACCGTGTTTATCTGATCCCAACAGAGTTTAGGCAAGTTGTTTGTTAGGGTTGACATGATTTATGAACCTAAACTCATCCAAGTCTGCAATTCAACTTACGGGTTTGACAACAATGAGTATTCCTATGAAGTTGCTTAAATTTGACATTCCATTTACTTAACTGCTTACTAATTTCTGAATTATATGAGTCCCAGGATTTCTATAGAAACAAAATTACTGTAAATATGCATTTAGTCTTAATATTTAAATATTTCTTACATTTATTTTGTGGACTATTTTCTGCCACTTATTGGTGTTATCATTCTAAATCAAATTAAAACAATCTTGGAGCCTTTGTCTTAGTCCTGTTGCTGCTTGTGAGATCTGTAGCGTCTTCATAAAAATAGCTGGCAGCTACCTGTACTAACTCTTTGTTGCAAAATAGGTTAAGTGGATATCCAAAGATCAAGAAAGATTCATCTTCCTGTGCTGTGAAAGTTGTTCAGCCTACTTTGAAGATGTTGAATGATGAGAACTCAGAGGCAGTATGGGTAAGTTCTTAAATAATAATTGAGGGAGAAATTCTTGGGTTGAAGTTGGTTTTGGCAGTTCTTAGAATTGCAATTGCATTTTAAATGATTATATGGGAAGCATTATATATGTACAGTATATGTTGATGGACGGATTCATTCAGTTCGTCACGTATTGCATAAATAATGTGATCAGATAAAATAACTAAACTATCGTAATTGGTTATTGCCAGGAGCTGAAAATGTCTTATGTTAGTAGCAAAATTTGGAAGATAAAAAGGTTTTGCTTAATGCGGATAAATCTTTAAATATAAGATATTCTGAGTGCTCTTCACGATAGACCCTACCTGCTATTTCTTTGGACGAAAGTATCTTTTTTTTTTTTTTTTTGCTTACAACTTTTTTTATTATTTGAATTGTGGTGAATGCAGGATGCTGCAGTTCATTTGTTATGTACCATAATAACTTCATTCCCATTTTCTATTCGGAATCATTATGAAAGTGTAAGCTTCTCCTTCCCTTTTTGCAAGTCCTTATTTCCTGTATGCATGATTAGAACTTTGTTTCTTTTATAAATGCACTACCTCCTCTAATATTTCTTTTACCAAAGTGAGAACTTCAAACTCAAATGGTAATTTTGATATGTTCCCTTTCTTTTAATATCGCCATCATCTTTCATGTCATGACTTAATTACTATCTTCCTATTACTCCTAGATTGATGAAGTTTGTGGGAGTTAACTGTGACTTATTATTTATCATTAGTTTGGTACATGTTGACATGCTGTAGATCTATTCAGAGAGATTGTTATGGTGTGCTACATGCATCATACACTTGGTTTATGTTCTTTTCTCTTTTTTTTTCCGCAGTTTTTTAGCTGTAGAGAATTTTTTTAATTGTCACCCCTTTGTATTTTTACTCTTTCTCAATAAAAAAAAAAACTTAGGATATGATTTTGTTTATTAAATGGTTCAGATCAGGTTTTATTTCCTAGTATATTAATTTATGTTTGCTTTAATAATCTTAAAAATGAGCCATAAATCATACTAGGGATGCACACGTGTCTAAGGTTTGCATAATTGGGACATTGATGCTTTTACAGTTTGCTTTTGCATATACACTACTTGTATTGACACTAATTTTCTTATTCTAGTCAATACTCTTTGGTGTGTCTCTATCTCTGCATGGTTGAAACAAGATAATGAGCATTACATGTTTGCATGTGATTGATAACAGTTTGTTTGTTGCTCTTATGAGGGAAAATGTAGAGGATACCATTCAAGTTCCCTTGATGCTGTAGTCACATTCTGATGAATGTTTTGAATTTATGCAGGTTGAATCTGCTATTGCTTTAAAACTTTTGTCTGGAGGATGCAGTCTTGATATGTTGAAGGTAATGTGCTCATCAAATTTCAAAGAGCCTTTCTCTGGTGTATGTTTGGATTGTTGGTATAAGAAGAGATGAAAGGGGACTGTTTGTCTGTCTGTCTTTGTATGTCTGCAGCAGCCACGTTTTGCTTAAAAAATAATTTCACCTTTTCCTTTTATCTTATTTTATACATTATATCAGAAGGTATTAATTTGTTATTTTAAATTTATATTCTACAAGTTCCATTCCATTTTTTAATATACAACTTCCAAACACAGAAAAAAATTCTACCAGCAGCCACATTTTGCTTAGTCAGTATCGAACATGCTAGGAGTATATTTATGTTTTTTTATTCTATTATTTTTCCTATTTTAAAAGAATGCCTTGTACTTAATGTTGAATTCTTAGTTTTGTGTGGAAATGTTTCTGTACATAAAAAAAATACCCACGTGATCTAAATCTGATGTTCTCTGTTGTCTGCTTGGGTACATTTAGAAACTCGCACATTGCCTCGCACTGCTTCCAAAATCAAAAGGGGATGAAGAAAGCTGGTCTGTGATGATGCAGAAAATTTTGATGTTAATAAATGATCAATTAAATTTAGCCTTTCATGGTCTGGAAGAAGGTAGATATTGGTATTATCTGTTTTATTACAGTCAGTATTGAAAGCAGTTTGTGACTATCTTTTTCCTTGTGTTACAGAAACCATGCGGAACATGGTTACTAGGTTGTTGTTTTGGCCTGGTAAACATCCTCCATCACCGCTAGGAGGCTATGTATTAGCAGATGAAGTTCGTAACAAGGCATCAAACACGTCTGAGCAATCACTGATGTCTAATGTCTCTACACTTATGTTTGGCTGTCGCATGATGCTTACAAATTCATACCCTGTTAAGGTATTGTTTAGTTTATCCAATTTGTGTTCCTACAACTATAATTGATTGTCAGTTCTGTGTATTCTTAGTCTGAGAGAACAATGACAAAATGCAACTTGACATTGTTAGGTAAATGTGCCTGTTCGCCTGTTATTGGCCCTTGTTGAGAGGATTCTGATGGTAAATGGCTCTTTGCCACAAATGTCATTGCCATTCATGACTGCCAAGCAGCAAGAGAACATTTGTTCAGAACTTCCAGTTTTGCACTTGAGTAGCCTGGAATTGCTTACTGCTATCATAAAGGCCATGGGCAGGTACGATTACATGATTGCCTTTCCTCTCCATTCATAAGAAAAATAGGCTTAACAGAAAAAAGAAATGAGGTTGAGTGTTTTGTAAATTAAATGTAACATTCTTGAAACCTTGACATTTTAGAATAGTGTTTGTTTATTTATATATTTTTATTTTAAGGCCATTATTAGTGATCTCTGTCATAATGTGTCTTCTATCATCTAAGAGCTTACCTTGCATTGTTATGGTGTTCTGATCTTGTTTCTATGTGTCACTTCCATATTCTTTCCTTGAATATACTTTTCATGTATTTATTTCTTGCACGAGTGTATAATTCTACTTATTGCCAATATTTGTATTGCAGTCAACTATTACCACATGCTGCCTATATTGTGCGCATTGTTACAAAGTACTTCAAAACATGTGAGCTGCCAGATATAAGGATTAAGGTCTATTCAGTCGCAAAGAATTTGCTCTTAACCATGGGTGTTGGTACATGAAATTTCTCAATTGAATTGCTTTTCTGCTTACAATGATTTTATCTTGTAGCAAAGAAGTTTGTGAATTGGAATGTGTTTTTTATATTATTCTTTACATACTCCCTTACTACATTTTTTTAGTTTTTTTTTGGGAAGATATATTATACTCTCCTAGACGAAGAGCCTTGGCACAATGGTAAGGTTTGTTTGCCTTCTAATTTAGAGGTCACTGGTTCAAATCTCAGCTGCTTTTGGGGGTAAAACTGTGTACAATCTACCTTCTTCATACCCTACCAAGCGAGAGCCTTGTGCATTGGATCACCTTATTTTTATATTTTACGTCCCACATTTCTCATCCATCAACGTTTCCTTGTTAACCACTTTGAACATCACTAATAGCATACTTGGGAAAATGCTGGGGGAGTCCAGAGTCAGATTAGAAGAATGCGTGACTCTGGGAAAAAATGATGTTTGGTTGTTTTTAATTAAAATTGCTTTTGCTCCTAAAAGCATGTTTGACTAAAAGCAAAAAAAATGTAGCTTTTGAGAAGGTGCAGAGTTGAAGATTTTATACTAAGGTGGTTCTTGACTCAACTTTTTTTGGCTTTCTCTTAAAAGAATAATCTCTTCCAATTAGCTTTTGTAGAGGATTTTTTTGTAGCCTTTTTGAAATTTTTTTTTGAGGCAAACTTCTTTTAAGGAGGAGGAAAACCCAACAAAAGTTGAGTCAAACACTACCAAATTATATTACAAGCTTGCTTTTGAGATAAAAGGTTTCAAAATAAGTCACTTCAAACTTAATTTTAATCGAAGTCGTATTTACATAATCAAGTATTCAAAATCATTGAAAATTGGGTTTGCATACACTTAGTGAAGCACACATTTACTAAGAATTCCTTTGTAGAATTTTCCCATTAAGGATACAAAAAAGGTAGAGAATGGGAGAGGAAGTGAAAATGAAAGGAGGAAAGAGAAAGGCCTGATGTTAAGTGTATTTAGTCATAGTTTCATGGTCTCTCTCTGCTGTCATCATCCTACCTCTGATTATATGTAATACTGTTTTATTTATTGATAGATATCTATCATTTGTGTTTTTGCAATAGATTATTTCAACAACTTTACATGTAGCCATGTAGGCTGCATGGGCAGTTCTTTCCCTTTTCAGCTTATCTTTCTTGATGCGGAAATTCATCTGTTTCCCTTTTCTTGCTGTTTGTTTAGGCTTTATTTAATTTGACCATACATAATGGCCTTTATTAATTAGTCATCTTGAACAGGAATGGCTTTATACCTTGCACAGGAAGTTATTAACAATGCATTTGCTGATTTAAGTAATATTGAGCATAAGAATGGTGGCATGTTAAATGGTTCAAATTTAAATGCCTCTGCTGGAGCACCGTTACCACCAGGTCATAGAAAAAGGAAGCACATCAGTACAAATGGTTCTCTTCAGGCGCATGATGAAGGTGGTGGTCTGGGTGTGGAAGTTCCCAAGAATTGTCCATTGACTCCAATTTCTCTGAGGATAGCTGCACTTGAGACATTAGAGGCTCTTGTTACTGTGGTATGTATGCATCTAAGTATCTTTAATATAAAATAACTTAAGGTGTTGTTTCTTTATCAATCTTTCCCTACCTTCAATGGCTATTCTTGTTCATAGTTTTTGTTGTAATTGTAGGGGGATGGAATGGGATAAAGAATTAAGTAGTGACTGAGTAATTGTGATACAAACAGCATAAAGAATTAAGTAAATGTGGCCTGTAACACTTGCACAGATATTTTAGGTAAAATACAAGTGTAATGTAACTAGTATAAGCCCGGCAGAGTTGCTTCAAACAGAATTAGAATCCTAACACAATGGTTATCCTAATATTCTCACAGAACTCAATTTTGGTAATTGTAAATGCTTTCCTATGCTCTTATGCAAATTGTCATGTGAGTCAACCTTTAATAAATTCATAATGACATCAACTCATCGTATTCTCTCTGTGGGAGGATATGTTGGGACACTGTTATCTTTGTGGCATGGTTTTGGAATGTTGTTTCTATAACATGATAGTATGATACACTTTTATCTGTACAAACAGTCAATTTCTTTTAATCAAAAAAGAAAAAGGAATTTTATTATGTCTGTGGGAGGATATGTTGGGACACTGCTATCTGTGTCCATGGTTTTAGAATGTTGTTTCTATAACATGATAGACTTTTATTTGTTAAAACAGTTAATTTTTTTTAATGAAAAAAGAAAAAGGTATTTTGTTGGAGACAAATAGCAGAACTAAGGATATTATATCTTCCAAACAAGAAACTATACAAATAAGATCAGAAAAACTGCTATAAGTACTGTGAGCCTGTTGTATAAACTGCATATCCAAGATAGCTACTCCCTCGAAACAGCCATAAGCAGAATACGACAGAGAAGCTAGAAATTTAACTTCATCCCTCAACAAGTAATTTCAGGTATATAATATTGTTAAACTTGTATAAGTGATCTGGCATGATTCACAATATGCAACTGTTATGTAATTCTAAGGCCCCTTTTACCTAGTTTACATATGTTAAATAAAATGACATACCAAAAATCGAAAATGAGGAAAAGATGTTCTAATTTAAATGGTGTAAAATACTGCACCTGCGTATTAAGTTATGTATCTCCCTTAATGTTGACCTGAAACATTTTGGAATGCAAATTTCTCCTAAAATCCATTGATGAAATTGTCTTCCCAAGTTTAAGGGGACACCAAAGCGACCCTCTATATCTCAATTGTCTTATCAATTTTAAGTGAACTGCATGAAATTTTTATAATTTTTCACAGGCTGGTGCTTTAAAATCCGAACCCTGGAGATCAAAAGTTGATAGCCTTTTGATAGTCGTAGCAATGGATTCTTTTAAGGAAGGACCAGTTAGTGAAGAAACAAGTATGTTTCAACAAAAGGAACCTGCTGCAACTGCCACAGACTTGCAGCTTGCTGCATTGCGTGCTCTGTTGGTATCTTTTCTTTCATTTGCTAGGGTACGACCTCCATATTTAGCCCAGGGCCTTGAACTTTTCCGTAGAGGTACTTCTCTATATATCTATTTGAATTTCTTTTGTTATTTATTTTGGTATCAGTATGGTATTTCATCAGGTTGTAAAATATTGGGCTTTATTTGTCTAAATACGAGATTTTAAATTCCTGTCAACATAAATATCCACTGCCCTTTTATTTTTAATTTTATTATTGAATATAGAATGATCAAATATAAAATAGCATTTTAAGTTCCTGATATGACTGTGTGATAACCATGTAAACCTTTTACCTACGATTTCATGAAATTTCATTTTTATATTCCTGTTTGCTTGAACAACATGGAATCCTTATTTGCAGGGAAGCAACAAACTGGAACAAAACTAGCTGAGTTCTGTCTCCATGCTCTGTTAACCTTGGAAGTGCTTATACATCCTAGGGCACTTCCTTTAGTTGATTATGCCTATGCAAATAACCATTCTTTTGGTGAAGCTAATAGTAATCTCCAACATGAATATTTTGGCCGGAATGACCATACTCCATATGGTTTTCCACAAGCTCCTCCTGACTATGATGATGATCTGTGTGCTAGATGGTTTGAAAATGGCAATGAAGCTGATGTGTCATTGGCTAAAAATACAAAACACACCCCAGAGCCTTCTGAAGATTGCATAGCTAATGATCCTGAAGTCCTTGACTCCAATTTACTGGAGAGAGCTGAGATGGTGTCTGAGACTGCCACTTGTGCAGATGTTGAAATGAAAACTGTTGAGGATGAAATCAATTTGAAGTCAGATCAACCGGGAGAATCTGTGGTACAATTTCAGGAATCTGTCTCTTGCACCACAAACATCCCCGAGGCCAAAACTCACAGTGATGTAGCTGATGATAACAACGAGAAGATTGTTTCAGAAAGCACTCTTCCTCATAATGAAGCCAGTCACATGGAATCAGGACAAGGAAGCTCGGTTAATAAAGACTTTGGATTAGCTTTTCAGAGTAATAGTTTTGGGCAAAGAACCTCAGGCTCTAGTATTTTGGAGGAATTTGCTTTAAAATTTGGCCAGGACAATTCACTGGACGATGGAGATAGTTTTCCTGATATTGTGGATGGAGACCCAGATTCTAATTCCGACTGAAGGGAAGATTTTGTAATTTATTTTTATCCATAGAAGTATAAGGAACATTTAGTGTAGTTCAATTTCATTCTCTTTTTTCTATCAATTTTCTTAAGGTAAAACATTTGAAGTTTTGACCTTATAAAAAATGAGAATGATATTCCAGTTTTGACCGTTTGCAAAAACAGAAAGTGATATGCAGGCTTCATACTTTTTTTTTTTGCACTATGGTATTGACAAGATTATCCTTCAACTTTGTTGGAAACTAATCTCTCATGAGACTTTGATTGCATTAAGGTTATCTCTTTAAGCATTGATTTTTTTATATTAAGTTCAAGACTTAAATTCGAAACCTTGAGACTTAATAACTAATTGCAACATCAATTGAACCGAGTATTAGTTATGCAAGTTTCATTAGATGATTGAATTGAATTTATTATAAAATAAAATAAAAATGAGTTTTGCTTTATTAACTAGCTTATAGTTTGATAGTTTCTTTTCAATCAAAATGGTTTTAAATATCTTAAGATTTTGTTTTGAAATTATGTTTTTGAATTTATTACTTTGGTATTATTTAATAATATTTTTATACAAGATGGAGTAACATTAGAAAGGGAAAGATTAAAAAAAAAAGTTTAAATATAAAAGTTACGTTATAATTTTTTTAGAGAAAATTATAATTTACCAGGTAAGAAATATATCATTTTCAATGTGTAATGTCTATTGTATGTATATAGGTTTTTTTTTAAAGTTTTTTTAAAACAATCTTATTGGGGGAAATGCAGTAATTTCTTTCAAATAATATAGAGAAGTTTGTGTAATATCTAAGGATTGTTAGCTTAATATTTGTTAGATAATTAAAAAAGTTAGTATAATGATAAAAATAACAAGAGGTGTGCACATAATTTAATGATGTTTTAAAGAGTGTCATTATAATTTATCCTAATTTATAAGTAAAAATATGCAATGAAATAAAATTCTAGCATTATTATATAAATGTTTAATTTCTAATTAAAAGTGGAATGAAATAATTAAATATTTGTAAGTTATATATAAGACATGATTAATTGGTAATATATCAAAGTCTTTTTTCTTACTCTCCTTCATAACTCGTAGCATACAAAATTATTCGACTCAATTGTTATATCATTCGATTTTTTTTTCTTCAGAAAATAAAACCGAAGTTTGTTGTTGTAAAGACCAAAACCGAAATGTCTGCATGTTACAGGAATTAAAACATTATTTACTTTTTTAATTGCTTTTATTCCGTACAATTTAATTTAGTGGGGGGTAAAAAATGAAGATTACTTGGTATAAAGTTCATATTTCGTTTTGTTTCTATGTCAATTATATTCATGGGTTCTTTTATCCTCATTTCATTTTCCTCAATCGACAACCCCTTTCAGGACAACCTAACTGGAATTGGAAACGATTGCGCACACAGGAAAATTAATCCATTGATAAAAACTCAATTTAAAAGATTAAAAACAAATCATATTAAAAAAAATTGTTTTTATGTGCTCCTATTTTTTCAACCACTCGTCCTAATTAAAGATAAATAAGTTCAAGCTTTGTACTAGTCTATCTTCTCCATTCCCTATGGATGAACATACAACCAGTCAAGTGCATTTGTCTTAATTTGTTTTTACATATAAAGCCTAGGCTGCCTTATTAAGAACAAGAAATGAATTGAAAAATAAAAAAAAAAAACTCAGACTAACCATCACATTCATGATTGATGTTAAAAGCTTTCTAGATCAACCTTCCACACATTGGATTTCATATATTAAAGATTGTTGTTAAAAGAAACAAACTATATGTGTAAGTGATTCTAAAAGCATGCATAAAGTTATATGATTAATCGAATCTTTCTTTCTTTTTCTTTTCTCAGATGGACATCTAAAGGTTACTTGATGGTTGATGCGGTTGTCCAATTTGTTATTATATTTATTTATAAATCATTTTGATAGGTACAAAAATCTTAGCCATGAGAGTTATATGTACTCCTTATTACTAGAAAAAAGAAAGAAAGAAAAAGGAATGATAATTAGGTATAAATTCGTCGTGAAAGAATTCTCTACCACGTGAAATTTTTAATTGGATTACCTTAAGTGAAAATTTCAATCATTAAAGTCTTCGTATATTTTTTTTAAAATTTATTATTATTTAGGTTACACATTCAATTTAGTCCTCATACATGTTGCAAATTTTCAATTTGATCTCTACATATAAAACAATATTAAATGAGTCTCTTATACCTATAAATATTATTGATTTGAATCACTATTAAACTCTTAACACATTTTTAATTTAGTCCTTATACGTGTGAAATATCCTTAATTTGATCCATTTATCTATAATGTATTTTTAATTTGGCTTCTAAATCTCAGTCCTTGTAAACAACTATCTTATGCAGTAGTGCTTTTAGATGATATTTTTCAACGAGAGGATTTTTAGAGATTTTCTTAACTTGTTCTCTAATTTATTATTTTTTATTTATCGTATTTATTTATGAATTAATTTCAATATTTTAAAAATAAATTATTGTAAGACTATGTGACTTTATCTTATTTAATTAATTATATGTTATATGTGATTAATTGTTGAAATATTGTTATTAATATTGTTTTATAGCTTTAAGGGTTAAGGAATCATTAAGAGTTAAGTTAGTTGATATAGTTTTAGTTAGAGTTAAGTTGGTTTAACTTATGAAAGAGTGTAATAAGGTTTTTCTCAAGACATGAACCTTAGAAGTTCAGTTCTTAAGAAAAGTAGAGAGAATTTAGAGAGAGGGTCTCTAGAGTTAGAGAAAATTCTTCCTTATTATGTTTCCACTAATTTCGTATACACCTTTCAAACAAATGATCCAAGTTGATAGAGTTGGAGAAGCTTCTAGAGCTAAGAATCTCAAGTAGAAAAAACATACGAGGTTTTGAGTTCTATGTTTTTCTTCCTCCCCACTTCATATTTTTGAAGCGATTCAAGGTAAGAGAAGATTGTGGTTGATGAATTGTTGAATTGTATAATTTGTTTGTTGTTGAAAATCTCAAATGTTGGCTGTTTTCGATTAAATTTAGAAGAAATATGAGTTGATTAAGTTTCAGTTCTTCAAGGTGTTTTAAGGTGAATTTGATGGTTCTTGGTAATCCTTGATTGCATGTGGAATTCTGCGTTGGTCTGGAGTTGTTTATGTTGTATTTATGTTGAATCTTGGAACACATGTTGGTTTGGTTGTATGATTTGCAAGTTTGAGCCAATTTTGTAACATCCCACTTTCTCCAAATAGATTAATAAAAGATTTTTCAATTAATTAATTGGGGAATAAAATATTCTGAGTGATTTGATAAGATGATATCTGGAGATTATCTTTTTAAAATAAAAAATGTGATGTTAATTAGTTAGGTTTTTACTGACAGGCTATACGTGCAGGTGAGAGTTAAGGTTTTGTTTAAATACATTAATTGTGTTAGGTCTGTCTCATATGTGATCTGACCGTACTTTATGATCTAAAGAAAAAGGTGAACCAAAGACAATTATAGGGGAACTTGAAGATCAAAATCTTGGAATTAATGCCAATCAAGATAAAGTGCGAGACCCCTTCTCTCATCTCTCCCTCTCAACTCTCTTTCCCTCTAAACTCTCATTCTCACTTTCTCTTACACTCTTATTCCCCCTCTTTTGGCTGAGAGGTGATCTTGGTGGCTGTAGGTGAGGTGTAGGGTTGTGTGAAGTTAGCTGGAAGCCGGAAACCTTTTTCTCTTCTCCGTTGATCTCTTCTTCATCTTCTTCTCCGTTCTCCGCGGTCCCGAAGCTCGGATTCTTCACCGAGGTAAGGGAAGCTAGTTCTTTGGCTGATTTTGTTGGAAATGAGTTCATAAACTCATTGAGTGGCTGATTTTCTGATGATTGATGAGCTGTTTGATGAAAACAGGTTTTCAGAGTTTTCGGGGTTTTGATGAAAATTCGGGAGATTTTCCTTGTTTGATGTTGCATGTGTAAAAAGGCATGATTTTTGAGCTGTTGATTGAAAATGTGACACTTTAGTTGGTTTGCATGTATTTGGGATGTTGATTTTTGCAGGTTTTGGGTGAAATTTTTGAAGTGGTGAAGGTTACTGTTTGAAATTGCGCCGGCGCAGTTCTTCGCGCCTAGCGTGATTTGAAATTGGGAATCCCTGGGTGAATCACGCCGGGCGTGGGGAGAACCACGCCGGGCGCACTATCAGACGTAAATCTTATGTTTTTGTTACTGATATTGCGCCGGGCGCAGGATAATTGCACCGGGCTCAAAAGACCTTTGTAGGTCTCTGGTTGAGATTTGCGCCGGGCGTGATTTTAATGTGACGTACGTGTGTTTTTCTTTCAGAATTTGACTTTATAGTCTTCATGAAAGTTGTAGCCTTGGATGTTAGCTTTCCAATGACGCTGGAATCACCCAAAAAGAAGTTCTAGAACTCTAGATATGGCTGTTTTAGTGAAGAAGGGGTCAAGCTGCTAGCATTGGTTATAGCTGTTGCGGTTTTTATCATTTTTTAACAAGGTAGATGAAGGAATTAAGACTTGGTGTCTTTATGAGAGTTGTAGGAAATATTCTTATCTTTCATATGAGATAAGGATGAGCATGGTAGGAGTAGTATAACTCCTGATACGCTGTTTTATGTGAAGGTTGCCATTTCACAGTTAGTGATTTGGTTAAGTTAAAAGTTGTTTTAGGTGCTTAGGTTGATTGGTGTTGTTTGAGCTGTTATTGTTGTTAAGCTGGGCTGTGCTGTATGCTGTTGAGCTGTTATTGCTGTTAAGTTAGGTTGTGCTGAATGTTGTTAAGCTGTTATTGCTGTTAAACTGAGCTGTGCTGTATGTTGTTTGAGTTGTTATTGTTGTTAAGCTGGGCTGTGCTGAATGTTGTTGAGCTGTTATTGCTGTTAAGCTGAGGTGTGCCGAATGTTGTTTATGCTGATTTAAGCTGTTAATGATGAATGTTGTTGAGTTGAGTGATGATTTTGATGTGCTGTGAGATGTTTATGCTGCATTATGGTGTTAAGCTGTATTTGATGTATATTGTTGTGTTGTAAGTTGTTTAGCTGTGCTGGATGCTGATATTGCTGTGCTGTGCTGAGCTGTATGTTGTTATTGCTGCTATGCGATGCTGTTATTGCTGCTATGCGGTGCTGTTATTGCCGCTATGCGGTGCTGTTATTGTTGCTATGTTGTGCTGTGCTGCATGTTGATATGAACTGTTGTAGGCCGTAAGGCTGAGCTGTTGTAGGCCGTAAGGCTGAGCTGTTGTAGGCCGTAAGGCTGAGCTGTTGATCACTAAGACTAGAGGAGATATTTTCGAAATTTCTCATCCCATTGTGTGGATTGAGTGGCTGTGGTGCTCTTAGAGCCCAATTTGTTGAAAACCCTCCTTGGAAAGCTGACCCTTGGAGTGGTAACTTGCTGTTCTCCTCTAAGTTCTTAGTGGTCCCGTGTGTGGGCAAGATCGAGGCACACATGTACAAAGCGACCACGGTATAGGGGCCAGGTCGAGCTATACCGATTACAAGCGACCAATACTAACTAATTTGTGTGACGATGCATTGTGTGTTTACTACTGTTTACCGTTGTGTACTGCTGTTTACTACTGTTATTGCTGAATGATGTGCTGATAGCTGTAGCTATTTACTATTCATATTTATATATGTATGTTGTTTCTTTTCACTAGCTTACCCTTTGTTGTTTCCATGTGGTTTGGATTGCGATGATCATACTATGTATGTGAGCAGAGCAGGGTTAGGTTAGTGTGTTGAGGAGAGTCTGCAGCTGGCAGATGGCAATTGTTTTGTTGTTGTATTTAGCTACTTAGTGTAGCATTGCTGGATGTATTTTGTACACTCTGACTCTAGCCAGATTTGGACCTTGTATATATATATATTCTAGACACTATATGTATATACTTGTTCTTTTCTGTGTGGTGTTCTGGTGTATTGTGCTGTGTGTAGTGACCAGTCGGGTCGTTACATAAAGGGAGAGTGAGAACATCGCTTCGGAGTGTAAGGTAATTGTTTGGTAGTAGGATTGGTCCCTAATCCATAGGTTATGTGTGTATGTGTGTGGGTGAGGGATTAAACCTAAACCTAGTGTAATTTTTTATATATGAAATTAGATGTTTTGAATATGTTATAAGCGAGTATTGATGTGTAAATTATGAGACTTGTATGTGATCATGAATCTATGAGTGCTTGTCAGTTCTTGGAAAAACCCTAAGGATGTACCTAAATCCTTGAGTAGGAATGAATTCATAATAATTATAAATTGTATGCCTAAAATGTGGATTAATTAGATTATAGGAACCTCTAATAGATTAAAATTGTAAGAGTCTTGTTTTTGAAAAATTGCAAATTACTCAGAAAACCTATTTACTAATATTGCACTGGCAGTAGCTTGGGTTCATTAGGCATTGGTAACACAAAATGCTTGTTAGTATAATTTACTTTTATATATTTAAAATTATCATGTATATTATATGACAAATTTATTAATTTTTATTATAATCATATAAAATATTATATTTGGAATAATATTTGAGTAGTTGCCATTATAAATATTTCATATAGATGATACACGAAAATTAAATTAAATTATTTTTAATTTTAATGTTTAATTATTATCTTAAATTAATTTATGAAAGTAAACGATGAAGTTGTTCTATATCCATGGCCAGATTCATGACGAGCATCATATGTCACTACAACTACTGTCCACTGGTAGATAAAGTCAGTGGAACATATCACCTTACTAAGATAAAAGAGTGGTGGAAAAATTACGAGAAAGAATATGAATAAAATAATAGAATATAATTTTGTATTATTTCCCACCTCTTCTTTTCTTATCTGGAAAGGAGAACGAAAGAGTAATCTGTAAGTTCTTCTCTCATTTATTACTTTCTTTTTAAAATAGTTCTTAAAACGTTGCTCAGAGGAAATGTATTTATTGAAGCATGTTAAAACTATGTATTTCTAACGTTCCATTTTAATCATAAATACTTGAAATGTATTTATTGAAGCATGGGAAAACTAATGTGTTTCTAACATTTCATTTTAATCATAAATAGTTATTGGGACGATCCATTCCAATAAATTTTAATAGAATTATTTTATTTAATAATTTATATTTTATATTAAATATTAACGATTTAATTATTAAAATTAATTTTTTTTAATATATAGATCAAATCGACAAATTTTTGTAAAGTTTAAAAATCATATGATACTTCGTTATATAAATTCAAATTAACATATAAAATAATTTTATGAATGTTTTTCAATTTGAATTAGTGAAATAAATAATTTAATAATTTTCAAAAATTTATAAAAATAAATTTGATCTATACATTAATTTTTTTTTTAATTTAATTGTTGAATTATTAAAGTTTAATGTAAATAAAGAGTTATTTAATATAATAACTCTACCTAAACTTACTCTTAGATTAATATAAAACTTATAAAAATATATATAATTTTTGACACCATGGAACACATTCAATAATTTTTTTTTATAGAATACAAATTTAACATATTCAACCATTATATTTGATGATATTACTAATTAAATCGAGTATCCAAAATCGCATATAATTTTAAATTTATTTGATAGTTGACCATATCACTTTTATTTTAACATATATGATATTCAAAATACATGAAAATATTTATTGATAGATAACATCTCTACAAAAATTTAAATCATTTAAAATTTAATATGTATAATGATGAGTTTAATATCATTAATAATAATGATTGGATCAACTAAATTTGTATTCTATTAAAAAATATTGAAGGTGTCATTTCACTAATTTAATGCTATGATGTCAACAAATCCGATCCAACTTTTAATTTAAAGTTTGTTTGATAAATTTATAGAAGAAAAAAATAAAATATTTTTTTTATAATTTTAAATTAATTGAGGTATAAATTAGAAATAATTTATTTTTTAAAAAACTAATTTTTAAAACTTCATATAAAATTAATTTATACATAAATTAATTTTCACTTATAAAAATAATTATTTTATTCTTATTTTAAATAATTATAAAAAATCATCCATAATTATTATTATTTTGTTCTTTCAACTACTTTTACTCCATTTAATGTCATTTTTCTAAAATATTTCTTCTTTAATACATGTTGTTTCAGTTATACTACTTTTAATATTTATAACAGAAACAATTTAGGAAGAGTATCATAGAAGTATTAAAATTTAATGTAGATAACTAACATTCTTAATTTTTACCTTTATTTTTATTTATTCAAATGTTATTTTTCTCCTTTTAAATTTGTACAACAATTAAATAACTTTTTTTTCACAATTAACTATTTTTAAATAACTTTATTTTTATTTTTAAAATATTAAACAAAATATAAATTTCTAAAATTATTTTAATTATAAAATTAATATATTAATGTCTGGACTTGATAGTAGTACATAGATAAGTATAGAGACTTCTATTTTTAATTTTTTATTATATTTATTTCAAATATTATTTTCTTCTATTTTAGATTATCAAGATATTATCATTTTAGTAATTTGTTTCCTGTTTTTAACTTATAGTATAATATATTATCATTATAAAATAAAATGAATAATTAAAAAATAATTTATATTCATTGGTTCAATTGATGTTATAGTTGGTCCTTAAATTTCAAAATCTAAGATTTGAATCTTGATTTTAATAAAAAAAATATTGAGAAGGATAGCTTTTCGAGAGATATTTTTGTCAATATCATGTACAACACAAAAATTTGAAAATTTATACATTATAATAATTTTTTTAAAAATAATATTATAAAAATAAATTTTGCTTAAATATGTTAGATATTGTAAATTGATAAGTAAGATATAAAAGATTTATTTAAATAAAGAACTCAGATTTATTAAGATATGTTAAATTGATAAGATATAAAATAAATTATTTAAATCATAATACTTTAAATTTATTATATTATGATTGAAAATTAAAATTTTTAAAAATTTTCAAATTAAAATTATAATAATATTTTTTTTGACTGAAAATTATAATAATGTTAAAACTCAAAATATCCATGATAAAAAATTGTTAATATTTCTTAATAACAGTAAATTAATTTTATAATAAATATTTAAAATAACTTAAATACCTTTAAAATGAGAACAAAATATTGATTAATGTTTTTAAGAAAATAATAGTATATTATAATTTTGAACTTAACTTATAATAATAATAATAATTATTATTATGATTATTATTATAAACATTATTAGTTAAATATAAATAAACTAATAGTAAACTGATACTATAATTTTAAGAAATAAAAAATATCATTATAATTATAATATATTAATAATCTAAAATAGTATAATATAATATTATAAAATAAACATAATAAAAAAGTCTCACATATATATATATATATTAAAGAATTCTTAATAAGTTATAGAGACTTATTTACGACATTAATAAATAAAAATATTTAATGACATATTAAATAATGACGTGTTTATTTACTGTTGAACATAGGTTTAGAAGAAATAGTCTGAAATAACACGAGTTAAGTAAAATTTTTTTGATTACAAATGATTAATTTTTTAATATATGTAAAATAATTTGTTTTAATATTTATAATAAAAAATAGAGAAAGTATATGAGACGAATCAAGTCTTGAACAACTTTTCTAATTATTTTATTTTATTTTTTAATTATGTGGAAATACATGTTGGAAGAACAGAAGTGAAGTGTGTATATATAAATACTTTGAGAACATCGCAAAGAACCAATAACGATTTTGATTGTTCCTTGCAGAACACTCATTTTTCTATGACTTTCTAAACCACAAAAACGAACACCATCACCACCGCAGATCACCGAGCAATGCCGACGGGTTTACCGGCGGCGAACTCCTCCGTCGCATCCGACGACGAGGGGTGGGTGTGGGCGCAGATCAAGGCGGAGGCTCGGCGCGACGCGGAGTCGGAGCCGGCGCTGGCGAGCTACCTCTACTCGACGATCCTCTCGCACTCGTCGCTGGAACGCTCTCTCTCGTTCCACCTTGGGAACAAGCTCTGTTCCTCCACGCTCCTCTCCACGCTCCTCTACGACCTCTTCCTCAACGCCTTCTCCTCCGACCCCTCCCTCCGCTCCGCCGCCGTCGCCGACCTCCGCGCCGCCCGCGAACGCGACCCCGCCTGCGTCTCCTACTCCCACTGCCTCCTCAATTACAAAGGCTTCCTCGCTTGCCAGGTCCATTTCTTTATTTCTAGGGTTTCCAATTCCGAAATCATAGTTAAAAGTTAATTAATTCGCTTTAATATATGGCCACTGTCAGTTAATTAGAAATTATAAATAATTATGAGTATGACTTTTAAGATAGGTATGGTGGTTGTATATGACAGTTTCTGATTAGAGGCATGTATGCTTAAGCTTCATCCTAAGTACTTTTAGGGAAAAAAAAAAAATAGAAGAAAAATTGAAATATAAGTTAATCTAAAACTAATTTATTCATAAGTTAAAAATAATATTTTTTTAAAAGTCAACACGAGAGAGATCTGCAAATTGGCCTGTATCTAAGTTTATTTTAATTTGTGGAAAAAATTATTTTATTTTTTCATCAGAATTTTGCTTCTTCTAGAAGTGTCAAATTGGTCTTAGATTGCAATGCAGAAGGATTAGTATACAGGAAATTCGGTATGACCTTTGAGGTAGCTATCCTTATAATGATAGTTTCTGATTAGATTGCGGTATAAATATTAGTGTGTAGGTACTAATTAGGCACGACTTTTGAGTCAGTTATCCTTATACATGATAGATTTTTCATGATAGGTAATTAGGTGTGATTTTTCTGGTAGTTATCCTTATACATGATAGTTTCTGATCAGATGAAGGTGTAGAGATTACTAAGTGTACTATTTACTGGAATTGATTATTGAGTGTTAGGGTTAATTCTGTGTGATTGTGATTTGCAGGCACACCGAGTGGCTCACCTGCTGTGGCGGCAATCGCGGCGGCCTCTGGCGTTGGCGCTGCACTCTCGGATTGCCGATGTGTTTGCTGTGGACATTCACCCGGCAGCAAGGATTGGGAAGGGGATTCTGTTTGACCATGCCACCGGGGTGGTGGTGGGGGAGACGGCAGTGATTGGGAACAACGTGTCGATTCTGCACCATGTTACGCTGGGTGGGACTGGTAAGGCTGGTGGGGACAGGCATCCCAAGATTGGGGATGGGGTGCTTATTGGTGCTGGTGCTACTATTCTTGGGAATATTAAGATTGGGGAAGGTGCGAAGGTTGGTGCTGGGTCAGTGGTTCTGATCGATGTGCCACCAAGGACCACGGCGGTTGGGAACCCTGCGAGGTTGGTTGGTGGGAAGGAAAAGCCCTCTAAGCATGAGGATGTGCCTGGGGAGTCCATGGACCATACTTCCTTTATCTCTGAGTGGTCAGATTATATCATTTGAATTTATAAGATGAATCAGTGAACGGATGAATACTTTAAATCAATTACTATCTGCTCTGCTGTTATAGAATTTTGTAATTTTATGTTTGAATTGAGGTTTTGTAGTGAATATACTCTGTTGAAGAGTGAACCTGTAAATGAGTTTAATAAGGGTATGATGATTGGTAATATGGAAGTTTTGGTTACTGCTTAGTATACTGTGCTGTGAGTGGAAATTTTGGTAGCATGCAGTATGGTAAGATATGGTGCAGATTATATAAGCTGATTTTGTTGGTTGTCACTTGTGTTACCGGGTTAGTTTTAAGCTCCAAGTTTTTATCATTGCATTAGGTGTCCAAGGATAAATATGTAATCTAGGTGTCGTCTCGATGAAATATGGTATTTTAATTTTACAGTTAGAAGTTAAAATAGAAAAAAAGTGACAGAAATGGAAAGGATGATACGAAAATGAAAAGTAGTCTATATCTTGTCCTGGGTCTGCAAAATAAAGGATTGAATGGAATCTACTGGGGAGTTGGTCAAGTGATTTCATTTTTAAATTTTTATGGTGGTATTTGTGCAATTATTAATACTGTAGTTTCACAACAGAGGATACTGACATAAATTTCTCTTCTGATTAGTGTCTAAACGCTCGACTTGCATTTGCTCTTTCTCTCGTTCACTCGCTTTGGCTTTCACTTGCTTTTTCGTTAGGCAGTTTTGATTTTGGTAATAAATCGAACGAGGTCGGTCTTCTCAATTTAATCTCACATGATGCAGCCCGACCACAACACATAATTCTCTGTTGTCTGGAGGATTAGATTGTAGGGAAGTGGATTGTACAAGAATTTGAATGAATTGATTTTAAGAAAACCATAAAATCTAATGCTTCTCGCATTATATTTTTGGAGAGAAACAGGTGAAGAATTTAGATTGATTTTTATTTCCCAGTCAAAATCACGGGTGTGTAGGAATTTCGGAAGTATGATTATTATTGACTTCAAATAAATTGATGTTAAGCAATTTATTTGTATTTAGAAAAGATATTGCATAATTTAGCTATAAAATGATTTTGACTAATAGGATATAATTACTTGAAATCTCGCATGTGTTCGAAAACCTTATGGGTGTGATGCTTTGAAACAATTGCATTCATTATCTGTAAGCTCATATAATTAGTATTACAACATAGAATCAATTTAATTTTCGAAGCAAAAATATATATAATTTTTTTTTACCCTGTAGCAAAAATAGAGTCAATTATTTTAAAATCAAACGTGACTTTTGTTGCCAAACCAAACAAGCACGCAGTTTCGTATAACAAGCCAGTAGTTTATGTTCAGTTTAGTTCGTTTCTAGCAAGCTATATAGGGTAATTTGTAAAACAACCAAATCCAAAGACTTCTCACCATTAGTTTGTATATTAATTCGATATTAAAAATTAAACTATCCAACATGGGCATCTTACATAGTTGCAATCCTAGCATTCCTACATTTGGAACGAGATTAGATCCCAGATTACTTTAAACCTCATGTTATAGTTATTTTTCTCATGTAGCAGAACATATTCATATCCGATGCCAATGAATGCAAAGAGGAAAGAGTCGAGTTTTGGATTCACTCCTTTCTCATGTAGCGAGCATGACAAATTAAAACATGCTGCAAAAGCAGGCATATAATAAAGTGCAAGAAAGTTATACTCGCAATATCTCTGTATCCTATATATTTTGCTTTGATTCTCCAACTTTTGCTACAAAATAGCGAATCAAAATTGTCTGAATTTACCATCCCCAAAATATAGCATTTTTCCGTAAATATAGCACAGCATCCCCAAGAAAACTCTCCAAAAAATAGCACGCGGTGTGCATGCATGCACGCACACACACCCCTCAATCCCTGATACGATATTGATCCCCTTGCGCAGCCATAGATAGAATCAATAATCCCACTAAATTCTCTCCATCTTCTTCTCCCATCCCAAACAACATAAAAGAAAAAAAAAAAAAGAACATATCAACAACCATAACTGCATGCATGCAACATGAACAACACTCAGTCACAACAACACAAGAACCGCGAAGAAGAAGAAGAGGAAGAAGAAAACCGGTTGCTCCAATCAGAATGCGAGACAATACCCTTGTCCTCATGCCGCTCGTCACCCACAAAGCGCGAACACGTATACGAACAACAAGAGGAAGAAGAAGACACGGACGCGGTGTATGCAGCCAAGGACAAGGTGCACATATTCGACTTGGAGTCCGCCGGCGAAGGCAGCGGGTCCACGGCGGTGCCGCCGTTCTCGTGGCGGAAGCTGTGGCTGTTCACGGGGCCGGGGCTGTTGATGAGTGTGGCGTTTCTGGACCCGGGGAACCTGGAAGGGGACCTTCAGGCTGGTGCCATTGCGGGGTACTCGTTGCTGTGGCTGCTGATGTGGTCGACGATCATGGGGCTGGTGATTCAGCTTCTGTCGGCGAGGCTTGGGGTGGCGACGGGGCGGCACCTGGCGGAGCTGTGCCGGGAGGAGTACTCGAAGTGGGCGAGGTTGGTGCTGTGGGTTCTGGCTGAGCTCGCTCTCATTGCTGCTGATATTCAGGAGGTTATTGGCAGTGCTATTGCCTTCAAGATTCTTAGCCATGGCCTTCTTCCTATTTGGGCTGGTGTGGTTATCACAGCCATGGATTGGTAAGCTTAACAACTTTTCATGTCAATGCATTGCATCCAAAATTATATTTTTTTTAACCCATGTTATTAGTACAAAGTATCCATCAGTTTTATTGATGACTAATTCTTGTCGGGAAATTTAGCTAGCCACCTTTAGTAGGATCTTTTCTCTCATTTACATTTTTTTTATACATAAGACTCGAACTCAACATTTTGGTTAAATATAAATGTTTATGTGATAAGATAAGTCTAAATAAGCCGTAGATAAACTCGTCCAAACAACCATTGATGCATGAGCCTCCCATCTAGTAGGATCTGGAGAGTGTATGCAGTCTTATCTTCTCAAGCGGAGAAACTGTTTTTTTTTTTTTAAGATTTGAAACTATAATCTTATTATTGTTCCGAGGCTCATCCTCCTTTGTGAAGGCTGTTAAATGTTTGAAGAAAGAAAAAAAATCCATGTTACTATTTTGTGTTTGATTTAAGAATTTGATAATGGAAATATAACGAACTTGAGCCAAGTTTTGTTTTATGTGTCTTTTCATTCAATTTGAGTTACGGATAGAAAAGAAGTGCAGTTTACCATGTTTAATTTTATGATAAGTATGGTGATAAGAATAATAAAAATGTTGCGGTTCACCATTTTCAATCCTGCTATTTTGTCTCTGGTTGAACAGTTTCTTCTTTCTATTTCTTGAGAACTATGGAGTGAGGAAGTTGGAAGGTGTTTTCGCAGTTTTCATTGGAACTATGGGCTTTTCTTTTGCGTGGATGTTCTTTGATACAAAGCCCAATGAAGAAGAACTAATGATGGGTAGGAATTATCTAATGCCTTAGTCTGAGCACTTTCATTTGATTGTATGATGTAAAAGTATACTAGTAGTGCTTTTCTAATGATCATATTTCTTTCCATATTGGTACTTCGTGCAGGTCTTTTGATCCCAAAAGTTAGTTCAAAAACACTTCGGCAGGCAGTGGAAATTGTGGGGTGTGTGATAACCCCACATAATGTGTTCCTCCATTCTGCATTAGTTCAATCAAGGGACATTGATATCCGTAACAAAGGGCAGGTTCAAGAGGCTCTCAACTACTACTCAATTGAGTCCTCAGTTGCACTTTTAGTCACATTGGTGATCAATCTATTTGTGATAACTGTTTTCGCTAGGGTGTTCTATGGTACAGAACAGGCCAAAGGCATAGGGTTGGTAAATGCTGGGCAATATCTTGAGGAGAGGTATGGAGGAGGCTTCTTTCCAATTCTCTATATATGGGGTATTGGTTTATTAGCAGCTGGCCAAAGTAGTACCATCACTGGCACATATGCAGGCCAGTTTATAACTGAGGGTTTCCTTAAGCTCAATATAAAGAAGTGGTTGAGGGCATTGATCACTAGAAGTTGTGCTATTGTCCCAACAATGATTTGTGCTATTGTTTTCAATACATCAGAAGGTTCATTGGATACCTTGAATGAGTGGCTTAATGTGGTCCAAGCAATACAGATTCCTTTTGCACTTATTCCACTTCTTACTTTGGTGTCCAAAGAGGAGGTCATGGGGACCTTCAGAATAGGGCCTATAGTAGAGGTAAGATGTCTACCCAACCCTTCAGCTATTTTTATCGAGAGTTATTAATATAAGAGTCATGAATAAATTTTTTCAAAAACATTTCTAGCATAGAAAAATAGAAAACATAAATCAAAACTAACTTATACATGAGATAAAAGATTTTAGAGAAGATATTCAGAGAACTTATACAAATTAGATTATATATAAGTTAGTTTTAGTCTATAAAGAAACTTATTTCGTTTTTCTTTCTTATTTTACTTTCCTAAAAGTGTTTTCAGAAAAATTTATCTAAACAAGTAGTAAAGCTATGAAGATTTTAGGTTAGATAGGATTCACCGATTTTAAATTCTAATTTTGTTGCAGCTACTGTACATGCACAAAAAAGTGACTAATGTTAAGTATTTTCACAAACCAACATATGAATAATTTCTAATGTATTTGTTTGTAAGTTCCAATGGTAAATAATTTCCATACTTATCTATAACTTTGTTCCTTTTATGATGTAGAGAGTGTCTTGGAGTGTGGCTGTGCTGGTGATATTGGTTTATGGATATATGCTACTAGATTTTTTCCTGGCTGAAGTGGATGGGCTGTTGTTTGGTTTTCTAGTATTCTTTTGTGCTGCAGCATGGATTTCATTTATCATATATTTGGTTCAACACAGTGGTGCCATTCCTTCAATGCTGTTGAGGTCCCCTAATTCCAAAGGCTTTTTCTCTCTTAATGGGAACTAAGCTTGCAAATCCATATCATTTTTTGGGTTAAAATGAAAAAAATTAATCATGTTGTCAATTTTGCAAGAGGTACCGTTTTCCAAAATAAAGCATAGGTTCAACAGATAACCGTCTCTGAACTTGGAAAAGGAATGCAAGTCCATTCATTGATCAGCTGAAAGAAATTATATACTTTGGCATTGTCTTCACTCAAGATGCACAAGATGAAGGTACATGATGGTGATATAAGAAACTTTTACTAACTAAGCTCAAAATTATTTTGTACAGAAATTAGGAAAATCTACTTGATTATAAGTTGAAGTAGCTTAGGATGTAATATATATAGTCAAATAGATATATTTTTGTGATATAATTGTATGAACATTTTGGAGTTGTACTAGTCATAACCTAAGAAATACATTTGCACCATACACTGAAAAATGGCTTTAATTTAGCCAATAAACTGTGTTATCCTCTCATTTCACCTTTGTTGTTAGTTATTATTTATTTGATTTTATCTCAATGGTCTACACCGTTTCTTTTAATGTATTTTCAGTTCTACTTTTGCGATAATTGGGAATGAAGTCGTTTTCTTTTGGATTATTTAAGGGCAAGGTACATAGTGGCATTAATTCTAGGGGATATGCATAAAAAAATCCTAAACTTTATTTTGAGATAGCCAGCTACCTCTAACTAAGAAAGTATAGTAGAGGTTCACAACTTTCAAGGACTTGCAAATAGACACTTTTGCTCTCTTAATTTCTTTATAATACAATAAAATATAAGACAAATAAAAATGTACAAGAAATGAAATAAAAGAGATTTAAAAAATGAAATAACGTGAATAAATTAAAGTTCATTATCATTATACATCTGTGCCTATCAGAGTTATTTAATGATTAATTTTTTCACTAAAATTAATACAATTAAGTTCTTGACACATGATATAATTTTCACTCCTTTTAATTTAAATAATGATTATTTAAAATTAAAATTTTATTTATTTATTTGTTTTGACTATAAGTTTATAAACATTATTAGGATCATCGTGTCTAATGTATTGTTCATTGTGACACTTGTTGGCCCGTCATGATTAAGGGAAGAAAGTGTTTATAAATTATCTTTGACTTCGACTACTAAGCTACCCTTAGCTTAGATTTCTTAGTGATGTGAGACTTTTAGTTATATCGAAACAAGCCTCCTAATAGAGGCTAAGGAGCAAGAGTGGCCTAGGCCCTTCTTTTAGCACTAATGTTTTGATTGTCAGTCCATTAACATCGATAGAGTCATTGCGTCCGAAGTATTTTTCGCTAATGATAGTTAAGCTGTCATGATTTTCAACTTATTTAAAAGACGCCTTTGTTGATTAAGGAGGGATAATTTTTATATATAAAATACTCATTGATTCCTCAATGATATGAGACTTTTTAGACATTACCAAAACAAGCCTCCCAATCGAGGCTAAGGGGGCAATGGTGGCTTGGATCTTTCTTCTAGCACCTATGTATCAACTATAAGTTCGTGAACATTGTTAGGCTAATTATGTCTAAAGTATTTTCTGCTTTGACATTTATTAGATCGTCATAGTTTTGTTCTTGAAAAGGCACCTTGATAGGTTAAGGAAGGAGGGTGTTTATCAACTACCCTTAGTCTCAATTCTTAAACGATACGAGACTTTTAAACATACTAGAACAATTTATTTTTATCAATATGATTATATCAAATTTGATTTTTCTTTCAAACCAAATACTCCTCTGTCTTCTTCTCTAAAGCATTTTATTTGTTCATCACCATATAATTTAAGATTCATTTTGTTCCCATCGTTCTTGTAACATATACGTACACTTACTATTTTCCAAAAATTGTACATATAAGCGTGGGATAGCCAAATTTGGCTTGGAATTGTTGTTATCCTACTATTATTTATACGTCATAAATCAACAAAAAACCTTTATTTACGTTAGAGACAAAAGGTTACGATAATTAGGAACCATTCATTAGAGTTGGTCTAATGTAAAGATATTTTATACAAAATTTTAGATTTTAACTTTGTTACCTTGGATAATCTTCCAAAGATCTAGGAGTCCAAAGCCACAACAACCTCGGAGGTGCGTGATCTAAAGGTTCTTACTCTTGATGAACTTCTTGGAGCTTTGCGAGTTCATGAAGTTCACTTGAACAGTAGAGACCATCTTAAAGCTAACGAATCTGTTGCTTTGAGAATTGGGGAAACCAATAAGAAAGAGATAAAAGGAAGGCTTTGATGGTTGAGTTTGAGCCTAGTAACTCAGATGATAGTTTTGAGAACTCAGAAGACAATGAGATATCTCTCGTGTTTAGAAATTTCAAGGACATGATGAAAAAGAAAGGAAGACTGAATAACTTCTACAAGAAGAAAGATAGGTTTAAGAAACCTAGTCAAAGGGTCAACAAAGAAGTAATCTAATATGAGTATAAGAAGCCCGAACACATGAAGGTTGAATGTCCTACACTCATAAAGTGATGTATTAGTAAAAGAAGGCCAAGAAAAGCTTGATGACCATCTAGAAAGATTTGGACAACAATAGTAACAACAATTTAGACAAAGAGAAAGTCAACATCTATCTAATGGAAGATGTTGACTTTGAATAAGATGATATAGAGATTGAGACAAATTCTAATTCCAACTCATGTTCATATGCTTCAGATGAGGAAAATATGTCTTATGAGACTCTCCTTGCAAACTCTCACAGATCTCTCTCGAGTATAAGAAATTAAAAAGAAAAATGAAAGATTTTACAAAATGAGAATGATAAACTCAAGAAATACAAGTCAGACACTATAAGATAGATACAAACTCTAAAAAAAAAGATCATTAGTAGTGTTCTAGCCAAGATTACAACATTAGAGGTTGAAAATATGCAACTCAGGAAGGACCTGGCTAAATTTGCTGATGGCTCTTCTAAATTAAACATACTTTTAAAACGTAGAAGATTTCTATTAGACAAAAGTGGTCTTAACTTTGATCTTGGATCCGAGACATCTCAATCCAAACCTAAGATTGCTTTATGCAAGGCCAGTGAAAAAGGAGGACAAAATCTAGGCCAATAGAAAACCAAGCCTAAGGGTATGGGTACTAATAGGAAATGACCTAAAAATATTTGGGTACCAAAGTCATAGATAATTTCTATTGTAAATATCCTTGGTTGGAAAAATGATTCACACTGGTACCTGGATACTAGCTACTCACGACACATGATAGGAGAAATGTCTATATTCGTAGACTTTCATCCTCATGAAGAGTCCATCTCCTTTGAAGGAAGAGAAAAAGGAAAGATAAAAAAAACTTGGGCATGTCAATATGAAACATATTTCAAAATTAACCAAAAAAGGTTTAATAAAAGGACTACATGATGTTTCATGGAAAACTCACCTTGTTTGTGAAGCATATCATAAGGGGAAACAAATCAAAACATCTTTTAAATCTAAGAAAGTTGTTTCCACTTATAGATCCTTATAATTGTTATATATGAATCTATTTGGTCTTGCCAAAACTTTAAGTATAGGTGGTAAGAAGTATATGTGTAGACACTAGTTTCTGTCTGGGATGAGAATCCAAAGATGGGAAGCTTCTAAAGCGAGAGAAGTGACCTTCAAGGGACCTTGAAGACTCTGGGATGCATCGAGATGGAGTAGGATGAAGTTTCATGAAAAACACATAGAAGGGGGGTTGAATATGTGTATGTGTGAACAAAGGCATTTTGAAAACATTTTCGCAAGGGACTCATTCTTCGTCTAGTAAAAATGTTATTTTGAACGCTTAGTGTTTGCTGTGCAGATTTTGCGTCTGAAAGTTTATCGTCTGCACAAGAAAAATGATTCTTAAACAAAAAACCATTCTTTAAGATAGTAAGTTAAACATGTGTGGTTTTCGTCTAAAAATAGTTATAATGGACGATAAGCATTGGGCGAAATTTTTAGTGTCTTAAATCAACTAAATAAGAGTACGTCTGAGACATATAAAAATAGTGCAAGTATTTTTATACTGGTTCGCTCAAACTGAGCTATGTCCAGTCTCCTTTAATTGAAGGGTTCCACTAGATATTCAATAAAGTACAAGTATTATTTATTCAGCCGCTTCAGGCTCGTAGCGAGTATTATAGATCACCCAAGTCACGACTACTCCTGATCAGCCAACTTCACTCATTGGTTCTAGTATTCTTTAATCAGCCTTTTCAGGCTAGTATTGAGTATTCTAGACCACCCAGGTCACGACCACTCCTAGTCTGATGGAGAAGGTAAGGAGGAGTGATGAATGTTCTTCTCCTTAGCTCTCCTTATGCACGGATCTTCTTCAAGGAAATAGAAACCAACGTGATGAACACTAGATGGAGGAGATTCTCGGATAGGAAGAAAGCTTAAGCCTTGGATGGAAGCATCCAAGCTTAAGGTGCAAGGGAAAGCTCACTTCAAAGAGGAGGAAATCCTAGAAGGGTTCCTAAGGTGAAGCTTTCTCTCATGGTGACTCTTGAACGAAATTTGGCTGAATAAGCTCTCAAATTTCATTATTCTCAAAAGTGAATACAAAGAGTGGAAGAATCACTTAAGTAGGGTTCCAAGTGTGCAACTTTGGGCGCCTAAATCCAAGGCTACATGTGGCGCCCAAAATTTGAATTCAAACTTGAAATTTGAATTCAAATTTTGGCTCCCATGTGCTAGTCCGAAAATTTAGGTGCCTAGATGCATTTAGGTTTGATTTGAGAGTTATTTAGGGTTAATTTGAGTGGCACATGTTCAGCCACCCATGGTGCTAAACATGTGACTCAAATGTAACTTAAATGACTTCCAAATTAAACCTAGTTTAACCTAATTTACCTATTTAAGTAATTCTTGTATATTCCTAATCTAATGACCTAAATACAATGGTCAAACAAATACAATGGAAAGGAAAAATTACAAGAATGAAAATGAGCCCAATATTGGGTACCAAAAGCCCAAAGGCCCATGAAGCCCAAAACTAGGCCCAACAAGCCTAAAACCTAAAATGCTACTCTATGTGGTCCAAAATACAAGACCAAAATATATGATACCTATACTAACATGATGTATACAAAACATATGAAAATAGCTATAACAAAATATGGCCCATGAAAAGTTCAACTTGGGCCTTCCCAGGCCCATCGGGCCCATTGGGCCTTGACTGGCCCACACCTTCATGTCTAACCAACTCCTCTTGGCTCCTTCAATATGTCACCTCTTGCCTTCCTAGGCATGATTCCATCATAGTCCCAAGTATTCTCAACCACTCCTAGTTTGTCAACTTCACTCGTCGATCCTAGTAATCTTTGCTCAGCCACTTCTGGCTCTCAATGAGTATTATCGACCAACTCCTGGCCCGCTAACTTCACCACTAGCGTTAGTATTCTTTAATCAACCACTTCTGCCTCTAAGTGAGTATTGTCAACCAACTCCTAGCCCGCTAACTTCAGCACTAGCGCTAGTATTCTTTAATCAGCCACTTCTAGCTCTTAGTGAGTATTCTTTTACAAGCCTCTCCAGGATTTTACAAGTATTCTTTCCCTAACCTCTTCAGGCTTTACATATGGTAACTAAATAGGTTTGTTTTGAGTGTTTGGGTTACTCTCATAGAGAGGGTACATATGTTTGTACACTCACTAAGGTATGCAACCTTAGTCTTACAAGGATTGAGTGTGGTTTACTCTCATAAAAAGGATACAAAGATTTCTACACTCACTAAGGTTCATGTTCCTAAGTTACACTTAGAACTCCTTAGTCTACAGAGATGGATACACTATGGTAGATTTGACAGTAAATGCTCTTTCTCTGGTTTCATTGCTTTGTGGGCTTGATATCACTTTTTTCTTGTCTACGCAAAAGCCAACCTTTCAAGGTTTGAAGTGATGATCTATATATAGTCTTGTAGAATTTTCCCGTTGCAAGTGTCCGTTGAAGTAGATGTAGTTGTTCATGACTAGTTTGATCTTTCATTTAATGCTCAAGATCTTGCATTAAATGTTGCTTCTTGTTCATGGACATTGCGTGAAGTCTTCTTCGTTTTGCATGCAGTAGTGTCTGAATTTAGTAGAGACCTAAGAGCCTTTTTGTCCTTTTCTGATTGCGTAGCTGTAGAGGTGTTGTCCTTATCTGAAAAAGTAATGTACTTTTTTTGACACATGCATGCTTTTTCTTTTGTGTGCTTTTCTTCTTCTTCTTCTTCTCTTCCTTTAATCACGCGATTGTGTTGAGAGCTTTTATATGATCGTAGACAATGCCTAAGTAGTCCTTTGAGACTTGATTCTTTAAGTGCTTTCATGGCTGTCTTCGTCTGCATCTATCGGTCTATATGCGTCTCAAGTGGTGATCTTCGTTTGAGCATTTGACATTAATGCTTTGACTTCTTTTGGTCTGGTCAACATTGTGAATGGACAGTCTTTGTTTCTGTTTGGAATGCTTTTCAGTCTGTGTTGTCCTTTGTCTGATGTGCAGTTGACTTTCTCCTGATCTTTGACTCATGCTTCGTCTAATTTCTTATGTTGCACTTGAGGTTGTCCTTGACACACCTTTGTCTGATATTAGACTCATAGTCGTTTGGTGCACATATCAACCTTTATCTATTTAGTTAGCTTAATTTGTTTGATTTTCATGAGTTGCGTTTCCTTGAATGTTCTTCATCTAAGTTGACCATTTGACTACATCTAATGTTTGTATGGACTTCATCTGATGTTTAACCCATTTTTGTCTTGTTCTAGATTTAGCCTTGTTTTGGTCTTTCGTCTGATACTTCAAGGTTTCGACTAGTAGTAGGCTTCGTCTAGTGTTTGTTGAATGTTCTTCCTTCTTTGATTAGGCCTAATCTTGTTGCTTGACCAACTATCATCTGATTTTCTTGTTTAGTTCGTCTAGGCTTCGTAGATCTTGTATTTAATGCATTTGATCTTGCATTAAATGTTTTCTTGCCGAATCTGTGTTACGTGATGTCTTTTGTACCGTTTGTTCACATCTATGTCTGAATTCAATCATAACCTAGGCATATCTGTACTTTCCTGGCATTGTAGTTGCAAAGGCGTTGTCTTTTGCTGAATGGTAAGTGTACTTGCTCTGACACATGTAGTTTTGTCTTATGGATGCGCGCTAGTCCATTTTTCTCTTCTCTCTTATTTTATTTTTGATGACTTCATGTGTTCTTCTAGGAGTGTGGATGATAAGCAGTACTTCACGTTGTGACTTAGTAGACTTTAGATGCATTTCATCATTCTTCGCTTACGTTTTGAAATTTGAGTCTCCATCTAGGATGCTTCGTCTTAGATTGTCCATCGTCTGTGGTCTTGAGGTTTCATTATTTTCCTTCTTGTACTTGGATTGGTTTCGTTTGATCTCTTCATCTGATGCCTTGTAGCTTTTACCCTTTATCTTGGTTTCTCATGCTCTGTTCTTTATTTTGCGTTGTGTCTATGTTGGGAAGGAAAGATTGAATTTACTGTAATGCAAAACTTGTAGTTTGTGGGTAGCTTTGTCTTATGTTTTTATCCATCTTTTGATCAGACTTCATCTGGTGCTTAGCTCAATTTTGTCTTGATTCTGGTGTAGAAAGTGGTACATGCATATATTCTATTCTTCAACTTGCCTGTACTTATATTTTTCTGAAACACTAACACACTCGTTAGAAATAACAATATGCATTATATTTGTCTCATTCAAAACCTTGCTAGCACTAGTGCAAAAATTGGATTTAAAATCGAAGTTTTAAGATCGGTTACCTTGTAACCGATCTTAAAAGTGACGCGGTGACAATTTTGTAAATAATATGAACACTTTTCTAAAACTTCCATTCTCATTCTCTTTAATCTTTCCCTCCATTCCTTTTTTTACTCTTTTACACTCTCATTTTCTAAAGTCTCCAATAAGGTAAATTTCGTTATCGTTTTTGTTTTTGTTTTCGTCTTCTCATGCTCTTCTTGTGTCTCTTTTCGTCTTCCTATGCTCTTCTCTTGTCTCTATTTTCGTTGTAGGATCAATTTTGGGTAAATTTCTAATATGGAACGGCCCGTTCTGCAAGGATCACGACCCGTTCTGAAAGGAGAACGGGTCGTTCTCCTTTGAGAATGGCCCGTGCTTCAGGGAGAACGGCTCGTACTGAAAGGAAACGGGTCATTTTGATGTCTGTTCTGAATTGGTTAAACTATGCTAGAACGGCCCGTTCCACACTATCTGATGGAAATCTAATCCCCAAGGATCCCTTTAGAAGAGGTAAGACCAAGAAGGGTGAAGGTTGAGCTAAGGAGTCTCCATTGTATATACATTGTATAGTTTGATTTCTTGTACCTTGTATATAGTAGATACTTGTATAGGTGTATTTTTGTCTTTGTATTTGTGAGGCACTTTATTTCCTTTTTAGTAGCTATTGAATATTGTTTCTAGGGTAGGTTACTTGGGCACTTTGACTCCATTTAACCTAACCTAGAAATACATTCTTTTCTTAGTTTTCTAGTAGTAGGATTGGGAGTGGCATTAGCAAGCTAGAGAGTGCCATTAGCAAGCTAGAGAGTGTTACTAGCAATTTAGCCAAAAGGTGGTCCTAGGCTAAAATTTACATATTGGACTCATTTTACTCCTAATTTTTCATAGATTTGATTTAGCTAGGTTCCATTCACATTGGATGAACCTAACTAAACCAAATTATCAATTTCAAAACCGGTTGGAGTAAATTAAGTCCAAAGAGCCGCCCACCTAGATGTGTTCACACTTGTGTTCACACTTGGCCAAATAACTTGGTTCTTCTCAAGCTTGGAAGCTTGAAGCACAAGCTTCTCCTTAGCTAGCTTACCAAGCAAGCTAAGTGAGGAGCTTGCTCTCCAAGCCTCTAGACCATGGGTGGTTAGCTAGACCTTACCATGGCTCCTAGTGAACCATGGTTAAGACTAGTTTACTCTCCAAGCTTCCTACTCCTATATTTTCGTTTTTCCCTCTTTGTAAAACACTTTTGATGTATTGAGAATTCATTTTCTGAAATTGAGTTCAGATTTTCTCTCTTCCAAAAGTCCCTAAACCTCTTTGACTGCATCCAATTCTCTTATCCCTTCCATAGAAGAGTGTGGTGAGAATTGAAGGGGCTTATCTCTTCTTCAAGGAGTGGCGCCTCTTGGGAGAGTTTCTCCACCAATCGTGGTGGTCTTAAGGCCTCCTCCTCCATAGGAGACCTTAACCAAGCATAGGAAGAATCAAGGAGTTCAAGATCTAGGGAGGAGCTTGAAGGAAACTCAACATCAATCCGGGTCTCCAACAAGTTTTCCATCACTATCTTTTTAGGCCTTTTTAACAACCTGGAACGGCCCGTTCCAATTTTTTTTTTTTTGCAACTAGGACTTTTAAGATCGATTATAAAACAACCGATCTTAAAAGTTAACTTTTAAAATCAGTTATTTAACTGATTTTAAAAGTCTAACTTTTAAAATTGACTCTTCTAAAATCAGTTACGGAACCGATTTTAAAAGTTGAAAATAATTGATTTTAAAAGCCTTTTTTCCACTAGTGTGGGAATTGCTTCATCTAACTTAACATAGGAGGCCTCCAAAAAACATTCCAAGGGTCAAACAACCAAGAACAAAGCTTAGAGGCACGAGAACAACCGTTTTGGTCACGAAAACACTCGTTCCCATGATTAACCAAAACAATCATTTTCAAGGTGAGTATGACCATTCCAATATGAATGTTTCCATACAAAATGAGGCTGAGAATAGCAGTTCCAAGGGGATAACAACTATTATATGCCCTTGACCTCTATTTAAGCATTTAATCACCCTCATTTAAGGGGGGGATCCCATTTTCTCAATTTTGGGCATTCTTTCTCCCCCTTTACTCCTTTCAGAGAACTTTGAGTAAAATAAACTCATTGAGAGCTTGATTAAGAGATCTCTAGTCCCTTTGGTAGAGATGTCAGAGTTTCTGTAGTCTAGAAGCCTTTATTGACTGATTGAGAGGTTCTTGTAGAACAAGAAGGTCGTCGCAAAGCACTTTCAATCTTCTTCTTTTTCTATAAAAACTTGCTTTGGAGGTCCTAAAATCTCTCTCTCTCTCTCTATTTATTGCTTTAATTGATCACTTTCCTGAGATTAGAGCATAATGTAGCTAATTTGTTATTGTATACGTATAATTATGGGATAAAAATATTAATCTTTGCTTTGCTTTCACTAGTACAAAAATGACTTTTAAAATCGGAGTTTTAAAATCGGTCATAAGGTAGCCGATTTTAAAAGTGACGCGGTGACAATTTTGTAAATAATGGCATTACTTTTAAAATCGGCTACGTTATGACTGATTTTAAAAGTCTCTGACGCTACTTTTAAAATCGGCTATCAAATAACTGATTTTAAAAGTATCACTTTTAAAATCGGCTATTTAAGAACTGATTTTGTATGTAATTTTTAAAATCGGTTCTTAAATAACCGATTTTAAAAGTAGCACTTTTAAAATCGGCTATTGAACAACCGATTTTAAAAGTAGCATCAGAGACTTAATCTACTATCTACGCTCCCATTCTCCCCCTAGCTCCATTCTCTACTCTTTGACTTCAATAGTTCATATATTCTTCTCTTTACTCTCTCGGGCTCTCATCTAAAGTGTGCAGTTTCTCATTTTCTCGGAAGAATACAACATCAAGGTAACATTCTCTGTGCAGTTTCTCATTTTCTCGGAAGAATACAACATCAAGGTAACATTCTCTTCTCATGTCTCTTATTTCGTTGTTGCTGGGCGAATTTTGAGTTTGGAACGGCCCGTTCTGCTTGTAGAACGGGTCGTACTGCAATCAGCACGGGCCGTACTATAATTAGCACGGGCCGTTTTGGGGCCGTTCCAGACTAAAGTTCAGTTTTACATCTTAGTTACCTATTATTATTATCCTCTTCAATCTTCTTTTCATTCTTGGTCTCACTCTTACCCTCTTTGATTCTTCTATTTTAAATTTATAGTCCTTTTTTAATTTAATATATGTTTATTCAATTTTACGTTGTTAAGTGTACAAAATTTAGTTTTAAGTTTTATTAACCTTGACATCATACACATTCTTGATTAGTCTTGGTTTCTAAATTACAAATTTCAATTACATCATCTAGTAGATTATATTGCATATGGAAGGGGTTTTCCTTGTGGGTAGGTTCTGAAAATTTCTTATGTGATCATTTTTTATTCCATTCTTATGATACAATCATCAAATGGAGTAATAGATGATAGTTTTATTATTAAAAAATTCATCAAGGGATTGAAGTTTGTTATTCTTGAATGGAACAACATTCTTATGATACAAACAGAACGGGCCGTTCTAAGGCTGTTCCAGACTAAAGTTTAGGCATTTTGTTGCTTTTTTCTAACTTTATTTCTAACCTTGTAGATTTATCCATAAATTGAGTGTGGATAAAGGGAATGATCACATTTATGGATTTTTGGAACTCGAGTTAATCCCAAAAATTGGGAACAAGACAGAAGAAATTCAAGCTTACATCCAAAATTAGATGTCTGACTCAAATAAAAAAGTTTACTTAGTTCCTTACTTTTCTAAGTAAGTCTATTTGTATATAATTGATTATAAATTTTTTAAAAATGTATTGTCTATTACTGATAGTTTCTCAATGCAGTGCTCATTGGCAACTTCTGATTATTTTTCCTATGGACAATATATCTGTATGCATTTGTTCGATGCACAAACCTCCTCCTGCAGACTTTAAACAATTATTAGATAAGTAAGCTGTTTTAAAACACTACAAGAAAAATGATTATTATCTACAGAATATTATCTACGGACTTTTTTCCGTAGATAATGTTTAGTTATCTACGGAATATTATCTACGGAATTTTTTCCGTAGATAATTTTTAGTTATCTACGGAATATTACCTACGGAATTATTTTCGTAGATAATATTTAGTTATCTACGAAAATTTCCGTAGATAACTTATCTACGGAAATTTCCTTCCGCAGATAAGTTATCTACGGATTTTTCCGTAGATAATTTATCTACAAAAATTTCCGTAAATAACTTCACACATAGATAAATTTCGTAGGTAAAACATTTTATTTGAAATATCAATTAACATTTTTTTATTATCGTTTCATTTTAATTTATTGTAAAATAATTAAAATATTTAATTTAGCATCATTAAAAAAATAATCATTATAAGATTTAATTTTTTTAAAATTTAATTATTTATTATAATACTTTTAGTCACCGTATCGACCAAAAAATATATTTTTGATTAAAATATATTTTAAAATTTAGTTAATTCATTATCATATTTTAAAATAAATATTTTTAAAATTGTTATTAGATAAGTTATCTACGGAAATTTCCGTAGATAACTTATCTACGAAAATTTTCGTAGATAACTTCACCCATAGATAAATTTCGTAGGTAAAACATTTTATTTGAAATATCAATTAACATATTTTATTATCGTTTCATTTTAATTTATTGTAAAATAATTAAAATATTTAATTTAGCATCATTAAAAAAATAATCATTATAAGATTTAATTTTTTTAAAATTTAATTATTTATTATAATACTTTTAGTCACCGTATCGAGCAAAAAATATATTTTTGGTTAAAATATATTTTAAAATTTAGTTAATTCATTATAATATTTTAAAATAAATATTTTTAAAATTTTTATTAGATAAGTTACCTATGGAAAAATCCGTAGGTAACTTATCTACGGATTATTCCGTAGGTAATGTATCTATGGATTTTTTCGTAGGTAACTTATCTACGGATGTTTCCGTAGATAAGTTATCTACGGAAATTTTCGTAGATAAGTTATCTACGGAAATTTCCTTAGATAACTTACCTACGAAAATTTCCGTAGATAACTTCACTCATAGATAAATTTCGTAGGTAAAACATTTTATTTGAAATATCAATTAATATATTTTATTATCGTTTCATTTTAATTTATTGTAAAATAATTAAAATATTTAATTTAGCATCATTAAAAAAATAATCATTATAAGATTTAATTTTTTAAAATTTAATTATTTATTATAATAATTTTAGTCACTGTATCGACCAAAAAATATATTTTTGGTTAAAATATATTTTAAAATTTAGTTAATTCATTATAATATTTTAAAATAAATATTTTTAAAATTGTTATTAGATAAGTTATCTATGGAAAAATCCGTAGGTAACTTATCTACGAATTTTTCCGTAGGTAACTTATCTACGGATTTTTCGGTAGGTAACTTATCTACGGATTTTTCCGTAGGTAACTTATCTACGGATTTTTCCGTAGATAAGTTATCTACGGAAATTTCCGTAAATAAGTTATCTACAGAAATTTCCGTAGATAACTTATCTACGAAAATTTCCGTAGATAACTTCACCCTAGTTAAATTTCGTAGGTAAAATATTTTATTCGAAATATCAATTAACATATTTTATTATCGTTTCATTTTAATTTATTGTAAAATAATTAAAATATTTAATTTAGCATCATTAAAAAAATAATCATTATAAGATTTAATTTTTTTAAAAATTTAATTATTTATTATAATACTTTTAGTCACCGTATCGACCAAAAAATATATTTTTGATTAAAATATATTGTAAAATTTAGTTAATTCATTATAATATTTTAAAATAAATATTTTTAAAATTGTTATTAGATAAGTTATCTATGGAAAAATCCGTAGGTAACTTATCTACGAATTTTTCCGTAGGTAACTTATCTACGGATTTTTCCGTAGGTAACTTATCTATGGATTTTTTCGTAGGTAACTTATCTACGGATTTTTCCGTAGATAAGTTATCTACGGAAATTTCCGTAAATAAGTTATCTACAGAAATTTCCGTAGATAACTTATCTACGAAAATTTCCGTAGATAACTTCACCCATAGATAAATTTCGTAGGTAAAATATTTTATTCGAAATATCAATTAACATATTTTATTATCGTTTCATTTTAATTTATTGTAAAATAATTAAAATATTTAATTTAGCATCATTAAAAAAATAATCATTATAAGATTTAATTTTTTTAAAATTTAATTATTTATTATAATACTTTTAGTCACCGTATCGACCAAAAAATATATTTTTGATTAAAATATATTGTAAAATTTAGTTAATTCATTATAATATTTTAAAATAAATATTTTTAAAATTGTTATTAGATAAGTTATCTACAGAAATTTCTGTAGATAAGTTATCTATGGAAATCTCCATAGATAATTTATCTATGGATTTTTCTGTAGATAAGTTATCTACGGAAATATCCGTAGGTAACTTATCTACGGATTATTCCGTAGATAAGTTATCTACGGAAATTTTCGTAGATAACTTCACCCGTAAATAAATTTCTTAGGTTACATATTTGTAACATCAATTAACATATTTTATTATCTTTTCATTTTAATTTATTGTAAAATAATTATAATATTTAATTTAGCATCATTAAAAAAAGAATCATTATAAGATTTAATTATTTTAATTTAATTATTTATCATAATACTTTTAGTTATCGTATTGACCAAAAAATATATTTTTGATTAAAATACATTTTAAAATTATTTATGATTAAAATATATTTTAAAATTTTATTTAATTCATTATAATATTTTAAAATAAATATTATTAAAAATTGTCATCTTAAATTTTTTATTTTTATAAATTAATTGATGATAAAAAAAATAACATACTAATATATGGTTTTAAATTTGATATGAAAATATTAGGATATAATTAGATAAGATTTTAAATTAGTATTTTATTAATGATTGAAAATTTAAGATTATAATTTTAAAATATATATAAATTATTATTTAAACTTTTAAATTTATAATAATTAATTTAAATTGTATCATAATATTATTTTTAAATAGAAATAAGTAAATTGTTAATTATACAAGTAAGTATATTTATAAATAAATATTAATTAAATATAATATAATTATTATTATTATTGGTAATATAATTATTATATATATTTTTATATTTTTATAGCGGTCTGAACATACCAAAATGAGAGGGATCCAAAAATAGTATAAGTATGAGATTGTACTTAAATGAATTAATTTGTACTACTTATACCGATAACATGCATTAGCTCTTCTGTAGCCTATCTCATAAGAACTCTACAGTTAAGCGTGCTTGACCTGGAGTAGTATAGGGATGGGTGACCTTCTGGGAAGTTTCCAGAAAATGTGCAATAAGGACAAAACATGTTGAAAAGTGAAGTGTAATGAAATAGCATCCTTGAGAGGCCAAATATGAGGGTTATTACTTTAATAAATTTATTAAAATTAAATAAAAATTTCCTGAAACGAGTTATCTACGGAAAATTCTGTAGATAACATTATCTACAGAAAAATCCGTAGATAACATTATCTACTGAAAATTCCGTAGATAACATTATCTACGGAAAATTCCATAGATAATGTTCCGTAGATAACATTATCTACGGAAAATTCCGTAGATAACGTTATCTACGACCATTTTATCTACGGATTTTTTTCCGTAGATAATCCGTAGATAATTGACATTTATCTACGGATTTTTATGTTTATCTACGGATTTTTCCGTAGATAATCTTGATTTTTCTTGTAGTGAAAAAACTACTTTATTTTATTTATCATTACATTTTATTTTAAAATATAATAATGATGTCCTTTTATCATTAGGGCTATGGAAGGATACCATATACTCAACGGTTCAAAGTTGAAGAAAAAAATGCTTTGGGTCTCTCTTAAAGTAAGTTATTTTAGTAATGATATTTTTTCTAAGGTATTTTCTTTTGAATTACCATTACTTCTAAAATTGTTTTTTATATTCTTTTTGTAGTCTCATAAGCAAAAATGAAACTATGAGTGCATATACTATGTAATGAAGGCAATGCATATTATTGTTGATTCACAAATAGTATCTGGATGGACTGAAGTACGTTTTAGAATTTTAAAATTTTTTATTTTAAGTTTGCATTTTATCATGTTTTAAGAGTTATTTCTAATTGTTCTAAATTTTCTTAACAGATATTTATAGATCGATCACCATTGTCGCTAGAAGATATAAACACCATTAGGGAGCAATGAGCTACATTTTTCATTGAAACATTGGCTAGCTACGAGTTATGTTTATAGTTTTACTCATTTTGTAGTTTAGGATGCATCATAATTTGTAAGTTACTTTGATTACATATATGGTTGACATTTACCAACTCTTGTCATTTGTATGTAATTTGATCTATTAAAAACATATGAATTTTTTGGTATTTTATTAATTTGCAGGTTTTTTTCAGAGATCCTTCTAAAATAAGTCAAATATTTTAAAAAAAATGTCCCACTTTTTAAAATCGGCTCTTTTAAAAGTAAAAAATGACCGATTTTAAATGTGTTTTTTCCACTAGTGTTTGTTAATAAGTACATCATAGGGTACTAATTTAAGGCGTTGTGGGGTCCCTAACACCTTCCGCACATGTAATTGACCTCCTTACTCAACTCTGATTTCAAAAATCATTTCTTTTTTTGATGTTTTAAGCAAAATATCAGTGGCGACTCTAAGAACCTTTTTTTTTTTTTAAATCATTGACAGAGGTTTATTTTGGTTATCACATTCAAATGTCGATAAGATTTATAAATAAAAGTCAAACAAGCCATCTAAAAGAACTTAACTTTTTTTTAGGTCGGGTTCCGACAGTATGAATTTGTCATTATAGATGACTATTCTAAATACACATGTTTACTTCCTAGCCCATAAACATAAGTCTTTCAAAGTATTTGAAATGTTCTATAAACATGTTCAAAATGAAAAAAAGGTGTTTGCATATTTGTCATAAAAAATGATCACAAAACTGAATTTAAAAATGATCTCTCTAGCATACAAATTTCTCATATAGAGGCACTCATATTATATGATTACACATTTAAAATATTCAAATGACACTCAATTGTCACTAGCTATCTCTCATGTAATACTATATAGATCAACATATTGCCTCAAAAGAAAATAAAATATATGATCACCAATATCTCTAAAAATATAGAGTAAAATGTTTATTACTACATAAATTGATGCACACTAATTTATATAATTTATATTTTTTGTTGGATAAATCTCATCTCATTCATAAGAATTAATATTGACAATTAATTCTTCTCATTATTGAAAAAATCTCAAAAATTAATTTCCTGTATCATTTTTCAATGATGTCTCATACATATGTATTCACTTCCATAAATAAAAAGAATCTCGAAAATTAATTACTTACAGTAAAATGATGTTTTACAATTTATTCTTTTCACTTTTTGACCACACAAATATAAAAGCATTTTAATGTAAATTAGGTATGTGTCTCATGTTTCAATAATATATATAACATAAAAAAAAAATTACATAAATCATTTAAATTATATATTATTAAATAAAATAAATTTAAGTAAACTTTCTCTTAAATATATATTAAGACCGATGATTGCATTTGCTATGCTCATTCATCGAAAATATTCGGACAAATAACATTTTGCCAAGGATTTTAAAACTGAATTTTCTTAACTAATCATAATAATAATTAAAATTCTATCCATAAATTTCAATTGATATGTAACTGTGAATCAAGCAATTAATAATAATTATTGTACCTGTCTCAAGGGTACACCAAGTCTTCTCGTATTCTGAAGGCCGAACGAGTACTCCGATCCAACGCAAATGAGGGGTTGGTACCTGCAAAAAGGCACTCCAACGCTCAAGTCAGGATAAGCACCAATATCGAGAGTAATTAATGAACAGTGACGTTACCTTTTGACCTGAGCTATTTATACTGACATTTATGGGCCCTGGACCCCATGGGCCCTGCAACGTATTTACCGTACCAGGTAATACATCTTAATCATCTGATTAACCCCTAATCACGGGTTAAGAGCAATGAGTAATGATAGTTCGGTCCTGGTGGCCGATTGCCGTTCGGCCACCAAGTACTGCCATTCGGCGGCCGACCGGCGGTGGCCGAACGCCCCTACCCGTACACTGCCCCCCAGCCTTAATGGAAGGTGAGGCTTCCTTTGAGGGTAACAAAAGACAAGTGTTGGAGGAATGTGAACGGGTGCACTACTGTAACCGTTGGATCTGAAGGATCTAACGGTTACATATAATTTAAAACTTCAAATTTTCCCGCCTTTTTGAGCTTATAAATAGGTGGTGTGGTAGGGCCAGTCACACGCGTTGCTCTCCGCCGAATTGTGATAGCTAAAGATTTCCTAAGCCGATCCAACAAACGATTGTGTTATTCCGAGCAAATTGGTAAGTTTTTTGTAGCCATGGCTACTACTTCTTCATCCTCTTCGGCAAGCAGCTCTCGGTCGTCGTCATCCGGGGGGTCCTCGTCCAGTGATTCGAGTGATTCGAGTTCTAAAGCATCGTCGTCTCCTGTGAATGCCGAAAGGCCAAATCGGAGTGGTTCTGCTTCGGGAGAGGCATCTACCAGTGGGAGTGAAGAGATTGAGAAAAAACCAAAGCGAGTATCGAATCGCCAGCGATACGGTCCCTCCGAAATACCTGGATACGAATGGGTAAACGGGGAGGTTACTTCCTACTACTCCCGATACCGAGATACAGATATGATTACGAGACTATTGGACTACACCAACTGTTTGAACTTTGATGCTACTGAGAACCCATACCCGATTGGCGTTCGATCATGTCGGAACAATGCGTCCCCAAACCCCGACCTGGTTTGCCTTGATCAAAGCGGTGCTAGAATGGAGTCATTTTACATGTATGACTGCCTTCTTCGGGATCTTAAAGTGAAACTTCCGTTTGATGAGTTTACCATGGGAGTATTAAGGATATTGAATGTTGCACCGACGCAGTTGCATCCGAACAGTTGGGCACAGTTACAAGGTTTCAAACACTTGTGTAAGTGCGTCGGTATTAAGCTTTCTCCAATTCTTTTTCTGTATTTCTATTCGTCTCGGCCTACCATATTAGCGAAGTGGCACTCTCTAAGCCGAGTGAGTGATCGCTTATTATTGGATAGCTTCACCTCTTCATACAAAAATTTCAAGGCCGGATTTTTTCGAGTAACCATCAGGCCGAATGGGAGACGGTTTTTCTTTGATAAGGACGAAAAGCCTTTATTTCCATTGTACTGGACGCGTACCCCTCGGCCTTATGACGTCGTTCCGAAGAAAATGCTGACAACCGAAGAGCGAACAGATCTTAAGTTATTGCTTCGTCTACCCCGGCGTTTGCCAACTAGGTCTTTGATCAACGTGGTTGAATCCCCCCGTTGGTGGAATGACTTGATAGGTATATTATTTGTCCGAATTAACCTGTAAACTTAATTCCTATTGATATTTTACATAATCCTTTTTGCAGGAATCATGGTTACCAGTGGTGCTAACGAGCTGGATATTCGTAGTTTGCTTGCCGCTCGGGTGAAGCAAGTTAGGCAATCCGGAGGGGTGGGGACTTCAACCGCCGCAGGCTCCCCTCGATCGGCCAATGATGACCGATTGCCTCCTCCCCCTGAACGCAAAAAAAAGAAAGAAAAGAAAGGGAAAGATTCGGGTCGTGAGAATACAAAGAGGAAGAACGTCGAGGAACGTCGAGAGCAGGCTAAAAAGGCCAAATCTACGCCTATAGCTTCGCCGAACCGAACCGTGATTGTGGTGCCGCCACCTTTGATGTCTCGGGATTTTCTGAGTGATGACACTCCGGCTGAGATGGTGATTCGGCCTGATATGGTGTCTCCCTTTGGGCAGGAGTTTTTGGCCACTCTGGACACGAAGACCAAGTGGAGGCTTTTCTGCGAGGTACAATCTCGCTCGTTGGCTTTAGCGCACCATCTTGCCATGGAGCCTGTCGGCGAGGTGGAGCATTTGAAGCGAAGTGTGGGGGAGGCCGAGAAGATCGCGACCGAGGCATTGGCGGCTAATGAACAAGTATTAGCTAAAAACCGGGAACTGGCAGCTGAACTGGATGCTTCTCGGCGAGAGGTCGATACTTTGCGTCTGGACCTCCAGAAAGCAGCTAACGAGGAGCGTCGCCGAATGGAGGAAGCTCAAGCTGCTTATGACAATCTTAAAGAGCAAGCAAAAGAGAAGATTGTTGCTCAACATGAGGCTGGGTTTAAGCACGCCATTCGGCAGGCCAAACACTTCGGCCAATTTCCGGAGGATTTTGAGTTCGACATGACTCAAGATTTTTATCAAGGGTCTCTCATGTCGTTTGCTGATATGCCCGAAGGGGTGAATCCGGATGACGAGGAGCCGTTGGATGCCCCCCAAGTCACAGATGTTCATACTTCATCTGATGAGGAGGATGAAGAGGTTGCCAATCCCCGTCCCGAGGGGGAAAAGGAGGCCCCAGCTCAGGATGATCCGACGAGCAACCCCGATGAGTAGTATTAGGACTATAACTTTGTAGCAAGGGGGCCGATAGAGCCTCCACCTGTGTTTCTTTTTAAATGAAGGTTTATTTTCAGATTTGAAAATGTGTCATCTTGGAATGAACTGGCTGGATGTTTAATCTTGCCGAGCCGATAGATATTTTTAGGATACCGATAGGCTGTACCATTAGCCAATCTTAACTTGCGCAAATTACGATAACACTTGTGAACTTATTTGTTTATCTTTAAAGAGCGGGTGGATTCCATCGGAATTGCTTACTTTTTGAGCAATACCGAACGGGTTTGTTCGGAATTGCTTACTTTTTGAGCAAAACCGAACGGGTTCGTTCGGAATTGCTTGCTCTTTGAGCAATACCGAACGTGTTCGTTCGGAATTGCTTGCTCTTTGAGCAAAACCGAATGGGTTCGTTCGGAATTGCCTGCTCTTTGAGCAATTCCGAACGGGTTCGTTCGGAATTGCTTGCTCTTTGAGCAAAACCAAATGGGTTCGTTCGGAATTGCTTGCTCTTTGAGCAATACCGAACGGGTTCGTTCGGAATTGCTTGCTCTTTGAGCAATACCGAACGGGTTCGTTCGGAATTGCTTGCTCTTTGAGCAATACCGAACGGGTTCGTTCGGAATTGCTTGCTCTTTGAGCAATACCGAACGGGTTCATTCGGAATTTCTTGCTCTTTGAGCAATACCGAACGGGTTCGTTCGGAATTGCTTGCTCTTTGAGCAATACCGAACGGGTTCGTTCGGAATTGCTTGCTCTTTGAGCAATACCGAACGGGTTCGTTCGGAATTGCCTGCTCTTTGAGCAAAACCGAATGGGTTCGTTTGGAATTGCCTGCTCTTTGAGCAATACCGAACGAGTTCGTTCGGAATTTCTTGCTCTTTGAGCAATACCGAACGGGTTCGTTCGGAATTGCTTGCTCTTTGAGCAATACCGAACGGGTTCGTTCGGAATTGCTTGCTCTTTGAGCAATACCGAACGGGTTCGTTCGGAATTGCCTGCTCTTTGAGCAAAACCGAATGGGTTCGTTCGGAATTGCCTGCTCTTTGAGCAATACCGAACGGGTTCGTTCGGAATTTCTTGCTCTTTGAGCAATACCGAACGGGTTCGTTCGGAATTGCTTACTCTTTGAGCAATACCGAACGGGTTCGTTCGGAATTGCTTGCTCTTTGAGCAATACCGAACGGGTTCGTTCGGAATTTCTTGCTCTTTGAGCAATACCGAACGGGTTCGTTCGGAATTGCTTGCTCTTTGTCGACATATTTTAACAACGGAACCGAAATTTTAAGGCACATCCTTGGCCGAGTTGAACAACTCGGGAGGGAAGCCTGTTGCGAGATTTTTTAAGGCACATCCTTAGCCGAGTTGAACAACTCGGGAGGGAAGCCTGTTGCGAGATTTTTTAAGGCACATCCTTAGCCGAGTTGAACAACTCGGGAGGGAAGCCTGTTGCGAGATTTTTTAAGGCACGTCCTTAGCCGAGTTGAACAACTCGGGAGGGAAGCCTGTTGCGAGATTTTTTAAGGCACGTCCTTGGCCGAGTTGAACAACTCGGGAGGGAAGCCTGTTGCGAGATTTTTTAAGGCACGTCCTTGGCCGAGTTGAACAACTCGGGAGGGAAGCCTGTTGCGAGATTTTTTAAGGCACGTCCTTGGCCGAGTTGAACAACTCGGGAGGGAAGCCTGTTGCGAGGTCGTAGTTGTGAAGAATTGATAAATTGACACAATAGATTGTAAGAACTGAAGTAATTTCATTATTGGGTGCCTCGTTAAAAACCTTGTCGGCCAAAACCCCTTTTCACTTTTTTATAAGGGGAGAAAAGACCGATCAAGGAAAAGAGTACACCTTTTGCTCATACAAGTCTTTTACAATGTATACTAGCTATAGTATGTCTTCAAATGAGAAGCATTCCACGTTCGGGGAATGACCTTGCCTGAGAGTTCTTCTAGTTTGTATGCCCCGTTTTCCAAATTATGTCGGATCCGAAAGGGGCCATCCCAATTGGCAGCCAACTTGCCTTCCTTGGAATTGCGTCTTGCCGGTCCTTGTACTCTCCACACCAAGTCGCCCTCTTTGAAACTTCTCTTGATAAGGTTGGAATTGAACCTACGAGCCATCCTCTGTTTGCAAGCCTCTGCTATGATTGCGGCGCGGACACGTACTTCATCGACCATGTCAACTTCAGCTCGAAGAGCAATATCATTGGTGTTTTCCTGAAAATGTTGCCTCCGAAAAGATGGTTCGCCTACCTCAACCGGTATCATGGCATCCGTGCCATACGTTAGCCGAAAGGGTGTTTCTTTAGTCGTGGACTGAGGTGTACACCGGTAAGCCCATAAGACTTCTAATAACTCTTCTGCCCAAGCTCCTTTAGCATCTCCCAACCTTTTCTTTAATTCTCCAAGGATGACTTTGTTTGCAGCTTCGGCTTGTCCATTGGCTTGCGGGTGTTCGACCGAGGTAAACCTGTGCTTGATACCGAGATCCTGAATGAACCGATTAAGTTTTTGATCGGTGAACTGTAAACCATTGTCGGTAACAAGTGCATATGGAATGCCAAAGCGAGTGATGATGTTTTTCCACAAAAACTTTTGAACATTGGCTGCTGTGATACTGGCAAGTGGCTCGGCCTCGACCCATTTCGTGAAATAATCTACAGCAACCAGCAAAAATTTACACTGCCCTTTGGCGATTGGGAAGGGTCCAAGAATATCCATACCCCACATGGCGAATGGCCAAGGTGAACTGATGCCATGAAGCTCTTCGGCCGAAGCGTGGATGAGGTTACCATGTCGCTGACACGATACACAATGCTGTACAAACTTTACACAATCTTCCTTGAGAGTAGGCCAATAGTATCCGGCCCGAAGCACTTTAGTTGCTAAAGTCCGTCCTCCCGAATGGAAGCCACATATCCCTTCATGCATCTCTTTCAATATATAATTGGCTTGTTCTTCATCAACGCATTTCAGCAACGGAGCCGAGAATCCTCTTCTATACAAGTCTCCTCCAACCACGACATGTCTAGCGGCCTGCGTTCGGAGTTTTTTGGCTGCCGTTGGGTCAGAGGGTAGGGTGCCATGTTCGAGATAATCCATTATCTCAGTGATCCATGTACGAACGGACCCCTCTGCTGCAAAACATTCGGTGGCTACCACACTTGGCGACTCAAGATCCAAGTGAAGTGTGGTTCGTAGCTGTCCCGGCTTTCTGGTGCTGCTTGCTAACCGAGCCAACTGGTCCGCCCTCGCATTGCGTTCTCTTGGCGTGTATTTTACCTGAACCTCTTCAAACGTATCGCGCATTTTTTGGAATAAATGATAATATTTCAACAAGTTTGCATCTTTTACCTGAAAATTATCATTCACCTGTTCGGCTACAACTTTTGAATCGGTCCAACACTCCAGTCGGTTGACACCAATTTCTTGTGCAAGCCTTAAACCAGCCAATAGCGCTTCATACTCGGCCTGATTATTTGAAGCTTTGAACGCAAACCGTAAGGATTGTTCTAGGATTAATCCTGTTGGTCCCTCCAGAATTATACCTGCCCCACTTCCTTGATTGTTTGAGGAACCATCCACATGTATCGTCCATACATTGTTAACAAAACGACCTCTCGGCTGCAATTCATTAACAAAGTCCACCAAACATTGGGACCGAATTGGTCCCCTAGGTTGGAAACAAATATCAAACTCCGATAGCTCAATCGACCAAGCCATCATCCTTCCTGCCAACTCGGGTTTGCGTAATACTTTGGCTATCGGGCAGTCAGTCCGAACAATAATTTGGTGACTCTGAAAATATTGTCGGAGGCGCCGAGCGGTGTGAACAAGTCCTAATGCTGCTTTTTCCAAGAGCTGGTACCTTGTTTCGGCTTCTTGTAACATGCGACTGATGAAGTAAATAGGCTGCTGTCCCTCCTTTTCTTGAATTAAAACTGTGCTTATTGTATTATTTGAAACACACAAGTAGACCACAATTGGTTCTGCTGGATTGGGTTTAGAAAGGATAGGTGGGGAGCCGAGACGTTCTTTCAAAGTCTGAAAAGCCTTCTCACATTCAACGGACCATTCAAACTTGTTTGCTTTTCTCAGCAACTTTACCATAGGTTTCGTTGTTTCGGCCAAACATGGGAGAAACCGGGACAACGCTGTAAGCCGTCCTGCTAGCTGTTGAACTTGTTTAAGGTTCTGAGGACTTATCATGTTGACGATTGCCATACATTTGTCAGGATTTGCTTCAATCCCCCTGGCCGAGAGCATGAAGCCAAGGAATTTTCCTCCGGACACCCCAAACACGCATTTCTCCGGATTGAGCCTCATGTTGTACTTGCGCAACTGTTGGAAAATTTTCGAAAGATCCATTACATGCCGATCAACGTTTCTGGATTTTACAACCATGTCGTCCACATATACCTCCATGTTCCTGCCTATTTGATGTTGAAACATTTTGTTCATCAACCTTTGGTATGTTGCCCCTGCATTCTTCAATCCAAATGGCATTACCCGATAGCAGTAATTGGCCGAATCGGTTATAAAGGCTGTCTTTTCCTCGTCGCGGGTATGCATGGGAATTTGGTTGTATCCCGAGTAAGCATCAAGAAAAGTCAACATCTCATGTCCTGAGGCTCCATCAACTAATCGATCTATGTTTGGAAGTGGATAGGCATCCTTGGGGCATGCCTTGTTGAGACTTGTGTAATCAGTGCACATTCTCCACTTTCCGTTCGACTTCTTCACCATCACCACATTTGCTAGCCAAGTGGTGTAATGGACCTCCCGGATGAATCCAGCTTCAATCAACTTGGCAACCTCCGTTTCAACTGCGAGTTTTCTTTCAGTCCCCATTTTCCTTTTACGCTGTGCGATTGGTTTTGCTTCGGCGCAGACCGATAACTTGTGGCACATGATCCTTGGATCTACACCTGGCATGTCAGAAGGTGTCCATGCAAATAGATCTTTATTTTCCTTTATAACCTGGCATAGGGACGAGCGATCATCTTCGGGGATTTCTGCGCCGATGTACGTAACCTGTTCAGGGTATGAACCTATCTGGAACTGCACTTTTGACTCAATCGGCTCCACCCTTTCTTCATTACTCATTCTAGGATCTAGATCCCATACGGCCTCCTCTACAGTTGCCGAAGCATCCACAGCATGGATTCTGTTCGACTTGGTTTTTCTTTCTTCCAATGGCACAACTCGCAAACTAGCATAATAACATTCTCTCGCCGCCTTTTGATCAGCATGAATTGTGATTACTTTTCCTTGGTCAGATGGAAACTTCATCGCCAAATGTGGTGTTGAAACGATAGCTCCCAATGTGTTCAAAGACGGTCTACCGAGGAGGATGTTATATGAGGTACTTGCATCCACGACAATGTATTTTACCTGGATTTCCCTGCTCTCCTTTTCGTCGAAACAAAAGCGTGTGAAGAGTTTAATGTAACCCTTGGTATTGACCCTCTCTCCTGCAAAACCGACCAACGGATCGTCATAGGGAAGCAATTCTTTTTCAGAAATGCCTAACTGTTTGAATGTGTTCCAATATATGATGTCTGCCGAGCTGCCTTGATCAATCAGTGTTTTCTTGACAATGCAGTTGTGAATTTCTACACTGATGACCATCGGATCGTCTTGCTCTGGGTCAATACCTTTGAAGTCGGCATCTGTGAAGGTTATTGCTGGCAATCGCCGAGACGACTGTCTATGAACAGTGTTGACCGATCGGATAGCTCGGAGATGTCTCTTTTGGGCCGAAGATGTTGTGTCTCCACCTGCAAAGCCACCAGCAATAGTATTGATAACCCTCCTATGCGAAGGTGCCGAATCATCTTTTCTTTCACGTGACCGGCTTCTCTCACGCCGACCTCTATCAGAGGTTTTATCAGAACGGTCTTGCCTGTGCCGATCCTGATACCTGGGTTGATATGAACGATTCTGAGACGAACCGGTCCGGTCCACAAAGTTATGCAGTTTTCCTTGCTTAATCAAGTCTTCAATCTTATCTTTAAGGGCTGCACATTCATCTGTTGAGTGTCCACGATTTCGATGATACCGACAAGATTTGCTAGTATCTGCCCGTGGCGGAGTAGAAGCCCTCTTCGGGATTGTCAATACTTCAGATGCCAAAGCCTGTTCAAGGACCGCCGCGCGATTGGCATTAAGGGGAGTATACTGAGTATACTTCGGGCCACGAATAGGCCGCTCCCGAAGGGATATCTCTTTGCCTCGCCCCCTGTATGATGGTTCAACCGGTTTCTCGGATTTAGTGGACTGCTCGGCTCGGGCCTGATTTCTAAATTCTGCCAACTCCTCCATCTGCATGTACTTATCCGCCCTCTTACGTAAGTCGTTCATGTCCGAAGGAGGCTTTTTACAGATGCTGTTGACGAATGGGCCTGGTTTTAAAGCTGTTGTAAGATGATGTAGCGCCACGGCTGGGTTGAGATCTCTGATTTCCAAAGTAGCCTTGTTGAACCGATCCATAAACGCCCGAAGAGACTCTTTTTTGTCCTGTCTAAGACTAACCAAGGATAAAGATGTTAGACTATGAGGGCGACTCGTCGCAAATTGGATAGTGAACTGTGATGATAATGTGTTAAAGGAATCGATTGAATTGGGTGGAAGACGAGTGAACCAGCTGAGAGCTCTGCCTTTGAGGGACGTAGGAAAAATCCGACACAACGCAGCGTCATCTGTCGTGCTCAGAGTTACCTGTGTTAGAAAAACATCTAAATGTTCATCAGGATCAGTGGTACCATCATACTTGTCGATAGGCAAAGCCTTCCAATTATCCATTAAGGGGAGTTGCATAATGGAGGGGGTAAACGGATGTCGGTGTGATCCGACAGTGGTTACATCAGCAGGACGACCCACAGTAGGTAAGGCCGAAGGGAATCTCTCAGGAGCTACTGCTGAGGCATGAGGGACTGATGTATGGATCGCGTGAGATTGATATGACCCTTGAGTTTGTGTGTTGGTGATATGAGTAGGCTTCCAGGAAGTGTCCTGACTCTTCAGCGCTTCATTCTCAGCTCTCAAGGCCGAAAGCTCCCTCGCATCTTTTTCTCTTTGTTGTTTCATCAGCTCCATTTCTTGTTTGAGTAGTCGTACTGTTTCAGTGAGATCTGTTTCATCCACAACCTCCACATGTTCTTCAGTAGGACGGTCTTGCGTGTTCGTTCTCCTAGTTATCGGCATTGTTTTCCTCAACAAACTTTCAACCACTTTCGTTCGGCCCCACGGTGGGCGCCAAAATGTACCTGTCTCAAGGGTACACCAAGTCTTCTCGTATTCTGAAGGCCGAACGAGTACTCCGATCCAACGCAAATGAGGGGTTGGTACCTGCAAAAAGGCACTCCAACGCTCAAGTCAGGACAAGCACCAATATCGAGAGTAATTAATGAACAGTGACGTTACCTTTTGACCTGAGCTATTTATACTGACATTTATGGGCCCTGGACCCCATGGGCCCTGCAACGTATTTACCGTACCAGGTAATACATCTTAATCATCTGATTAACCCCTAATCACGGGTTAAGAGCAATGAGTAATGATAGTTCGGTCCTGGTGGCCGATTGCCGTTCGGCCACCAAGTACTGCCATTCGGCGGCCGACCGGCGGTGGCCGAACGCCCCTACCCGTACAATTATATTTGCCTTGAACCGATATATTTAGCAAATATCACAAAATCGTAATGTTCCGCCGACAATATAAATTATAAAGAATAAAATTCAATGAGAATGAATTACAAATAAATCCACATGGTTGCACAATAATTTTCTAGTCCAAGCTCACGTGTAATTCACACACTCCAAAGAAAAATTCACACACATATATGTCATTCAACTTATAGTAAAACATATTGATGACAATTAAGTATATTTAATCGGCCATCATAAATCACAACAATAGTGTAAAATAAATCCAAACCACTCTAGCAATGTGCTAACCGTGATTCACAAATACTAACATGAATCAAACAAATATTTAAATAACACGAATATAAAGAATTGGAATCCAAAATACTAGCCTTTCAATATTTAATTAAAATAGATGTACCAGATTTTTTCGCGCAAATACTATTATAATCTTGTTTTCATCATCTGTGATGTTCACAATCTAGTTCTCCTCCACCTTGCTCTTCGTGTTCTTCATAGTTCTGTATTCAACAGATTGTATTGGACAACTTAAAGTCCTTTAGAGAACACAAAATAATTTCAACTCCTTCCTGCATGTCTCATGATGCAAAATTGACATGTTCTTAATCTAGAAAAAAGAGAATAAAAAATTGACAATTTCTTAACCAAAAAGAAAGAATGGAGAAAAGGGTAGTGATGATCTGACTCATACCGATGTAGAAGTGAGTCATATTAATAAAAGGGAAATATTTATCGTTGTAATTATAATTAATTATGAGAATTAAAAATAATTAATTTTAAAATATTTGTTAATTAAAATTTACTAAAATTATATCAAATTATTATATTTCATTAAAATTAACATTAATTAGTTTTTAAAATCTGTAATTAATAAAATAATTATTTTAAAATTAAATTTAAAATAATTTAACAAATAAATTAATTTTTTAAAATATCTTAAAATATATAATAATGTGTACACCAATTAAGATTTTAATGATCCTGTAAAATATTGAACCCACATCATGGGAGACCAAACTTGGACCGGATCACTAAAAATGAGTTCTTTATTTTCAATAACGAAACCTTTAAAAAAAAAAAATTTGCATCTAATCTAAACATGTTCTTGATCCAGAAAAAAAAAAAAAAAATTCCATTGATATTAGAGACCTAACAGCTGGCATTTGGACAGTCAATTTTTTGGTCGTATTTGGCAAGGAAATTTCTGCACTGATTGGGTAGCTACATAGGTTCATGTCCAAAATTTTCTTGTTTGGAGTTCTTGCACTACTCAATTAATCCCCTTTCTGCTTCCGGAATCATAGGCATGCTTTTTTTTTTTGCCTTAGCTTTGATGTATCATTTTATTTTTCAAAAATTACTGTGTTGTGTTTATTTTCCTTTTTTGTTTTAAATCAAGAAACAATTTCTGATACCCCAGTCTCCACATATGTTTTAGTATTAAAGATAATTTTTATTTGAACTCGCAGTTGACTTATGTTATTTTGATGTTAAAATGAACAATAATAAAAAAATACTAATTAAATTACTCATATTTTATTATCTTTTAAAAATATGTATTATGTCAATTTTGATTTATATAAATAAAGCATTGAATAACTTTTGATTAATATAAATTTTGTAAAAATAATTTAGATAAAAGAAGCTTTTAATTTAAGAGTAAATTTGAAAAAACAATTATAAGAGATTAAACAATATAATTATTAGTAAAAGTTATATTGATTAGATTTGATTATATATATATATATATATATATATATATATATATATATATATATGATTAATGTCGGTCATTTCAAAATTAATTCAATTAAAATAAATTATAATTAAATTTAAAACAAACCCACAATTTTATTATCGAGTAATATATAATCATAACGTGTCAACATGGAATGAAACGTGTCTTGTTGTATACCTGTGTATCACAAAAAATTTAGGTATGACTTAAATATACGATGGCCAAATTAGTTGATATAAATGCATGATGATAAAAGTCAGCCCCAGTGACAATCAGGGATGGCAACGGCCCGGGCGGGTACCGGTTTCATGATACTTGTTTCTATCTTCGTGAGCTAAACTCATCATCGTCTTTGTACTTGTATCTGTCGGGTATGTAATTTTCATTCTCATTTCCGTCTCTATCAGGTATCGGATATACCTGTACTTATACTCGTACTCGTCAAATTTTTTATTTTTTATTTTTTATAAAAAATATAATATTTTTAAATTATTTTTTAATTATATTATAATTATAATTATGTTATTTCTTTATCTCATATTATAATAAATAATCACACATAAAAAAATATTAAAATTTTTAATATAATTAAATTAAAAGTGAGTATTAAAATTTTTGAATCCATACTTGAAGATGTGCAAGACCATATCATCCCTGGCATCACACATTGGCAAAGTCCTAACTACTATGGGTACTTTCCCAGCAGTGGTAGCATAGCCGGGTTTATGGGTGAGATGCTCAGCACTGGCTTCAATGTGGTTGGATTCAATTGGATGTCATCACCTTCTGCCACTGAGCTTGAAAACATAGTTATGGATTGGCTTGGACAAGAGTTAAGGCTCCCCAAGACCTTTCTTTTCTCAGGTGAAGGTGGTGGGGTTCTGTTAGGGACTACTTGTGAGGCCATTTTGTGCACTTTGGTGGCTGCAAGAGAGGGAAAGCTTTCCCAATTTGGGAAGGAAAACATAGGGAAGCTTGTTGTGTATGGTTCTGACCAAACACATAGTGCTCTTCAGAAGGCAGCACAAATTGCTGGGATCCCATCGGAAAATTTCAGGGTCATCAAAACCAAGAGGTCAAATTTGTTTGCTTTGACTCCTGATTCACTTCTCTCCACCATTCTTTTGGATGTGGAAAAAGGGTTGATTCCTTGCTTCCTATGTGCCACTGTTGGCACCACTGCTATTGCCACAATTGATCCTATAGGGCCATTGTGTAATGTGGCCAAGGAATATGGTATTTGGGTCCATGTTGATGCTGCTTATGCTGGATCAGCTTGCATTTGCCCTGAGTTTAGGTATTGCATAGATGGAGTTGAAGAGGCTAATTCTTTTAGTCTCAATGCTCATAAATGGTTTTTGACTAACTTAGCATGTTGTTGCCTTTGGGTGAAAGACCGCATTGCCCTCACAAAATCCTTGACAGTTAATCCTCAATTTTTGAGGAACAAAGTGTCTGAGTCAAAGCAAGTGGTGGACTACAAGGATTGGCAGATACCCTTGAGTAGGAAATTCAATGCCCTCAAACTATGGCTTGTTCTTAGAAGCTATGGTGTTGAGAACCTTAGGAACTTCCTGAGGAATCATGTGAAAATGGCCCAAACTTTTGAAGGGCTAGTGAGGTTGGATAAGAGATTTGAGATTGTTGTGCCACCAAAATTCTCTTTGGTTTGCTTTAGGATTGCGCCATCAGCAATTATTAATGGGGTGTCCAATGATACCAACGAATGTTGTAATGGGAAACTAATATATGATGAATATAGGGTGAATGAAGTGAATCGTAAATTGCTTGATTCAATTAATAGTTCTGGCGACGCATTCATGACCCATGGTGAAGTTGAAGGATCTTTTGTGATTAGATGTGTTATTGGTGCAACCTTGACAGAGGAACACCATGTTATTATGACATGGAAGTTGGTGCAGGAGCATGCTAATTCTATTTTAGGTAACTTCTAAAACAATTGTACTTCCATAAAGTTATTTCCTTATTGATGCCAAGATTATTTCATTGAAGTATAATATATTTTATTTTGACAGGTCAGGGAAGGAAGATAATGAGAGAAGACCATTGAAGTCATTAATAACAGAGAATCAAGATCATAAAGTTGTTACAAGGCATGAATGTTGGAAATTATTAGTTCAAGGCATGAATGTTGGAAATTATTATGAAGAAGTGTTAAGTTACTTGAAAACAAAATATTTTATCTATAGAAATTACTTTGTACACAAGACCCTATATATCCACCACCCATTAAAGTATTGAACGAGTTTTATAAAGTTTTCGATCACTTTTGCTTAGAAATTTCTATCACCATTTCAATTTTTGCATTTCAATTTCATCATTGTTGTTTGTTTTATTTTATTTTAATTCGTTCTCTTAGACATTATGCTTTAACATAATATTGACTTGAGAGATTATTATTTTAGAATTTTTTAGTTGACTTTATTGTCAATATTCCAACTAACTTATTTATGATTATTTCGACATGTATTGTGTAAAGTTCGACTCTACCATATATAAATCAACCATTTTTAGGCTAAAGTTATACTTAAACCGACTTAACTACACTAAAATTGACTTAATCACACTTAAGTTAGATATTCCATATGTAACGTATTATTCATATATTAGCAAGGGATTTATACATGTACTCGAAGATAGTTTCAAGAAATAATTTGATAACTGAGAAAATAGTTACAGACGATTCAAATAGGATGTATACGTGGCATAAAACGGAACGATCATTAAGTGTAGGGTCTTTACATAAATTGATTGCCTTACAAATACAAACACCTTCGAAAACAAATTTCGACTATCAAATAGAGAGGGATAAAATGACCCAAAAAAGGGAGTAACTCACGAAATACGGAACAGTTAGATATCATATAGGATCCACATAGTAACTACCTTTTGAAAACAATCTCTAAAGATTGCAAAGAGAATTATTTAATAGGTCGTAAGGAAGTTACGCGAAGTAAAAAATGGTTTAAGGAGGTTACCCACGTCACGTAGTGCAAGACGGTTATATACCACACATCGAACTAATGCAAAATAACCACCCCCTAATTTCTATAAATAAATGAGTAGGCCCATTCAAAAGGATCAGAAATCCAATACTTACACGCTCGTATGCACTCATTGTCTGCACCCATGACTTCCGTACACCTAGAATAACTTGTTCTAGTACAGTTCATCGTTTCCGTGTCATATTCTGATCTTTATGTTATGCAATTCATGATTCTCTTGAAGTGAAGGATATGATTATTGTAATTAATATATATGTTATTCATTCGATCTACTTAAATGTTTATATACACGAATCTTGTTTGGTTGTGACTATTAAAAAATGTCTAGAGATCTTTGCATGTTAAATCACCTAAAATTGAGTTTTAACTAGTCTAATTAGTTAATCCCATATATTTGAGTTTCACTTTAGAAAACATGTCTTTATGTAATTGACGAATATGGAAAACCTTCATACCAAACATGCCTAAATTAAAAACTTTTATTAATTTGAATAAAAAGGACTCATAAAAAAAATTCCAACAAACATCATCATAACAAACGATCCACGTAAAATAACAACTTTTTCTTTTACCTCACTTTCTTATAACTATATAGTCTCATATCATAGTATATTTACGTTGTTCACTGATTCATATATTGTTACTCTACTAAATTTCTTAATATTTTAAGTGATAATCATAGTCAACCATCAAAAGTGTTGGGGTGGCGAAAATCCACTTTAGCTGCTAAAATTTCTGGATCCTCATTAATTGATTGCTCGCTAAAGCAGGGCACATTACATACATGCAATTGGTGAATGAATTATTATGGATAGAGATTTAGCGTGCGTCTCGAAGCCATAAAATTTTCTAACCAAATTAATACATAGAGCTGTCAAAATGGGCTCAGCCTGGTGAGCCAACCTAGCCCACCACGGGTTCGAGTCGGGTTGGGCCAAAAATAATTTGAAAATTTTAATATAAGCCAATTTTGAACCTGGCTCACTAACAACCCGGCTCACCCGGGTTGAACCCGTAGTAGCCGGGCTGACCCACCAACCCATTAAAAAAAAAAACTTATGCTTTAGCTTTCATTTTATTGGGCTTGATTGCTCAAATGAGTATTAGGATTTGAATTAAAAATTTAAATTATTAGGTCCAAAAGAGTATTTGAGATGATTTTGAATTATATTTATTTACATGAGATTATTTAGATTTTATTTGATTATATTTAGAATTATCATTTAATTATGATTTTGGGCTTTAGTTGTATATTAAAAAAAATTACATTTTTTTTAAATTAGATGAACCAACCCGTTTAACCCACCAACCCGTGGTGGGCCGGGCCGGTTACCCGTTTTGACATCTTTGTTAATACAGAACTCCATTTGGCATAACTTCATAAATGCAATTGGGGATGCAAAAAGTGAGAACAGGTACACCAAGAATTCCGCTGGCGAATCCTATGTGTTTCTTTTTCACTTATTGCATCTATACCATGAAACAATGGTGTATTTCTAATTTTCGATAAGTCTAAAATGCCATCTTTTCATTTCTTTATTAGATTCAACCTCTTATGAATGCACTTGTTTCATTTCCAGCTACACGAAAAATTTAATACCGTCCAAAAAAAAGTCAGATTTTCTCACCGATGCATGTTCAAAACTCATTTAAGAACCCTAAAGTCTAAAAAGAATAGCTTTTAGCTAGTTCGAATATATAGAAACCAAAACTGTTTAAAACTTCGGAAAAAGTATATGATATTTGGATATTGACTCCACAATTTGGCTTCGAAAACCATTTTTTACCATAAGTTTTTTAATATCTGTTTCATTAAAAAAAATAAAATAAAATTGGTAACTACTCTTTATTCCGAAACTTAATTTGAAATTTTTTGAGTTTCATGTCTCATCACAATTCCAATGGTGATAGTTGCATTGAAATGAAGCAACAAAAACTTGTATTAGGCGCATATTGTAAATGTTGTAACCTCTCATTTTTTAAAAGTAAATAATAAATAGATTAAAATAATTAGAATATTATAAGAGAAATATTATTAATAAAATAAAAGGGGAGAGGTGAATCAAAAGATTTTGGACTGGATTCTGGGCTCAACTTAGAGACTGATTCAAAAGAAGAAAATAAAGAGAGGATTAGGTCATTACGGACCTTCTAAAAAATCTAAAGCACTTACAAGAGAAAACTTAGAGGACACATTGATTAGCAATAGGAGCTATCGGAGTAGCATTATTATGCAAAAATTATCATTCCAAGTAGGAGGGATGTGAGATTATCAAATCTTTTAGGTATATATGAGGAATAAGGACAGAGGGAGTGAACCCTAAGCCCTATAGATTGTATGTTCAACTCATATTATTGTGTATGTATATAATTGGGAACTTATTGTTACCCTATTTATGATTTTTGTATGATGTTCTGATCAATCTATTTAAATGATGAGTCTGTATATTTCAAAGGATAAAGTCATTCATATAAGAAATTGGGGGTTGCATTGAGAGTGGATGAATCTTGATAATTTAATGTTGTTATAGACTTTGAGTATGGATTGATCAAATGACCAATTGGATTACATTTCGAAAGCCTTGAGTGTGTTTGTGTTTATTGAGGGGGAAGAATTGTGTAGATCGCAATTATAGGAATTGTAGGATCAACGACCACACCAAGCATGAGGATGGTCACTTCAGGCGTGGGACTATCAAAGAGGTCTTAAACCTCTCGACATTAGGTGTGAAGTGTTGTGTCTAGTGCCATTTAAGGTTGATTTTACGAGAGAGGGAACGTTAGGTGTGGCCCAGACCACGCCAAGCAAGACTAAGACAAAGAGGTCCTAAACCTCGATCCATAAAGACTTACACTATGATTAATTAATCTAATTTAATACTAAGTAGGAAAAAAATAGAATTATTTGAAGAATGCAATAAAGATAGAGAAACTATTTCAAGTCAATTCTGCAAAAAAATTTCGCAAAGTTATTATTTCGTCTAATCATACAAATTTCTTTTCAAAAGTCTTTAAGAAAATATCATTCATCTTTCTTTTATAACCATATTCCTTACATTTAAAATTTTCTTTTTTCAAAAACATGTTTGTAACCATAAAAAAGAGGGAGATTGTTAGGTCAAAAGATAATCTTAGACATTTTAGGATTTCAAGTTTTAACGTCAACAAACATAGATGTTTTTTTAGAAAAAAAGTTTTGGGAATAAAACACTAAGACAAATTAGGCACTAAGACAATTAAGTTATCTAGCCAAATGAAGTACTTAATTTGAAAGACACATGTTTTGATTTCATATCATTTATAATGTCTAATAATATAATCGTGTGTGTCTATATTATTCCTTAATAAATCAAATGAAAAAGTTTCCTCAATACTCATATTCAACTTAAAAGGAATAAAAGGCATGTTTCACATTATAAAAAGACAAACAAATTTCTTGAATCACATGAAGCACCAAACAAAGTTGTTTAGAACTGCTTTGACCTAACACATGCATGTTTCCACTATTTGGTACCTAAAAGATGATAAGTAGTTTCCTTGATAAGATAAGAAGTAATAATTTGGTTAAATGCATTTAATACACCAATAAACACTTCTCTCCACAAGGAACGAAAATCAAGACAAACGAAGCAAGTCTCTAAGAGATGTTTAAGGATTTGCAACAGTCATTTTCATTATATAATGAAGCAGATTGATTTAAAAAGAAGTAAAATCAATTTTTGAACATATTCATATTCATTCTTCATGTAAATCAACTTTGTATTATACTGATTTATATCATATCTTAAAAGTAAGACAAAATAACATTTTTATATTATCTAACTATAACTTAATGTTATTGTTTTGAGCTTAAAGAGACTTGGTTGTAAAATAATATTTGATTGTTGAAGTCTAGAGAAGTTTTATGTTGAAAAAATACTTAAGTAGTTATTTAAAAAAGTAAATCGAAGAATACTTAAACTTGAACTAGAAGTAATTTAAAAAAAATAATACTTATATATGATGAAACTTGATCTTGTTAGATGAAGAACTGGATATAAATAGTTGACCGAACAATTGAAGCGCAGACGCCATAAGTATCAAGTCTTCTCACTAACTGCAAATTCATTTTTCAATTGAAATTTTGTAAATTAGCATTATTTTATATAGTAGTATTAATTATTGGATTAATTTCATTGTAATTATTTAACCTATACATCATGCATCGATTCTTCAAACATCGTTTTCCTCCTAATTAATGACTCCTAGTTGCCTGTGAAAGAAAGAATTAGAATATGTCAAAATGGCAATTCGGCTCACTCTGTCACTGATGGAACTAGTTGAAGTAGATTGTGATTTCTTCAATAGCTCCATGCTTGGACCGAATGCCTCTTGAGGTTGACACTTGAAAATCTCTAAAATCTCCTTTGAAGTGTTCTTCAATGGAGAAGAAGTCTTGATAGGGATTCGGTTACTTCAAGCTTGAAGTAGAAACTTGATGAACCAAGGCAAGGTTTGAATGAACCTTGAGGGAAACCTTAGAGAGAGAGTTCTCCATGGTTCTAGGGACTCTTGAGTGAGAGAGAAATCTGATTTCTATTCTCATAAATCTTCAAAAGTGAGTAAAAGAGTAGGAAAATCAAATATATAGGGGAAGGTAGCTTGAGAAGGATTTGTCCTCAAATCTGTAGGCTCATCTTCCTCATCATAACCTGCAAAGGGAATAAGATCACTCACATTAAAAGTGTTACTCACTCCATAATCACTGGGAAGATCTAACCTGTAAGCATTGTCATTAATTCTTTGGAGGACTTGGAAGGGACCATCTCCTCTTGGGTTGAGTTTAGACTTCCTTTGAGAAGGAAACCTTTCCTTTCTCAAGTGAAGCCAAACCCAATCCCCTTCCTCAAAAATGAGGGTTTTCTTTCCCTTGCTTCTATCTAAAGCAGTTCTTTCATTTTGTTGTTGTATATGAGTTTTAGCCTTCTCATGTAATTTCTTAACAAATTCAGCCCTAGATACCCCTTCTTTATGAAAATAATGAGAAGAGTCTGGTAGGAGTATTAGGTCCAAAGGAGTAAGAGGGTTAAAACCATATACAACCTCAAAAGGTGAGATTTTGGTAGTCTTATGGACTACCCTGTTGTAAGCAAATTCAATGTGGGGCAAGTATTCATCCCAAGACTTATGGTTACCCTTAAGGACCACCCTTAACATTGTAGATAGGGATCTATTAACTACTTCTGTTTGCCCATCAGTTTGTGGGTGACAAGTAATAGAGAAAAGTAATTTAGTTCCTAGTCTACTCCAAAGAGTTTTCCAGAAATGGCTAAGGAACTTAGTATCCCTATCTGAAACAATGGTTTTGGGAAGACCATGAAGTCTAACCACTTCCTTGAAGAAGAGTCTTGCTATGTTGCTTGCATCATCTATTTTGTGGCAGGGTATAAAGTGGGCCATTTTACTAAATCTGTCCACTACCACAAAAATAGAATCCATGCCTCTCTGGGTCTTGGGCAAGCCCAAAATAAAATTCATACTGATATCAACCCATGGAGAGTTAGCAACTGGTAAGGGTGTATAGATGCCATGAGGCATTACTTTAGACTTTGCTTGTAAACAAGCTATACATCTAGAGCAAAACCTCTCAACATCCCTTCTCATATGGGGCCAAAAGAATTTTCCTTTTAAAAAGCTTAGAGTCTTTTCAACTCCAAAGTGCTCCATGAGACCACCCTCATGACTTTCTCTAACAAGGAGTTTTCTTATAGATCCTTGGGGTATGCAAATTCTTCCTTCTTTATACAAATACCCCTCAGAAATATAGAACCCTCCTTGAGGCTTTGCTAAGCATTGGGTATAATTTTCCTTAAACTCGAGATCATTAGTATACAACTCCTTAATGTGATTAAATCCCAAGATTTGAGATCCAAGGGAGACTAACAAAGTGTGTCTCCTAGAAAGGGCATCAACCACAACATTATTTTTCCCTTTCTTGTATTTAATCACATATGAGAATTGTTCTAAGAACTCTACCCACTTAGCATGCCTTTTATTTAGCTTGCCTTTTATTTAGCTTGCCTTGGCCCCTCAAATATTTAAGTGACTCATGGTCACTATGAATAACAAACTCTTTGGGAATAAGGTAGTGTTCCCAAGTTTGAAGGGCCCTAACCAAAGCATAGAGCTCTTTGTCATAGGTAGGATAGTTAAGGGAGGCACCTTTGAGTTTTTCACTGAAATATGCAATAGGGTGCCCACCCGGTAACAAAACCGCCCCTATGCCAACTCCAGAGGCATCACATTCTAACTCAAAAGTTTTTGAAAAATCTGGTAGAGCTAGAAGTGGTGCATGGGTAAGCTTATGCTTCAAAGTTGTGAAGGCATTTTCTTGTTTCTCTCCATATAAATTCCACATTTTTCTTGACTAGGTCATTTAATGGGGAGGCTAGTGTGGAGAAATTAGGAACAAACCTCCTATAGAAGCTTGCCAAACCATGGAAGCTCCTAATATCTCCAACACTTTTAGGAGTGGCCCATTCTTGGATGGCTTTGATTTTCTCGGGGTCCACATGAACCCTTTTTTTTACTAATTATAAACCCTAGGAAAACAACACTATCTACACAAAAAGTACATTTTTCTAAATTTCCAAAAAGTTGATTTTTCCTAAGAATATCAAAAACTTGCCTTAAGTGTCCTATGTGATCACTTAGGCTCCTACTATATATGAGAATGTCATCAAAATAAACTACGACAAATCTACCTATACAATCCCTAAGGACATGATTCATGAGACGCATGAATGTACTAGGAGCATTGGTGAGCCCAAAGGGCATCACTAACCACTCATATAATCCAAACTTGGTCTTGAAAGCGGTTTTCCATTCATCTCCTTCTTTTATTCTAATTTGATTGTATCCGCTTTTAAGATCAACTTTAGAAAATATGATGGCTCCATGAAGCTCATCTAACATGTCATCAAGCCTAGGGATGGGATGTCTATACTTCACAGTGATGTTGTTGATGGCTCTACTATCACAACACATTCTCCACTTGCCATCCTTCTTTGGAACCAACAACACTGGAACAGCACAAGGACTTAAGCTCTTTCGAACCCAGCCCTTCTCCAACAACTCTTGGACCTGAGACTCAATTTCTTTTGTTTCTTGGGGGTTGGTCCTATATGCAGGCCTATTAGGTAGGCTAGCCCCAGGCACCAAATCAATTTGATGTTCTATTCCTCTAGAAGGAGGAAGGCCCATTGGACCCTCGGGAGGAAATAGATCATCAAATTCCTTTAAAAGAATTTTCACCCCCTTAGGTAAAGTCTCATGTCCACTAGATGTGGCAGTGCAAGAAAGAGTTCCTTTACAAAGAAGGATATAAGAGGGTTGTTGAATCAAGAGGGTTTGTTTGGAAATTGCATTCTCTTGAGTAACAACCTCTAGGGAGGGAACTCCTTTCTCCCTAGATTCCTCTCTATCCTTAGTTTTCACGGACTTTTTTTTCCTCTTTTTTCCTCTTTTTTTTAAAATCTTTTTTCTCTATCTCTTTTGAGTTTCATTTGTGCTTGATCCTCAGCCACCTGTTGAGGAGTAAGAGGATGAGGCACAAATTTCTTTTCTTTATGTGTAAAGGTAATCTCGTTAGTAAGGTCATTATGCATGGTTTTCTTATCAAATTGCCATGGCCTTCCTAATAAGATATGACAAGCTTCCATTGGTACTACATCACATAGCACCTCATCTTCATAGTTCCCAATAGAAAGCTTGACCTTTACTTGTTGGTTAACTGCTAGGTCACCATTCTCATTAATCCAATGGAGTTGATAAGGTTTAGGATGGGGACTAGTAGTTAATCCCAACTTTTCAATCAGCCTAGTGCTACAACAGTTGCACCCTGAACCACTATCAACAATGAGAGAACATGCATTGTTTGAAACTTTGCATCTAGTGTGAAAGATGTTCTCCCTTTGTGATAGAGTATCACTAGGTTGATTGTTGAGGAGTCTCCTAATCATTAAGAGCTCCCCTTCATAAGGAAAAGTAGACTATACACCTTCCTCTTGCTCACTTGCTTCTTCCTCACTATTACTAGAGGAAGTAGTAGCCTCATCTTGGCTACTATAAATGTCATGCCCCCTCATGATCATGACCTTTTTTGTGGGGCATTGGGAGGCAATGTGACCCCTCCCTAAACATTTAAAGCACTTAATATCACTAGTCCTAGAACTAGTGTGTGTAGTGTCCTTTCCCTTTCCCTTGTCTTTTTCTGTAGCTTGATTCTTGGAGGGTTCAAAAGTTTTCTTCTTTTCAAAAGGCTTTCCCTCCTTCTTGGAATCTTTCTTTAGAAATGAAGAGTGGGAGCTATTTTTTTTGAAAGATTTTCTCATTCTTTGTTGTTCTACCCTGACACAAAGTTGGACCAAGTCATTTAGGTCCCTGTAGGGTAGTAGCTCCACTTGGTCTCTTATTTCTAAATTAAGACCACTTAAGAATCTAGCTACAGTTGTAGCTTCCTCTTCCCTAATGCATGCCCTCATCATTAAAAGCTCCATTTGTTGCCTGTACTGTTCTACAGACAAATCCCTTTGTTGGAGCCTTTTGAGCTTATTCATAAGCTCCCTTCCATAATAGGTGGGAATGTGCCTCCTCCTCATTGCACTTTTAAGATCATTCCAATATTGAATTGGAGGATCATTGTGGAGGCGTCTCTCTCTTTCTAGGGCTGTCCACCAATACATGGCATGCCCTTGGAAGCTAAGGGTAGCCAGAGGGACTTTTCTCTCTTCACTCACCCTATGGCAAGCAAAGAGTTGTTCAACCTTCATTTCCCAATCTAGGTATAACTCCACATCATCTTTGCCAAAAAATTGGGGAAGGTCAACTTTGACTTCCCTTGGCCTTGTGGTCCTCCTAGGAGTATGTTGGTAGTGATCCCCTTGATTCATGCTTTCATTAGGGGATGTGTATTGGGAATGTGAGCTCCTACTCTTTTTTCTATGTTTCTTCATATCTTCTTTCAATTTTTCTTCCTCTTGCCTTAAAATTCTCAATTCTTCCTCAAGATAAGCAAGTTGTCCTTCTCTTTCAATTCTTTCCTTCTCTCTTTGAATGGACTCTTGCTTTTTCCATAGTTTAAGTGATTTAAGCTCTTTAGTGATGTAAGAAAGACTTTTTGGAGAGCCATCACTTTCACTATTGGAGGAATTTTGAGACATTTTAATTCAAGAGATTTTTCCAAACAAAAATAGTTTTTATAAAAATAATATTTTTGAAGTGCTTAGACTTGGCACTTGGAGGTCTAAGAGTACAAATTGAACTTTGGAGGGAGGTGAGCTACTAAAGAGCCACTTAATAACCAAGTCTCTTCAAGTAAAAATCTCTAAACCCCCTTGTACTTTTGTCTTGCACAAAACAATTTTCACAAAGAACTTTTCTTAAAGAAAAATAACAAACAAGTGCCTATGTGTACAATTATATGATGCTTGAAATCATAAAGAGCAAGAAAACATAAATTGCTTGAAAACTTAAATGACTGAAAACATAAATTGCTTAAAACATAAATGACTGAAAACTTAAAGACAAGAAAACTTAAACTAGGCGTTTAAAGCAATTAAACCTAGGTGAGAGCTTGAAAGGTACCAAAGACCTTCAAGGACCACTCCCACAAGTACTAAACGTGATTTACTCTAAGAACTCTTAAGGAGAGATGGAGATACACCAAAGGCACTCCAAGACACTCCTTAATAAAGGCCTTGTACAAAAATTTAGAAGACAAAAAAATTACAAGAAAATGAAATTCAAATTTTCTTCAAATGAAATGCAAATTCACACTCCAAATGAAATGTAAATTCACATTCAAATGAAATTAGTGGCTGCACTTTAATTTCAAAGAAAACAAATTGCCACTAATTTAGAAACAAATTTAGTAACGGATTTTGTGAGGAAAACTAGTTTTGGAACCAAAAATTCCGTCACTAAATTAGTCTCTAATTTTCACAAATTTTTTTACAAATGGTATAGTTCCTTCTTGCTCCACTCCAGCCACCAAGTTGCTGCCTCACAAGGTGTTTCACTCCTATTTTTAGAAGCAACTTTGATTTTAGTCACTTCTAGGTGTTTTCAAGAGCCTAGCCACCAAGAGAGAACAAACTCCCTAAGCAACCGCCAAAGCCTTCAAATGGATGTCCTTTGCCTTGGCCTCCTACACCTTTTAAGAAGCACTCAACCACCTTCAAGACTAGAATATTAGTGCTAAAACTGAAAAGGAACAATTTAGAATGGCTACACCAAATGGTAGAAGAAAATGAGACAAGACTAGAAAGAATTCCACAAATTTGACAAGCAAAAATTAAGGCAAATTTTGAAAGCTAGCACACAAAGAATAACCTAGGAAAGGCACTAGAATGGATTACAAAACAAAAGCTAAGATTAACAACAAAAATAAGACACAATTGATGTGGCTGGTCACAAAATATAGATGCCAAAATATTACTAAATCCGAGAGCTATACATCACAAATTTTCACTCCTTTTTGGCTTTTTCTTTTGCTATTTCTTTCTTTTTCTTTTGCAAAATATTTTTCTCTTATTTTTATTTTGATGTTCAGGAGTTTCAATGCCTTTTAAACACTTCGAAGTCTCGGATTTAATGTAAAAATACTGCAGCAAAAATTTTACACAAAACAAGAGGTGTTTTCATGCTTTTTTTTTAACTAGTGCTTCACTATTTTGTATTGTTTTTAGGTCAAACTTTTAAGCACTCATTCTTTTGTTTTTCTCATGCATTTAAGACACTCACACCTCTGTTTTGTCTCTGTTTTAAGGCTCAAAAATTTGCACAAGGTTTCAGCCACAACACAAGACTCAAGAAAACCTAATAGAAAAGTGTTTATGAACTTTTCTTGACAAAACTTTTATTAAGACATAATAGAAACCTAACTCTAGGAAATTTGCTAGAACTAATAGCAAATTAGGAACTCAATTATGTAAAACAAAAGCACATATAGTAAGGTATAGATTTAATAAGAAAAGACACACAAATTTTCGGATACAAAGACACAAAACAAAATTAGGTCAAACAAGCTAGTCTAGGAAGTTTTAACATACAAAGGACTACACATGACTTTCTAGGACAAAACAAGTGATTCAAAAACAAAATCTATGCAATATGAATGTTGTCCAATCACGGACACATGTTATAGAATGGAGAGACTCAAGAAAAAATTAAAAACGTACAAGAACAAGAGTACCTAAAGCACAAAACAATTGATTCACGGATTCAAAGGAACAAGCAATAATATGAATCAATTTAGTTCACATATGACATATAGGATCCATCAAAAAAATTATTAGAACTAGATCCTTGCAGCAAACACAAATTTAGACATGTAATAGGAGGAAGATACAACACGGATTCAAGTAGAAAAGTTTGGAAACAAAAACCTCAAGAGCACTAGGCTCTGATACCAAAAATGATGGAACTAGTTGAAGTAGATTGTGATTTCTTCAATAGCTCCATGCTTGGACCGAATGCTGTTGAGTGCATTTTTAGGCTTGTTTTGCACTCAACTTTTGGCACTCTTTTTGGGTAATTAGAGATAATATGTATGTTATTTCACTCTTTTTATTTAAATAATTAAGTTATATTATAAGAGTAGAGGAGTAGTAGCAATTTTAAGGAATTTCCTCATATTTTTGCAGAATTTTTTGGCTAGGCAGAAATCCACAGCTATAGCTGTGGATCTGGAGCTCGAGCTGTGAAAATTTGGGGAGAAATTGTGAAGTTCCAGAGACTTGAAGCTATAGCTGTAGATCTGGAGCTCGAGCTGTGAATCTGGAGCTCGAGCTGTGAATCTGGGGCTCGAGCTGTGGAAATCTGGAAAGCTGAAGCTCGAGCTGTGAATCTGGAGCTCGAGCTGTGGAAGTCTGAAAAGGGTCCAGAAAGTTGGAGCTATAGCTGTGAATCTACAGCTGTAGCTGTGGAGATAAAAATCACTTTTCTGCCCCTATTTTAAAGTTGATATAAATAAAGGAAAAGAAAGAAACAGTGGGGGCACAAAATTAAGGAAAGAAACAAGAAGCACAGGAGCACTCAATTAAAAAAAAAGAGAGACAAGGAGAAACAAACAAGGAAAAAGGAGACAATCATTAGTGGAAAAACCACTAATTGAACCAATAATGCAAAAACAGCTGTATATACATTGATTGGAGACTACAGCTGAAGAGGAACTGATTGGGGGCTGCAGCTAGGGAGTTACGTACAGGAGCTCCCAAAACCTCTGTTTTTCATCGGCAACTTTGTACTCTCTTATGGAATTTGCTGCAGAATTTGTAATGGCCATGAGTGGCTAATTTCATTGAGGATTGGTTGGATGTAACTACTAACTCTTCTCCTTCTTAAATATATGCATTTTAATCTCATTATTTGTGTATGATTCTTTACTTAATGCTTATATCGGCTTGATCACCCGTTGTATGAATTTTTGGTTTTTGAATCCAGTTGGAAAACGTTTTTGAAAACCCGAACTGAATCTTGCACCTAATCAATTCTTGTTCTAGGGATAGACTTGATTTGGTTAGTCACATTGTTCAAGTTCTTGTTCTTAATGCGAAGTGTTGAACTCAAAACATAGAGGAATCATGTTTTGAGCTTAATGACTTTAGGATTCAACCTTGAGGAATCTTGTTGGATTACTTAATGAACGTGGAAATAATGGAATTAGAATAGCATTTATTTTAAGAAGATCTATGAGTTAGCAAGTGCTTCCGAACCAATCCTTGTTTCTTAATCATCATCCTTACTACGTTTGTTTTACTGTATTGTTTTAATTTATCATCATTCATCCGCAAATTGAACATCATTTTCTTATAAATCATTAGAGTAAGAATTACTAATCACTCAAATCCCTGAGGACGATCTTTAAATACTACTTCGAAACTTGGTTCACTTGCCAAGTGATAGGTTTGCGAAAAACCTCATCAAGTTTCTGGCGCCGTTGCCGGGGATTTGGTGCTAATTAGTAATTTTTAATCTTGTGATTTTGCAATTGTGTAGATAATCCATTTTGTGAATAGCTACAATATAGAGATATTTGTCTTGTTGTGTTTTGTGGATTCACCTTCCTGTGCAGATTTCTTAAAATTGTATGAGAGGAAAAACTCCAGCTGAAGAATTGCATTTTGACCCTGAAATTGAAAGAACAGCAAGGAGGAATAATAGCAGAACAAGAAGGCTGAGACAGTTAGAGAGAATCTTAGAACAACAGCAGGATTTTCCAAGTTCTTCTACTTCATCAAATCAACCAATGGCTGAAGACGGAACAGGAAATAATAATGGTGGAAATGGACCAACTAGGCCTCCCAGAAGGACCCTAGGTGATTATGCACAACAACAGGGTCCTAGACATTTCTCTAGCATTGCAGCTCCAAACACTTCTAGAGCCATGGAGATGAAACCTGCCTTCCTTACCTTGGTTAGCTCACAACAATTTGCTGGCCTTGACCATGAAGACCCATACTCACACCTTTCAAATTTTTATGAGTTATGTGGAACAATGGGAATACCTGGAGGTGATGAGGAAGCTGTGTATTTGAGATTGTTTCCATTTTCTCTAACAGGAAAAGCTAAAATTTGGTTACAATCTCACCCAAATCAAAGTTTGACAAGCTGGGGTGATGTGGAAAACAAATTTGTAAATAGATTCTATCCTTCATCCAAGTATATTAAGGCCAAGTCAGAAATTACTACTTTCAGGCAAGGTGTAGATGAACCATTTTGTGAAGCCTGGGAGAGATTTAAGTCATTGCTCAGGAAATGTCCTAACCACGGGTTTGAAGATATAGCTCAACTGAATTTCTTTGTGAATGGAATCAAGCCTGAGGTGAAGATGTTATTAGATGCAGCAGCTGGTGGCACCATGATGACTGTGAGTCCAGAGGAAGCCACTCAAATCATAGAATCTCTGGCATCTTCTGATCACCAAGCAGAGCATGGGAGACATCAATCTCATAAAAGAGGAGTTCTCGATCTTAACACTAATGATGCAATTCTTGCTCAGAACAAACTGCTGTCTCAACAGATCGAAGCATTGACTAAGCAAATGGCCAAGATTCCGCAACAGCTTCATGCTATTGCTTCTTCTTCAACCCAACAAAAACCTTCTTTAAAATGTGATTTTTGTGGAGGAGATCATCCTAATGGTCACTGTTCAGAAATTCCAAATGAAGAAGAGGTCAACTATGTGGGGAACCAACAACAAGGAGGTAATTTTAATTCCCGTAATTATAACACTAACAATTATATGCAGGGAAATCAAGGTTGGAGAAGCAACAATAACAACCAAGGATATGGATGGAGGAATGAAGCTGGATCATCCAATAGGCCACCACCACAACAACAACAGCAACACCAGCCTGCTTATCCTTCTATGCATGAAAGAACCAGCAAGTTGGAGGATACTCTGAACCAGTTCATGCAGGTATCTATGAACAACCAGAAGAATACAGAGGCATCCATCAAGAACTTGGAGGTGCAGGTGGGTCAGCTAGCTAAACAATTAGCTGACATGTCTAAAGGCCCATTTTCAGCCAACACCAAGACCAACCCCAAGGAGTATTGCCAAGCCATAACAACAAGAAGTGGAAAGGTGGTAGGTGGTGATGTTGGGGTAAGTGAGAAAAATGAAAAGAAAGAAAATGTTGAATTGAGGGGGGTTGAGGAAGAGATTGAGAAGAATGAGGGAGAAAGCAATAAAAATGAGGGTGTAGATAGTGAGAAAATAAAAGAGAAGAATGAAGTTGAGAAGGAGAAAAATAAAAAGAAGGGCAAGGAAGTCATTTCCACTGTTCCTATTAAAGACTTACCTTACCCTCATGCCCCATCTAAGAAAGAGAAGGAAAGACAATTTGCAAGGTTTCTGGATATCATCAAGAAGCTGCAGATTAATATTCCTTTCACTGAAGCCATGGAACAAATGCCTACATATGCTAGGTTCATGAAGGGATTGTTAACTAAGAAGAAAAGAATTTTTGAAGAAGAGACTGTGGAGCTTGAGGCAGGATGCAGTGCCATTATACAAAAGTCTCTACCTCAGAAGTCCAAAGATCCAGGCAGTTTCACTCTCCCTGTATCAATTGGTAATCTATTAGTGGGTAAGGCACTTTTAGACCTTGGAGCCAGTATTAACTTGATACCTTTATCCATGCTGAAGAAAATAGGAGAAGTGGAAGTGAGACCTACAAGAATGACCTTGCAGTTGGCAGATAGGTCCATCAAGCATTCACATGGTATAGTGGAAGATATGATTGTAAAGGTTGACAAGTTCATGTTCCCAGTTGATTTTGTAGTGATGGATATGGAAGAAGATGTGGAGGTTCCATTGATTCTGGGCAGACCCTTTATGAAGACAGCTCGAGTTCTCATTGACATGGATGAAGGAAAGCTGAAGGTGAGGGTCCAAGATGAGGAAGTGAGTTTCAATGTATTTGAAACAACAAAGTTTCCAAAAGGTCTCAAAGATTGCTTCAGAATTGATGCATTAGATGATGTGCACTTAGAAACTCAAAATGATTTCAAGAGCTCATCGCCACTAGAGAAGGCTTTGTCTATCTCTAATGAAGAGTTGGAAAAAGTCATTGGTAAAGCTTGTTATCTGCCAGTGGGATTGGAATATAAAGCATTTGGGGCTTTGAAGGCCTTAAATTATGATTTGAAGGCAGCAAGAGAGAAAAGAAAGCTTCAATTGCATGAATGGGAAGAAAGGAGATTGAAAGCTTATGAGTCTTCTAAGTCCTACAAGCACAAAGCCAAGATGTACCATGACAAGAGGATTCTGAATAGGAACTTCCAGCCTGGCCAGCAGGTATTGTTGTTTAAGTCCAAGTTGAAACTCTTCCTTGAGAAGATCAAATCTAAGTGGTCAGGTCTTTTCTCAATTAAATCTGTCAAATCCTATGGAGCCATTGAACTTGAAGATCCTGCCTCTGGAAGGAATTGGTTAGTTAATGGTCAGAGGCTCAACCATTATTTGGGTGGTGAGATTGAGAGATTCACCACAAGCACACAATTAAAGGAGCCATGAACAAACAGGATTGTCAAGCTAAGGACATTAAATTAGCATGTTTTTGTTTTAATTTCGTAGAGTTGCTTAATTTTAGGATGATTGTGTTTGATGAGTTGCATGTTGTGTTTTTAATATGTTCAACATTTCTGGTTTAGTAAGTTTTGTTTATGTGTTGTGAGTTAAGATTTTGGATGTCATTTTGTTTTTGTGTGTGTGTTTAATATGTTGTATGTTTATATGTTTTACATATCTTTGTTTATGTGGGGTTTGTAAGTAGTTTAATGATTTGGAGTGTGGAGTGAAAGATATTTGTGCATAGAGAGGTTTGGTTCAATGTTTGTTGTGGTGTTATAATGGATTTTGGCTAAGTACATGTTAAAATCGTTTTCGCTGGGCTGACTGTCAATCCTTGGTTTTTGGGGTATAACTCTATCTGTGGTTATCCAAATGATACAAACTTTATGTCAATAGAAAGATAAGAGAAAATACTATAACTTTTATGAAGAAGCCATTTTCAAATTCCTTCATCTACTGTGTTAAATATTCTAAAAACCGCAACAGTTTTAACTCACACTGGCAGCCTGACCCATGTTCACTAAAACAGTCATATCTGGAGTTATAGACCTTGTTTTTGAGTGATTCCAAAACGACTACACAGCTAACATCCACAGCTACAACTTTCATGAAGACCACATGACCAAATTCTGTCATTTTTGTGTCCAAAATCTCACCGCTCCAGCGCCAGTTTTCACTTAGCGCCAAGTCTCGGTTTGAGCCAATTTGTAGGTGAAAATTCCACAGCTGGAGCGCCAGACTCCACAGCCATGGCGCCAACTCTCTGGAGCTCAGCCTTGATCTCAAAATTTCACAGCTGCAGCGTCAAAATCTGCAGCTAAGGCGCTAACTTTCTGTTCCAGCACCATTGCTTAAGAAAGTTCCAGCGCTCAAGCGCCAGTTGCTACCGCCTTAGTGCCAACTCTCTGTTGGCCTCCTTGTTCATGTTAAATTTCCAGCGCTCAAGCGTCCATTCTCAGCGCTATAGCGCCAACTCTCTGGAGCATATGGAGAGGTGTTTCAACTCCAGCGCTCAAGCGCTGGCTTTCACAGCTAAAGCGCCAAGTCTCTGGTGCCAACTCTGAAATCTTGGGACTCAAAATGCGTGATAAAACCACTTTCCCTCCACCTTTTCATTTCTTACTTCCTCCACTCACGAACACTCTCCATCTCCCCACTCTTCATATCCCTTTTCATCAATTCCTCCTCTCATTATCTCTTCATTAAGATCCCCATTTTCCTTAGTCATTCCACACTAAAACACCAAAGCACTCATCTTTTTGCTGGGATTTCAAGGTAGAGTCTTCATCTTTCTTCCTTCTTCCAATGATCTTCGTATTTGTGAGCTCTTCATCTCTTTGAATCTTTCTCATAATCTTTCATCATTTATGAACTTTTTGATTGATTTGGAAGTACACCAATGTGGAATTGCATGAGTTTGGGTGTTTGATTCTTCAATATTGCACATGCATGATCCTTCTCATTTTCTGCCTATGTTGTGTTTGAAGAATTGCCTGAATGAGAAAAGTATTTGATTTGAACACAATGAAAGCTTTGAAAAAGGTGATCACTGAAATGGTTCATTTTTGTGAAGAAATGTAAACCTTGCATGGCAACAATTCACCTGCATTTTGCTTTTCTTTCTCATGTAAACCATGTGTTTGGTTAAATGCGTGAGTGAATTTGTGTTCTTTATCCAAAGTGTGAAATCATTGATCATGGAAGCAAATAAGAAATATTTGCTTGTTTATTGGTGGCTTGGAAATAACTTTAGTGCTTCACATGTTACAATGTTTATTGATCATTCCTTATGCTCCATGAAGAATTATATTGTGTTTGTATGATCAACTTGTAGACTAACTTGGTTGCAAGAATTGGTTGTAAAATTTTCAGATAGTTTGTTCAAAAGGTGGCAATTCAAATGGAAGTTCTAAAGCCACTCATAAAATCCCCGATGCACCAACCTCACCACCACCATCTGAACTGGCCTGGGGACAGTCCTATATTTTCTGGAGGGGGTAGAGATCAAGGAGATCAAGGTGAACAACTTCATGGTGGGGAGCAAGAGCATGAGCAAGCAATGATGAAAAGGAGGAGTTTAACTTTAATTTTATGCCATTTTTTTAAATTCTAGTTGTTTAGTTTTTGTTTTGTTAACTGTTTGAACTATCTGGTGGTTTATATACTTTTTGTGAAAAAAAAAAAAAAAAAAAAAATTTGTTTGTTGAAAGGAACTAAATGAGATGGATTTTAGATCAACAATAGTAAAAACACATCTTTTGATTCACTCAAGAATAGCTTGTTTTGCGGCTTGTTTTGAGGTAACACTCTTTCAACTTTGTTTAATCATGAAATTGTGAGTTATTTGATTAGCATGGCATGAAAAATCAATAACTGAACACTTAGCCAAGCTGGTGAGTGAGAGACCAAACAGTGCATATATATTTTTTCACTTTTGAGAGCCATCATCATGGTATATGTGTTTGCATTGGTTGAATCTTGAATGATTGCTCTTGTGAGAAGTTTTGGACAGGATCAAGGCATTCCATTGTAAATAACTGAAATCTTTTTAAGCCTAGAACCAAACAGCCAGCCAGAATTGAATCTATTCTTCAAAACCTGTTTGAGCCTTAACCTTCAAATCACCTTAAACCTTTCCCAAATACCAACTCATCACTCTGACCAAATTCTTGAGAGTAAATGAAAATGAATTGGGGATTAAGTTGGGGTAGTTGGTAAGAATTGCCAAGTGGAAAGAAAATGGGGAAAGTAAGCCAATGCAAGTTGAAGGGAAGAGTCACCCCTCCATCATTTTTCTCTGTTCACATTCAAGTGTGCTTGTTATTTTCATTCTATCATTATTTTGAAATCAAAAAAAAAAAAAAAAAAAAAAAAAAAAAAATCAAAAAATCAAAAAATCAAAAAATCAAAAAAATCAAAAAAAAAAAATAAAAAAATAAAAAAAATAAAAAAAAAATAAAATCAAATCAAATCAAGAGCAAAATAAGCAAGCACCTGTACAAAAAGTCTTAAAAGAGAGAGAGACCTCTTGAAATCTAGGCAAAGAACCTTAAGGAAAGAGGGTGTGTAATTAGAGGAAGATTTTGGGCTGAGAGATCTGGTTGGAGTTGAATATTTAGAGTGAGCAAACTGGAGTGTTTGGTTCATGTTCATTTTACTCTCTTGAGTTTAAACCCTGTTAATCTGAAAAACCACATTCCTTTGTTAACCAAGCTTCAGTCAACCCTCAACTTTCCAAAAAAAAAAAAAAAAAAAAAAAGTCCTCGTGATCCTTAATTTCTCTCAAAGAGTAGTACTGAAGAGATGATATCAATGCTTATGTTCATAGAAATGATGAATGGACTTGAGAGAAACACTCACCCTGGAGAGCCATTGTTGAGAGAGTATGTTCAGATATTGGTTTGTAATGTTCATGCTATGATTTGCCTTGCAATTTTTGTGTTTGGGCATGGTTGTTGTTGTGGGCACCTCAGTGAGTAGAAATTGGTTTTTGATGGTGAATTGATTGAGTGTTTACCTATTGTTGATATAGAAGAAATCTTATGGTAGGAAGTAACCTTTTTGGTTTTTGATTGGTATCTTGTTGGGGACCAACAAGAGATTAAGTTGGGGTAGTTGTTGAGTGCATTTTTAGGCTTGTTTTGCACTCAACTTTTGGCACTCTTTTTGGGTAATTAGAGATAATATGTATGTTATTTCACTCTTTTTATTTAAATAATTAAGTTATATTATAAGAGTAGAGGAGTAGTAGCAATTTTAAGGAATTTCCTCATATTTTTGCAGAATTTTTTGGCTAGGCAGAAATCCACAGCTATAGCTGTGGATCTGGAGCTCGAGCTGTGAAAATTTGGGGAGAAATTGTGAAGTTCCAGAGACTTGAAGCTATAGTTGTAGATCTGGAGCTCGAGCTGTGAATCTGGAGCTCGAGCTGTGAATCTGGGGCTCGAGCTGTGGAAATCTGGAAAGCTGAAGCTCGAGCTGTGAATCTGGAGCTCGAGCTGTGGAAGTCTGAAAAGGGTCCAGAAAGTTGGAGCTATAGCTGTGAATCTACAGCTGTAGCTGTGGAGATAAAAATCACTTTTCTGCCCCTATTTTAAAGTTGATATAAATAAAGGAAAAGAAAGAAACAGTGGGGGCACAAAATTAAGGAAAGAAACAAGAAGCACAGGAGCACTCAATTAAAAAAAAAGAGAGACAAGGAGAAACAAACAAGGAAAAAGGAGACAATCATTAGTGGAAAAACCACTAATTGAACCAATAATGCAAAAACAGCTGTATATACATTGATTGGAGACTACAGCTGAAGAGGAACTGATTGGGGGCTGCAGCTAGGGAGTTACGTACAGGAGCTCCCAAAACCTCTGTTTTTCATCGGCAACTTTGTACTCTCTTATGGAATTTGCTGCAGAATTTGTAATGGCCATGAGTGGCTAATTTCATTGAGGATTGGTTGGATGTAACTACTAACTCTTCTCCTTCTTAAATATATGCATTTTAATCTCATTATTTGTGTATGATTCTTTACTTAATGCTTATATCGGCTTGATCACCCGTTGTATGAATTTTTGGTTTTTGAATCCAGTTGGAAAACGTTTTTGAAAACCCGAACTGAATCTTGCACCTAATCAATTCTTGTTCTAGGGATAGACTTGATTTGGTTAGTCACATTGTTCAAGTTCTTGTTCTTAATGCGAAGTGTTGAACTCAAAACATAGAGGAATCATGTTTTGAGCTTAATGACTTTAGGATTCAACCTTGAGGAATCTTGTTGGATTACTTAATGAACGTGGAAATAATGGAATTAGAATAGCATTTATTTTAAGAAGATCTATGAGTTAGCAAGTGCTTCCGAACCAATCCTTGTTTCTTAATCATCATCCTTACTACGTTTGTTTTACTGTATTGTTTTAATTTATCATCATTCATCCGCAAATTGAACATCATTTTCTTATAAATCATTAGAGTAAGAATTACTAATCACTCAAATCCCTGAGGACGATCTTTAAATACTACTTCGAAACTTGGTTCACTTGCCAAGTGATAGGTTTGCGAAAAACCTCATCAAATGCCTCTTGAGGTTGACACTTGAAAATCTCTGAAATCTCCTTTGAAGTGTTCTTCAATGGAGAAGAAGTCTTGATAGGGATTCGGTTACTTCAAGATTGAAGTAGAAGCTTGATGAACCAAGGCAAGGTTTGAATGAACCTTGAGGGAAACCTTAGAGAGAGTTCTCCACGGTTGTAGGGACTCTTGAGTGAGAGAGAAATCTGATTTCTATTCTCATAAATCTTCAAAAGTGAGTACAAGAGTAGGAAAATCAAATATATAGGGGAAGGTAGCTTGTAGGAGAAGCTAACCTTAACCATGGTTCACTAGGAACCATGGTAGGGTTAACTTAAACTCCCACGGTTTAGCTAGCTTGTAGGAGAAGCTAACCTTGACCATGGTTCACTTAAGAACCATGGTAAGGTGAGCTAACCTTACTTGAGTTTAGAAGCTTGCAAGACAAGCTTCAAAACTCAAGAAGGAAACTTAGAAATTTCGGCCAAGTGAGAACTAGTAAGCTAGGCAGCCTTGAACCAAAATTGCTCCATGAATTATTTTGAAAATCTTTGATTTGGTTTAGTTAGGTTCATCATATGATGATGAGACCTAGCTAAATCAAATCTATGAAAAATTAGGAGCAAAATGAGTCCAATATGTAAAATTTTGCCTAGGCCCAACTCAGACCCAATTTCTAAGCACACCCTCAAGCATTGCTAAATGTCACCCCCTTTTCCCTACTGAAAAAATACAAAATGAAAGTATCAACTAGGGAGGTTAAATGGAGTTAAACTCTCCAAGTAACCTACCTCAAAATCAATATACAAACACTAAGATAAGCAAATAAAGTGCTTCACAAATACAAAAGACTATGTATAAACTGTACAATGTATACAAATAGAACTAGGCCTTCTCTTCATGATAGAGCATTCCAAGTGAAGATTACCTTGGGCTTGACAAGCCCACTAGTCTTCTCAAGGTCCAACTCTTCCTGTATTCTTCTAGTCATAGCTCTGGTCACTGGGCCCTTGGCCCATGATCTATCAGTCACACTCCGTTGGTTGGCGGTTGCGGAATTCTATACATTTGCACTGCTAAAACTAAAATGAAAAAAAAAAAGAGAGAGACTAAATTTTTATATAAAATAATAAAATCCGTTAGTTTAAATATTTTTTTATAAAATTGTTTTTTAAATAAAATAAACATATCTTTTTCTTAACTTCTTAATTTAAAAAAAAAAAGCAGTTTTCTATTTTTTTTATCAAGAAACACTTTTATCTGTTTTTTTTAATTTTTTTAAAAAAATTTCTTTTTAAAGTACTATGTGCAAAATTTCAAGCGTATGGTTCAGCGATAGGGGTTGATCCACACTTAAGTAAGGTCAAGAATTCGAATCTTGCCTTGTGTATGTAGCCGCGTTAAATCTTGGGGTCACCTATCCCACCCTTTGAGGTACCTCCAATGTAGCAAGGAGATTAATTACTGTTATCAACGGTAAATACTTCAGGACGAACAAAAGAAAGTACTATGTGCAATTGTTCTTATTAAATAAAAGAGTAGAGTTGTTACACTAAACAATAACAGTATTTGGAAGTCTACATGAACTAAAAATAATTAGATAAATTAAAAAAAATTTTAGGGGAAGATAAATTAACTTAATAACTGAAAAATATAGATAAATGAATTGTAATTAAATACATGTATATATAGTTTGGGGTTGTCTATTCTAAGCAACTTTACATATGTTAAGGAAGATTAAATATCATTATCAAAATACTTTTCTCATTTAATTAACTAGGATGTTTTGAAAAACTGCAATATCTCTTTCATATTCATTTAACTTGCGTCTTCTTTAATTATAAACCTTTCATTTTATATTTAGTATATGATTGAGTATTACCCACGTACCCGTATTACCTTTAATGAATTGAATATTATCTATAATTGTATCGGTTAATCAAATCAAATATTTTTTATTAAAATTAAAATAAATTTTAATATTAAAATATCATAAACATATTATATAAAAATTGTAAAATATAAATAAGTAATTAAATTAAAAGAAAACTAATAATCAGTGTCACACTTCAATAAAAAAATAAACAATAAATAATTATAAAAATAATCATTTTTACTATTATTAAAAAATGTAAATAAATAAAATTATAAAGTACAATTATTTAAAAGAGAGATGTTAAATAAATATATGAGAGAAATAATTATATTTTTTTTTCAAGATCTCATAATTAATTAGATAAAAAATATACTTTAATAGTGGATATTTAATATTCCTGAACATGCGTAAACACATCATATACATTAATCATATAAACACATTCCATTTTACTAACATTTTAACATAACTCCAAGCGTGTGGTTCAGCAGTAGGGGTTGATCTACGCTTAAGCAAGGTCAGAAGTTTGAATCTTGCCTTATGTATGCAGTCACGTTAAATCTTGGAGCTAGCTATCCCACTCTTTGAGGTGCCTCCAATGTGAAGATTAGTCACTACTATCAATTCTGGATACACCAGGGACAAAAAGAAAAATCTTCAAACATCCTTTTCCCCCTAATTAATGACTTCTCCTAGTTTGTCTGATTGACTGATTAAATGTTGGTTGCCAATGCCATCTCTTTGCTTTACTTCACTAGAATTAAACGAAAAATTGAATATAAGTAAATGTATGTATAAAATAATATTGCACAGATATTTTCTTCACAAATCTTTCATAAATTTATATGTTTGGGTGAGAAGGAAATTATAAAGAAAAAATATTGAAAATAATATTTTTATTCAGATGAAGAAATGTGAAAGGAAAAAGAAAATAATCAATATTTGATATTTAAAAATAAAAATTTATTTATTTTATTTAGTTTTATTTCATTTTCTCTTCGATTTAAATTTGAAATCTATCTATAAAAAAAAAATTTAAAATATAATTATCTCTTCAATACAATATTGACTAGGGCCAATCTTGAGATCGTTCTAGAGGTTCAATCGTCCCAAATTTATAACTAAAAAGGGATCCAGATTTTTTTTTTAAAAATAATATATGATTGCGAGGTAAGTTTATATTATTTTTTAAAATAAAATTATCTCTTATATGTTTCCTTTTATATCTAAATATAAAATTTTAACGTTATTATAATCTCTATTATTTTTATTATTAGTTTTTTTATGTATCATATATTTGTAATTAAAATAAATAATTATAATATAGTAAAAATAAATTAGACAAAATTTTATATACAATTAAAAATATTTTAAGTAATTTTAAAGTCTAAATATCTACAATCAGTGACTATCTGTTTTTTCTTAATTATTAAGTGATTATTTATTTAATTATATAATTTTTAATTCATAACAGATTTTTTCTATTCATAAATATAAATCTAAATATCAGATATAATATTAATTAATCTATCAAATATTAATAATTTTTAAATATTTTTATTAAATAAAATATAATTAAACATACGAAATACTTCATTATATAATGAATATGAATCATCAAAGTGACGTATCACCCATCATTAAACCGTGTCTTACATAGTGTTTTTAAGAGTGTTAAGATTATCTTTTAAATTTTATTATTATCATAATGTTTAACTTATTTCTAATAGTTTTATTTTATATAAATACATGTTAGTAATAATGTATATAAATATTTAAATAAATAAATAAATATATATATATATATATATATATATATATATATATAATAAGAAATATTTTATAATGCAGATTTCTGTTTCTTATTTTGCATTTGGATTGTGCCACTGCACTTTTTCTTCTTAACGTTAGAAAATCTTAATATATAATTTTATGAGGAATTAAATATATTTTAATTATTTACAAAAATTACATAGGATTTATAATTCTCAGAAATCATGATTATTCGGTATGAAAAAAAAATTTCTCTTACCAAATGCTTTCTAAATGTGTGTTTGATAAAGAGAAAAAAAAATAGAATTGAGAAAAATATAAAAAAAAAACAAACAAATAGATAAGTAGAAATAAGTAAGAAATAAAACAGAATTTTAATTATTTAGTTTAAGAATATTATGAGAAAAATAAAGGAGAGAAATATATATTAAAAAAAGTAAATAAATTTTTTTAAAATAATTTTATTTTTAATCATACGTAAGTTTTAAATTTTAATCAATTATACTAACTTTTTTTTAATTTTAGGATTTTGTGGCCGTTTATAAACATCCAATATTTGATAACAAAAAATTAAAAATCATTGTGGCAACTTCTTACTGTCACAAATAATTAAAAAAAAAATTAAGTATACGATTTCTGACGGTTAAATAGAAAGTGTTTTAAAATATGACAGAGAGAGTCATTTCTTCATCATTTATACTTAGTGAGACCCACCTTTATACTAAACAATTAATCTTATTTTCACTTTCTCATTTCTACTTTCTCCTTCTATTTCTACCCTATTTCTATACACCAAACAAGGGAGTAATATGTACTTTCTTGCATGTGTGAATGGACATAGAATTTCAACCTTCAACGATGTACATGTGTGAATGAGATTTGATTCTACATGATTGAGTCTATTCTGGACCTTATATAGAGGACTTTAACCTCATTTAAAAACAAAACCAACACATTGACCCAAAACCAGTGAACCTTATTGCAAGTCTGTAAACCCAACATTGAAAGAATTCATAATCTTTTGATCCTACTTTAACTCCTACACAACTGTGAAGCATGAGATCTAATACACAGTCCATTAACCACACACAATGCAAATAAGAAGATTCATATTTCTCGAGCTTAAAATTATTTTTCTTTCATTAAATTTAATTATTACAAAATAAAATAAATATTCATTGTTGAATAAAGAAATTTCTCAATAGATGTTTTTGTTGTAATTAGTCCTCCACCCTTCATAATTTATTTAATTAATTAGATGTAGCAAATTTTAATAGGCATCACTAGGGCGTTATACTTTCATACAAATAATTGACTATTGACTTCATAATTTGGCTTCAAAAAGCCCTTTTCTTAAATGAGTTTTTTTTAATAAAAAATGTTAACTGCTCTTTTTTCCGAAACTTATTTGAAAATTTTTCAGTTTCATGTCTCATCACAATTCCAATTATGTTAGTTGCATTGAGATGAGGCAGCGAAAACCTGTATTAGGTGCATATGATAAATGTTACAAATAGAATGTTTTTGATAACTTTCTCTATAAGTACATATATTATAAGAGAAGAAAATAGACCGAAAAAATGGAATTAACTTTTTTATAAGATAAAAATAACCTACATATAAACTAAAAATAAGTATCTAGAAAAACTAAATCATTTTTTTTTACAAATTAACTTATGCATAAGTTGATTAAAAATTATGAAAAAAAATATTACATGATGTAATTTTTTTAATATTTTTTTTCTACAAGTTTATACTGGATTCAATACGGCTAATACTACTACTGCAACATATTACATCAAAAATTACAAATGATGTTGGATTGAAGCCAAATATGTTAAATATTAATAAGCTAACTCCAGGGATTGGTGAATGATGATGTATCTTTGGACCGAGTCTCTTTTCTTGCAATAATCCACATTCTTATCTCCAAAACGACAGTGATAATGAATAAAACGGCAATAGTGACTCCATAAGTAATAAACGACTTAGATCCTTCTCCTCCTAAATGGAGTCCATAAAAGGTGTTAAGCACTCCAAAGATAATCAAAATCCTCCCCACGTTATGGTGATACCAATTCCAATACTTTCGTATCTTCGATTCCTTCCCTGGTCGTAATACAATGGCTAATACCTATCAAATCGAATCACAAACATGAGTGAAAATTAAAATCATTATTCTTTTCACAAAAATTGACACACAAATTAGAAGCTATAAGGGCCAAAATAATATAGTGAGTGTTCAACTATGAATCAATGTAAATTAGATAAAAATTAATTAACCTGGAGGAATCCAAGGAGAATGATGACGATCGCTATATTTCTGTGATGAGTGACTTTAGAATCGAGTTTCTTAGATAAGAGCAATCCACATAAAATTCCAATTATGCCAGCCACAAAGCCAAATGTTTGAATGGAAGCATGGAAATAGAACCACATGGGATCCCATTGCTTGGAGTAGCGAGCAATCATGGATCCTATTATCATTAGAATGCTCCATCCCATAATGTTCAGAACCCCATGACTTCTTCGAAGATTTAGGTTAGAATTTTCACCGGTAGCACCTGTTTGTTGCAAGAGACCCAAAGTCACATTGAATTACATTTAACTTAAATATATTTTTAGTTTTTCAAATTTAAGATAAATTTATTTTTAGTCTCTCAAATTTAAAATTGATCTTTTTAGGTCTTATAATTTAAAAAAAAAACATTTATTTTAATTTTTATATTCAAATTTTGTTAAATAATTTATTAAATATTGTCACATAAAATTTACTTACTCTATTAGTGAAAATATCATATTAAACTCAATTGATATTAAATAACTATTTCAATCTGTTATTTTCATATGTTATTAGTAACTTGATAAGATAAAATAAATTTTTTAAAAATTACAACTGAAAAAATAACTTTAAATTTGAAAGACAAAATAAATTTTTCATAAATTTAAAAGACTAAAAAGATATTTACATCATTACATTTTTACAATTCAAAATCAATTATTTATTTATTAATTCAATATTTATTTTTATAAAAGTGGATTCGAACCTAATTTTGGCCATCTCACTTATCAACATGAGATCTCACATTTTCTTTTATCGAGAATTATATATCTCAAGTATAAATTATAAAATTGAATATATACAAAAAATTTGATATGGGAAAACTCAATAAACTTAATAGTAGTTAAGATTGACTTTAAAAAAGTGAATTTAAGTTTAAATCAACCTTAAAAATAAAGACTGTTTTTTATATTTTATATATATATATATATATATATATATATATATATATATATATATATATATATATCATTTTAATCATCTCATTTATCCATGTATTACAATCTTCACAATATAAGATTATATATTGATGGTGACCAAAAAGCTTAATGACTAACCTTTATTATAATCTATGGTGATGGATGTCTGATCGACATGTTGGGCCAAGGCGTAATCTGGATAATTAGGAAATTGGCCATTGGGACCAATGGCAAACAAGAGATTTGAAGAAGGTTGGGTGGTTTTCAACTGGAAGATGAGGTAGCCAAGCGAATCAGTTGCTGGGACAAAGGATGCATTCATAACATAAATGTCACCTTTGTTACGAATCACTTCATTTGGTGATTTTCCAGCCAGATAGTACAATTGCATACCCCCAGTACCTGGAGATGGCATCCACCCCACTATTGCACTAGAACCCACCATGCTACCATCTTTCGAGAACCCTATAGCCGCATAAGCCTTTAAGTCCAAAGGGAATGAGAATATGAAGCTCCACACATCTGATGAAGCCTTAGCATACTGTTCACAAACACACAAACAACAAATTAGCTAATTAGTTTTTAATTAATTGCCACACTAAATTCAGTTCCTTAAACTAGGTCTAAGACTTTAGTCTCGTGCATGAAAAAAATAGTCAATTAAATTTTCGGATAGAAATTAATCATCAATAAAATTAGTATATAAGTATTTTATCCTCTACTAAAAATGATCTAATTTCTCGATAAATATTAGTTATAAATGAAGTTAATGGATATTTCACATAGATAACATAGATAAAAAAATGTCTGACTAAACACAAACACATACTCTAAGGATGAAATTGTGAGTAGGCCACACTGGGCTGCATAGAAGTGCACTTGTATCGAAAGGGTAAGGAAGCTGAATTTGCACCAATTTGGAGGAGCATGAATCTTGAGAAGTCACAAAGGTTGATGAACTATAAAGGATAATGAACAAGAGTATTTGGCATTGGCAAAAGTGTGTGAGCTTCATCTTTGCGTGGAAGTAGCTACTTAGGATGTGCCATTGATTATGTTACGTTTTATAGTGAGAATTGAGAAACGTATCCCTCGTAATTAACGAGCTGTTTCTGACAATTGGCATTGCCGGCTGGAACATGACAATGGACATGCAGACACGGTTATGGTTTCGTTCAAACGTTCGATAACACCGACCCGGACTGCGTACGATGTTAATTTCCTTTTAGAAAATTGATCAAAAAGATATCATAATAAATTTATGAGTTAAATAAAAGGAAGTACTTGTTGGAATATTATTGTCTTGCAGCAAGCTACTTCTCACGGTAGGGAAAATATTAAGAAGCACAAGTCAGAAAGTGACCTGAACGTGACATATACTTCTGCTGCTATGCAAAATAAGATTTTTGACTTTTGCATATTACTTTTTTAATGTGTCATTTTAATTATCTTCCTGTAAAATAATGTCTTTCATTGATAACTCTTGCATGGAATACGTGAATCTTGCATAGGAGTTAATAATATTATGCAGAAAATTGTGATGTATGAATATATAGTACAACAACTTTATTTCCCTTGACTTGAATAAATTTCTGGATTTGTCCTTGACTAATTAAAATGGCACAACTTTTATATCCCTTAACTTATTTTCTGCCAAAAAGGAATCCCGAAACAAACGCTTCGATTTCACAGTTAAAAAGGAATGTTCTGCCCTACAATGGTCCAAATTTGGCGAAATTTTCAAACACGTAGGAAGGGATTGTTCCTTTCAAAGTGCTTATGCTATCTCTATGTCTTTACTTTTTGCTACATCACTCCATGTCAATATCTTTCTTTTAATTTTGTGTGCACGCATATTAAGGATAAATACAAGAAATTTGATTTGTAATCATATATAGTGGTCGGTGTAATTTACATTTCTAACCATATGTATGTTGACATCGGCCGATTAAGATATAATAGTAATAACAACTTATGGTGAATCTTATCATTAAGTAATAGTCTTGAGATTAAAATTAATAAGCTAGATTCAATTTTTAATTAAAGTTATATTTTTAACTAATAATTAACTCGGTGTCAAAAAAAGAAACTAATAATTAACTCATGATGATAAAAATTGTCAAAACGTTAGATAAAATGCTACCATAGTATTCACTCGCATTTTTATCACCTTGTAGGTAAACATTTCAAAAGTATTTCAGTTGTTTCTTTTAAAAAAAATTATGAATGTAAACAAAATATAAATTAGCTTTCACTTTTTTAAAACAAAATATAAATTAGCTTTCACTTTTTTAAAAATCTCTAAAAAATAATCACTAGAGTATTTTACACCAATATTACATTCTTTTAACAAATTGACTCTAAATTCGTATTAAATTTGATGGCACGAGACTTGTTTTCATTCTTTTTAGTTGCAGCACCTATATATGGCTCGTAATAACTTTTTTCCCCCTCTTTTGGCTTTGTTCTCCTACATATAATGAACTACTCATAGCAATTTGTTGAAGCTTTCAAGAGGAAGAGGTATAGTTAATATGTGTCTAACATAAAAATTAATTCATTAGCAATTCTCTCCGTACAAAAATAAGTTTACAAATGGAATTGAAAAGCTTCCAAACAAAAAACAGTGATGAAACAAAACAAAAGCTATATAGGAAATAGTTTAGTCTCTACTACACAATTGTGCCTCAAAAGTAATTGCCATAGTGAGTAATATAGCAAGCACAATTCCATAACCAATATTCCATCCACTTCCCTCCTTACCTAATTGGATTCCGTAGAAAATGTTAGCTACGGCTAGTATAATCAAAATCCTCCCCATGTTATGATGGTATAAATTCCAATACTTTCTCACTTTTGATTCCTTCTTCGGTCGACCAAGAATAGCCATTATCTACAAAAGCAAATACACGATGATAGTAGAGACATATTTGAAAGAGATATTTAATAACATTTAAATAAGGATAGTAGCTTATTAGCAAAATAAATTACTCTCAAATAAAAGTGTGCTCGAAATTATTACATAGAAGCTGGTGTATTTATTCTGTCTATTATATTCAAAATATTATACTCAAAGACATATTTAAATTAATTAGTAAAATAGATATTTATGCTGAATAATAATGACCTCTAAATTATACTCAAAGAGTTAGGGCAACGTTCCAAATTCAACTAATAATTTTATGGTTACTTTTCGGTGATGATTAAGTTTTAATTTGAAGTTGTCGAAGATATGGATAATAATTATTTTACATGAAGTCTTTTACTTGTCCCAGTAAGTACTTTTCATGTTGTTATTGGTCTCACTAGAAGTGGAAACACAAATAATATAAATATTTGTATTATTGCTAAAGTTAAGGATATAATTAATAATTAGTCCTCAAAACAAATTCAAAGATAATTAAATAAATGAAATTTCATAATAATATATACCTATATATAAAAGCGATAGAGTGTTTTCATGTATATAATTTTTTAAACTATTTTATTCTTTTAATTATTTACAAACTACTCTCTTTCTCTTTCACTATTTTTTTTTTATTGTTTTTATTCTCTCTTTTCTACTTTCCCATAAATTTCACTTACTCTTCAAATTTCTGACACTCTCTAATTATCCACTCACTTTATTATCTCTGTTATCTATTTTTTTTAAAACAAGTGAAACCTCTTTCCATCTAAAAAAATAATGAAAGTTAAGGAAAAGAAATTTGATAAGTCTTCCATTTTTTTTGAATTTATATTTAGTCACACACTGTAGTGGCCCAGCTATACGACGGGCCCACATCGTAAACAGGCCCAAGCGCTAGGTTACTCAGCCCACATGACTTAGGACTATGTTTAGAATATTCATGTTGTAATTCAATCTCATCCATCCATGTGGAAGGTGCAGATCAGCCAGATCTTTTATCCATTTCAACTTTTATCTTAGTCTCGCTTAATTGTGTAACATCATTATAAATCATAATGTATTATAAGTTTGTTAAATTTTATAATTAGAGTAAATTCTCTACACAAACAGCACATAAACCTTATAATGTAATGTTAAGGACTAAATCAAATAATGGTACTAATTTTAGAAATCAAAATAATGTTTTTTTAATTTTAATACGTATTATCAACATACATCATATAAGTTAAAATGTTTTGGATAAAGTGAAAAATTATCAAAATGTTAACATGAATGAACGAATGAATACCTGGAGGCAACCTAGAACGAGAATGATGATTCCAAGAGCCTTGTGAAGACTAACGTCTATATGGAGTTGATTATTCAAGACAAGACCACTAATTACACCAATTACTCCCAGAACAAAACCCAAGAATTGAACTGAAGCATGGAAATAAAACCAAAATGGATCCCATTCCTTGAAGTAGCGAGCAACTATTGCTCCCATTACGATTAGGACACCCCATCCCAAGATATTCAACACTCCGTGGCTTCTTTTCAGGTTCATATATGAGTTTGATGCACTTGAACCTGTTTCAAATCAAATCATAAACAAAACCTTTGTGAGAGCAAGAACAAAAGTATTTTCCCAATTTACATGAATATCCATCCACAAGGCAGAACAAAATGTTCTGCGTTAGATCAAACTCGATTTTGCACCACAAACAATTAACAATGTATCAGACATTCCAAATGTTTTGGAAGAAAAAAATATGGAATGTTTACATCTTCAATCAACTTAGAAATGATGATTTTAATTAACGAGCCAAATTTACTTGATAATAGAACTAAAACATAAGGGGGGGAAAGAAAAAGAACTAGAACATGTGGGTTAGGTTTTGGTAGAGGGTCGAATCAGATTTACATTTCAACTAGATTATTCTTGACATCAAGATGAGAAAAGAATGTTCTCTCAACAACCACAAACCACTGCCAAGGTATAGTTTGACAGTGTGGAAGGGCCATGTAATGTATAGGTCCAACTCCAATCATTATTTGTCAAAATCAACTCAAAAGGTCAACACTAGAATAATTGCCCAATTCATTTTTCCCTTTTTTTTTTGTTGAGACTATATATATTCTATACCGAAACTTTTGCTCTCAATATTTAACAGAAATACATATTTTAAGACATGAAGTGGAGATCATTGATAAATCCAAATTTTTCCTTAGTTACATTGAATTAATTTGTTCCCAAAATGATGAAAAAACACGTGCATGGCTTCTTTTGACTAACCTGTTGCGTAATTCAACGTAGTGGAGACTTTGTCTTGGTGCTGTGTTAATGCAAAACTTGGTGCCGAAGGGAAGATACCGTTAGGTCCAAAGGCATATAGGATCCGGGACAGTGGTTGGTTGGTTTGTAACTGAAAGGCCATGTACAAACGTGAGGACTGTGATGTAATGAAGGTTGAGTTGATGAGAACTTTTAAGTTGCCTCTGTCTGGCACCACCTGGCTTGGTGCAAGTCCTGTTAGATAATACTGCTTCATGCCTCCACCAGCACCACTGGTTGAGATCCACCCCACAATGGCACTTGAACCAATCATGGCTCCATTGGGAGAGAACCCCATTGCTATGTATGAATTTGGATTTGGTGCTGAGAGAATGAAGCTCCATATGTTTGGAGAAGTCTGTGAATACTGCATAGTTAATGCACATATAAACGGTTAGTTGGTTTTTATGATTGGTCACAATTAAACTTTTGTTGAATTCAAAGTTGAACTTACAAAAGTACTCAACCATCTTTTATAGTCTTTTCTAATTTGTTTCCATAAATTTGACAGAAAAGCTTATCAAAATAGACTAGTTCTTTTCAGCTTCTTAAACTTCTTAGTCAAGCTTTTGAATAGGTTTTCATTTTGATAAGAATTCATTGAATTAGTATTTGATTAAACTGTTTATCCAAACACACTTTTGATCTTGAAATGGGATCCACAATCACAATTAGAATGACAGTAATGAAATTTACATGATTATTTTTATCATGGTCATATGATGCATGGTGTTGGTATTAAAAATGTTAATGAATCGATTGAAACTGATTAAGTTCAAGAATAATGTACTTACTCTAAGGATGTATCCTTGAGCATTCCAAACAGGAAGACAATTGAGCTTGGTTGTGTCGAAGAGGAGAGGAACACTGAGGTTTAGGTTGGAGCTACAAGAGTCTGCTTGTGAACCAATTCCATCTACTTGTGATGAAGAATTTCCAACCCCTTGTGAACTTCCAATGTTGGCTGAAGCAAGGAAACAAATAATGAAGATGAGGAATGCTACAGATGCCTTCATTACTCTATATTGTTTATGCTTGTGTGAGCAAACGTATTCGTGAGATTGTTGAAGTAAGAAGACGTATTGCAATATGATTAATTAAAGGAAAGGGAATGATTGTTACAACTAAACTAAGGTATTGGTAGCAGTGTATCAATAATTTTGGCCATTATCGATTAAGTAGATTAGGTGAAAGGAAGGCTAACTTAAACCATTAAGCGTCCTTTTATTCATAATAAAAGACTGATTTTAATTATGATGAAAATCATTATAAAAACAGAATAAACAATACTGAAATATCTTTTCCGTTGTCATCCGATAACAAATTCTAATTAATTGAAAGTGTAAAACTTTTACATTAACAACGTATACTTGCAGTGCATACATGATACATGTTAAACTCATAAAAATATGACATAATGACATGGATCAAACTTGCCTCAAAATCAAAGACATTAAAGTGTTAATAATTTAGGTTTCCAAAAACGATGTGGATTTTTTCCCTCTGCTTTTCATTCAGATTCACTAGTATCACTTTTGACGTAACTTAATTGAAAAATACCCTTCATATGCAGTGATCCGTCTTATATTAAAAAAATACGGTATTTAAAAAAAATATATTTTTCTTTATAGACACCATTCACCAAGGAATACAATTATCATGTTTTAGATAATTTGCTTTTCTTTTTTCTAGTGAAAAGAGAAATGAACTTTGGAGTCTCATCTCAGGATGATTTGAAAAGGAAAAAAAAGAAAGTGTAGAGTACATAATCCCAATAAAATCTTTAATTGGGAATTTCAATTTATTAATCATATTATTTTAGTGAAATAATAGCATGGTAATGTTTACTTTAACAATGATATTCATATACTTATAGTATTTTTACTTCTCTATTTTATTTTTCTGTCTTTTTCTATCTTATACTATTTATACAGTATTTTATTTGTCTTTTCTCGCTGTATCGTAGTGTATATCTATCATTTTTATTTCAACTTATATCCCCCTAAAGTAGTCAACTATTACTCACTAATTGTTCGGCTTGTTTTGTAGTTCTTTCTCTCGGGTCAGTATACCTTCAGGTTACCCAAAAGTTTAGAGTTTCTTATTATAAATATTTAAGTGTTTTAGTTCGAGAACAAACTTAACTAAATCTGTATACCCACTACCTTTTATACATGAATAATTCTAAATCTTCATATTTCATCTTCTTATTTTCTATTCCAAGTAATTCTCCTACTTTCTTTTACGGCAAATGTTGAATTATATGTTTTATATTTTCTAGATACTAAATAAATTTATTTCTCATTTAATATTTTCTTTATAATGTAGTAGAAAAATATAACATTATTCAGTTCCGAGTTAGCTATACTCGAGTAATTATACTATGGATAGTATCTCTTATAGTAGATATTAATGAACAAACCCTCTTTTCCTATACTTTCAAAGAAAAAGAATCAATATCAATATAGATATAGATATATTCAAAGCTACGATGGATACGAAATGATGCATGACTTTTTTGTGTGTGTGATTTTGCGGCAAGTATAACAGAATGATGATACAACTTTTTAAAACTAAACTATACGCTGATAATTCACTAAAAGATGTTATCATCTGCTTGAGCCTTTTCGTATTATAAAGGTCTATAACATGACTTGAGGAGGCAAAAGGAATAGCAGATCTCACTGAAATTTGATTTTAAACCAGCATCGGTTCAAGGGTAGTTGAAGTCTATGACAAAAATTGACATTAGGATCCCTTAATACTGTAAAATATGAATTTTAAAAAAATATTTGTTAAGATTTAAAACCAGCCATTAAATTTAAGAATAAATATTTTTCAATTAATAAAATAGTTAAATGATTTAATTTTTCTTGAAAAAAAAGTTTCATTTACAATATATATGTCCAATTGTCCATATATATATTAAAAAAAATTGAGACCCTGTTAAAGTGGGCCCTTAAGCTCGAGTTAGCCCTTTTCTAGAATCAGATTGCTTCAAATAAACTCGATCCGGTTGTTATCCCATAACTTCCAAGTCAGAATATTACAAAAACGTGTGGTACGAATCTAAGGCTAAATAGTATTGTTGTACAAACCAGTTGTCGGCTGTTTTTTTCTCTCTCCCTGTGTCTCGAAAAGATGACTCAATTTTCGAGTGATGGCACTGTGTAACTTCCACTGCTTGCTCTTCTTTGCTTCTTGTTTTTGGCTTTTACTAATTACCAGTAAAGTTTTTGATAAAACATCTCACCCACTCACTCTATAATGCCCAACCAAAGAATTCTCTAGGTGAATGAATTGGGAATAGTAAGCCGTCAATATTCAACCAGAGACATAATGACATATCATGACGCGTACTTGACCATCAGCCACTAATCATATTTACGTTTACCTTGCATTATAGAGAATTGAAAGCAAAAAAAGAAACAGATATTATGTACTAGTTAACTTCATTAGGTTTGGTTTTCAGTTAGGAAGGTCTCAACATCTGTTTAAAAAAGTAAATTTGAAGAAGTCTTTTAGTTAATTCAGTTAAATTTGATTGAAAATTGAATTGTACCTCAATTTTGTCTGAAAACTCAGTTTAAAATGGAAGGATAAAGCATAGTTACTTTTGCAAACTCCATTTACAAATGAAGTTTATTCGAGCTTTAGTTTACAAACATTAATGCCCAAGCAATACTTTTTCAGATTTTGTTTACAGAAAACCAAACCACAGCTTAGTTATTACCAAATTGTAAAGAAAATGAACAATTTATATAAGACAGAATAACAGTTTTTCGCTCTTTTTCTTTCTTTTTAGTTTCATATACAATTAATTATCAAACAGACTGTCCTTTAGAAAATAAACAATTTATTTATAGAAAATAATAGCAATCATCTACGAGAGTATTTGAAGGAGTTAAATTATACTAACCTTTTGAGTAGTCTATTCTTGTGGAGAACTTGTCCAGGTGTTTTGTTAGTGCAAAACTTGGTGCTGCAGGGAATAAACCGGTGGATCCAGTGGCAAATATCAGCCAGGACAAAGGTCCGGTAGTTTCTAACTGAAACACCATGAACAGACGAGAGGACTGTAAAGTGATGAAGGATGAATTGGCTATAACCTGTAGGTTGCCTTTATCAGGAACCACCTGATTTGGTGTGACGCCACCAAGATAATACTGCTTTATCCCTCCACTGGCTCCTCTTGATGCTACCCACCCCACCATGGCACTTGAACCCACCATGCCACCGCTGACCGAGAACCCCATAGCTATGTAAGAATTTGTGTCTGGGGTTGAGAGAACGAAGCTCCAAATGTTTGCAGAAGTCTGAACATACTGCAAAGTTTACACATAATGATTGGTATATATGGTGCTATTGAAATAAGGATATATACATACATGTGATGAAATTCAAACATGCTGCACCTACTCTGAGTATGAAACTTTGAGCATCCCATACAGAAAGGCATTGAAGGTTGGTTGTGTCAAAAAGGATAGGAACATTGAGGCTAAGATTGCTGGCACACGAGTCGGCTTCTGGGCTTGCAAGGAAGATTGAACCAACGAAAGTAATTATGAAGAGAAGTCTTAGAGATGCCTTCATTTGTCTATCTATTATTATTATTGGTGTGGGTGTGTCAGTTTGAAAAATGTTGTGAGCATGAGTAAGTCATACTATTCTTATTGAAACTGGACTTGCTATTCTTACATAGGCTGAAAAGGGGGGGGGGGGGGGGGGGGGGGGGAAATAAACGACGTAATGATTGTCCCATCGTAACTAACATGGTGCAGGGCCATTCTCAATTATGATCCTAAATTAAAAACCAAGATTAAAGTATGTGAAAGGTTAAAACCGGGGAAAAAATGTAAAATTGAATAACACAAATGCCAGGTTTCTGTTAAAGACCGAAGTCCTCGTAGTGTTACGCACCTAATTAAATACAACAGGAACTCGTGCGTAATGCAAATGTATGTAAAGAAACGGAGATGTGAGGCAAATTATATATGATAATATTAAAGAAAAATGTATATATTAAGGATACAACAACATATTTCATTATCCAGTTGTACATTCTTTCGATAATAAAGAAAATGATAAAACCCAGACTCCAAATACATGGCAGTAGGCTTGATACAGCTCCCAAATAATACTTGCAACCATCACTTCTTTTACCCAGCTAAACATTAGCAGGTCCAGATCTCAATCCAAATGTCCAGCTCTTCACTCTATCCTTTTGTCTCCAAATTGATAGATGGTACGACATCCAAACAAATTTATTTAAGTGCCTTTGTTCATTCGCAAGGTACAGAAATTTACAAATTGAAGTACAGTTCCATAACTTTAAAGAGTTGCATCATCAGAGATCCAACTTTGAAGTCCGCCGTACCCTACAAATGCAGAGATAATTATAAAATTGATAAAGTGCAATAGATTCTTCTAATCCAACGTTATGATTATTGTTTCACACAATTTTGGGCCAAATTCACCAGATAAAAAGTTATCATACTAAAAACTATGTTCAAACCAAAGAGAAATTTCATCAACTAAGTAAAAAAATTAATAGGCAGCAAAGAGACAACCATAAAATAGCAGCAGATTACCAATTACAGACTACCTAGTACCTAACAAAAGCAGCTCCACCTTCTAAAGGAAAGATCCCCTTTCAAACCTCTCCCCATAATTTGATATATTTTCCGCAATAGGATTTTGAATTTAACGTATATAGGTAAATTTCTGTAGCAAATTAGCAATTAAGTTAAACACCATCTTAGAACCCCAGGCATCTATAAGATGCATGGATATTGAGGATTCTCTTGTTTGACATATCAATTGTTAGTCCTTTGCACTTCTGGGCATGTGTTATGCCCCTATTTAAATATACTGAGCTTTTAAAACTTCAACTTTGAATTTCTGGGATATACCCTTTCGCATGTTGTGATAAGTATATCATGCCTACAGACATATACCACACGTAGGTGATGCCCGAAAAAATTTCATACTCATTTACCATGGGCATCTTTCTCAGCACCGGGATTCTCACTCAAAGCCACCACTAGTATTGGCAGATTTGAGTAGTTTACCACCATAATTGCTATTATACCAATCAAAATATTCCAATTCTATTAGTTATTTTCAGACATTTGATCTACGTGAGAGGGTGAAGATCCTTGGGTAGTTGGAGAGGGAAACAACTGTTTTGAAGTGATTTCTTTGACCCCAAAATAGTTTCTTGGTTTCCCTGTTGTTTTATGCCCAGGACTGCTTCAAGGGTGTAGTGATATTGGATTTGCAAGGATTGAGAAGCCTTGTTTTATACTTGGTTCAACCCACAACCACAATGGTGTATTGAGCCTTATTTGGAGGATTTCTTATCGCATCCCTAGTTGTACTTCTTGTTTTCCCTTTAATGAAATCTCTTCCATCAGAAAATAAATAAATAAAATTGTTTTCTTTCTCAATATTACAGATATCTAGAATGTTGGTAGAAAAGTGATATCAAGTTTCTTGCTAATATGCTCCAAAATGGAAAAGGAATATGTATAATTAAATCAAGTCACAATCAGCATGTTAAAGTGCACATGTTACTGGAAATTAAATCAATCAAAAGAAAAAACCTGTATAAATAAATCAATCTGCGGCCACCTACCATTGACAGTGTCAATATTCAATGGTTCAACTGACATCAAATTAATTTGACCAACCCGCTCAGGTCAACCAGTTTCAGATTTACCCACAAGGTTCAATAGAATTTAAACCAGTTTCCAAATATACATTTCATTACATGCTAACTAGAATGGATTACAGGCCTGTTCCTTCATCCTTAATCCATCAATATCTAATATGTAAAATTTAGCAAACTAGTTTGGTGCTTAAGAATGAATCAGGTTCCTTACTTGCTGAAACCGGCTCCGGCAAGCTAACATATCTGGGACAAGATCCTTTTGAAGTAACCATGTCAATTTTAATGTCAGATCCAACAGCACAATCTCGTGGCTGCAAAACAACAGACAATATTCTAGAATAATAATGACCAAATTATTGTTTTTGAATAGGATACCGTGAAATCATAGAGCAATATAACATTTTAAAGTACAAGGTCATGGGGATTCTCTCATAATGTCCATGAAAGTTTGTTTACCAGTATGGTATTTCTTCATTTTCTAAAAGTAAATCAAACTCCCATAGTATTTATAAAATGTCAAGTTAAATGTCCCTGTCATACGGATCTATAACATCTCAGTGACCTCGCAACTATTAAATATAGGTCTTATGCATTATTACTTCAAGTTTGACAGTTTGACCAGAGTACAATAGTGATATGAATAGTTGAAAATACCAGCTACCACAGACTGAACTAATTAGCTCTTACCACGTCAATTGATATCTAAATATGCTAATTTCCAACAGTAAATAAGAAAAATATTTGCACATATTTTAGTTTCTTATGTGCTACTGCTAAATATACTACAGAGTAGAGCAGATTTCAAACCTTGAAGTCCTTATAAAAGCATAGGCGAAGTTCCTCAACAGCATCTTTTGAGCAAACTATTAAAGGAGATGCATGAAAAGCATTCTCAATGGCAGAGATAATGCCTCCAAGGGGATACTTTTCTGTATTAGAAGGAACATATCCAGCCTCATTTAGAACGTCCTGGAAAAATGTTTAAGAACACAATAGTTAGAGTATGTTCTGATACATTCAGGCATGCATCAGCTATGTAGCACGGATTCGAACATGTGAGCATGGCATATATACAATATATAATATAAATAACATGACAAAAAAATTATATATTAATATGACAATAACTTATTAAGTCTCAAAAATAAATTACTAAGAGGCATCATAGTCCACAATAAAAAATTTCTTTTTCTTTCTTTTTTTAAATCTCAAATCCTCCCTTCCTTATTTCTATTTTTATTAAGATGTTTTCTTTTCTATTTTGTAAAGGTTAAGTAAAGAGACACAAGAACGAAACTCTTCCTTATTTCTGTTTTTATCAATATTTTTTCTTTTTTTAAAAAAATCTCAAATCCTCCCTTCTTTCTTTCTATTTTTATTGAGATTTATTCTTTTTTTTTTTTAAATCTCAAATCCCTCTTCTTTGTTTCTGTTTTTATCAAGACTTATTCTTTTTTTTTTTTAAATCTTGAATCCGCATATTGAACAATGCGTGAAAATGGAAACATCTTCATTTGCAAGTGTCCGCAATGAAGACACATCAATTTTGTAAGCGTCCGGATGGAGACATGTCCAATTTGTGTGGACAAGGTCTGTCGAAGGTTTGACACGTCCACAGCATATCCACTCCAAAAGAGGGTAAAACTCGGGGACATGGTAGTCCCATGCCGTATACATGCAACATAAAGCATCAGGTCTTCACAATCAAAGGTTTTACAAATACAACTGGCAGCCAGTCTGAAAACAATAATCTCCAAACCAATTTAGCGTTTTTCCAGCAAATGAGAATCTATGACCAAGATTTTTAAGTCGTGCCAATAGATAAAATGGAAGGCCAAGTTGCCAACAAAATATTGGTATAATTTATATTTCATGCGTGTATTTCAGCCATACTACCGAAGCAGGCTGATTGGATTGGACTGGAACAGCAGAAAAAAAAAATGAAAATGTGGTAGAAGTAGAACAGATCAAAAAAGTTTTCATTCAATAGAGCCAATCCGTAAGAACTAAGAGGCAGGATTGAAAATCCCTGTCTCTCCTGAACTCCCCCACAAAACTTCCTACTCTAAAACTACTATCTCTCCTGGCCAGCTTCTCCCTTTATATAGCCACGGCCTAACTATCTCTTTCACTAGCATTCAGTTAGTTGGGAAGTTATTTCCAGCTGTTCCTCTCTCTTCATAAAACAAACTCTCTTAACTACGGGCCAGCTATCACACGAAAACCCTGAGTCCTTATAAACTTCCACTACCAAGCATATCCTTAAATACATCAAGGCCAAAGGGTCCACTAATTGACTAATTCATTTATCAGCAGACAAATTTTACAAACCGGAGGGAGGATACTGGTTAACTAATTCATTAATCAACATAAAAATGTTATCAATTGAAGGGGGAGTCATTGGTTGACTAGCTCATTAATCAATATAAAAATTTATTAATTAACATAAAAAATTATCAACATAAAAATTTATTAATTAACATAAATTTTGTTAGTTTCTATGGGTGATGGGAGGGAGCATGACAAAAGTAAAAAAATAACAGTTGCATGGAATTAACTTTAATTTTCTAACTACTTGTATACGGTAAACTAAAGCAAGTTTGATATTATATCCACGAGGATGAGCAATGGAACAAAAAATGTAGAAAAACAATCAGTTATTAACATATTATTGTATTTTGATCATTATTTCATATGAGCTCATTGCCTACATAAACAAAGAAATTTCTGGTAAAAAAAAAAAAAAAAAGTCCACTCTACAAACTTACCGTAACATTATATTTGAAATAGACATTAAGAGCTGTCACAAAATAATCATATTCATTTCGAATCACAGGATATGAGCATGTGCCATGTTTCTCTACAAGTCAAATTGCAATATTAGAAAATTGGAATATTAGAAGAAAAGCATATCTTTTTGCCTCAAACAAAATAGCAAATAAAATAAAATAAAAACATGACAGTGGAGAAATTTTGTAACTAATAAAGATGTGTTTGAAACTTTGAACACTTTGTTCGGTGCCAATTTAACACTGAATAGAACCAACTCTCTCCACAAGTACCAGATTTTAGGAAAACAGTTAGACTATTACTCAAGAAAAGAAATGAATAAACTTGTTAAATCATGTAAGCAAGAAAAAGCTACAAAAGATTATTACCCCACTGCCAATGCAAGCCAGACGTGGTTGCCCCAGAAGCACAATTAAAAAGAAAAATTAGATTCCATAATAATTTGAGGTTGAATAAGAAACTAATTAATTCCAACAACCACCTCATGAGCCCAAAATGAACCTTTCCCACCATGACATGTTGATGACGAGCCACAGCTCAATGATGGCCAATATTGCTCTAAAGCATTAGTCAATGTCGATATCTACACAGACGATGAAACAATAGTAGAAATGGAGAGTTAATGCAAGTTAATAGAAGACACAAAGTTCTAATGATATATAAAAGTAACATTGATATAACCAAAATATAAACAATTAACCAATGAAAAAGTTTAAAATATTGCAGTTGCAACGGGGAAAAAAATGTCTTGGCTTTCTTCAATCAATAGTTAACATTTTATCATTAATTACCAAGTAAAACTAAAGGAATTGCTTGAACTTTCCAGCATAACTCTGAAAGATTCAGTGTCACTCTTTGCAAAATTCCTATCAGCTAAAGCACGAAAACCAGCAAACTTGAATTGTGATAAAATGGTTTACAAATTAAGGTTGTGAAATTATACCTCTTTTGGATCGAAACTAGATCTAGAGCAACAGGCTGGCCAGGTTCCATCATTATAGTCAGGCCAGAGTCCATCTATCATACATGTAGAAGATATAACCTGTTAAGCTTTTGGTTGCTGGAATCTCCATACTCAAGAGACATGCGCAAAAAGATCAATATATTGTTTCCTCTCAAAATAGATTTTATTTTTTACAAGCAAAATAATCTAAAAGAAAAGGATTGATGAGGAAGAAATGAGAGACAATGTAAAAGATTTTCGGAAATAATGAAAGATTGCATCCTTTTATAATAGCATGTGTCCCTTTTTATGCAATGATGCAAGCATGAAAGTGTGTTCTTTCATTAAAGGATATCTCTCTTCACCACTCAGAACATAGTCAATGCAAGCAGTGAACTTCAAGATAAACAAACATGAAGTATTCCACGCAGTCTAAATTTACAATCGTAACAACAACGACAACAAATTTGAAATCTCATACTCACGTATGGTGAATACTGTTGGAGAATTGGAGCTGAAATCAGAAATGCAAACATGTCAGCTTCTCATCAAGTACTTCACATAAGTTGCGTAATAACAAGATAAAACTTACATGCAGTTCCTTAAGTATTTTTCATCCACCAGAATTAGATCAATAACTCCCGTAATAAGAGTTTGCATTAAAGATCAAACATAAATCACCGAAGTAAAACTCCACACCAAAACCACTTATCAAACTATAACTAAGTTTTTTCCTGATATAAACCAATTCCACATGATAATAGTCATCACTATAATTTATAAACAACAAAAAGGATAGTCCAAATTCTAGGAAATAGGCACCATAAGAACATATTATCAGTCACTCCAATTAAGATACTCTCCGTTGACCTATATATAAGCAAAAATAATTTATTTCATATAGATTGAGAAAGCTCATTAAATACATCTAATTTTCACAATTGTACATAAAATATACACTACATTTTCCTAAAACATCCTTTATTATGTCCTCATTTATTACCATAAAAACATTAAATAAGGTTAACCTGATTGAAATTTATTTATATTTCCATCCAAAAAATTTAAGCATTTTTTTTCTTATATATAAAGTATACAAAAGATCTTACGAGTAAATGATAAAACCTAAGAATTAAATTAAGTCGGCAATGTCGAACGATCGAAAATCAAATCGAGAACTGAAAAGTGAAAATAAAAGGAGGAGCAATTTACTATATTACCCTCTGCAGCAACCATTGGTGGGGCAGCAATGGCGGGTGCGGCGGCAGTAAGTGCCGGGCCATTGCAACGCCAACGCGAAATAATCAAACTCTCGCTGTTGAGCGTCGAACGACTCGAGCAGCGCGGCGCGTGCTGGAGGTGTTTCAGCCGCCGCCAAGACGAGCACCACCAGAAACAAAGTCAAAGAAGGCATCGTTTGTTTCGGTTCCCGAGTCTTGCGTCCACAAACGCGGTTAATAGAAGAAGCTGAACTAAAAGGGGAGTTAGTTATACTTGCGCATGCGTTCGTTCCCAAATTAAATGCACCAATCTGCAGTTTCCAAAGAGTTCCAATCATAATCAATTAATCATAGTTGGCATACCAAATCTATAAAGGGCATATGGCATATGCTAAAACATATTCAAGAGTGAGGCAAAATATCGTCTAATCAAATCATTAAAAAAAAATGTGTTTCACTTTCAAAATAACATCAAACTAGCATTTTAATTTCATGGGAAAAATGGTGTTTATAATAAATATATTTTAGTTTGTAGAATCCGGATAAATGTTACTTTTATATAATTAAAATTTATAATAAATAGTTTAAATTATAATATAATTTTTTTAAAATATTTAATAATTTTTTAAATATTAAAAAAATTATACAAATATACAATAAATATAAAATAAAAGAGATAAACAACTTAAAATAACAACTTGTATAAAAGTAAAAGAAAAATAGTTTGAGATAGTTAAGAAATGACTTGTGTTGTGTCTCTCACCCCATTATTACTATTCTTTGACAATATCCTTCTTTATCATAAATAAATATAAAATGATATTATTTGTTTGTAAGATATTATTTTAAATATTATATTTATTTTATAATTTTTTTCTCTTTTAAGATTAAGATATTAGATCAATAAATATAAACTTTTAAAATGAAAATAATCAAATAACTTATAAAGGGATTATTATCCTACATGATATAAGAGATCATACGAAGAGAAAGTTTTATCAAATTTTGCTAGAAAACTTGTATCGAGAGTTTTACTAAATTTCAAGTTATAAAACTTGTAAGAAGGATTTTACCGTATGTTTCAATGATTCAATTCATAAAACTTTTGAGGAAGGTTTTAACAAGTTTTGCCATAAAACTTGTAATGAAAATTCTCTCAAGTTTAAATTCATAAAACTTAGAGAACTTATCAGAAAACTTGTAATATATATTTTGAGATAGTAAAAATTTTGTACATGTAGACATGAGAGATTAGACCATATAAAATAAATCTTGTATGATATTTTTTTATGATGTTTTTATTTGCATATTTTCTCATTATTATGCGTAAAAAAAGAAGTATTTTTGTTCCTAACACTCATCTCACCATCAACACCTATTATTTCTTGGTTTCTCCTCTCCCACACTTATTATGTCTCTTCTTTTCCATCCTTATCTCACTCTCTTTTCTTAATTAGGTTTTAGTGAATCTTCTTCGTTGCTTATTTGTTTGTTTTTTTCCGCTTCTCATCAAATTAGATAATTACTTTTTAATGTACATGAGTCCAAAATAGTTTTTATTGTGCATGAATGAAAAACAAAACTATTTTTCATTGTATACAAATGTAAAATGAAAACTAATTTTTGTTTTGCATTCAACAAAATAACTAACTAAAAACTAGTTTTTTGTATATGTTACTTTTTTAGTGTGCATATGAAGATTAGCTTTTGTTATAAATTCTTATGCCTCCATAAGTTTCCCTTAAATTTTAAAGGGGCTTTCACATTTTCTATTATAGTCATAAGGGCGAGATAACAAAGTCATATTATCTATACTTTTCACTCCTTTTGTATCTCAATGTCCAAATTGTCTTTCTTATTGCTGTGTTTGACCTCTATATGACAACAACAAATTTATGCTATCTCTCGATGTTTCGATCCCAATTCAACAAACCATTGAGTAACCAAAATTTTAAATTAAGAACCATTTCTCAACAATATTGACACAATAATAACCAACAAAAAAAACATTCAATGCTACACTAAATTAATTTTCCTTTATAATAATGAATACTTAATGTGTGTTTGATTTGTAGTTTGAACAATTAAACCTACATTCATTTTTCATCGTGTGAATAATCAATTTTATCCAGACTCACAAAAATAATGAAATGGACATCTACTATGAAGAGAAGGAGCTCTCAAAGTATGGAGGTGACAACAAGGAAGTTTGAAGCCAAAAAAAAAAAAATCAGTAGCCCAGAACGGCCCGTTCCAAATTCGGAACGGGCCGTTCCTAGTTAAAAAAAGCACAACAACCCTAATTGAGAACGGGCCGTTTCAAAATGGCAACGGGCCGTTCCGAGTCAGTTAAAAGGCCTAAATTTCCTTATCTGGAATGGGCCGTTCCAAATTTCAGAACGGGCCGTTGCGCGTTTAGAATGGGTCGTTTTGAATTTAGAACGGGCCGTTCCAGTTTCACATTTAGCTTGTAACGGAATGATCCAGAACGGGCCGTTCCGGTTTTGGAACGGGTCGTTCTGGTCAGGTCTGACATCTATAAATAGACGTCTCGAGCATTGTTTTCAGGGCCAGAAAATTTTGTCTGAGACTCCTTAGAGCTCGAAAGTTCTCTTTTTCTCTCCTCTGTATTGGAAGGGTTTATTAATTAGTCATTTGCTAATCTAAATCCCTATAATTTTCTAATAAAAATATACAAAATATATACATATATATATATATATATATTTCTGAGGAGTAAATTAAATATTTATAAATTTATATAATTTTGCGCAATTAATTAAAGGTACTGTTTTTACAGGTATCGTAGGGTGCTAATACCTTCCCTACACATAATCGACTCCCGAACCCAACTTTAATTTTAAAATAATCTATTAAAGGGTTTTTCAATGTTTTTCCCTTAAAATAAAATATTGGTGGCGGCTCCATTAAAAAAAAGGGTTACCGTCATCCCGTCGTGATCCCGGTTACGACAGGTGGCGACTCCACTGGAGATGCTTGAGAGTCAGGCCTTATTAAATTAATTGCGCAAAATTATGACTTTATAAATATTAAAAAAAATTTCTCCTTTCCTTTTATTTTATTTTTGTTTTATTCATTTGTTTTTTTATTTTTGTGCTATGCATGTTTTGTTTAGATTTAAGTTTAAATTAGAGTTTTATTTATTTTATTTGCATGACTGTTTATTACCCCACACACCCACTAACACTTGTACCTCACACACTTTGGGCTTTATACCCGAGCTTGTGCGAACCTAAGAAGAGAAGGTGGCTTGATGACTGTTATTGAGGGGCTCGATGCTCACTTGACCGTTGTTGAGTCACTACTTAGGTTGTTACTAGTAGCATGGTTTAATCATATTGAGAGGGTATGTTCCCTACTTGTGATTGATTCATGCGCTAGGTCCTTATTTATATGATAAGGGCAACCTGGGGACCAATAAATCTTGAAGAGTTTTTAGATCCACCCACAAAACCATGCACTAATAGGTGGACTTAATGACCTTCCAAAGTAGGGTGTTAACCTTAGAAATTTCCTACCATAGGTTTACCGTAATAGGTCACACTGTACTACTCTCTATCCCTCTTCTTATATATACTAAGAAAAAAAATGTTAATACATTCATGCATCATACATTTATATCCAATATCATTTTTTAGGTTGCTTTTCTTGCCTAAAATAATTTTTTTTAAATAAAGGATAAATGATAAAAAGTCATGCATACATGCATATTAGGGGCATAGTAAGTCACATTTTAATTAAGTCTTTGTCTCATTTTTTTCTTTTTTCTTTTCATTTAATTAAGTCTTCATCTCATTTGTTTTTTTTTAAACCTTAAAATAATTGATAATATTCAATATGGAGGAGATTCAAAATCATACTAGAAATGCATCAGGGTTAAGCAAGAGTATCAGGATAAATGTGCTAAAAAAATGATCTCCAAATGGTAGGTAAGATCTGCCCAAAAGATGACTAAGGAGAAATATAATCATAGTACATTTGACTTGATATATAATTGGTTTTAGACATCATTTATTGAGGAGAGAATTCTCCCTTGAGTGATTGTTAATCACATTTTGATCTTGAAATGATTGATCCTTGTTTGAAAATGTGACTCGTACTGTTGCATTGCTAGTAAGATGACCTTATCCATTGAGGAGTGAATGCTCCCTTGAAATAAGTGTCAACCATTGTATGACCTAAGGTTTTTTTACCTCTAGCGTTGAGATGTGGGGAATCGCTATTCAATTTGAATACAAAATCAATTTTTTCCAAAATTTGTTTCTTCTTCCTTTTCTTTTATACTCATAAAATTTACTTTGTATTCAGAAAGTAATAAAGCAAAAAAAACAAAGTGTTTCCTCGACATCGTTATAGAACACGCTTTCAGGCCAAGATCATGGATGAGATGGAGGAACGCAACAAAGAAATGAGAAATGATATCAATCAATTGAAGGAACAAATGGCCCAAATTCTAGAGATGTTGCAGTCTATACAAGTGAAAAATGTAGAAGGGACCTCTCCAGTAGCTAGAGGAGAATCGTCAACCTTTCCTGCGTATCCACCTGGCTTTACCCCAGCCCCAGCACAACCAGTAACTCTACATCTTAACAAATCCGGTCAACAAGTTGATCCTCCAAAGGTCCAATGGCCACCATATGGCCTTCTGCCCAACTACACACCTCCAACAATCATGGATCCTCCGGATAAGCACCAACCATTGGTGAATCAGTCGCCTACACAAATGCAACCTACCCAACCTGAGGTTTCACCTATGAATGTCACCTCTTATAAACATCAAGTTCCCTACCAACCCCAGAATTCTAATTTTATCAACCAAGGGAATCCTTACCAAACTTCTGGGGGATATCAACCAATCTCTAGAATTGAGCACGTTCAGTCTAGTGAGAAGTTACAAATGCTAGAGGAGAGGCTAAAGGTTGTGGAAGGAGGTAGCTATGATGTCGGTGAATTTGATAAATATAAAGTTTCCCCCAAAATATAGAGTTTCCCCTAAAATTCAAAGTGCCTGAATTTGATAAATATAAAGGAACAAGCTGTCCAAAGAATCACATAACCATGTATTGTAGAAAGATGGCAGCATATGCTCGCGATGATAAGTTACTTATTCATTGTTTTCAGGATTCGTTAACTGGGGCAGCTTTGAATTGGTATATGCATCTTGAACGGGCCTATATCTGTTCTTGGAAGGATTTAGCTGATGCTTTCCTTAAACAATATAAATATAATCTTGACATGGTTCCAGATAGGTTTGCACTACGTAACATGTCTAAAAAAGATGGTGAAACGTTTAAGGAATATGCTTAGAGGTGGAGAGAAGTGGCAGCACAAGTAGAACCTCATTTGTCTGATAGAGAAGCGGTAGCCTTGTTCATTGATACTTTACAAGCACCGTTCTATGATAAAATGATTGGGAATATTTCATCAAATTTCTCTGATATAGTCATCATCGGGGAAAGAATTGAGAATGGCATGAGGAGTGGGAAGATTGTGGTTGACTCTAGTGAAATAGCTAGTTCAAGAAAATTTTCAAATGGTGCAGAAAGAAAAAGGAAGGAGATACAAATGCAGTGACATTCAACTCCCCTAGGTTACCTAACAACCAACCTCCTTATTTCTACATCCCTCACAAGGTCTACCCAAATATCACTGCCATCTCATCATATCCTCACCAACCTATCCATCAAGATCTACAAGCTTCACTGGCAACACCTACTGCACGACCACCTCAATCTACCCAGCCATGGAACCAAAATTCTAGCCATGTGAGGTCACAAAATACCCAAGATCGGAAACCAATTGAGTTTGACCCTATCCCTATGTCCTATACTAAGTTGTTCCCTCTCTTACTACAAAATTCACTAGTAGTACCTTGTCCGATGAAGCCTGTAGAACCACCATATCCTAGAGGATACGACGTTAATTCCAAATGTGATTATCATGCGGGAGCTATTGGTCACTCCCTTGAAAATTGCAGAGCACTAAAAGTTAAAGTACAAAGTTTGACTAAGGCTGGGTGGTTAAACTTTAAAGAGGATAATCCTAATATTGGGAACAACCCTCTACCAGGTCATGGAGGGCCGACAGTTAATTTTGTTGAGGAGAGTTGATGGGATCCCTATCAGTGATCTGCGAGAAATCTTTTGAAGTGCGGGGTTTGAGTTTCCAAACTCAATGGCTGTTGTTGAGTAAGACTCTCGTGAGGACAAACATGCTAGTCTGGTTCACGCTTGTCCATGGAATATGGGACTTAATAATTGGGAGATTATCAAGCTGCTTGTGGTTTTTAATTCAAATTTTAAGTAATTTTCTTGTAATGTCAGTCTTATTGCTCTGTCCAAGGCTTTAAGATTTATTTATTTGAATAAGGGCTCATGTATTTCCTTTTAAATATTAAATAAAATGCATTCATTCTTCTTTCATCTCTTACCCTTTCCTTTCTCCATAACCTCAAAAATGCATTCACTCATCTTTCACCTCTTACCTCTTCCTTTTTCCTTAATCTCTTTATCAATCTTTTCTTAACTTTAAAGAACGTAGAAAAATGTGCTTGAAAGTGACAATGCTAGTGTTGCACCAAATAATTTTGATTGTGCAGTTAATCAAACTTGTGAGGACATAGAAAATGATTAATTTAAATATGTGAAGAAATGTCATGAATGCCAGATATATGCTGATAACATCAATGATCCGCCAACTTCTCTTAATGTTTTGTCACCACCTTGGCTATTTTCGATGTGGGGAATGGATGTTTGGTCCCATTGAGATGAAAGCATCAAATGGACATCGCTTCATTCAGGTTGTTATTGACTATTTTACCAAATGGGTTGAAGCCACTTCGTATGCCCATGTGTGAATTAAGCAGAATCATTACTGATAGAATTAGGTGTTCAACTCCATAGCTTTTCCCCATATCGCCCAAAGATGAACGGTGCAGTTGAAGCCGCAAACAAGAACATCAAGAGGATCATCCAGAAAATGGTGGTGACATACAAAAATTGGCATGAGATGCTTCCATTTGCTTTACATGAATATCGTACCTTAGTTCGAACCTCAACTGGGGCAACCCCATTTTTCTTAGTTTATGAAATGGAAGCAGTCCTTCCAATTGATGTTGAAATTTCATCTTTGAGAGTATTAACGGAAGCCAAATTAGGAGAAGCAGAACGGGTCCAAATCCGTTTGAATCAATTAAATCTTATTGAGGAGAAAAGGTTGAATGAAATTTGTCATGGCCAATTATACAAAAAAAAAACGCTCACTAGATTGAAAACCTGAAAGGACAATCTAAGCAAAAGTTAGAGCAACCTGCTAGATTGAAAACTTGAAAGTGCAATCTAGGTAAAAGTTAGAGTAACCCGCTAGATTGAAAACTTGAAAGAGCAATCTAGGCAAAAATTAGGGTCAACAAGAAAAAAAAAGGCCCGCTAGGTTCAAAACTCAAAAGAGCAATCTAGACAAAAATTAGGGTAAAAAAAAACACAACAAAAAAAAACAAAAACAAAACAAAAAAAGAGAGCTGGTTAGATTGAAAACCTGAAAAGGCGATCTAAGCAAATTCAGAGCGACATCAATTGGGGCAAGCCATGGCAGAGCTGAAAACTGGGGCAAATGCATTGAATTATCCTCTAAAGTTTATTGGCGAGCAATCAAGATTATTGAACTGCAGTACTAGCATTGTTCATCTGGAAAGTGTCATTCACATAACAGTTACCTCCCATTGCTATCGTTGTATATATTTGTCATTCTTGTCATACAATGACTTCCTTTATAAACACATTTCTTTCTTGAATAAGATTATCATATTCCCTTGCTGTCAATTCTCCTTGCATTTTTTGATAATATATTGAAAGGAAATGCATGTTACATGTTAAAAATTCAAGACATTACGAATTATTTTTGAGTTTTAAAAGCTATAGTACGCTTGATAATTTCTTGATGAGTGTTACAAAGCGCAACCAACAGGATAACGTTTCAACTCATAAGTACTTACAACAGCTTAAGGGTAACCCAAGAGAATAACCGACTATCATTCCAGTCAAAAGTATCCAAAGGCCTCACTCATCTATGATCCTGGGCTGTATGTCACGATGAGGAAATTCTGAAAAATAAAGCAAAAGCAAAAACAAAAAGGGAAATAAACAAAAGTTTAAGTCTTGAAAGTTGTGTCTCATAACATTTTGCATCATATCACCATTGCATCACATTTCATTTGCATCTCTTGCTTCCTAGAACTTATGACGTAGAGTTTTTAGGCTAAGCACCTACTTCACATTTGACTTTCTATTTAAGTCCAGTATCTTCCTGGTACAAGTTGCATTTTCTTTTGTATAAGCCCAGTATCTGCCTGACACCAATTACATTTTTCTTTTTAAGCCCAGTATCTGCCTGACACCAGTTATATTTTTCTTTTAAAGCCCAGTATCTGTCTGGCACCAGTTATATTTTTCTTTTAAAGCCAATATCTACCTGGCACAAGTTATATTTTTCTTTTGTATAAGCCCAATATCTACCTGGCACAAGTTACATTTTTCTTTTGTATAAGTCCAGTACTTACGTGGCACAAGTTACAATTTCTTTTGTATAAGCCCAGTATTTACCTGGCGCGACCCATCGACTAATCCAGCATAAGCATTTGGTCAATCCAATATCAACATTCAATCAATCCAGCACCAACATTTGATTGAATTGGCACCAACAATATGTCGATACAACACAAGCATTCGACCACTCCAGCATTAGCATTCAGTTCATCAACATTCAATCAATCCAGCACCAGCATTTGATTGAATTGGCACCAACAATTGGTCGATACAACACAAGCATTCGACCACTCCAGCATTAGCATTCAGTTCATCAACATTCAATCAATCCAGCACCAGCATTTGATTGAATTGCCACCAACAACCGGTCGATACAGCACAAACATTCGACCATTCCATCAAGCACAAATATTCGGTTAATCAAGCACAAGCATTCAACTACTTCAACATAAGCATTCGATGGATCCAGCACAAGCATTCGATCACTCCATCAAACATTGACATTCGGTTGATCAAGCACAAGCATTCAACCACTTCAGCATTGGCATTCGATTGATCAAGCACAAGCATTCAACTACTTCAGCATAAGCATTTGGTCGATCCAACACAAGCATTCGACCACTCCATCAAACTTGACATTCGGTTGATCAAGCACAAACATTCAACCCCTCCAGCACAAGCATTCAACATTAACATTCGGTTGATCCAACACTAACACTTGATGATCCCAACACAACATTCTAGCATCGGACTGTTCAAGCAAAAGCATTGAATCTTTCAAGAATTTACTTCATCAACAATAGGAGCTATGTCTTGGGTAGCTGGATAAAATTAATTCACATATTTATTTTTTTCTTATCACAAATGATCTAAATTACCTTATTTAGATTATTTAATAAGAAATAAATAAAGAGGGGCAACTGTGAATAATCAATTTTATCCAGACTCACAAAAATAATGAAATGGACATCTACTATGAAGAGGAGGAGCTCTCAAAGTATGGACGTGACAACAAGGAAGTTTGAAGCAAAAAAAAAATCAGTAGCCCAGAACGGCCCGTTCCAAATTCGGAACAGGCCGTTCCTAGTTAAAAAAAAGCACAACAACCCTAATTGAGAACGGGCCATTCCAAAATGGGAACGGGCCGTTCCGAGTCAGTTAAAAGGCCTAAATTTCCTTATCTGGAACGAGCCGTTCTGAATTTCAGAACGGGTCGTTGCGCGTTTAGAATGAGCCATTTTGAATTTAGAACGGGCCGTTCCAGTTTCACATTTAGCTCGTAACGGAATGATCCAGAACGGGCCGTTCCGGTTTTGGAACGGGCCGTTCTAGTCAGGTTTGACGTCTATAAATAGACATCTCGGGCACTGTTTTCAGGGCTAGAAAATTTCGTCTGAGACTCCTTAGAGCTCAAAATTTCTCTTTTTCTCTCCTCTATATTTCTTGAGATTTTGTGAGGAATATTGTAGTGTGTTAGGTTGCCAAAAAGCGCCTAATAGATCGTTATATTCGAAGATTCAACAAGTTCAAGCATCTCATTTGGTATCATTTCTTTTCGTTTTATTATTTATTTATTTATTCTTTTATTCTTTTATTTATTATTATTTTTTATTTATTTTTATTATTTAATAATTACATGTACATAGTGAATATGATTTGTTGTCTTTAAAATAATTGTTTAAAAAAATATTTATTATACAACAAATAACAATGTTAATTGAATAACATTTTTATCTCTAGCATTATTTGGTTCTAGGGGTTTAATGACTAGTCATTTGCTAGCTTAAACTCTCCTGTACAAAATTTCTTTTTTTTAAAAAAATAAAGATATGTTGCAACCAATAACGTTAATTAAGTAGCACTTCTATTTTTAACGTTATTGGAGGGACTTATTGATTAGCCATTTGCTAACTTGAATCCCTATGCAAAATCTATTTCTTTAGATAAAAATATTCATGTATATTTATTTTTATGGTTAATGATATTAATTGAGTAGCACTTCTACCCTTTAATATCATGTAAATCATAAAAGTTAATAGAATAATTATTCATTGTCCTAAGCTTTAAGCATAATTTAGTATCAACAAATAAAAATCAATAACATTGACTGAATAACAATTTTATCTTTCATGTTATTGGAAGGGTTTATTGATTAGTCATTTGCTAATCTAAATCCCTATAATTTTCTAATAAAAATACAATATATATATATATATATTTCTGAGAAGTAAATTAAATATTTATAAATTTATATAATTTTGCGCAATTAATTAAAAGTACTGTTTTTACAGGCGTCGTAGGGTGCTAATACCTTCCCTACACGTAATCGACTCCCGAACCCAACTTTAATTTTAAAATAATCTATTAAAGAGTTTTTCAATATTTTTTCCTTAAAATAAAATATTGGTGGCGGCTCCATTAAAAAAAAAAGTTACCGTCATCCCGTTGTGATCCCGGTTACGACACATCAGATGCCGCATTTTTTTTGTTTGACAATTATTTTTCATGTTGAGATGAATCTCATTTTGATCTATTCCAAAGCAACACCCCTCATACTTTTTGGTTCAACATGAAAGAACCAAAAAATTTTCACATGCAATTTTCTTCTATATTAGTGTTCTATTTTTGTTTTTTTTGTAAAGTATCTTAAACTTTATTTAAAAAAATATATGTATATATATAATTATTATATTTTTATTTTATATATATTATATTATACTTTACTCGGTCTTTTATTTATGTGCATTTCATTTTTTAATAATAAAAAATTTGTTAATAATAAGACCGACTAATAATATTAATATCAAAATATAAAATAATAATAATATTATTATTATTAATTCAAATATACTTAATAATAAAATAAATAACATTCATATTATATTATAAAATTCATACCATTTTAGTAATTACACATTTGAAACTACTTTTAATTACTATCTTCCAAACAAGTTTTTATTATGATAAAAGTACTTTTAGGATAAAGGTGTCCAAACATGAATCAAGTTAATTGAATTCACTTTTAACTTCAGTGCAATTCAACTTAACTTTATAATTATAATTTAAATACACACTTAATTACAATCAATTCACATGATAGAGACTCACATATAAATTTGCTAGAGTAATTTTCACTAGGCTATGTTGAATTCCTGACTTTTTGGTCCAAGGGGGCCTTTATGGAAACTTACTACATAAATAGATTGTTTTTAAGCATATTATCAGTCTAGAATAGTCAATGGGTTGTCATTGGTCAACATAGTACCACCTCCTGTCACATAATTTTTATTAAAAAAAATGGCTCAAAAAAAGAAGTGGAGTCGTATAAAACGAGTGTTGCTACCTACAACTGGAAGTTTTATTTTTAAAATAATAGTGCCGTTACCCCCAACAAAAGATTAGTACAATATTGAACTGTACTAGTGCTACTACCTCTACTGGAGGACTAGTATAGTATCTAATTGTACTAATGTTGCTACCCAATAAGGATCTTATTTTAATTTATTTTTTTTAATTCAAGTCTCGGTATTCAACTTGGGATATATATATTTTTTTTATGTAAGTGTCGTTGCCCACTTTTTGACATCATTTGTTTTTAAAGTTGAAGTACCGCTATTCAAAGTTGGACATCATTTTTTTATTATTAAATATTTAAAATAAATAAAAAATAATCCTCTAATAGGTGTCAATAATTCTAAAAACAAAAATTTACTTAATTATATACATGTGAATTGTGATAATAATAAGTGCAAATAATTAATAGGTATTAAATTTGACATTAAGTTATTTTATAATGTTATTTTTAATTTTAATATAAATTTAAGTCTGTAATGTTTTTAATTAAAATTAATTTTAAAATTTTAAATAAAAAATTATCATATAAGTAAAATAATTTAAAATAAAATAGGAAATTGGTCCCCAACACTTAAAGATAATGTATGAAGAATAAAAAAAATGGTTCCCAGATGTAGGCAGCAAAACTTTAACATAAATAGAAAAAAAATTCCCAAAGTTGAATAATAGGACTTGAGTTAAAAAAATAAATTAAAATATGATCTCCCAAGGAGGATAGTGACACTAGTACACTCAAACATTGTACTAGTCTCCTAATGATGATAACGACACTAGTACAGTTAGAGATTATACTAGTCTCCTAATGGGGGTAGCAACACTCATACAGTCAAACACTGTACTAATCCTCTAATAGGGATAGTGACACTTGTACCAACATTGTGTTAGTCCCCCATTAAGAATAACGACACTATTATTTTTTAAAAAAGTTAAATTCATCCCTCATTAACAGTAGCAACATTAGTACAATTTAACACTACATGGCTCATTCGACTTTAGCTCCACTTCTTCTGAGCTATCTTTCAAAAAAAAAACGTGATAGGAGGTGACACTATGTTGACCAACGACACCCTATTGACTATTCCAAATTGGTAATATGTTTAAGGCTTAAATATGTTTTTAGTCCCTCAAATTTAAGACAAAATTAGTTTTGGTCCCTCAAATTTAAAATTGTTATTTTTAGTCCCTGTAATTTTCAAAAGTCTTTTTTTAGTCCCTTAGGTTACTAATAACGTATTTGAAAGTGACTAATTAAGACAATTATGCAATATCAATCGGATTTAATGTGATATTTTCACTAACAGGGACACCAATAGGTAGATTTTATGCAATAATATTTGATAAATTTCTTAGCAAAATTTGAATATAAGGACTAAAATAAGATTTTTTAAAATTATAGGGACTAAAAACAACAATTTTAAATTTGAGGGACCAAAAACAAAATTACGCTAAATTTGAGGGACTAAAAACATATTTAAGCCTATGTTTAAAAACAATCACATTTATGTAATAAGTTTTTATAAAAATCCTATTGGGTCAAAAAGCCTGAATTCCCCAACTAGTTGATAGATTTTTTTTTATTTGATAAATGTGTACTCCAAGTTAATTCCATGTAAAGAATTTTAAAATTTTTAGAATTTGAGTTAATTTGATTTTAGTTTTCATCATTCTTTAAATATTCTGTTTGTACAATTACTATTAACTATAATTTTAAAAATTATTATCAGATAATACTTAATAATTTAAAATATAATTTTGAATATTCATTAATTAAAAAAGTTATTAATATTTTTTATGTCAACTTAGAAAAAAGAGGGGTAAGAGAAAAAAGAATTTAAATTTTTTACTTTTTGAAGAAAATTTGAAATTCTACATCTTTAAATTTTTTTTACAAATGTTTAAATTTCAATTTTTTTATTTATAAATTATGTATCCAAACAAAATATTCTACAGTAAAAGATTTAATTTTTAAAAAAAATTCATTTACTCTATTAAAATCCCCTTATTCAAATATATTTTACATTAACATTAACCAAGTTGAGAGAAATGTTTATAAAAGATCATGTATTATTTTGAGTGATTTTGATCGATAAGAACTATACGTTAATGAAAGGGATATAGAGGAAGAGAATTCCAACTGTCACAGAACAAAGCTCCTACAGAGGCACTAATACCCTCTGTCCATAACAAACTTCTAACGATTTATTTGAGTAAACTTCTCCACTAACACATCTAAGAAGGAAAAATAAGATGAAAAAATGGCACGATCTTGTCATAAGCTTATTATGCATAAACTATTTTGTAAAAATAAAAAAAAAATTCAACTAACTTTTTCAAAATCTTATTTTTAACTTACGCATAAAGAAGTTTTTAACTTATGAAAAAACTTATTTCAATTTTTTTTTTCTATAAAAAGCTTATGGAAAAGTTTATCCAAACAGACTTTAATTGCAGAAAATGATATAAGCAGGGGCGGAACTATGAAGGGACAGGGGAGCCGTGGCTCCCCCAAAACTTTTATATATTTATTTATTTTTTTATATATTTTTTAATATTATATTTATTTATTATAATAAAAATAAAAAACTTTCTAACTTCTCAAATACGTTTCACGTCACCTCCATTTCATTCAAACAGGTTCTATGTAGCTGCTTCTCATTCACGCTCCTGGCCTGGGTACCCCGTTCCAAGTGCCCGAGTTTTGGCAGCATAAAAACACTACTTGCAGTACAAGTAATGTAGTGCATCCAGTTAGAATCAGAACTACAAGCCCAACAAGATTTCCAATTGAAGAAGGTAAGTCATATATACCACTATCACTCATATCAAGTTCCCGAATTTTTTTTATCTTTCCTAAAGTTTCTGGAAAACTCGAACAGGTTCTGCTCGCCCTTCCGATACGCTTCCGAAGAAAATCTTGTGGAGCTTCCCCTGATTCTCTCCTTTGCAGTTTTGGTAAATATGAATGAAGAATGATGAACAAATGCTTGATTCATAGTTTTAAAAATTGTATTGATTATCAAATCGATTAGAATATTAATTTCATTCCTTGTTAAGTAAACTAGTAATTTTGCCTACTTATATGAATTACTTGTTGAAAATGTTGAAAACTTTGGTTGAAGTAAACTAGTAGTTTGTTCATGTGCTTATTAAGAATTTTAGAAAATTGAATTTGCTCAAAGTTTTGCATAGCTAGCTTAAGGAATATATAGTTTTGTATTTAATTATAGTAGTATATTGGTATGAGTTTTTGTATGTTTTGCATTGTGATAATTGTGAAAATATTTTTTTCCTTTTTTATATAGGTGAAAGGTGATAAATATATATTAGAAAAATTATGATAAAGAGTAAAAGAATTGATTCTTTTTTCAAGAGGAAGACTTGTGATAAAGATGAAAAAAATGCAACTTCTACGTCAAGTGAACTTGAGAAGTTTCCCAAGAATCCAAGAATTGAAGAAAATGATAAACAACTCTCAAAGGTTCCTAGAGTTACATATAATGAATTTGAAAATTCTTTGGAACGTGATCCAAGGAAACGCCCTCAAATTTGGCAATACCCATCAAATCAAACGGATGAGGTACGAAGGGCTTATCTAAAATGGGGTCCATATCAAATGCATTTAGAAAATTATCCTTTGTCTGGTAAAGAAGATCATCCAAGGAGATTTCAATACACTTGGTTTAGCATATTTCCTTCATGGTTAGAGTATTCGCCTTCAAAAGATGCTGCATATTGCTTGCCTTGCTATCTTTTTAGTAAACCAAGCGGACGCCTTGGTTCAGATGTTTTCATTGCTACAGGTGATTGAATTTGAATTCTAATTGGTAATGAGTTGATTATCATCAACAAGATTTAACTTTGTGGATTATTTTTTCTACAGGTTTTAAAAATTGGAGGAAAGTTAATAATGGAAAGAAGTGTGCATTTCTTAAACACATTGGGAAGGATCCTTGCTCACCACACAATAATGCAGTGAGAGCTTGTCAAGACTTGTTGAATCAAAATTGTCATATTAGGAATGTTTTTCATGTGCAAAGCTTAGATCAGATTATGAAGAATCGTTTGCGTCTCAAGACTTCAATTGATACGGTTCGTTATTTATCACTTCAAGCTTGTGCTTTTAGAGGTTATGATGAAACTAGTGAATCAAGGAACCAAGGTAATTTTCTTGAGATGATAAAACTAATTGCATCATACAATGATGAGGTTGCAAAAGTTGTGTTGGAAAATGCTCCATATAATTCCAAATATACTTCCCATAAAATTCAAAAAGAGATTGAATATTCTTTCTACTAAAGTGAAAAATCATATTCGTGAGGAAGTTGGAGATTCTAAGTTTTGTATAATTATTGATGAAGCTCGCGATGAATCAAAAAAGGAACAAATGACTCTTATTTTGAGATTTGTTGATAAAAATGGTTTTATACAAGAGCGGTTTTTTGATATTGTGCATGTTAAAGACACTACGGCATTAACTCTGAAGAATGAATTATGTGTTGTACTTTCTCGACATAACCTTAATGTTTCTAATATTCGTGGTCAAGGGTATGATGGTGCTAGTAATATGGAGGAGAATGGAATGGATTACAGGCATTATTCTTAAATGATTGTCCTTATGCATATTATGTTCATTGTTTTGCTCATCGGTTACAACTTGCCTTGGTTGCTGCATCAAGAGAAGTTATTCCAATTCATCAATTCTTTTCAAAATTGACTTTTATTGTGAATATTGTTTGCTCTTCTAGTAAGCGGCATGATGAGTTACAAGTTGCCAAGTTAAATGAAATTGCATATTTGCTAGAGATTGATGAGCTTGAAAATGGTAAAGGGGCAAATCAAATTTGTACTTTGAAACGAGCTGGGGATACTCGTTGGAGCTCCCATTTTTCTTCTATTTGTAGCTTGATAAATATGTATGATGCAACTTGTTCTGTTTTAGAAAAAATTATTGTTGATGGATCTACTTATTCTCAACGTGGGAATGCCGATAATGCTTACAAAAGCTTGACCTCATTTGAGTTTATATTGATCTTGCATTTGATGAGAGAAATTATGGGGATAACAGATGTTCTTTGTCAAGCTTTACAACAAAAATCTCAGGATGTAGTTAATGCTATGCATTTAGTTCGTTCTACAAAAACACTTATCCAAAACTTGAGAGAAGGTTGGGATAAGTTATTTAAAATGTGACATCTTTTTGTGAAAAACATGATATTGAGGTTCCTCAATTTAGTGTTTCTTATGTAGCAAGGCAAGGGCGCTCTCGTCACCAAAAAGATCATATTACAGTGGAGCATTATTTGAGAGTTGAAATATTCTTTGTTACAATTGATAAGCAATTACAGGAGTTGAATTGTAGATTTAATGACCAGGCAATGGAGTTATTAACTCTAAGCATGACATTGGTTCCTAAGGATGCTTATAAAGCTTTCAATATTGAAGACATTTGCACTCTTGTAGACAAATATTATCCCATGGATTTCAGTGAGCAAGAGAAAATTAATTTGCATTTCCAACTTCAACATTTCATTGTTGATGCTCGTCAAGATTCAAATTTGAAGAATTTATCAACAATGCAAGAGTTGTGTACATGTTTGGCAACAACAAAAAAGTCAGAAGTTTACTACTTGATTGATAGATTACTTCGTCTTATCATGACTCTTCCAGTTTCTACAGCTACAACTGAAAGATCTTTTTCTGCAATGAAAATAATCAAGATTAGGTTGAGAAATAAGATGGAAGCTGACTTTTTAGCAGATAGTATGATCGTTTATATTGAAAGGGATATTGCAACAAGTTTTAGTTCTGACTCAATTATTGAACATTTTAAGTCATTGAAAGAACGAAAAGCAGCACTTTAACTAAAGGTAACTTCTGTTTATGTTTATATTATTTTAAACTTTATGTTAGGCTTGCATTTAAAATTTTATATGTATATAATAATGTCAATATTTAATTTATGCAGCTGCTCCTGAATTTTGGCCCACCTAAAAGTAATTATTGGCTTTTAGATGATTCTTTTTGCTTGACTTGCATTGCACAATTTTGGGTATGCTGTGTGCAAATGATACTATACAATACAAGTAATTTGGGCTATGTTAAATATATTATTTTGGATCTCATAGCAGACAAGTGCACAACTTATCTTGGAATTTACTTCAACTACTTTGATTTTCTTTATTCCAGGTAACCTTTGGCATTTAATGATAGTCTTTTATGATTTAGATTTCATTATTCTACATGTTTATTTTGAGTAGAAAAAATGAGGAATTTTGTTATTTTTTTAATTAGTAAAAAATTTAATTTATCATAAAAAAATTAATTTGGCACCTCCAAATTTTTTATCCAAGTTCCGCCACTGGATATAAGGGTTTACGATGAAATTAACTACACCAGTTATTTATTATCATAAGCTTCTAAACACAAAGTAGGAACAGGGGAATAAAGTTAAGGGAACACGAAGCAAGTACCTAACGGAGGCATTCCTTGGAACAACATCCTCCATTTTACTATGGCAGATATTGAACAGCTTGACTAGTTGTTTCTGCACGTATTTTGAAAATATTGATGGTGACATGAAAATTCTTAATTGTTGTCAAATTAACTGCACCAAAACTAAAAGGCTCAAGGCCAGTTCAAGTGCTAAGACTATGTACTGAAAAATTATGCACTGCTGAAAAAAGAGGGAAAAATTAAGACTGAATTATTTATAGCTGGATTGAGTGTTATACGATTAAATTTGTCTATGGCTATATAACAGACAATTATATAGAACTAAAAACTGTTAGCTCATTGGAATTCAAAGTTAACACTATTAGATCATTTATAGTCCTCACCTCATTGGAATTAAGTGATTTTTCCAGCAAGAGTGAAGTATTATCTATAGCATCTTTCTGAATGTCTAATGCATATACATAACCATAATGAGAATCATCAGCAACCAAATTAAGCATTTATAAGGTGTCAAAACCATTGCCACAAGTGGCATCAATGACAGTGTCTCCTTTCTGGACAACATGTTTCCTGGTAGGAACAAGAAATATATCTATTAATTATTATCAAGGCTAAAGCACTACCATAACAAGTCGTATAGATAAATACGAGAATAATAACAAGCATAAGTAGCAAAATATATGTCAGTAAACTTATATGCAGAAGACCTGCCAAATAGAGTTCTGTAAAAAAATTGGATATTTTTAACTCAACCCAAGCTCCTCCTATAATCATGGAAACTGAAATGCATATATAACAGAAACCCTCTAAATCAAATAATAAAAAAAGAATTTTGCTAAAAGTTATTAGGATTTAGGACTACACAAAAAATAAAATTTCTCAGCATTCTATGTCTATGTGATACAAATGCAGCATGAGATGGATTCCAAGTGCAATACTTGCATAAATAATCGGTAATATACAATGTAATTTTCTAGTATCATACTCTCATAAAACATCTGCATATACATAATTTTAATTATTTAAGAAAAATACACAATCTATATATAATTAGGATAAAACTTATATGCAGTAGTGAAGTACCATAGGTGCTTTGGTGTTGTTCTCCATGTAGGAGAAAAGACAAAACTAAAAAAAGATGAGATTCTTTGAAATTCTTTATTAGTCAAAATTCAAGTTTGAAACTCCTGTTAATAACTTCTTTTTTGTTTTAGTTAACTTCAAAAAAATTGGAAAAAAAAAGAAGAAGAAAGAATTGGCTGTTGAGCCATATGAGACAGGAAATTCTAGAATTAGAATTTTATCTTAGTAATACACATAATAAAGGATTCTATTATATGTCAACATGTATTACTTAGTTAAAACTCTAATTATAATTGCAGAACAACACCAACAATGTACTATATATAAATTTTGTCCATATAATTACTTGTGACAACAAATAAATCACACAAAACAGTTTTAGATTAGTATTTCAGCCATGGTTATGAGAGAAAAATACAGCACATAAAAAAGTTTGAAATTTTGAGGAATACACTTATTTATCAATCATATCCCACCTTATTAGTATATGCCCCTCTACTAGAAGAAACAATAAAAACTCAAAAGTCAAAATTGAAAACTTTAAGGAAGTAAACATGAGAAGGCATTTTTGTAGAGAATCAAAAGCAGAACAGCCACAGAGGTTTTAGGAACATAATAATCTTGGACAACAACTGATTTATATCTCGATCCCTAATCTCAAAAACGGAAAAGCAAGCAATTTTTTTTGAAAACAGAAGCATTTCCAAACATAGGGTCTTCTCTGAAAGGACTTCTGGAAGAAAAAATAGGGAGAAAAATCCTTTCTTGACTCTGCTGGCATTCATTCTGCCTTCATCTTGAGATAAACTTATGCCCAAAATAAAAATAAGATTTTGAAAAAGTCAATAAGAGAGATTCTACAAATTAACTTATAAGTTACTAAGCCAATTTTAGTGTTTTAGAAACTTACTTTATTTTTCTTTCCAAATTTTCTCAAAGTGCTTTGGAAGAAATTTACCCAAAAATTCTCATAAAAAGATAAAGAAGTTCAATGAGTGCATACATGTGAGCAACGTCAGTTGCCCTCTTCTTTCCAAATAAATAGCTCACCACAGCGTCCTCCAATCCTGAAAAAAACACAGCAAAGATATTTGTAGAACATTATGCATATGGGTTCTTGACAGTGCCACAAAGAAAACATTTTGAGGCTAACAAAAGGGAAATGGGTACCTGAAAAGGGAGAAACTTTGGGGAAGGAAGAAGAGGAAGATTGAAGGTCACTGGCCACTGAAAAAAACCCATTTTGCTTAGTGGGTTTCCCATAGCAGCAACAAAATTTTCTGGAGCTGTAGCATAGGGTGGTGTTGAGTGTTTGACGCGGAACCAAAAAAAGAATCTCCGCGAAGAACAAGAAAGGGTGCTGTGACTGTGAGTGGCTAAAGAAGAGAAGCAAATCCTCAGCGACAACATTAGCTTTTAGACTATCAAAGTAATGTTAGTGTAGTGAACCGTAACATCTCTTGGGATGACTTAGTTATGGTTTTAATTTTATATGCTAAAATCTTAATTTACTTCTTTATAATATTTTTTAAGTTTTAATTTAGTCTTATTTTAATTTTTGAATTTAATTTAGTTTTATCTATTAAAAATATTAAAGTTTTAGCCTAATTTTATCCCTCATGTCTTAAATTAACTTGGTTCCAATAATTTTTTGGATATGAAATTTTTGTGTCTAGATTTTTTTAATTGTAAATTAACTCTTTTAGTTTTTAAAATTATGAAATGTTGGCCCACTATTAAAATATTTTTTAAAATTTTAAAAAAATATATTAAGGTACATGTGAGTGACACTGCTCGTATAAGAAACAATATTTTTTTTATTATAAATATGATATGTTTATTTTTTATTTCAATTAAGATTTATGATCTATTAAATTAAGTATTTTTTTAAAAATCTTTAAGACTACAATTTTGAGTATTTTTCTATACATGGCTAATTAGCTGCAAGTAGTATCAATTAATGACACTCGATCAATATTTTTTATTTAATTTTAAATAATATGTTAACAATAAATTAATATATATTGCTTAATTTTAAAAATTAGTAGGCTAAGTTTGTAATAATTTTTTTTTGAAGTATTATCATGTGAAATGTTGTAGAGTACAATTATTGAGATGATAAATATGAGAAGCTTTACAAACAACATCAAAGTATGTCTTCTCTTCTTTTATGATGTGGTTTGCTCACAAGCTAAGTGAATTCCAATGGTTGATAACATTTTGAACACATCGGAATGAGAGAGATTTAGTGATTATATATGTTTGAGACTATACAAGTTTGAGATTATGCCGTTGCGAATGACTTAAAAAGATTTAATATGGACTAACTATACCAATAATATATACCTACCTTTTTTATAGTTCATCACTCGAGAGTTCCATAATTAAATGTGATTGACTTGAAGTAATTTAGGAATGAGTTACCTTTTAAAAAAAAATTAGAAAGTGTGCAAGTGAGAACAAAACACATTGAAAATTTTCGTGTTAATTTGTGAGGATAATTGTTGATCCTAAAAGCGATTGTACATCTCAAAAAAGAGCTATTCATGAAAGTTTGTGATCAGTGAAGGATTTTTTTTTACTAAAAAAGTTAAATAAAGTGTCACTATGTAAAATGTCATAAAATGCATTTGTTGAGATGCCGACTTTGAGAGGCATAATGTGAATGTAGCATCCTACATTTTCATAATTAGACTAATAATATATATTTTATTATAAAATTTTAAATCTTGGATGTTAGAGAGCATTTCAAGGTTGATATTATATTTTATATATTTATTTTGAGCAAATTATATGAGGATTATATTTTATTATAATGTGTATTATTATTATTATTATTATTATTATTATTACTATTATTATTATTATTATTATTATTACAGATAAGTAACTGAGTATGGGTTAGAGATTTTAAAAAGAAGAACGCGTTAGTTTTTTGTTCATGCTCTCATTTTTCTTTTACGTTATTCAGAAGCCAGAGGAGAGGAGACAAGAAGAGATCATCTCGGAGACTCACGTTCTTCACGTTTTACTAATAGAGGTAAGGGGGAGTGATAAACCTCTCTGATTGTATGTTTGTGTGCTAGGTAATGGGACTGACCCCTAATCCAATGTATGATATATGTCTATGTATGAGGGGTTTCTCCTAATGTTTCTGCTTTGCTCTCGTTATTCTTACTCATAATTAATGGCATGAATTGTTGGAATGTATGATCAATTATATGTTTTGGGTTGTAATTGAATTATCTGAAGTTCTTGTGGGTTCCTATGGGAGAACTTGTTGTGATAATTTGTGAAATTATTAATTGATATATATGTAAATTGAGTGATTCGAAATGTTAATTGCATGTTATAGAGAAAATTTATTGATTGTATATGTGTTTATGCGTGAAATTGGATGTGGATAACTTGTAATCATTGAAGAGACATGATTTTCATGAAGGAAGATTGTGTTCTCGCTTAATGAGACGTGCAAGGTTGCTCATGTGAAAAGCTTTAGGGAGCTTAACTCACTCAGCTAGATTGGTCGCTTAGCGAGAAGTCTTAGGGGGCTCATCTCCTCAGTTGGGTGATTAGTTACTTAGTGACAAGCCCCAACTCACTCAACTAGATATAGGTCACTTAGCAAGAAACCTTAGGGGGCTCAGCTTGCTTAGCTAGATGACTGGTCGCTCAACTTGTTCAACTAGATGTTGTTGGGCAGGGACTATTAATTGGTTGTTTTACCTTTGTGATCTTGATACTACCTTTTTATTATTGGCTAGCTAATGTATTTGAAAATGTAAATGGGATATATGAGGTGGTATGAGACATGTGATATGTGAAGTGAGAGCATGTGTATATTATTGCATCAAGTTTGTTTAACATGCATCATATACACGTAAATCAATAAATCACTTAATATGCATTACGCATATCTTGAGATTGGTATCACATGCATGCAAATCGAGAGTTCATGCATGTCCTTTGCATTCCATACTTGCATGTGAATGAGTTAATTATGATTTGTGTGTCATGAATGAGTAATTGTGTCCATGATAATAAATGAGTTATTGTATTAATCGTGAAAATTATTTATTAATATCATGTTATTGTATAAATGAAGTGTTTATGCTTGTGTTGTTGTATGTTTTGTTTTATGTTTGGATATTTGATTTACATTTCTACACCATGAGTCAAAGCAAAATGTTTCTCACTCACTTTCTTTATATTGTTACTCTTGTGTTGATTCTTCGGGTGATGATCAACATGATGCTAAAGATGTTGGTGATAAGACTTGGACTCCATGTTGAGTTATTATAATAGGACATGTGATATCGAGACATAATTATGAGCTTTCTATGACTAGATTAGGATGTTGTTTTACTAAATTATTTTTATTTTCTTGTAATTTCAGTTGATTATGTTATCTTGTTAAGTTAAGAAAATGATGTTTTTTACCTAAACACATTTGATTTTTATTTATTTAAAATTATGTTATTTAATTTACATTATTTATGTATTATGATATGTAGGATAAAAGATATCACAGTGAACTTTTCATCCAAAAGAAAGTCATCAATACTTATATTTAGTTTCTACCATTTAGTTAAAAAAATTATTGGGGAAGTGTTTTGTAGTAAAAAGGTGTCACATAACTTCAAATGAGATAAAAATTGACTTCATAAAATTAATATAACTTTAGAATTTGTGTTTACACCTTGTTAACCGTGATAAAAGCATAAGAAAAAAAATGAAAAAATAACTTACAAAATGATATATATATATATATATATATTAAATATGAATAAATAGTAATTATAATAGGAAAATAATGTAAATTTATAATTTATTTATTAATGTATGATTTAGTGGGTTGTGTGATTGTGTTGGTATATGTAACGGCTCACCATGGCCGTCTTACAAATTTTTTGCAAATATCTGTAAATTATTTTTCGCAAATAAATTTGCAAAAAATTTCTCCGAATATGTTTTTGCAGAAAAATTTGCAAATATTTTTTTTGCAGAAAAATGACAATTTTTTTAGTAGTGGAAAATAAAGGGAAAAAAACTACACGTAGATAAATGCTACGAAATAATGGGAAGGAGCATGCGCTAAGAAAAAGCATAAAAACTCATAACAGGTACCCGGCAATCCCCTGATACTGCACAGTAAGCGGAGGGCAACACGCGACAAGGATGAAAGCTACAAGGTAATTTTTCGTAAGTTGAGGATTTCATTGTATCAAAAATGGGTGTGAATTGTAGGAAACAGTTGACACAAGGTTGGCATTGTATCCATATCAGATCACTGCCTGTGTCTACAATTAAAAATGACTCCACTAGTGGGGTAACTATGAACATTTTCATGAGGTATTCTCCATTGTTTGTAATTAGTTTAGTTTCAACTTTGTCAAGGTTGTAGGAACGAGAAATTGAGCGCATGGCGGCACGTAAAACTATCTCAGTGTGGTTCAGTGAAGGGTCGTAGAATGGTGACAAAGGTGAGTCACGATGGAAAATATCAACACTAAAACCATTTGATGGTTTAGATTTAGAGTTACATGGGGTTGACAATAGTGTAAGAAGTACAAAGAATACCAACTCCATGATGCAAAAATGTCAAAGATAGAATATGGATGTGTTGAAGGGAGATTCATGTGTTGTGGTACTTATAGAAAGATTTAAGATATTCGTTAATTAATCTTAAATATCCTTTATTAATGGTCAATACTCAATATTAATTATACCGGATAGTAGCCAACTAGGTCGAAACCCGAAAATCCGATCCGACCGACCAGTTGGATCGCTCCGAGACCACCGACCACTCAATGCCCGAGCCAAACATGTCGGTGGGCTCGGTCAAATTACAGATTTATGCCACGACCATTAATGAGACATTAATTAACGTAATCTGCCAATTTAGTCCCCTAATTTCCTGGGGCTCAGTCCTTAATCACGGCCCAACAAGAAATACTATAAATAGACCCCCAACGAGGTATGTAACCAACTTTCAACTACCGTATTTATTACGCCAAACACTTACTTGAGCGTTGGAGTGTCTTTGCAGGCACCCCCCTCACTTCGGACTACTCGGAAAGGAACGAGAAGACCTAGACCCAGGACTGGACCCGCTACAAGGACAAGTGAAGTGTGTATCCTAATACAGGAACATTTGGCGCCCACCGTGGTGCCGAAGAGACGTTTTCAGCCCCTTTGAACTCTACGACTGAGACCGAGACATGGTAGTAACATGCAAAGGACCATCAACATCGACTCAACCGATCCCTAACCCCGAGAATAATCACGTCATGACCGGCCAAGAACGATACCCGTACGGAATGCCTCAGACACAACCGGAGCCTGTGATACAAGAGGTCCGGCCGAGCACCGACCGAGCCCAGCCCGACCTCCACGATGACTTATGCGCATTGCGCGAGGAAATGGCAGCCATCCGACGACAGAGAGAAGCCGATGCCAGGGAGTTGGCTGAATTGCGTCGGCAAAACGCCGAGCTCCGAAGTCTGAACCAAACTTACGTGGTGTCTACTCCCACGCTCCTAGAGGAGTCAGCCTATCATGCACCAACCGACCATGTGACCCGAACACTGGTTACTTCTTTGATGGGTGGCAAGGTCAACACCACTACCCACTCGTTGAGACACCCTTTCTCTCGAAGAATAATGGAGGCAACCCTTTTAGACCATTGGAAGAGCATGCTGATTGAGAAGTATGATGGATCTACTGATCCCGAGGAACACTTGAACGTTTTCCTAACACAAGCGACCCTCTCTACTCAGGATGACTCGGCCTTGTGCTGGATATTCCCCATGTCATTGAAAGGGAGGGCTCTCAGTTGGTTCACGCGATTACCGAGTTCTTCCATCGACTCGTTTAATGAATTGTCGTCCCAATTCACGCTGTAGTTCGCGACGAGCAAACCGTACAAGACGACCTCATTAGCGCTGGCGGGGTTCGCCAAGAAAAGAAAGAAAGCTTGAGAAGCTTCATGGACCGATTCAAAAAAGATTGCCATGGAGATTGGCGATCTCAACCCGGCCGTGGCGTTGGACCGGCTGAGCACCGCCCTGAGGCCGGGGCCATTTGTGAACAGCTTGTGTAAGAAACCGCCCAGTGATATGAACGATCTCCGACGCCGAGCCAAGAAGTATATGCAAATGGAGGAGCTGGCGGAGACCCGAAATTAGGCTAGGGCCGAAGAGGGTTACAGCCGAAAGGAATCCGGCCGAGAGCCGATGAGAAAGACGAATGCTGAGCCCTCAAATACTCGCCCCCCAAGAGGACCACGCTACGCAGCGTATACTCCCCTCAATGTGAGTAGGGCCAAGGTAATGGAGCAGGCCCTTGCATCAGATATCCTTGTGATGCCGAAAAGGGCGAACACACCCCCTAGAGCAGACAAAGCCAAAACGTGCCGATTCCACTGAAACAGGGGGCACTCAACTGAAGAATGCTCGGCGCTGAAAGACAAGCTTGAGGACCTCATCAAGCAAGGTCACCTCAGAAGCTTTGTCACTCTCTAGGACCACCAAGCAAGAAGGAGAGACCACTCTTGCGAAGCCCCACAGCCGAGAGACCGACGCCGCCGATCCCGTTCAACCGAGAGGCAGGATCGTTCGCGGCATTCCAGGGAAGACAACGATCGACCAAGGAAAGTGATCAACACAATAGCTGGAGGCTTCGCTGGGGGAGGTTCCACCTCTTCGGCACGAAAGAGGCACCTCCGGGCAGTGCGATCAGTAAATAGTGTGAATCAGCCGAGGACACCAAAGATGCCACCAATTACCTTTTCCGACTGAGATTTCCGAGGCGTCGATCCTGTTCAGGACGATCCCATGGTAATTTCTGTTGAAATGCACAATTGTATTGTGAAGAAAACCCTAGTTGACTAGGGGAGTTCTGTTGACATCTTGTATTGGAACACTTTTGTGCAACTTGGGATCCCGGAGGAGAGCTTAGAACCGTACCACGAACCACTGGTAGGATTCTCAGGTGAAAGAGTGATGACGAGAGGATGCATTGACCTATACACTCGCTTCGGCTTTGACCAAAAATCTTCCCGCGAGATCAAAATTCGTTACATTGTGGTGCATGCGAGTACGTTGTACAACATCCTGCTAGGCCGACCTTCTATCAATGCATTGGGGGCCATTGTCTCAACCCCTTACTTATGCATGAAGTTTCCATCGAGAGATGGGCAAGTAATAACCGTTCACGCCAATCAGAAGACAGCAAGAGAGTGTTACCTTTCTAGCTTGAAGGTGCGACCTATTGCCGCCCCCCCGACGACAACGAAAGGTGTGAATATGGTCAGACAAGAGATGACGGAGGGCATTGAACTTGATCCTCGGTTAGGTGAAGAAGAGCGAATCGAGCCAACGGAGGACCTTATTCCTTTTCAACTTGGCCGAGCACCTGAACAGGTCACGCACATGGGATCCAACTAAGTGAAGCCGATTCGAACCAGGTGAAACGAGCGGTTCGAGACAACAAAGACCTATTCGCATGGACGGCGTTAGATATGCCAGGAATAGATCCAAAATTCCTTTGTCATCGGCTTGCCGTATGCTGAGACGCCCGACCAGTTGCCCAAAAGAAGAGAAAAATGGGGGATGAGAAGAGGAAGGTTGCGAATGCCGAGGTGAAAAAATTGTTACAAGCCAAATTCATAAGAGAGGTCACGTACACAACCTGACTAGCCAACGTGGTTTTAGTCAAGAAGTCGAATGGAAAGTGGAGAATGTGCACCGACTACACCGACCTCAACAAAGCTTGCCCTAAGGATGCCTATCCACTCCCCTGCATTGACTGACTTGTCGACGGTGCGTCCGGGTACTCCATCTTCAGCTTCCTCGATGCCTACTCTGGCTACAACCAGATAAAGATGCACTCGGCCGACGAGGAGAAGACGGCGTTCATCACCGAGAACGCCAACTTCTGCTACAAAGTCATGCCATTCAGACTGAAGAATGCCGGAGCGACCTACCAGAGGTTAATGGATAAGGTGTTCCAAAGGCAGATCGGGCGGAACATAGAAATTTATGTGGATGACATGGTAGTCAAGTCTAACTCCTTGGTCGACCACATAGCAGACCTAGCCGAAATCTTTGGCGAACTACGCAAGCATAACATGAGGCTCAATCCCGAGAAGTGCACTTTCGGGGTCAAAGGAGGCAAATTTCTGGGGTTTATGCTGTCGGCCAGGGGAATAGAAGCAAACCGAGACAAATGTCAAGTTGTCCTAGACATGAGGAGTCCGAGCAACCTCAAGGAATTCCAACGACTATCTGGGAGATTGGTCGCCTTATCCAGATTCTTGCCTCGCCTGGCCAATAAAATCAACTCGATGACGAAGCTCTTACCAAAAAGTTTGTCTTTCTTGCGGAACGAGGCTTGTGAAGAAGCTTTTGTAGACTTGAAGACGACTTTGGCGACGCCGCCGAACCTCACGAGATCCGAGCCTTCGAGCCCACTCCTGGTATACTTGGCTATATCCGAGGAGGCGATCAGCTCGGTTTTGGTGCAAGAAAAAGAAGGCACCCAGACTCCCATATATTTTGTCAGCCGATTTCTACAAGATTCTGAGACCCGGTACCAGCTGATAGAGAAAGTGGCGCTTGGTTTGTAGACCCCTAAAATTGTCCGGGTCGGAAATAAGACTCGAAGACTCTCGAAGACCGAAGGAAAGTCAGCCGAAAGGACTCCTGGAAGACCCTGGAAGACCCTAGGATGATTCTTCATAGGTTTAGAAGTCTTAGAGTAGCTTAAAATAAGGATGTGGGAGGATTGGAGCTCAATACGGCCTCCTAGAAGTTCAGTACGGCCGTACTGAACAATTTGAACTACAATACGGCCGTACTGAAACCAATACGGCCGTACTGTAGTTCAAAACTTCAGTACGGGCCGTATTGATGTCAGAGGCCGTACTGCGCCTCACTCCTATATATAGGACGTCATTTGGACGTCATTCGACACATTTTTGGATATTTGGACACCTTTTGGACTCTCTTGTTGAGTAATTCTGGGGTTTTTGAGCAGTGTTCTGCCCTAGAAGTCTCTCCGAGAGCCGATCCGATGAAGTTCTTGAGTTCTGAGCATTTTGCTTGAGGATTCGAACTAGTCGAAGGGAAATCTTTCTGATTTCCATAGTAAAAATTAATTTTTAGGGAATGAGCGAGCAAGCGTGTAGTGGGAAGGAGTGCCAAAAAGCCTCCTATTATTTGAATATATAAAAGCACACTTCAAAGGTTTCTTCTTCAAAATCCTTCCTTTTACTGCTTTCTGATTGTTGCATCGCATGTTTAAATTATTCATCATGTAGATATCTTGTTCATAGTCGTTTCTAATAAATAGGGGTAATTTAGTAATTTTACACTGTTATTCATAAAATAATCCGTCATAGGGAACCCGAAAGGGGCGTTGTGGGGTGCTAACACCTTCCCCGCACGTAACCGACTCCCTTACCCAACTCTGGTTGTAATGGCCAAGGTTGATTTGCGAAAATCAATTGCCTTATCCCTTTTTCCAATGTTTTGAGTAAAACATTGGTGGCGACTCCAAGAACCCTTCTTTTTGCGAAAACCACTAATCCATGGAGGGTCCCGCTTGGGATTAACATGGATTGGTGAATCATTTAATAAAATTGTTAGTTCGATGAGGTCTCAGTTTGAGAATAAGTCGTTCTAACAATCCATCATTTTTCAAAACTTAAAAAGAGTCCGACCATCGTCGCGAATGCCAAGGTCCGTTTCGGCGGGTGGCGACAGATGGCGACTCCACTGGGGAAGCCTCAAGAGTCAGTCCCATTTAGTGATGGATTATTTCTAAAATAATAGTTTAAAATTACTTCATTACCCCTAGCTTGTATGATAATATGTTTTATCTATGTGGTTTTTAATAACTGTTGTATGTTTAAATTTTTGCAATTGTTTGAAATAAAAACTGCACACAAACCTTTGCACACAACAGTTCCCTCTATACCCGGGGGCATGAGTGGAAAGCCATAGGGAGTGGATGCTAGTACGGCCGGTTGTCGAATGGGTCTATAGGTGCCCGTAGACCGTTGTCGAAAAACATCACTCAAGGTGAAAACCATGAACTCAAGTCCGACAGTGCGTTGGAACTTTCCATCGACTTACGACGAGAGGGATTGAGTCCCTATAATGGGGGCACCTTGGGGGCCTCAGACCAGTGAGAACAGTTAGAACCTCCTTGAATATGCACTTTTCTGCAGGATACCCCTACCTCGTGATTCGCTCGTGACTGTTCGTGGATGAGTGAATTGTTTGTGCATTGTTTATGTGACATTGTTTGAGCATACATTGCATTCTTTAAACATACAACATTTCCTTTTAAAATAAGAATAAATAGGAATAAGAATCTTCCACTACATGGTGTTAACATCTACCTTCATCACATTCATATAGGTAGTTTCCATTTTCACCCAAAAAAAATACAAAAAACAAAATACCCAAAAAAAAAAAGGGTTATTTATCCAAACCAAGCAATATCATGCATCATCTTAGGAGCATCCCGAAAACATGATAATGCTTAGTTGAATAAACACAATGCATGCATATTCAACGCCATCATCTCATATCATGCATTCTTATCAAAGATCATGGAGGGATCTAGGTTTACATTTCATACATCCCTCCTAGTAATTCATTAATAAACATTAATAAAAAGAAAGGATTAGTCGATGCGTATGTTCAGAATGGATCGCACGCCATTTGTTATTAAGTGTAAACCAACAACCGCGCCAAGCGAACGCACATCAACTCCGTTGTTGGTAATCAAGACGAATAAAGGGGAAGGTCCGACACCGTTAAGGATCACTGCTCCAAGACCTTTTCCCTACGAATCGAATAAGGCTGTGCCATGGATATACGACATCCATTCTTCTGCCGACAGTGATATCTCTAACATCGCTGGACTTGGGGGCATGACTAGGAGTGGCAGGATCTACACTCCCGAAGATCTTCATGATAAAGCTCCCAAGAATAAAGGAAAGGAAAAGAAAAAAAAGAAAATCGAGGAAAATAAAGAATCCGAGGAGGAGACTGACGAGCTATTAAAATATATCCGACAGAGCGAGTACTCCATCATGGATCAACTTCATAAGACGCCAGCAAAGATTACTCTGTTGTCGTTGATCCTAAGCTCTGAACCGCATCGACAAGCTCTGTTAAAAGTCTTGAACGAGGCATACGTGTCGCACACTATCTCCCAAGACAAGTTTAAGGGGATTGTTAGTCACATCACGGCTAATGATCACCTCACTTTCACCGATGAAGAGATCCCCGCTGAGGGACCGAATCACAACAAGCCCTTGCACATCTCTGTAAAGTGCAAGGAATATCACATCGCTAAAGTCTTGGTGGATAACGGATCTTCCTTGAATGTGATGCCAAAAAGAACGTTTGATCAAGTGGCAATCAAGGGAATCCAAATGCGCCCGAGCAACATGATCGTCCGAGCTTTCGACGGTTCTAAAAGAGAAGTGGTGGGAGAAATCAATCTTCCAATCCAAATTGGACCCACCATCTTCAATGTCGAATTTCAAGTGATGGACATTACTCCCGCATACAGCTGTCTCCTCGGCCGACCTTGGATTCATGATGTGAAAGTTGTTCCCTCTACGCTCCACCAGAAAGTCAAATTCATAGTGGATGACAAGTTGGTGACCGTACAAGCTGAAGATGACATACTCATCAGCAAGCCATCTGCCATACCTTATGTGGATGCATCAGAGGAAGCTCTAGAGACTGCCTTCCAAGCATTGGAGATCGCCAATGTCGAAACGTTTCCCCGAGAAATGAAGAAGGTAGCCTACATGCTCACCAAGAACGGATACTTGCTTGGACAAGGACTTGGCAAGGATTCCCAAGGAATTCCCGTGCTACCCATTATTAAGGATAATCCGGGGAAACAAGGGTTAGGATACAACCCTAATAAAGATCAAAGGACGAAGAGGAATCAAGATCCTTCTCGACGTTCTTTAAGCCAGATCTTTAGGAAGGCCGGTTCACAAGCGTTAAGGCCAGTCGTCGTCGTCAAGTGTTTTTCTCCTTCCGATAGGGATGTATAGACCTGATGACTATTAGAGATTACTCCTCGGGGACAGCCCGACCCCCGAGCCTCGATAGGGCACATGTTTCCTCTAGAATTATAATAAAATCATTCTTTATTCTTTCTTATTGCTTCTTTTCTTGCTTGCAATAAATTTCTAGACCGCATTATATTTAACCCTGTGTGAATAAGCATAAATGAGGTTAAAATCGTCTTAATAACAATAAACCCGCATCATTTTTATGTGGAAGTGTGTGACAACTTGGAGCACCTTTCCTTGGCTTCGACAAGTGCCATCATGGATAAAAAAGAAATCCTTTAAAAACAAAAATCATAAAAACAAAAAAGCTCGGCAGGAAACCCAAAAAGGGGGCTGCGCAAAAATAAGAGCAAAGAACCCGCTAGGAATCCCACGAAAGGGTGACCTAGGCAAAAGTTAGGGTTGCAAAAATGAACAAAAACAAAGGTCCGCTGAGACGCCACAAAAGGGTGTTTTAGGCAAAAAATAAGGACAATCAAAAAAGCAAAAGAAATCCATGATGGTACCACGAGCCGAATTCAAAAAGAAAGGTTCAAGGGAAGCTATCTAAGTTGTCAAATCACAACGTCAATAACAGGACTTTCTTAACTTCATAAGTGTTTAATCAAACAAGCCTAAACACATGAGCCTACCTTGGCCAGCCATTCTTACAAAAACCATTTTCAAAATAATAATAATCCCCTCTAAAACACAAACTTTTGAACAAAAAGAATATCTTTCCTTTCTTTTCTCTTGTCCCAAACGATTTTAGAATAATCTAGTGGAAACATGGAGATATAGTGGTCAATAGGAGGGTTGACATGTCTTCTAAAGGAAGGGAAGGATCACTTGGTTGATGACACCAATCTCGATATAACACGCATCATTCCTCGGTTACAGAAATCGGCAGCGCACAGCCCGTCTAGAGGAATGGCAAAATCCAAGCAAAGAAACGCATCGGTTAATTCTTTTGAAAAAATAAATCAAATAGAATTAGGTGCATCATACCGCATACATGCATACAGATGATAGGTGTACTGGAAGATCACTTATTCTCTGTTTATTGAAAAAACCAAAAATAAAAAAAAATCAAACTTCAGAAAAAACAATGCGCCCGTACCATGTTCAGTACGCCCGTACTAAAATTAGGGTTATGAACAAATTTTTAACTCAATACAGGCGTACTGAAATGGATACAGCCGTATTGGCCTTTAGTTGCACATTTAAAGACCTTATCATGAGGCAATCGCATAAAATAGAAAAAAAGAAAAAAAATTGCTTGTGTATGACAGCAGTCAACAGAAAAAGCCAAAAAACGACAAAAAAGGCAAAAATTCAGAAAATCAACTGCATCATACAGAATAACTGAGCCTGGAGAGGCTTGCCGAAATAATACTCCCTCATCATACAGAATAACTGAGCCTGGAGAGGCTTGCCGAAATAATACTCCCCCATCGTACAGAATAACTGAGCCTGGAGAGGCTTGCCGAAATAATACTCCCTCATCATACAGAATAACTGAGCCTGGAGAGGCTTGCCGAAATAATACTCCCTCATCATACAGAATAACTGAGCCTGGAGAGGCTTGCCGAAATAATACTCCCCAATCGTACAGAATAACTGAGCCTGGAGAGGCTTGCCGAAATAATACTCCCCAGAGACATCTCAGCTTGCACTCTTGGGCCGAACTCCCAGTGAAAGCTATCAGCGCAAGATCAGCAAGATTCCCCAATGGAAGCATGATCATCCGAACAGAATATCCGAGTCAAAGGACTTTGACTTCCTCAGTGGAAGATAGCTTTCCAACTCGAGCGACGAGTGAAGCTAAGCCTGAAGAGGCTTTCTAAATAATACTCTGGGATACATAAGATCTTCAATCCCCATTCGCCTACTCAGAGGCACTCCTTCAAAAAAAGAAAAAAATCAAAAACATCAACAACCATTCCCCAAGCGGAATCCGGCACTCAGCCGAACACCAAACATCAAGATAATTCGCCTACTCAGAGGCACTCCTTCAAAAAAAAGAAAATCCGAAAAGATCAATAACCATTCCCCAAGAGGAATCCGGCACTCAGCCGAACACCAAACATCAAGATAATTCGCCTACTCAGAGGCACTCCTTCAAAAAGAGAAAATCCAAAAAAGATCAATAACCATTCCCCAAGCGGAATTCGGCATTCAGCCAATCATTGAACGTCAAGATGATCCGCCTAACAGAAGAGGCTAATCAAAATTAACGACAGAATCCCCCAGCGGATAACAGCCTACGCAGAGGCAACAAAACCAAGAAAATCAAAAAGAGTCACCCGAATAAGGATAACCGGGATACTCCACCAACGTCGAAAGGACGTCAGCCAATCATAAGGCATCGCTCACCTCAGAAAGAGCATCTTTGTGTCTGCATCCCCAAGGAATCAGAGTTTCCCCAGTGGGCACCAACTACGCAATAGAGAGTTGGGACACAAGAACCTATGAGTAACTGCACATCCCCTAGACGGATCCCTGCGTTATCCAGCCCTCAGCGGCATCAAAATCAAAAACAATCGTCGAAGCAGCATCGTGGTCTGTGGAGACAAAATCATCACAATAGAATCCCCCAACGGATAATAGCCTACGCAGAGGCAATAAAACCAGAAAATCAAAAAGAGTCACCCGAATAAGGATAACCGGGATACTCCACCACCGTCGAAAGGACGTCAGCCAACCATAAGGCACCGCTCACATCAGAAAGAGCATCTTTGTGTCTGCACCCCCAAGGAATCAGAAATTCCCCAGTGGGCACCAACTACGCAATGGAAAGTTGGGATACAAGAACCTATGAGTAACTGCACATCCCCTAGACAGATCCCTGCGTTATCCAGCCCTTAGTGGCACAAAAATCAAAAACAATCGTCGAAGCAGCATCGTGGACTGTGGAGACAAAATCATCACAAATCCCTGGAGAGGGCAAACTCACACTGCCAACGTCGTCAGAAACACGGAGGCAGACCCTGGGGAGGGCAAACCGCAGACCCTGGAGAGGGCAAACTCACGCTACCAAAGTGACCAGAAGCACGGAGGTACGCAACCCTGGGGAGGGCAAACCGCAGACCCTGGAGAGGGCAAACTCAGCTGTCAAGGTTGTCAGAAACACCGAGACAGAGCCTGGAGAGGCGGTACTCAGCTACCCCGTCGTCAGAAACACGGAGGTATGCAACCCTGGGGAGGGCAAACCGCAGACCCTGGAGAGGGCAAACTCAGCTGCCAAGGTTGTCAGAAACACCGAGGCAGAGCCTGGAGAGGCGGGTACTCAGCTACCCCGTCGTCAGAAACAACGGAGGTATGCAACTGTCAAGGTTGTCAGAAACACCGAGGCAGAGCCTGGAGAGGCGGTACTCAGCTACCCCGTCGTCAAAAACAACGGAGGTATGCAACTGTCAAGGTTGTCAGAAACACCGAGACAGAGCCTGGAGAGGCGGTACTCAGCTACCCCGTCGTCAGAAACAACGGAGGTATGCAACTGCCAATGTCGTCAGAAACACAGAGGCAGAGCCTGGAGAGGCGGTACTCAGCCACCAACGTCGTTAGAAACACGGAGGTGTGCAACTGCTAACGTCGTCAGAAACACGGAGGCAGAGCCTGGAGAGGCGGTACTCAGCTACCGAGGTTGTCAGAAACACCGAGGTATGCACGAGCCTGGAGAGGCGACGACTAATACTCAACCTGGAGAGGCTACTCAACAATTTTCCACCGGAAGACACTACAAGTCGGAAGGATGGCTTATTCCCCGGACAATTGGGTCAACTCCTTTACTTGTCAACTGGTACACCAAAAATCCGTTTGACTAAGTAAAGGGGGGGCAGCTGTAGACCCCTAAAATTGTCCGGGTCGGAAATAAGACTCGAAGACTCTCGAAGACCGAAGGAAAGTCAGCCGAAAGGACTCCTGGAAGACCCTGGAAGACCCTAGGATGATTCTTCATAGGTTTAGAAGTCTTAGAGTAGCTTAAAATAAGGATGTGGGAGGATTGGAGCTCAATACGGCCTCCTAGAAGTTCAGTACGGCCGTACTGAACAATTTGAACTACAATACGGCCGTACTGAAACCAATACGGCCGTACTGAAGTTTTTGAACTTCAGTACGGCCGTACTGAATTCAATACGGCCGTACTGTAGTTCAAAACTTCAGTACGGGCCGTATTGATGTCAGAGGCCGTACTGCGCCTCACTCCTATATATAGGACGTCATTTGGACGTCATTCGACACATTTTTGGATATTTGGACACCTTTTGGACTCTCTTGTTGAGTAATTCTGGGGTTTTTGAGCAGTGTTCTGCCCTAGAAGTCTCTCCGAGAGCCGATCCGACGAAGTTCTTGAGTTCTGAGCATTTTGCTTGAGGATTCGAACTAGTCGAAGGGAAATCTTTCTGATTTCCATAGTAAAAATTAATTTTTAGGGAAGGAGCGAGCAAGCGTGTAGTGGGAAGGAGTGCCAAAAAGCCTCCTATTATTTGAATATATAAAAGCACGCTTCAAAGGTTTCTTCTTCAAAATCCTTCCTTTTACTGCTTTCTGATTGTTGCATCGCATGTTTAAATTATTCATCATGTAGATATCTTGTTCATAGTCGTTTCTAATAAATAGGGGTAATTTAGTAATTTTACACTGTTATTCATAAAATAATCCGTCATAGGGAACCCGAAAGGGGCGTTGTGGGGTGCTAACACCTTCCCCGCACGTAACCGACTCCCTTACCCAACTCTGGTTGTAATGGCCAAGGTTGATTTGCGAAAATCAATTGCCTTATCCCTTTTTCCAATGTTTTGAGTAAAACATTGGTGGCGACTCCAAGAACCCTTCTTTTTGCGAAAACCACTAATCCATGGAGGGTCCCGCTTGGGATTAACATGGATTGGTGAATCATTTAATAAAATTGTTAGTTCGATGAGGTCTCAGTTTGAGAATAAGTCGTTCTAACAATCCATCATTTTTCAAAACTTAAAAAGAGTCCGACCATCGTCGCGAATGCCAAGGTCCGTTTCGGCGGGTGGCGACATGGTTTGGGACATACTTCCCGACGCCTACGACATTATTTCCAGAGCCACCGAGTAGTTGTACGCACAGATTGCCCCATCTCCAAGGTCTTAGGCAAGCCTGAACTCGCCGGGAAAATGATGTCTTGGTCGGTTGAGCTCTCTCAATTTGACATCGTCTTCAAGCTGAGAGGACCGATCAAAGCCCAATGCCTAGCAGACTTTATGAATGAACTCCACCTGCAAGGCCACTTCGAAGAACAGTGGTGGACCCTCCACGTGGACAGTTCCTCAAACTGCCAGGGGAGCGGGGCAGGAGTAATTCTAGAGGGACCCAAAGGCATAACTTTAGAACAATCTCTACGCTTCCGGTTTAAGGCTTCGAACAACCAAGCTGAATATGAAGCCCTGTTGGCCGGACTAAGGCTAGCCGAAGACATGGGTGCGTCGAGAATCAAATGCCTAACTGACTCCAAGGTTGTGGCCGAGCAAGTGGGTGATAACTTCCAAGTAAAAGACCACAACATGATGAAGTACTACCATGCCTATCAAAAGTTGAAGGTGAACTTTCAAGAGGTGTTGGTCGAGCACATTCCACGCGAGGATAACACCCGAGCCGATCAGTTGGCCAGGTTGGCCGCGACCAAGAGGCCGGGCCAATTGAGAACCATAATTCAGCAAGAAATCGACCACCCTAGTGTCGAAGCGGAGATGGTGGGAAATGTCGACACCGACTGCACCAATCACAACGACTCCCCAGATTGGCGGGCCGAAATCAAAGCATTCACGAAGGTATTTGTGGAATGCACTCTAGAGCGAGAACGACCGTTTCCAAGCTCTTACGAGCTGGGTATACTATTGGCCGACCATGAATACTGACTGTGCAACCTTTGTGAAGAAGTGCCAACCATGCTAGAAACACGACAACTTGATCCACCAACCGGCCGAGCAACTGCATTGCATCCCCCAGCATGGTCGTTCGCCACATGGGGGCCAACATACTTGGACCTTTCCCGATTACGAAGGAGCAATGCAATTTCCTCATCGTCGTCGTGGACCTTTTCACCAAGTGGATCGAAGCCGAGCCTCTAGCAAGCATCTCGGTTCACCAAGTACAAAAATTCCTTTGGAAGAACTTCATCACCCGATTCGGCGTCCCATCAACCCTGTTGACCGATAACGGTCTTCAATTCACCGATCAAAAACTCAACGAGTTCCTAGCAGGCCTAGCAATACAACACAAGGCCACCTCGGTCGAGCACCCACAAATGAACGGCCAGGCCGAATTGGCCAACAAAGTCATCTTGACAGAGTTGAAGAAGCGACTGGGATAGGCAAAGGGAGCATGGGCCGAGTAGTTACCCGAGGTGCTGTGGGCCTATAGATGCACACCCCAGTCGACCACACAAGAAGCCCTTTTCCGCTTGGTCTATGGGTCCGATGCAATGATCCCGGTGGAAATCGGAGAACCATCATTCCGCCGAGCCCACTTCGACGAGTCAAACAATGAAGCTGAGCTCCGAACGAACTTGGACGTCGTGGAAGAGGTCTGAGACCGAGCACTAGTCGTAGCCGAGGCATGCAAGCAACACCACAAGAGGAAGTTTGACACCAAGGTAAGACCAAGAGAATTCAAGGAGGGCGACCTCATATGGAGAGTCACAGGTGAAGCAAGAAAGGACCCGAGGCATGGAAAACTCGCCCCAAACTGGGACGAACCCTTTCGCATACGACACAACCTGAACAACGGAGCATACAAGTTGGAGTACTTATCAGGAGAGCCAATTCCGAGAACTTGGAACTCTACACATTTAAAGATGTATTACAGCTAATGTAATAGTGCACTCTTTTTCTTGACCGGCTCTTTTTTTCCTAAGGAGGGTTTTGGGTCGGCAAGGTTTTTAACGAGGCACTCTATTAATACAAGACATTTTTTACCCATCATACTGTTTCTTACTTTACCGTATACATACGCTTAGGTCACGCTTATGCAAGTCCAATCTCGGATAACGCAAACCGACACCGAGCAATCCTCGGCCAATCATTCAAAACGTGCACTCGAGCCAGACAGGTTTCCCTCCTGAGTACCCTCCTCAGCTAAGGATGTACCTAGGCCGAGCACTGCGACTCACACACGACAACGCTGAGCAATCCTCGGTCGATCACTCAAAATGCACTCGAGCCAGACAGGTTTCCCTCCCGAGTACCCTCCTCGGCTAAGGATGTACCTAGGCTGAGCACTGCGACTCACACACGACGACGTCGAGCAATCCTCGGCCGATCACTCAAAATGCACTCGAGCTAGACAGGTTTCCCTCTTGAGTACCCTCCTCGGCTAAGGATGTACCTAGCCCGAGCACTGCGACTCACACACGACGACGCCGATCAATCCTGGCCGATCACTCAAAACGTGCACTCGAGCCAGACAGGTTTCCCTCCCGAGTACCCTCCTCGGCTAAGTATGTACCTAGGCCGAGCACTGCGACTCACACACGATGACGCCGAGCAATCCTCGGTCGATCACTCAAAATGTGCACTCAAGCTAGACAGGTTTCCCTCCCGAGTACACTCCTCGGCTAAGGATGTCCTCGGCCGATCACAACACACTCGAATCCACGCCGAGTCGAACCCAGAAACGAGCATTCCACCAAAACGCGTATTCAAGCCCTAGATACCTACTCGATCGAGAAGAACCTTTGTCGAGCACGCGGTCCTAATGCCGAGCAGTATTCCATATCGAGATAGAACCAAGTATTCCACATCCCCAAATACCCTTTTTGTCAAGGATGTACCTAGGCCGAGCACTACGACTCAAGACACGTCAACACCGAGCAATCCTCGGCCGATCACTCAAAACACGCACTCGAGCTCGACAGGTTTCCCTCCCGAGTACCCTCATCGGCTAAGGATGTGCCTATGCCGAGCACTCTGTCACGAACACATGCTGATGTCGAGCAATTCTCAGCCAACCACTCAAAGCGTACATTCGAACCCGGCAGATTCCCCTCACAAGTAACCTCGACTTATCTAGGCCGATGACTAACGCCAAGTGGCATTTCGGCCGAACACTCTGTCAAAGAAACGTAACTAGACCCTTCAGGTTCATCCTCAAACAATCTACACCGCACTCCTAAGCCGAGCACACACCTCGGTCAGCGACATACCCTCGGCTGAACACCGCATTAATCCTCGGTCATAAATCTACCTATGGCCGACCGTTACACGTTGATGCCGAACATAGTCCTCGGCCGAAAATAGTAAGAACCCGGTTCTGCATACCAAGTATGCAGGTCGCGGCAAACACTAATTAAATCTACCTCCCTGGCCGGGCACTCAACTCGGTTAAAATTTTACACAGTTAGGCATAATTTAATATCACAAGGCTATCAAAAAAATCAAAATGTCATTAAAAGTTTGGCCGACTATCACGGCTAGTTACCGAAAAAATCATCATTTGACCGACACCAAGGGCCGGTTACAAAAGGCGCTAATGGCCCGGTTACAAGAAACAAAAAAGTATTATCCCTAACCTATTGGCACCCTGTGAAGACCTCCTACACAGCGGCCGAGTCCTCTGGATTACCGTCGCCGACCACATCGATGATCGGCTCCTCCTCCCTGGTCACAGGTACTTCGGCTCGCGTTGAAATACCTCGGCGTGGGGCCTCCTCGTCAGGTTGGGCGCCACGAGGGAACTCGGCATAACTTATGAATTTTCCACCATAGAAATCCCGGCTCACGTCGAAGGAGAAGTCGGCCGGAATCTCACAAAAATAATAGGCTTGTTGGACAGCATGTTGGAAGCCGGCGTCATGCTGATCCAAAATCTTCTCGGTAGCCTCGGCTTTGAACTTGGTTGTGGCCTCGTTCAGCCGAGCAATTTCGCCGGCGGCAGTGGCGACCTCGGCCTTCATTTTCTGGACCGTTAATTTCAAGTCGTCGGCCTCTCTCCTGTGGGCGTCGGTTGCCCTCTTCAGCTCCTCGGCCGACTCGGTAACCATAGCGTTGGCAGTCAACGCCTCCTTCAACGTCGCCTTGGCTTCCTTAAGCCGCCCCTGGAGCCTTTCCTCTGAGACAGCGAACCTCATCATAACGTGCTTAGCAACTAGAGAGGTCCGAGCATCAAGTTCATAGAAAAGCTTGTACCTGGCCTCTGAGGACATGCCTTCCAAATATTGAAGCCCGCCGCCGGAAGTGAGGTCTAGGCTGACTAAGTTCTCGGTCTGTACATTCGGCACGAGGAAGTTGGAGCCGGCAACAACAGCTGGAATGGCGAACGCACCACAACCCGACTACTCCAAGGTCGGTTGCTTTTGACGCTTGGTTGAAGAGCTCGGACGTTCCACTTCAATATTCTGCTCAGCTAGACGCACCCGAGACATCCCGACCTTCTTTTTGGGGTCGGCCAAAGGAATCAGTACGTTAGAAGGCTTGTCTCGTGGAAACTTCAACGTCGACCGCACCGGCGGCACCTTCCCACTGGCCCTCGCATTTTTTGCTCGGTTCGCGAGCATAGTAGTCACATCCAAATCGTGGTCGGACATTAATCCTGCAACAAAACAAGTCTTAACATCAATTCAAAATATTGTTACATTACCGAAGCCTAAAACACATACCTAGCAAGGTCAACTCAAAATTCGAAGTTTCAAATATGTTTAGGAGGCCTTGGACAGGTAACCCCTTCGGCAACTTGTCGAGGAGCTCCATGATTTCCCGGTCCTCGACAGGGAGCTTCGACGCGGGCATCGCCTTGAAACGGGTCGGGTGCTTCGTCCAGTAAAAAGGGAATAGCGGGGATCCCCCTCGGTCGTAAAAATAATTCTCCATATCCAACCCCAACGGACTTTGAAGAAGCCACTTTTAAATCCTTTGTAGGAGGATGTGAATTCCTTCAAGAACCCACGCTTCGGCACCCAAGCCAAGGAAACCCACTTCATCGGTTTACTCGGGGCGGCAAATATAATAGTAGAGGATGGAGAATGGTCGGGGAACGAGGCCTAGGCAAAGGCCTGCATTCGGATGCAGTTGGGTCGGCGCCACGTTCAGGACTCGGAGCATTCCCATCTGAAAATCGTCGAAGGGCAGCTTTTTGCCGAGATCCTGGAACCAACACATGTAGACGTAGAAATAATCATTTCTCGCCGACCCCTCTCCCTCCGACCCCGGCTCTAAGAACACGAAGTCGGTATCCGGCCCATCTTCGTCACACGCCTCGGCGATTAAGGGTAACTCATCTTCCCCACTCCCAAAGCACTTATCTAGCGTCACGAACTTATCGAGCAGTCCCTAGTCGGAGAACGACGAGAAGTATATGCCGACCTCCCCGTCCACCCACTCGTACCCGGGCATCTCAACCGTCCTATAGTCAATCTTCACCCGAGTACTCAGACGACCCACAGCCTCGCCTTGGCCATCGCTGGGCACATCCCCGTCATCGTCACTCGCTTCGGCGTGGGGGGTCGTCACATTGACGTGTGCCGAAGCCATTGCTACTGTCACGGGGGGCGACACCTCAACCACCTCATCTCCACTATCTTCTTGCTCGGCAAAATCTGAGGGGAACACCACTTCACATTGCAACGAAGGCAGCCTTGAAACTTCACTCAAACCCGACCCCTCCCTCCCTGCCGAAGCACCCGACGCCTCCGACGACGTCCAACTCTTAGCAGAGGAATAACCTCTATCCATCTAATACCCGAAACTAAATAATACAAATTTTATCTGGATTGGTGAGCTTGGACAAATTTCTGAGTTTGAGAGCTTTCAGGAAATTTACAGTGCGTAAATTCTCCACACACCCCACCCTATTTATAGGCAGGGTAAACAGGGGGAGGTGAAAAGACGCCCCGAAACCGCAACCGTTGGATCTTGATCATCCAACGGTCCAGATTTAATAACCGTTGGGCTTTTAACCGCTAGGGCCAACGTGGCAGGCTACACCCACTAAGGTCCCGGCATAGGCTTTACCGACTGAGCCTTAAGCTTTAGGGGTCGGCCACCCTCGCCACTCCTAGCTTAGGACCTTATTCTCGGTTATAGTAGTCGGTAAGGCACAGTAGTCGACGACCATAAATACGTATTGTCCTAGCACAACTACCTAGGTCGATAAAACCGACCACACTGGGATTACGCACACTACTCCTAGTGGTCGGGAACAACACCTGTCATTCCACGCCGAGAGCCACAACCCTACACAACTAACCCATGCGCAGTCCGACCTGAGAATTTTACACCGCGCACTTTTCAACCGTCTTCGTCTTTCCCATCCTTGACGTTGCGGGGGTTGTATACCGGATAGTAGCCGACTAGGCCAAAACCCGAAAATCCGATCCGACCGACCAGTTGGATCGCTCCGAGACCACCGACCACTCAATGCCCGAGCCAAACATGTCGGTGGGCTCGGCCAAATTACGGATTTATGCCACGACCATTAAGGAGACATTAATTAAAGTAATCTGCCGATTTAGTCCCCTAATTTCCCGAGGCCTTGTCCTTAATCACGGCCCAACAAGAAACGCTATAAATAGACCCCCAACGAGGTACGTAACTAACTTTCAACTACCGCATTTATTACGCCGAACACTTACTTGAGCGTTGGAGTGTCTTTGCAGGCACTCCCTCCCTCACTTCGGATTACTCGAAAAGGAACGAGAAGACCTAAACCCAGGACCAGACCCGCTACAAGGACAAGTGAAGTGTGTATCCTAATACAGGAACATTAATATATATAGTATTAGTACGTGAATAATTATATGCGACAAATTATTCTTTAGTATGATAAGAAACCACAACAAAAAATAAAGATTTTATATGTTTATTTCTAAAGATATACGTTTCTAAAAAAATTTAAGACACAAATATATACAGTATTAGTACGTGAATAATCATATGGGACAAATTATTCTTTAGTATAATAA